>NC_137122.1:15225667-16425667 GCF_949319135.1 Squalius cephalus
TGCGAGCGCGGGAGCTTCAAAGAGTCTCTTTCTTCGAGGTAAAGTTGCCGGGAATGATTCAGGCTAAGTTCATTCAGCTCGTGAATGAGCAGAGGTGAATAGGAAAACGAAAGAAAGAAAAGAGAAGCAGGCCGAAGCCGGTCCGGACTTGGGTTTTGGAGGAGGAAGAAGAGCGTAGGAATGAGAGTTTGGACTTTTTATCAGTGTCCTGTGTACGCCTCCTTTTTCGTGGATGACGAATCAGTTTAGAGTAGGAAGATTGTCCTGGGGTGTTAATGCTGCCCGACCCTCGTGTGGAATCACGAGGGGGTAAAATGTGATATTATGCTCGGGGAATTAAAACGCATGGAACCATAACGTTTATCACAGTCTCTTATCAAAAATCTCCTTCGTTGTGCACAGAGGATCAAAACAATACTAAGAACGACTATTGACAAAGATAGCAACATAGAGATGCATTATTTTGTTGACACAAAGGCACTTTAAGATTACATTACTGTAATTCAAAAACACCACTACTCTAATATCATTCTGGGGAACATGCAAATCACCCAGAACACGCTTTATACAGTTGTAATAGTTGGTAAAATTAGATTTTACTAGTGGAAGTCCATATATGGTAATGTGCGTGTCTGCGTGTATCTGTGAGTTCTGGGATGTGTGTGCGTTGGAATGTTGCGCCCCCGTTATCAATGAGATCGGGTAGGATGCGATTCTACTGGGAGAACATTCTTCAGAGACAAATACATTTCAGAGCCAACACTCGAAGATCATAACTATATGATCACAACAACATTAATCACACATACATACAGGAAGTTCAGATACAAGTCTGAGTTACATACATTAAAAGGATATTAAGGTAAACACAACAGATGTTTGTGTGTGTGTGTGTGTGTGTGTGTGTGTGTGTGTGTGTGTGTGTGTGTATGTATGTGTGTGTGTGTGTGTGTCATTCAGAATTCAGGCTGCTTTTGTGAACTCTTGTCCTTTCCCCCAAGGTGCAATAAAATGTCGTAAAAGTCAATTTGTTGCCGACTAGCTGGAGCCAACGTATGATTTGTAATTTCGAAGTCAGGAGGTTACAAGCTCTGATAAGCTTAGCAAAGAACGTTATGGGCAGGAATGTGCTTAGAAAACACAGAGAGTCCGAATTGGTTAATTCAGAATCAAACGAACGAATGATTCAAATAGCCCAGTCGCTACACATTTTAATAGTCAGACATATCAGAGAGGCCATTATAATAATTGACTGTTAAAATACCATGTGTTAGATTGTGTCATTTACTGTGTACTGTATGCTATATGAAGTGCTTTCATATATATATATTAGGGCTGTCAAAGTTAGCGCGTTAATAACGCGTTAACGCAAAATCATATTAACGGCACTAATTTTTTTAACGTGCGATTAACGCAGCGCGTATTTTCTGTTTGACCCGTGGCCCAACCCCTAGTTGGAGAAATGGAGATACACAGTGTTGCTAACTTAGCGACATTGCAGACCCCTTTAGCGATTTTTTCCCTTCAACAAAGCGCCCAAACCTTATTTAGTTTCTGAGAATCTACCGGTACCGCCGGTACTGCTCTCTCAGCACGCGCGCAGCGCGCACCTCTCTCTCTCGCTCGCTCGCTCTCTCTCTCTCTCTCTGCGTCTCGCGCGGAGGAGCAGCGCTTTAACTCAGTTAAGCATAGATTTTATGTTGCTTCTCTATTTTTACAAGTATAGCCGAAATCAGAGCACAGATATTGTATTTATCTTATGTGAATTTGATTTCACCAGACGACGGCTCGATTATCAGAATTTTTGTGCAGATTAACTTAACATCTTGGAAGGGAGAGCTGGTTATGTCTTAATGCGTTTCAGTCACCATTTCAAATTCATTCCGTTGTTTGACAACATAAACAGTAAAATATACCAATGAAAACAGTTTTATTGAGAATTTAGCTTCATCAAAATGGGCACAGAGAGAGACAAACTACAATGTAATAGGCTAATAAATAATAAATGTACATTTAGCATTTTCAGAAGAGCTGCCCTGTCATGCAAAAATCTAAACATGTTTGTGTTAGTAAATTGCTCAGTGCAAAGAAAGAGAAGTAATAGTAACCTGCCATTTTTTTGTTCTTTCTACGTGTCTAATAGACATGAACAAGTTCTTTGAAAAACATCTGTGACCTTTGAAACATCTCATCCTTATGCTCTATATTGACTATGGTTTCAATAATAAACATACATTTGCATAAAGCATCTATATTTATCCATGCCCACGTTGATTAGAGTATTACAAACTTGAAAAGTATTAATTTAAGGTACATTTAGAACAATTAAAAAAATGTGCGATTAAATGCGATTAATCGCGAGTTAACTCATTACAATATGCGATTAATCGCGATTAAAAAAATTAATCGATTGACAGCCCTAATATATATATATATATGGTCAGAAAAAAAGTCGTGTCAATGTTATTTCTATTCAAATTTCTTGCATCTCTCTATTATTATTTTTTTCCTCAGTTGAGATGGGCTTTATTGACATGAGTGTTTCTAGAACCTTTGTTCCCACAACATCAAAATCTTTTTTTTTTTTTTTTTCAAATCTTTGAACAGTATGCAATAATAGTATTATGAACATTAATTGATATGTGTGCACTGTTTGGTAACTAAGAAAAAAAATTAGAGAGTAGAACATGTTCAACTAAATGTTCCTTATTTAATTCACTTCTCTTTCTCTCTCTCACTCTTAGGAGTCAGTGATGATGTTGTCCATGAAGTTCTGTTTGTGGTCCACATCATGAACAAATTTGTTTTTGTGTGTGTTCAAGTTCAGTTATTATATATTATTTTGTAAAATATTTTGTGTGTTCAAGTTAAGTTGTTATATATTATTTTGTAAAATATTTAGTGTGTTCAAGTTGAGGTGTGATATATTATTTTGTAAAATATACACAATCTACCCCCAGAGTCATCCTTGTCTTCCCTCTATACTTGAAAATGTGGTCGATCTAGTGACTGAAAAGACTACAACATGATTCCTTGTTTATTTTACTTGAGTTATTATATTATGCTACTTAGACCCAATAATTTCTCAACATTCCTAGGAACCAGGTTTAATTGCAATAAATAAAGTAGTATTTGGGTGTAATAAAACTGTAAAACTCTAATGTAGTTAAAACTGGGTGGGTGGAAATACTGCCTGGCACAACTAGGGTCCTGGAAATGCGTTCCTGAGACTGCGGTTCTCCGAGTCGGTAGGTGGCGCGGTCACCAAAAACTAGGGTCCAAGAAATGCAGTCCTAGAAGTGGGGTCCTGAAAATGCAGCCTCCGGCTCTGCAGGCAGGTAATATTGCACAGATGTCAAGATTCAGTCTATGCATCTCAACAATGGTGAGGAACAGAATATTCAATTAGGAAAAGTAAATTACATAGACAATTCAGATCATAATTTATTCATACCGCAATGCATGATGGGAGCCATTAATGAGTTGTGATTGGTGGCAGCCACTGCAACATGCTCTATTATTGTCACCATTGTTGAGATTCACAGGCTGATTATTGATGTCTGTGTTTCTAAATAAAGTCATTTGAAAGTCTTTTGATCAGAACAATGGTTATGAAATATTTTTGGATTATATGAAAAATACTGAAAATCATGTGCTGTAGAATCACAGAGCTGCTGTAATTAACAAGTTAAGCCAACTTAATAAGTTTTGTTTTACGGATCACAACATGATTATTTCAAAACATAACCAACACCATTGGATCACATTGTCTCTTTGTTCATCTGACTGTTATAAATCAATAACAGCAGACAAGCAAAATTTAAAGTAAACATATAAGTGTCAAGAGCCCAACTAAAGCAAACACCCATCACCTTAATGGTAACTTACAATTAGTGATTTCCTCCTTCAGAGATACGGCTGTTTAACATCAGGTGTCTTCAATAATGCTCAATCATCACTAAATTAATCACTTAATTATCTCATTAACTTTAACACTCTTGAGTGTTAATTTAACACTCATATTTTAACACTTTACACTTTTGAGTGTGGACTCATATACACTCCCAGGAGTGTTAATTTAACACTGGAGTTTTTGCTGTGCATATGTCTGTATTAAAGAAAAAATTATTGATAAACATGTATTTGGAATGGAATTAAATAAGTAGGCTACTTTGGGTGTCTTGTTCATTTTATTTATTTTCATATAAAAGCAACAGAACTTGAATTACATCCAGTTTATTAGCAACAATGTGCACAAGCGTGAATCCCGCGATATCCATCTTTGATCTCACAGGTGTCAGATCCACTGCGAGAAGAGAGATCTGTCCGGCTTGCCTGCGCTTTTTTCACTCCTCCCCTCACTGCAGCCGCCTACTCTCGCCTACATTTCAGGCGAGGCAAGGCGCATCTCAAACAAGCCTATTCTTCTAACGACTGAAATAGCTACCGGATGTGCCGTGTCAGTTTAGCGGAAGTCGGATGACAAAATGCGGAAGCGCGAAGTATTAAAAGTGGGCGGGGCGGAATAAGGTGAATACAACGTTAAAGCTCGCAGGACAATTTGGTTGGCATTGCCTTTTCAGCGTGAGAAATACACGGTGTGGCGTGTGAGCGTGTGAACTGGTTGAATTGCGTGTGTCTCACGGCCAATGCGTGAGACTTGAGAACTCTATGAGGCGCCACGTAGGATTTAAATCAAACTTCGCTTATCAATACATACATAACACACGTGCATATACACCTATAAATTACTCGCATGTATGTATACTATTGGATGTTCAAAATACATATATGAAATACACGTGCACACTAATATGAAATCCATACCAATACATATTATGTTAGTCATGAATGCATATACACTTGTGAATAACTTGCATATACATATAAACTTGACGCACGCATACACCTATAAACACTCGCATATACATATAAACTTCCATGCATATAAACCTATAAACACTCGCATATACATATAAACTTCCATGCATACCTATAAACACTCGCATATACATATAAACTTCCATGCATATAAACCTATAAACACTCGCATATACATATAAACTTCCATGCATATACACCTATAAACACTCGCACATACATATAAACTTCCATGCATATACACCTATAAACACTCGCACATACATATAAACTTCCATGCATATACACCTATAAACACTCGCACATACATATAAACTTCCATGCATATACACCTATAAACACTCGCACATACATATAAACTTCCATGCATATACACCTATAAACACTCGCACATACATATAAACTTCCATGCATATACACCTATAAACACTCGCACATACATATAAACTTCCATACACCTATAAACACTCGCACATACATATAAACTTCCATGCATATACACCTATAAACACTCGCACATACATATAAACTTCCATGCATATACACCTATAAACACTCGCACATACATATAAACTTCCATGCATATACACCTATAAACACTCGCACATACATATACACTCGCTGCACGCATACACATCCATAAAACACTCGCGCATACATAACATAGTAAATAGAATAGTGAATGAGGGTATAGGGTGTGATTGGGAAAACAGCCTCTGAGTGTCGATTTTGAGAACTGTTCATTTACAGTATATTCCTGTAGGCTATTTTTGTTTTCTACGGTATATTACTGTTTTAATGGAAAATGGTATGATACTGTCTGAATTACGGCTTTTTTTACAGCAAGGGTTAACAGTGTAGGTTTTTCCTGGTCAGTGGCAGAATTGTTTTCTAAACCTGCAAAATAGCACCAAGGGAACGTTTGCGCTGGAACACGCCTCCTCTTTGCGCTGAACCGCCCCGGGAGCGCAAGTTCATTCCCTAATTTACCGATGTGCGTCTGTGGAGGGAAAAGTCTGCTGTGCGTCGGGTGCAAAATAGGAATGATACATGCGTCAGTGTACAAAGTTAATAGTGCTGGGTGCAAGATAGGGCCCTCTGAAAACTTTTTTGCAAATTAAGGGATTTTTATTCGAAATTTGACATTTCCATCATTCGTTTCTAATGCAATACTTCAAAATGCGCCTAAAAACAGGTTGATGGAAACATAGCTAATGAGAGGAAAAATATTTCTGGACACCACTGTACACAGCAAAAAGTCCAGTGTTAAATTAACTCTCCTGGGAGTTTATATGGCTCCAGAGTCAGTGTTAAAATATGAGTGTTAAATTAACACTCAAGAGTGTTAAAGTTAATGAGCTCATTAAGTGATTCATTGAGTGATAATTGACCAATATTGAAGACACCTGATGTTAACAAGCAGAATCACCGAAGGAGAAAATCTAATTTTTTAAGACACCGTTATGGAGATCAGTGTTTGTTTTAGTTGGGCTCTTGACCCATAAAGCATTAATTTTAGATTTTGTTTGGCTGTTGTATCTGAGTTATAACTCTCAGATGAACAAAGAGAAAAGGTGATCAGGTGGTGTTGGTTATGATTTGATAATCATAATTCGACCTGAATATCAACTCTCATTTAGAGAGTCAGGTTTACCTTGTTGATTACAGCAGCCTGTGATTCTACAGCAAATGATTTTTTATCATTATCAATATAGTCCAAAATAATTCTTAAAAATTGTTCTGATAAAAAGACTTAGAAACTTACTTTTTTTAGACACATTGACATCAATAATCAGCCTGTGAATCTCAACAATGGTGACAATAATAAAGCATGTTGCAGTGGCTGCCACCAATCAAAACTCATTCATGGCTCCCATCATGCATTGCGGTATGAATAAATTATGATCTGAATTGTCTTACTAATTTCCTTTTCCTAATTGAATATTCTGTTTGTCACCATAGTTGAGATTCATACACTCATTCTTGATGTCTGTGTGTGCCTAAAAGAAAGATTTTGTTTTATCAGAACAACTTTCAAGAAATCCTTTACACTAATTAGAAAAAAAGTTCTTATGCTGTAGAATCACAGTGATGCTGTAATCAACAATATACATTTAAGTCAGAGATTAGACTCTAAATGAGATCAGTGATTCAGGTGATATTATGATTATGTCAAAACATAACCAACAAAACCTGATAAACTTTCTCTTTGTTCATCTGGCAGTTATAACTCAGATACAACAGCCAAAGATAATCTAATGTTTACAGTTTAAGGGTCTAGAGCCCAACTAAAGCAAACACTGATCTCCATAACGGTGTCTTAAAAAATTTGATTTTCTCCTTCAGTGATTCTGCTTGCTAACATCAGGTGTCTTCAATAATGTTCAATCATCACTAAATTAATCACTTATTGAGCTCATTAACTTTAACACTTTTGAGTGTTAATTTAACACTCATATTTTAACACTGACTCTGGAGCCATATAAACTCCCAGGAGAGTTAATTTAACACTGGACTTTTTGCTGTGTACAGTTCAGCTCACTTTCTGATCCAGAGCTTTTCAAAGTCAACACAGTTTCACACCAGAGATCTTTCTGATCGCTTCTTCAGCTGTGTCATAGAGTCAGGACTAAACACTCAGTTGAAGAGATCAGAGGAAGTTACCAACCAGAGGAGGAGCTGATGATGTTTAAAGGAAGAGCTGTAACTATATATAATGAAGAGAAAGACTGACAGAAACACAAAATGGCTGATAAGTGTGATCTGTGTCTGCTGGGACTGATCATTCTCTCTTCACTTCTCACAGGTAAATAAATCTCTATTTTCTCTAAAGACATTTAGTGGAATTAGTCTGGAAAGAGTTCATTTGAACATGCTCAGTTTATTCTTGCACACATTCACGTTGTGATCTCAGAGTTGTGTATTGATACACACAGATCATACTGTATTATTCCTGATACTGGACATAGTGTCACTCAAACATCTGATGATGAAGAATGATCTTCATATTAAGAGCGTAACGCCCGTTTACCTCAACAAAGCGACATAATGAACAACACTTGTCTCAATCATGGAGTTGGAAAAACAAATCCTTTGTGACATGCAAGATTTATTATATTAAAATTTAAATGCAAAAGAAAAGGCATGAGTCGGCTGTTTTTGTCAATTTTAAGTTTTAAATCAAAATGTTTGCGATTTTAATACAAGTAGGCTACATGGTTAAAATTTTAACACTTGCTTGAGCAACTTAATATAAGTACAGTATATAGAAGTAGCATTGAATAATACGTTGTTTAAATTGTGTTTAAATGTCTATTAAAGAGTGTATATGTGTACAAAGAGAATCGCAATGCTGACAAAACTTGTGTTTGTGGTACAGCCGCGGATCAGTTACTGCAAACGCAGCATATGTGAAAACACTACGCACTGCAAATGGAGTATGTGTGAAACGGGCGTAAGGGTTTCCTGCAGTGGTTCAAGCTGCAAGACTGCCGAATGACTAAAAAAGAAAAGTTGTCAGCAAGATGGTAGAAAACTGTACATTTATTGTCTATTCCACCCACATAGCAACATTGTGTCGGCCCAGATCCGGCCCACATCTGGCACACGTGGAAAGATGATCTGGCCTCCATGCAGCGTGGAATTACGGCACTTGAGGTAATCCATCAACAGGTAACCATCATCACTTGAACTCATTTCACTTTAGCTTTCTTTGCTGCTGCAAATGTGTTTGACAAACACACTGTCACAGCAGCCAAAGAAGACAAAAGATATAATATAAGTTAAGAGCCCAACTAATGGAAGCACTTATCACTGTTATGGTGACTTCAAATTAAACACATTAGAGTTAAACTCTGTTAATTCTCAATAAATACTTCTGTAGAAGTCTGACAGAAATAAAGTCAGTCTGGTTAGTAATAAGAGAAGCTGGTAATGCTGTTTGTGGAGTTGTTTAATCCTCCTCTTAGGGATGGGCGATATATCGCATGCGATTGTTATGCACATCTCATCAGTAAAGCCGGTTCCTTGATTAGTAGTAAATTGCCTTCACCTGCTTTCAGATGGAGCGGCATTTACTACAAAGAGCCGTAGTTAACTGACAAGCTGAGCCAAATCACATCAATATCGCGGACGTATCGGCAGCAATAATTAATGCGATATGGCTCAGCTTGTCAGTTAACTACGGCTCTTTGTACACAGCAAAAACTCCAGTAAATTAACACTGCTGGGAGTGTATGAGTCCACACTCAAGAGTGTTAAAGTTAATGAGATAATTAAGTGATTAATTTAGTGATGATTGAACATTATTGAAGACACCTGATGTTAACAAGCAGAATCACTGAAGGAGAAAATCACTAATTGTAAGTTACCATTAAGGTGATGGGTGTTTGCTTTAGTTTTTAGTTTTTAGTTTTTGCTTTAGAAACAAGGACCTGATGTTGATGTTTATCTCCATGTTCTTCATGGTAAGTTTATGATTATGTGGTCAATTTAAAAAGGGCAGATTCTCCCTTTAAACTCAGATGATGATTGAAGAGTCTGTGATTTGTGTCTTGTGTTCAGTTTCAGTGTCTTCATCATCATCATCATCATCATCATCTTCATCCTCACAGACTGAGATCAGTCCAGGCCGCTCTGTGACTCTCTCCTGTCAGTTGTATTCATATACTGGACTCTCCTGTGGTGATCGGGTCAGTTCTGAGGGAGTTGAGCTGTTGTGGGTGAATCAGGCTGGTGTTGATCTGAAGACAGACTCCAGATATCAGATATTATCATCATCAGATCAATATCGCTGTATCATCATCATCACTCTGACTACAACACTCCTGAATGAAGATAACAACAGAGAGTGGAGATGTCAGCTTACTCACAGTAATCAAGTCAAGACCTCAGTCAGATACACTGTCAAGTATTCAGGTGAGAAAACACTCTTTTCTGACAGATTTGTGAAAACTTTCACACACTGGCTCTACTCTTTCTGATGGCTTCATACGTTTGGCAATTGTAAAATATTAGTGGTCAAAGTCATAAACTGCATACAAATCCTTATAATCCCCAATATTGACCTCCTATGGGTCATACTAGGCTAAAATAGACTCTTCTGATTTATGCAATATTTCATGTATGACCCATGAGGGAGGTCAATATTGGGAATTATAAGGATTTGTTTGCAGTTTGAGGAATTCTAAGGCCGTGTGTCCACCAAAGCGTTTTTACTCGCGGCTGGCGTGTTTTTTCAATTGTTTTCAATGGGAGCGCCGCGTTTTTAAAACGCCATGAGCGTAACGAGGCGCTGAGCGTCTTTTTCACGCTGAAGCGCTGAGCGTTCGGCGTTTTTTACTGGTCGCCGAGAGTTGAAGAATGTTCAACTTTTGGTAAAACGCAGCGCTCATCACTGTCACTTTTTACCCAACCGTCCAATCACAGTGGAGGAGGGGCGGGACTAATACCACACCGACCAACCGCGTCCGCCACATGATTCTGCTTGTACAACGTCAACAGATGACAACAACAAGCATAATAACGGAACAAAATCAAGAGCCAGAGAAAATACATTACATTGTATTGACATTTTAATATAGAATCAACACAGAAACAAAATATGTGTGAAATGAGATTCTAGTAAGACTTTCGCGGATATTCCGTATCATAACAAGCAAAGTGTCTCGGTCTCAACCGTCTCAACTGAAAAAACGCTGGGCTTCCAAAACGCTCTCAAGCGCCCACAGCTGAGCGTTTTTAGCAGAGCGCCTAGCGTTTTCAGCTGGCTAAAAACGCTTTGGTGGACACACGGCCTAAGGCTTAATAATGTCATTGATTCAGGAAAGCTGAAGGTTTATGGGAAGCAGCTCACTGTGTTTCACTCTCATATAAAGCAGGAATAAATGATACAGTAACATCTCTCTTCTCAACTACTGCCACTGTAAGCTGTGATGATTGAACACAAACTGCATGTCATGATCAATATGAAAATATGATGTTAATGTCCTGATGCATCTGAACATTCATCTTCTGCAGCTCCAGTCGCTTCAACAACACTGACTCCAGTCAGAAGCTCAAACTCTGAGAAGACATCAAGCCGAACTACAGCAGCAGCTTCTACACAAGGTTCATGATCACATGATCACTGTCACACATCATCAGTCTCTCGCTTCAGTGGTTTGCACTGGCTCTCACAGACTGCTTTATCATCACACATATTAGCATCAAAAAAAGCTCTTTAGTCAGATTTGTCAGTGAGTTTTGATACATATGACCGGTCTTGTACATTCTGTTGTCTGAGGCAAAATAATCATAATATACAGCTACACAGCAAAATCCCCAGAGTAAAATTAACTCTGTTCAGAGAACATTTGGTCCCTCTCTACAGAGAGTTAAAATAACTCTGAATCAGAGTTAAAGTTAATGAGATACTTAAGTGATTAATTAAGTGATGATTGGGCATTAATGATGAACATCTGCTGTTAACAAATTCTCAGCAGAGGAGGATTCAACAACTCCACAAACAGCATTGTCAATAGCGCTCGTTCTGTTGCGTGCAACTGGCAACCCGTGTGAGCGTCGAGTCTGAGGAGGCGGGGAAACAATGATCTCTGATATTTTGAACATAACTCATCCCATGTTAGTGTGAGCGGCTCAAGCGCTGATACTGTAGCTCTGGACTACAGCAGTTTGTAAAATAAATGCCTTGATATTGTGTTCATGCATTAAAATATTATATATTTCTATTTCCATTTTGTTTTTAACAGTTGTAACATCAACTACAGTAACAACTCCAGATACCACAGAAAACTCTCTGAATCCAGGTGTGTATGAACATCATCCTCATTTGACCGACTCGTTGTTCGAGTCAGAGATTTTGACTCAAGCCATGTTTAATTTGTAATCTACATCACTTTCTAATTCCACTCTCTTGTACATCACCAACAATCATAAACATGAAAACTAATACCGTAATGTAAAAAGTAACTGTCTGTAACAGAGGTACAGTCTGTTAGTGTACAGATGGCTTTTATTATATATCAATTTCTATAAAATCATCATCACAAGCATCAATTTACATGATAAATAAAGATAATTATGCTATTAAATGTGCTGTGTTTATGTATTTGGTTAAACACAGTAATATAGTCCTGCTAATGATGTCTCTCTCTATAGGCTCTCTCTCAGTGGCTGTGATTGTTGTTGTTGCCGCTTCATTCGCTCTTCTCCTTCTGGCTCTTATTCTCTGGGTGATTCGTAAAAAAAGAGCGGGTGAGTTTTTCATATTTTGTAACAACAGACAAAAACATCTGATAAAATAAATATGTAATTTAGACAAATTTCTTTCTCTAAAAGTGAAGAGAAATCAACGAGTTAACAGAAATAATGTTTGTATTCTACAGCACTAGATTCTTCTAGACTCTTTTAAAAACTGATTGTCATCTGCATTAGAGACTGTGTGTGTGTTTGATCATAAACTTTCCCGTGACATTATGTTTCAGGCAACAGAAGAGGGACTGGTGACTCTGTGGTAAGTATTGCAGGTTTATCCATGAGTTATTAATGTTCATAAGGACTGACCCTGAAATATTACTCAGATTATAAAATGTCAGGGTTCTCAGCAGACAGTTCTGTCAGTCTTGTCTTAGTTTAATCTGTCTCTGTCTGTGTTGTGTTTGAGCACATGGCTCTGTCTCTATTTGTGTTGGCCATGTGTTCCTCTTGTCCCGCCTCCTAGTTTCCAGTGACCACGCCCTCTTGTTTAGTCGTTGATGAGTCCTCGTCAGTCTGAGTGTGTGTTCCTGTTCTTTGTCTGAGGGGCTGTTCACACGACAATAACGTAAAACCTTTTATGTGTTTTGGCCTTTCATTTACATGACAATTGTGTTTTGGGTCCCTGAAAACGCAAGATTTTGAAAACGGTCTCCATGTAAAACAACAAAAACGTGAATCTGTGAAGACGATGAGGTCATGCACATGCGTATTACGTGTTCAGTCTATAGTGTTTCATCTCCATCTAGTGGCCTGGCAGCAGAATACAGCGTTTTTAGTCGTTTTCGCGGATCCGTGTGAATGGGGATCGTTTTGACAACGGTGTCGTCTGTACGCGGAAAACTCAAAGGAAAAACTTCTCAGTTTTAAGCATATCGTTTTCGTGTGAACGTACCCTGAGTGTGTTGTGCTATTGTTACTAATTGCCCATTCAAACGTCATGTCTGTATAATAGATTTTCACAAAACGTTTATGTGAAATTGCCAGCACACACGTTTTACACATATATTACCTTAACATTTGCAGAACCTGAGGAAAATATCATTGATGGATAGCATTACATGCTTGATTTTTTCCATATTTCCATTGATGTTTAGGAGCAGACAGATGATGAGACTTATACTGAAGTCATCTACTCTCAACAGGATAGTTTGTATTTTCCTCTTATATGCACTTCTTGATTTGTGTGATTATATGCAGTTCTTCATGAATTGAGCTCAAACAACATGCTGTAATAATCGAGGGTTGAAACAACTGTGATGTTCATTCAGGTTCGCTGTGATGATAAAGTGACTTATACTTCCATCAGAGGAGCAAAAGCTGGAGCTCAGGAGAACTGCAGTCAACTTTATGAATATCAGTCTAATATAACTCAATCATAATGGGTTCATTCATTGTTAATACTTTCAATGTCTTTTACATGTTAACAAACAAACTGTAACAGATTGTTGTCTTTTGTCGTCTTTGTGTTCTGGCTTTGAGTTCTAGCGCTTCCAGAACTGTTTTAATAACCTTTGGTCTAGTTTTAATTTAGCAATGTGGAACTAGTGTGACTACATATATTCAGGAGTATTTTCAGAGCGATAAACTCACTGTTGAGTTTGGAAGAGTTTATTAGTTTATTAGAGAAACACATGTGGTTAAAGAAGAAAGAAAGAAGAGGAACAGACATCTTAAAGGAACACTCCAATGCATCCAATGTCAATGCATTTCTGTCTCAGTGCATGCATTGTTTTAGTTTGACAGGGTCGGCGCTAGCTTAGCTTAGCATAATGAATGGAATCATTTGTTGACAGCTAGCATGTCGTGAGTAAAAGTGATAAAAATAAATAAAAAAACACCTAATTACTTCTCATGGCCTGCGTATTCACAACGAGTACAAATAGCGATGCAGATTAACACTAGGCGATTTCCTAGGCAGATATTGACTTGGGACTATATTGGGGTGAAGCACAGGCGAAGCACTGCTACTTGGGCGCAGAGATATCACGCAACACATGAAATCCCACATAATTATTACTTCCAAGACAAAAATGCATTTGCCCACCTATCTAAATGTAGGAAAGAAGGTGAATAAGCCCTATTTCAAAAAACGGTGGAGTGTTCCTTTAACGCACACAGAACTGATCATCTCTGAACCCAGTTTGGACTGAACCTGGTCAAACAAAAATAACTTATGTAATGGATAAATACAAGTATTTGTCTGGTACATTTTATTGGATGCTGAATAAGACAAAAAAAAAAGTCCTTATTATTCAGTCCTATAAGTACATAAAAACAGTTATTTGTACATTATCGCATAAATAACATTACTGTATATACCCGAATATAAGATGACCCTGAATATAAGATGACCCCCCCCATTTTTCAGCCTATTTTTAGGACAAAAACCTCGTCTTATATTCGGGTATATACGGTATTAATATTGCAAGCATTATTGTTTGTGGATGCGTTCGTTTCCTGTCATCATTGATGGCCACAATCATGGTCTTGCATCCCTGGGCTAAACATGTTGAGAGTGTGTTCATGGGTGGTTCATGTTTTCACATAGGAACATGAACTCGCTGTTGAGGTTTGGAAATGTGACGGCTGAGTGTGAGAACTCAGTTAGTTTAACCACACATGTTTTTAGAGAAACACACATGGTTAATGAAGAAAGAAAGAAGAGGAACTGACATCTTAACCCACAGAGAACTGGTCATCTCTGAACCCAGTTTGGACTGAACCTGGTAAAACAAAAATAACTTATTTAATGGATAAATACAAGTATTAGTCTGGTACCTTTTATTGAATGCTGAATAAGATAAAACATTTTAAAATGTACTTCTTATTTAGTCCCATAAGTACATACAAACAGGTATTTTGTACATAATAGAATTAATAACCTTATGAATATTGCAATATTCTCTCAAAATTGAGGCTGAGATGACCAGTTCTGTGTGGGTTAAGATGTCAGTTCCTCTTCTTTCTTTCTTCATTAACCACATGTGTTTCTCTAATAAACTAATAAACTCTTCCAAACCTCAACAGTGAGTTCACCGCTCTGAAAAATACTCCTGAAAACATGTAGTCACACTAGTTTCACATTGCTAAATTAAAACTTTACCAAAGGTTATTAAAACAGTTCTGGAAGCGCTAGAACAAAAGACAACAATTAGGCAGAAACACATGTGTGTTAGTTTGACCATACTGGTTTTAGACATTGAGAATTGAGAAAGCCATAGTTCTATTTGCATATTTAAAAAAATATATATTTTTTACATAACTTTAAGTTGCACAGCTCATTTTACACACATGGGAAAATAAACACACAGTTTCTCACAATGTCTGCCCAATTAATTATTTTAGGCCTTGGCATAACTAGAAAGATTTTTTAATTTACATGACTTTTCCAGGTCTAGAAAATCCCTCTTTTAAATCTTGTATATTCTGGTTTCCAGGATTGTTTCCAAAACAATTTTAAAAATTGCTGATTTTTTTTGTTGTTTTAGCTTATTTTAATGTTAGTTTTTTTTCTTCATACATAACATTTTGTACTGTTTGTACAACGTCTGTGTTTTTATAATTTGGAAGCCCAAAGAACCACTGAAACAGACATTGAAATGTAAAATATCTGTCGACAGCATCCAAACTGCACAAAATATTATGTATGAAAACGTATCAGACATACAAATGTACATGAATCATCCAAGGTTCACAGAAAAATTAAATAATAGAATTAATACATTTATGTTAAAGGAAGGTTATTCTTTACATTTTTGTTAAAGTTGAATGGCCGTATTGTGTTGTTTAATATGATTAATGGTGGAAAAAAAGACTGAATTGAGGCTGTAATGTACAGTATGTGTAATAAGCAAAGCTTCTGTCTACTCCTTTTGGGTCACTGCGAGTTGTTTTGATCACATATATTATATGATTATATATATATATATATAGGCCTACAGTTTGTTTTGAGCTTTTATTCTGTTTTTGTCTTTTCTAACCCTATGGACCAAAATAAACAAATTAATTTTTTTTTACAAAGAGTCCATTTTCTTGTGTATTTTTCCAGTAAAATGATTAACTCCCTACTAGGCTATCTATTGATAGAGTTTTCAAACACACTGTTCACAGAAAGAATTGAAATAGAAACAGAGCGCATTTAGACCAACCGTCTCCATTGACTTTGTGTTGCCTGAAGCTTTTGACTTATAACAAAAACCAATGTCTAAAAGCTGCTATGTGACAAGGTGTACAGAAAACAAGCTAGAAAAGCCTAGAAACAAGTTTTTATAAGCTGTTGACCCCCAAAAAACAAGCGTTTAAGGACAAAAGTGGATACTGAGATAGCGCGTAACGTATCATATTACTCTGAGAACCACGGCCACTGAGGGGAACGTAATCAGCGACCAGTATAGCTTAGCTTACAGAAATATAATATATAAAACTGACATTTGACTAAGTGACAAAATGTTTACTGCACACGTAGTGTATTTTTAGTGCATACTGAGTGTCAGGATCCCACAATTAACCCATTCTTCCAGCGGATGCTTCACGTCTTATTGCCTGTATCCACTGTGGCATCATGTGAGGTAGGCTATCACCAAAGTGTGGGTTGCTTCACTGATCGAGTCCAGGCAGAGATCAAGTCTCTGGTTTCTTTATAATAATCAACTCAAAACTCCAACACTTTTTAATCAAAACACTTTAACAGCTTCTCTTTATGCTTTCTAACAAAAAAACAGCCACTCTCTCTATCCTCAGCTCATTAACAGCTTTTCTCATTCACTCGCAACAGCTGTGTCCCTGGTAACTGTAGCCCGGGACCAGGTGGCCATCTTGGTTTGTAGTCCCCATTGCCGCAACCACTTAGATGGCACATACCTCACCTCTATAACATAGACAATAGAGAATGTGGAACTCCTCCTTCAGGTCCTGAGAGATGGTGCTGAAAGACTCATGCTGTTCATGATGGTGAGTGGGAATGATGCTGGGGCTTTTCTCCTGAAGTCCACAATCATCTCCACTGTTTTAAGCGTATTAAAGGGATAGTTCTCCCAACAGTGAAAATTAGCCCATGCTTTACTCACCCTCAAGTCATCCTAGGTGTGTATGACATTCTTCTTTCAGACAAACACAGAGTTATATTAAAAAATGTCCTGGCTCTTCCAAGCTTTATAAACATATTATGCTATTTTTATGCTTTAGTAGAGTAAAAAAATAAAATAATAAATAATACATTCAGCACCTTTACACTCAGATCTTGAAGAATTTGCAGTCCTGTGGCTCCCTCTAGTGCACAACATTAGTGGGTTATGAATCACATTGATATATGTGGCTGATTTTTTTTAATGATTACACATTTTTTAATGATTACATTTTACTGATAATATACCAACATTAAGCTCAAATTCATTAATTTGTGGTACCTTATTTCATGCTTTAACAGTTGAATTATAAACTTGCTATGAACTCTAAACAACCCAGTTTAAAAGAAATTTAATTTTTTTTAAAAAAATTTTAACTTTTTTTGTGTGATCATGTTGATTTATCAATTTAGGCTATAAGAACTATAAAAAATTGAATAAATAAAAACAGAAGAATAATCAATGTTAACAATTAAAACGGAGCTTAAAGGTAGACTATAGTGCAATTTAAGGACACTTTATAATCGATGATAAAAATAAATAAATAATGAATAAATAATAAAAATAAAAACATTCTTTTCATTAGTCAATTTGAAAGACTAAATTATGAAATTCCAAGCAAAAATGTTTTGTCGTTATGAACAGTATTTGGCGCGTTTTTACCGCTGGCGGCCGATGACGTCACCGCTCACGCCGTCTCTTCCCTCATTGAGTTTCAGCGTCGTCTTCTGAGGTGAGGAGTACGGTGACCGGGAGGGGACATGTTCGGTTCACTTAGTTTTGTCGTGGCCACAACATATAAATGGGCGTTTCTTCAACTAGGGGCACTTTTAGGCTTGTGAAGTTGAATAAAAAAAACTTGTTCAAAAGTCACGTAACACAGTCTCATAAGTTTAAATAATTTGTCTAGTTTTAAGGTCTGTAAGAGGACAAACTTAGATTACAAGAGAAATTGTTAATATTTTACATTTTTTCCGACCTGCAATGAACAAATGTCATTTCCACCACATCTCTATATACAGCTGTTATTTAAAAACAGAATAACTTATGCCACTCAAGAATTGTCTAAGATCATTTTTGTAACTAGTTTTATCAGTTTTTCCACAATGTACAATAATTATACATTTGTCAATGAGATAAATTGACTGCCCTAAGGACCAAATGATGAACTGTACACCTGTCACACTCTGAAATTCAATATTGGTTTGGGCAAGAGCTTATTAGAAAATAAATAACTTGAATTTTTATATTAAGTAGAGCATGATCTTGTAAATTGTGGATACATTTTTAATGTGTGATGAGAACTTTTTAAATGTTTTTAAAAAATGTGTGTGGTGATGGAAATGACAGGGTGGTGGTGGAAATGACAATGAATTAACGTGAATGTAGAGAAACAGTAATATTTAGAGAAATATTTATTTGAAAAACTCTTAAACTCATCACACTCAGTAAACTCAATTCACAAAGTCAATCTACTCTTGCAATCCATATCAATTGTACTTTGTAATCATAAATGTCATTTCCACCACATGCTGTCATTTCCACCACAGAGGGCAGTGTGGTGGAAATGACATTTCTGTAGTTTTTTGTGAAAAAATGGAAGATAGCTTCACTGATCAGCTTTGAATTAATACTCAGCATTTCATGCATGCAAAATACTCTTATTTAACTTAAAATTTTTAACTTTTTAAAAACACCCTTGAAGGTATGGCATGTTTGGAAATGACGTAGAATAAATATATGAACTGAACTGATCAAACAATATTTACCTTGATTTTTCTTATTTTGTTCTTGATGAAATTTTTTAATTGCCTCCATGTCCAACATGTGCTCTGATGTCTCTGAACATTTCCATAGAAACCACCTAAACAATCTTTCACACAAACTTTTTAAAGGGACATTACAGTGTTGTGGTTGAAATGACACCAATACTGTGCGACAACTATATTTTGTATAAAAAGTAATATTGATGGTGGTCTCACATTAAATACTATAATGTATTTCAATTATTTTACTAGTGCCTAATTTAGGTATATTAATAGTTACCAGATAAGTCATACTTTTAAACTGTATTTTCATTGTTGAAGTTAAAAAGTCTGGGTGTGCGACAAGGATAAAACAGTGATTTTGGCACCTATAAGGAGGTTGAAAAGTATGAAAAAATCATAATAGAAAGGTAGTAAAAAGTTTTTAAGGAGGTTTTATTGTTAGTTTGAAAAAGAAAGAGGATTTTGTCCAAAATTGTATGTATTTTTAAAAATATGACCAAAGTACATAAAAGTGCCCATAGTCTAAGAATCACCTAAACTCGTGGGAACGTGATAATATGTTGTTGCCACGAGATATTAATGAGTGGGAACGCCATATTAAGTCATGGGAACGTGATGATAAATCGTGGCCACGAGATCATTTTGTTGAGGTGACATCATGTTGTGGCCACGCAATCATATGTTGAGGGAACAATATATTTTTCTCGTGGCCACGACTTCATATTTTGAGAGAACAACATCTATTTCTGGTGGCCACGAGTTATGTTTATAGGGAACCACACCGATCAATGTAACCATACAGCAGCCGGAGATGCTGACTGATGATGAAACAACATTTTACTTTGAATTAGGAATGTCATAATATCTCTGGCATTAAAGCAACACTATGTAGCTTTTCAACCTTCATAATATATTTCCAAGACCCTTGTGATGGTACATCGACTTACAATAGGTTGAATGACACGTCTGCCATAGCCTGACGGGGTCTGTATCGCTTTTACTGGCACTATGTAACTTCGGGGTTCGGGTAGTAACCCGAGCACAAAAAGAATTACAAAATTCGACTGCTTTACGGCATACGTCACTTCCCCCATGTAAGATTCATAAGGGAATTAAGATCAATATAACTCAAAGGGGATTGAATTACAGGGAAGAACCGAATTATTATGCAAATTATTCCGAATTAATATTTAACACTTTATCAACTATTCGTCCACCGATAAGTTAAGATTAGGGTATTGTATCAATTCTGGACAGAATATTATCCCGTGGCCTACGGTAATAATATCATAAAGTTATGATAACTGATTAATGAGCAAGGTAGCAAAATCTTTTTAGTTTAAGGCAGTAACTTGTAAGCACACAGCACAAGACGCTTGTATGTAAAATCAACCAAGACTTTATTGAACTACTCTAATACACACAAACTAAACTAACAAAAACACACAAACATTCATTCAAACAGTGACAGAGAGTGATGTTATTAACGGAGGGTGAATGGAGTCCCAAATGTCTAGCGTTAGACACTATTTCTTGACCGCAACCTGAGAGAATCAAACTACTAGCACTTCAATCTTAGTTCGTTTTCTTAATAAGATTTGCACCAGTTCACTTCAGCCAGAATTAGGAGAATTGTGTACTTGCGTTTAGATGCTCCTGAGCGCGTGCGTTCCCTGTGACGAAGTTGCTGGAGAGGGAATCTCTTTGGCGCTGATTGGCTGGCAGTCGGTCGATGATGCGTTCTGAGGGACAGCACTCGATGGTGAGTGGTTGGTTGGCTTTGCCGGGTGGCGCTTCGTTCGCGGGATTTCCTGGATTGCGGGTTGCTATGCAACGGAGTTTCCTCTGAGTCTGGAGCGACTCTGAGAGGGGTTTCTTTGAAGAAGTTCAACGAAGGATCTTACGGAAGAGTTGATGAGTTTTGCGTGAGCTCTTGGTGGTTTGAAGAGTATGTAAGCATACACGCTGGACGATGGAAAGGTCAGCAAGAGCAAAAGTCACTGCAAAAGCGAGGCACAAGGCAGGCAAAAAGCAAGGCAAAAAGCAACTCATAACTGCTTGTCATTGGGTTATAAGCGTGTCCATCTGACCCGTCCTTCCTAGTGCGACAGCCAATCAGATATTGTCTTGGGCGGGACCTACGGGTTTTGAACGGGGCGTTCTCCGGTTCTTGCATGTAATTAGCGTAAAGTCCACATGATCACGTGTGCCCAAACTCCTGAGAGTTTAGTTAAACGCTTTAATAAGTAAACTTAATAGTTTAAATATGGTGCATCCTACACACATCTACTTTATATCAACATTCTAGAAATCATTTACCCATCAAGTAGGTACCAAAATACATATACTTCCCATAGTGGAGGTGGAACTAAATAAGGATTTCGCTGTGATAAGTGTTTAACACACAAAATTAACTTCAGTAATATACAGCATACATACTACAGAGAATGTTAATTACATGTATGAGGCAACTTCTGGTGATTAGTTCCTATAACTGAGGTAGAAAACCTTACAAATAGGCTGTAATGAAAGTTAAACACACAGAAAGAACTCCACAGGTTACATAAAATATACATGATACTTAAGATATATGTGAGGTAAATACTGGTGATCAATTCAGCTTATTGGAAGCAATTTTGAGATCGTTGTTTGTATTAAACCACAAGTGCACAGCAAAAACTCCAGTGTTAAATTAACACTCCTGGGAGTGTATATGAGTCCACACTCAAAAGTGTAAAGTGTTAAAATATGAGTGTTAAATTAACACTCAAGAGTGTTAAAGTTAATGAGATAATTAAGTGATTAGTTTAGTGATGATTGAGCATTATTGAAGACACCTGATGTTAACAAGCAGAATCACTGAAGGAGGAAATCACTAATTGTAAGTTACCATTAAGGTGATGGGTGTTTGCTTTAGTTGGGCTCTTGACACTTATATGTTTATTTTAAATTTTGCTTGTCTGCTGTTATTGATTTATAACAGTCAGATGAACAAAGAGACAATGTGATCTAAAGATGTTGGTTATGTTTTGACATAATCATGTTGTGATCCGTAAAACAAAACTTACTGAGATGGCTTAACTTGTTATTTACAGCAGCTCTGTGATTCTACAGCACATGATTTTCAGTATTTTTCATATAATCCAAAAATATTTCATAACCATTGTTCTAATCAAAAGACTTTCAAATGAATTTATTTAGAAACACAGACATCAATAATCAGCCTGTGAATCTCAACAATGGTGACAATAATAAAGCATGTTGCAGTGGCTGCCACCAATCACAACTCATTTATGGCTCCCATCATGCATTGCGGTATGAATAAATTATGATCTGAATTGTCTATGTAATTTACTTTTCCTAATTGAATATTCTGCTCGTCACCATTGTTGAGATGCATAGACTGAATCTTGACGTCTGTGTGTGCCTAAAAGAAAGATTTTTTTTTTTTTTTTTTTTCAAAACAACTTTTAAGAAATCCTTTGTATTATATCTAAAATTCTGGATATTTATGCAGATTCACAGTTATGCTGTAATCAACAACATAAATCTAAGTCAGAAATAAGGATCTTAATGAGTTCAGTGATCAATTTCAAATGATGATTGTCATAATATAACCAACACCATCAGATCACTTTTTCTCTTTATTCATCTGGCAGTTATAAGATACAACAGCCAAACAAAATCTAAAGTAAATGTATAAGGGTCAAGAGCCCGACTAAATCAAACACCCATCACCATAACGGTGGCTTACAATTTGTGATTTTCTCCTTCAGTGATTCGGCTTGTTAACATCAGGTGTCTTCAATAATGCTCAATCATCACTAAATTAATCACTTAATTAGCTCATTAACTTTAACACTCTTGAGTGTTAATTTAACACTCATATTTTAACACTTTACACTCTTGAGTGTGGACTCATATACACTCCCAGGAGTGTTTTTAACACTGGAGTTTTTGCTGTGTGGGTTAATTTCAGTCTATTGGTTTTGGAGACAAAAGTCTCTGGAATTTACAACTGCAGAAAGGGGGGTGTCCCCTGGTTTAGGGTTTGTGGTGATTCTGGGCCATAAGAATGCTTTAGCATCCTTCGTTTCCTGATAAGGCTGTGGATTTATGCATTGGGGTCACCACAGGGTTCTTGGCCATTTGGTCTTAAGTTTGTGGAACAAAGAGGAATCTTTTCCTGCTGTCCTGGCATCGCTGGTTTGAGATTAGACACACACAACAAGGGAAAAGGGGGGTGACATCTCCTTTAGCCATCTCGGCACCATGACTGTGTTTTATGACTTACTAATGATTCACTGGGGAATCGTTCCGAACTGTGGAATGTGGTGTTGGGTTAATATGAACTGGACTGTTCAAGGATAATCCTACACCCACCACTTCCTCAAATTTGGACGTGAGAGGCCAACCAGCGTTTGTTTTCGGCTTTCGTGAGTATGTTTTTGTCATGGGGGCTATTTACACCTGGCCACTTCATGCATTTTCTCAGATGGGATAGCTATCTGATCGTGAAGAGACCAGGTGTAAATGCCCTCCGAAACGCATTTGAATCCGATCCCTCAAACCACTTCAGGAGGAGGTCTGAGACGCATTCCAGACGAAACTGGACAAGTGTAAATGCATCTGGTTGTTGAAACCACATATGTAAATTGTACTCCTCCCAAAAATGCTAAAAATAAATAAATAAATAAATAAACGTGTGAGAGCGTGTTATAGGCTATATGTTAATGTTATAGCCAGATATGACGACGCTACTGGAACACGCATCGCCGCAGATGAGCAGCTGAGCATCTCTTCATCAAGCCAACGTGCGAACTATCGCAAATCAAAGGGAAAGTAAATCGCAGACGCTTAACACACAATCATCATCATTAAAAGTAAAGAAATGAAATGATCTTACCAGGGCTGTTGCCGCTCCCTCTTATTGTGGTCTTTGATTTAGAAATTTTAGCTGATGATCAATAAAATGCAGCTCATATCTGTTGCTTTCGTGACATGCACTCCATTAAATCTGCATATAGCGCGGGAATTGAAGATCGGATTTAAATACGTTTCGCAAAAACACATTTATGTGACCAGGTGTAAATGGAATCGTTTTGATAAATCAGATAGCTATCCGATCTGAGAAAACGCATGAAGTGGCCAGGGGGCTGTTCCATAAACCAAGATTAGAGTATAAGCCAGGCTTATTTCGGTTAGTCAGGCTTATTTTTGGTAGATTATTTTTCATAAATCAAACTTAAAAAAGTTCAAACTCAGTTACCCCGGCAACTTATGCTGGGAAACTAGCCTGGTCCAGGGCAGGCTAACTGTCAGGCTAAGTCTGAGTTCAGGCTTAACGAGCATACCATTTATACTCACCTGCTGGTATTTCAATGTAATTTTATTTGACTTAACCACTATTAATAAATAAAAAAAATTAAATAAATAAATAAATAAATAAATAAGGAAATGTACTTTACTAATAAATGTAAGAAATTATAAGGTATAAATACACTAAGAAATGTTCAAAACTTGTGTGTTTAATTGGTGAGTTTGGTTAATGAGTTTGGTAATTAATTAAAAGTATATAAATAGGGAGCTGAACTCGTTTCCAAACTTAACCATGGCGTGTCCTTTCATAGATGAGGTGGTGGATGAGGGAGCTATAGTCTTGCGGAGGGCATTTCAGAGAGAGAGAACTTTCAGAGACAGGTTAGACCCATTGGCTTTTAATGACAGCTACCTGTATGAGCGATATAGGTTCTCAAGAGATGGGATTGCATATATTTGTAGATTACTAAGCCCCTATTGCAAATAATACACGCCGCAACAGAGCGCTCACAGTCCCACAGACGGTGTGCATTGCACTTCGCTTTTTTGCCAGTGGAACATTTTTGTACACAGTTGGAGATGCAGAGAATATCAGCAAAGCATCAGTTTGCCGCTCTGTACGAACTGTGTACCTTTCTTTAAAAAGACTACTCAATGTGTTCATCACATTCCCTGGCCACAAAGCTATTCGTACCATTAAACATGCCTTTTATTGAATAGCTGGTAAGTTCAAATAACTATAAAACATGGAAATATTTCTTGACTGTTGATTTTACATGGGACATATTTAAAACAAACAAATAATTTTCCTAGGTTTCCCAAATGTTATCGGTGCATTGGACTGCACCCATGTGCGTATTAAGTGTCCATCTGGTCCACATGAAGCTGACTTTGTGAATAGGAAATAAGTACACAGCATCAATGTACAGGTACGGTCCCACTGAGATGATATTGAAGGCTATGCTCTAGCACTGAGTGTTCTGTACTAAGCTGGGCACCAGTGTTTAGTTCATTGCAATTAAAATGTAGTGACCTACAGGTTTAATTTATTTTAGATGATTAGTGATGCAGATTGCATCATCACGAATGTAGAGGCCAAATGGCCAGGCTCTGTGCATGACTCCAGAATCTTTAGAGCCTCATCTCTCTACCAGCAACTAGCAAGAGGTATGCTAGTAATCACTTAAAATCGCAAAAAAACTACATTATATATCTATTCATTCTGTCTATGCAGGAGAATTCTCAGGAGTTTTGCTGGGAGACAAGGGATACCCATGCCTGCCTTACCTCTTGACTCCCTATCAGGAGCCCCAGACAGAGGCACAGCACCACTACAACATTGCCCATGCACGCACAAGAGGTCGTATAGAGATGGCATTTGGGCTGATAAAGTCAAGGTTTCAGTGCCTGAAGCACCTCAGAGTGACTCTACCTAGGGCATGTGACATTGTAGTTGCTTGTGTAGTGCTCCATAACATTGCTTGTCTGAGGAGAGAGAGACAACCAAGGATTGTTGAAGAGGAAGACTGGGGCAATGAAGCAGTATTGGAAGAAAACGAAACAGGCAGACTTATACGAGACACATATGCAAATAATTATTTTGCTTAATATGGTCTAAACCATGTGTAGCCTTTAAAATTTTCCACTGGCCCCTCAACTTTCTCCTTAGTTGAACAAACACACAGAAGTCAAAGTATTTAATGTGATTTGTCTTTATTCAGAGTGAATCTGCCTGTTAGGGGTGAAAACACACAAATAAATGTTGTGGAAAGTGATCAAAAAGGTAATGTTTTTTTTTTCTTTTCCTTTTTTAAAAATGGTAGTTCTACTTGCATTTTTCTGTAGCTGTTGAATTTCCAGCTCCAACTTCCTCATCTTCAATTTTTTATACTGGATGTCGATATCAATCACTTCCATTTGTTTAAGGAGGTAGCGTTTATACACTCCTTTTATGTTTTCTGGGTTCTGTAACAACATAGATTTAAGTTATTTCATTGAATACTCTTTTGTTGAGATTATTGTGTGCACATCCCAACATCTGGCAGGTGCTGGACAAAAAGGACTACTGAATAGAAAAGATTGAAATGTCCGCAACACTGCTTACTCCCATATTTTAATAAAAAAAAGCAACGTTTCGACCCTACTGGGTCTTCTTCAGGCAAATGGTAAAGCACATTTGATACAGAGATATGTAGGCCTTACAATCAACTGACCCACCCTGTGATTACAATTAGCTTGATTGGGTCTAAACAAGCCTAATGACCCCACTCCCCAGCCAGCACAGCCATGTGGGGCCCAAATGGGTTTGACCTGGGCTATCTAACTGGGACCCAGCCAGTTTTGTCCTCGGTTTCCATGTTGGCCCCACATGGGTTTGCCCAGATGAAATGAACACTGCTTAGTGTGCACAGTACAGGCTGTTAAATGTAACACTTAATCAGTGTTGGAGGTAATGAGATAATTAAGTGATTGAATAATGATTGTGCATTAATGATGAACACCTGCTGTTAACAAGCAGAATCACTGAAGGAAAGAGAAACACAAGAACTACTTCCAGCCACTGCCTTGGATGAAATCAACTGAAGATAAAATACATTACATCTCTCAAGATCTGATTAAACAACTCCACAAACAGCATTACCAGCTTCACTTATTACAAACCAGACTGACTTTATTTATGTCAGACATCTAACGAAAAGAATTAAGAAGAGGTTTAGATGTTGATTACTTTTTTGAAAGTAATAGTTTGATTTGATGTTACCATTGTGGCGATCGGTGTGTGCTTTAGTCAGGCTCTTGACTTTTTAACATTAGTTTTTCTCTGGCAGCTGTGTCTGTTTGTTATGGCGAGAACAGCAAGAGAAAATATGATCAGATGCTGTAAGCTGATTGATGATAAGAATATACTCATCATATAGTGGCTTAACTCATTGATTATTTTTGAGGTTCATACGGGTAGTATGTTATTCATTTTGTTTTATTGTTGTGATTCTACAGCAAGAGATCCAGCACAGTTTAATCAGAACATCAAATGATTTTTAAAACACCATTTACACATGTTGGACTACAGAAAGTTTCACTTGCACAGAGACATCAAGAATCAGCATATGAATCTCAACAATGGTGACATGCTTCATGCTGCAATGCATTCTGGGTGCATCATACAAAACTTATCCATGGCTCCCAGAATGCATTGCAGCATGAAGCATGTCACCATTGTTGAGATTCATATGTTGATTCTTGATGTCTGTGTGTGAGTAAGATTAGGAGGAGCCCAAAATATGTAAATGGAGTTTTAAAAATAATTTGACGTTCTGATTAAATTCTATTATTCTCTTGTTGTAGAATCACAACAATAAAACAAAATGAATAACATACTACCGTATGAACCTCAAAAATAATCAATGAGTTAAGCCACTATATGATGAGTATATTCTTATCATCAATCAGCTTACAGCATCTGATTATATTTTCTCTTGCTGTTCTCACCATAACAAACAGACACAGCTGCCAGAGAAAAACTAATGTTAAAAACTCAAGAGCCTGACTAAAGCACACACGGATCGCCACAATGGTAACATCAAATCAAACTATTACTTTCAAATAAGTAATCAACATCTAAACCTCTTCTTAATTCTTTTCTGTAGACGTCTGACAGAAATAAAGTCAGTCTGGTTAGTAATAAGTGAAGCTGGTAATGCTGTTTGTGGAGTTGTTTAATCAGATCTTGAGAGATGTAATGTATTTTATCTTCAGTTGATTTCATCCAAGGCAGTGGCTGGACGTAGTTCTTGTGTTTCTCTTTCCTTCAGTGATTCTGCTTGTTAACAGCAGGTGTTCATCATTAATGCACAATCATTATTCAATCACTTAATTATCTCATTACCTCCAACACTGATTAAGTGTTACATTAAACAGCCTGTACTGTGCATACTAAGCAGTGTTCATTTCATCTGGGCAAACCCATGTGGGGCCAACATGGAAACCGAGGACAAAACTGGCTGGGTCCCAGTTAGATAGCCCAGGTCAAACCCATTTGGGCCCCACATGG
Source organism: Squalius cephalus (assembly GCF_949319135.1). Taxonomy (NCBI): domain Eukaryota; kingdom Metazoa; phylum Chordata; class Actinopteri; order Cypriniformes; family Leuciscidae; genus Squalius; species Squalius cephalus. The sequence continues at coordinate 15,254,068 of NC_137122.1, forward strand.
CTGTGCTGGCTGGGTCATTATTGAATTAAGAGACGGGCCTCCCTTTATTAATTTCCAAAGCCAGCTCCTCTGCAGGAGTGAAGCTGGCTGGTGGTGGCCCTCCCCCAGTGACAACAACCTCAGTCTTCTTTTTGGTCGCTGCAATAAAAAAAAAACTAAAAAAAAAACTGAATAGTTGTAACTTCAAGCTGGCATTGATTACATATGTACATACCATTAGATTTACTTACCATTCTGAACTATATTTTTATATTTTATTTTCACCTGCTGCCAGGTTCTTTTTCCTTCACTTAAGTTGCTGCTGCGTGAAAGCAATTAACGTTACTGTTATTCACACACAAACTTTGCAATGTATTGTGTGACACACATTCAATGTTGATAAAGTATTTTAAATAGTTTACACCGCTACTTACGCATTGAGACGATCAGCAATTTCCTGCCAACCTTTCTCTCTTGCTTTATTTATTGCCGCTGTATTGCCTTTTTTGGTGATGACATCTTTCAATTCTTCATATGTTTCCAATAGCAAACGCTGTTCCGTTGCCGTGAACATCGCTGCTCTATCTTTTCCTTTTGTTGCCATGGTAGCCCACAGTAAATCGATTGACCCATGCTCGACTTTTCAGGACTTTTAAACAATGGCGTGCACGCGCAATTATCTAGACTATTTAAACCTGACTCAAATTAGTAAGATCACATGATCCTCAACTTACTGTTATGGAACCAATTTAAGCGCGGATGTTTAGCTCGGCTCATTCAAGTCCGGTTTTGGACTTTAATCCCCGCTTTTCTAAGCGGCTTTTATGGAACAGCCCCCAGGTGTAAACAGCCCCATGGCCAAAGCAGCAACGGACAAAAAAAAAGTCAGAAGTAAATAAGCCTATGTCTAAACGGCATGTACAAGTTTGGTAGGGGCTACATTCTTGCAAGTAAATAATACATGATTAGATGGACAAAATCATCTTTTAGGCTAACTAGCCTAATGACTACAGGCTGATAGTCATGTTTGTTTATTTATTTTTCTGGTGAAAGTGTCTTGCCTCAGGCTATAATGCAAATCGATTTTTCAACTTTGCAGATGCATCTATGGTAGCTTGATATTATAATATTGACGATATATGGCTATTACCCACCACACAAACATTGAATTGAATTAGCATTCTGTAAAACAGTATCCAATAGGCTACTATAATGATGTTGGCTTGTAAATGTGAGCTAGGCAATATTTTGGCGTTTGAAAAAAAAAAAAAAAAAACCCATGAAATTATATTCATATGACATGCTGAAATATATGCCACTGTACCTGGGATGAAGACATTTCACACGCAACGCAAGCAGTCTGTGCAAGACATGAGAACATTCAGGGGTATCAGCTTGTCAACAAATGCACGTGTATCCCCTGGGCCCAGTTTTTCAAAAGTAATCCAGTGGGATTTCGGATCACGGATTGGATCAAATCTTGGAAATGGGTTTTTCAAAAGCAAAAGAGGGATTCTGAACTAAGGCTACGTTCACACTGCAGGCTGAAACGACCCAATTCCGATTTTTTTGCCCCTATGCGACCTGTATCTGATCTTTTCATGCCAGTCTGAACGACACAGATCCGATCTTTTCAAATGCGACCCAGGCCACTTGGGTATGTGGTCCCAAATCCGATACATATCCGATCTTTTGAAATGCGACTTCAGTCTGAACGGCCAGGTCGCATGTATCCGACCCGCACGTCATTGATACGCGAAAAACGTCATAATTCTGCATTGAAGTAGTCGTCGGTTTGAAAACGGACTGCATATTCGTCGAGCTGAGGTAAATCTGCCGAACGGGTCGACCTCGACGAGCCCGTTAATTAAAAAAAAAAAAAAAAAAAAAAAGCCCACGGCCATTATACGTTATGTTAACTTATTTGTGATGAATCTGATATTAGATAGGTCAGCGGCTGCACTCTGGCTCTTGTGTAACGGTCGCTGCGTGCGCTCGTGTGTGTGCGTGTGTGTGTGTGTGAGTGAGAGAATCACAGTTAGTTAAAGCAGAGACGGGCTCTGGTTAAAGTTTAGCTACTTCCGCAAACAACAAGTGACGTCGTTGACCGTTGAGTACTCTTCTGCGCATGCGGGTCACTTCTGGGTCATTTCACGTTCACACAGGAGATCACAAAAGGTCGCATTTAATTGGAAATGTGAACGGCCTTGCAAAAAAATCGAATTTTTTCAAAAAATCGGAATTGAGCATTAAGCCCTGCAGTGTGAACGTAGCCTAAGATCAGATCATGTAATCCGATCTTAAATTTGATCTGGATCAAACCTGCCCTTTGGGTTTTTCAGAACTTTGAACTCGGTTTGGGATCTATTTGATCCAAAAAACAGGATTATCCTGATCCCATCAGAAGGGTGGATTCAGTTGTGATTTTTCGAACCAAATAAAACCAGAGAGGTTTTTTATTTAAGTGAATGATCACAAAATCAATGTTTACTGATGATATATACAGATGTGGCCTTTAAAAATGCGCGTCTCAGAGAGAAGAATGCTGCGAGCACTTCCGAAATTCTGCGGGATCGTGCAGAAGGGGGATTAGATATTGGACGCAGTAAATAATAAAACCTGTAGATGGCAGTCGAGTTTCATGTGGCCATACTGAGTTGACGAAGTATGACGAATACAATGTTTTCTTTTGCCAGTTACATAAACAGTCACATATTCTTCATAAAAATCTGACTCAAACGCGCATCATTTGTCTTATTTTTTTTTCTGTGTACTTACAGTAGAAGAGACGTGATGTAGTCTTATAACACAATAATTTGCGAAGACCTTTGAAGAGACCGAGATCATTTGCGCATTATCATTATCTAATTTTACATTTAGTTCATTTTTGCATCTTAACGTTTTAAATAGTTTTAACATGGTTGTAATGCGCTTTTCTGCATTACTGTACAGTACTTTTTATATTATCATGTTTCCCTTATAGGCGTCGATTTCGGTGGGGACGGTGGGTATGCACCCACCAGATTTCGTCATGAGTCATTTTGTACCCACCACTTTTAACTTCAGTCCATAATAATTTGACTTTGGGTTCTATTGACCGTTTTCAGTGGTTATGAGGAGCTTAATTAATTTAACCTGAGATGTGCGTTATATCGCCTTTTGATCATTCTTTGTGTTGTCGATTTTTGACACAGTTTCATTATATGTTCATAATAATTTGATTCATAATTATGTCATTTTTTTCTGAAAGTAAAAAAAAACTAAAAGATTTTCTAAAAGCAATATTCTAAAGAGATACAAAGACAGTGTATGCCACCAGATTTCGTCATGAGTCATTTTGTACCCACTACTTTTAACTTCCGTTGACCGTTTTCAGTGGTTATGAGGAGCAATATGAGAGAAATTTTTTTGTAATCATTGTCTGACACAACAAAAAAAAAATTATAATATTCATTTTATTTTAGTTTTCGTGTTCGCATTTATGAGGGAAAAAACAACGTGTCAGTTTACGGTTATGGATGTGTGCGCTCTAAAAGCGGCACTAAAAGACTGCTTTAAAACTTTCACAGAGACCTCAAACAGAACAGCTGCCTTTCTTTAAATCGAATTTCGTTTTGTATTAATTATATCTTAATTTTAATCAGTGTTTCGTGAACCATTTGCCTGGATTTAAGAAGTAAATATAGCAGACAATCACGACATTGGAGGCCCCGGCGATATCTCATAAATGAACCGAAACTCAGCGTGTAATGAACATTCACATTTACAGTGTATTTAGACACATTTAGACGCATTCATAATCATTACTTTTACCGGTTCTTTGTGGCAAGCTTTATGCGTCCGTTTATGTGCGGTCGTGCGCAGTGCGGCCATATTACGTTAACACTCATGATCCATATAAGTAGGCTAATTAAATTAATATAAAGGGGCGATTTGTCCATGAATTACTTAAATGAACAACTAGCCTAGTATACTAGTCGACTAGAAAAAAAAAACAAAAAAACTTTTAGTCGAAAGCAGCCCTTATTCCACATATTTTCGAACCAGGCAACATGACATCTGTGTTGAGCGAGCGACCGGAATGAATAGCGGAGCGGAATATTCAGAAATGCGCTCTCCACTCACGAGCTCTGATCGGAACAAACCCGAACCTCACTGTCTGCTGAACTTGCAGAATCATCAAAATATAATATTTTCTAAAGAAGAATTTTAAAACTTTATTGGTGGTAGTTGAGAAGAATTCCTCTTTCCATATCTAAATCATTTCGAGTGCAATATAAATGTACATTACTGTTATTCTTATTATATAAGAATAATACGTATTTTTTACAACATTTTTAACATAGGCCTAATAGAGAATATAAGTTTAGCGTGTTGTGTGTATTTCCTAATTATAAGCTTTTGGTGAAATTGCAACAAAACTAAAAGAGTAAAAGTGCATAAAAACATAAAAACATGGCGTCGTCTCAAGAAATATCTGCGTACACACGAAACCACTGAAACCGATTTTAAAACGATGTAGCCTAGTAGGCTATACATACCAGACCAGGCACTGTAATTCTGCCACAGTATACTAAAAACGTAGAAGACTTAAAGCATGCGCATGAACCTTGCGCGCTATACAACAATAATATTAGGTACAGTAGCTTCTTTTTTTCTTTTCTTTTTTTATCAAGAACTTTGTTGAACAATATGAACAACCATAAATGGTCTGGTACAAAATATGAGTCACGATATTCGATAGTTAACGGATGCATAAAGCTTGCCACAAAGAACTGGCAAAAGTAATCATGTGTCAAGTATAGCAAGGAGACATTTTAATTGTTTACTAATAATCTAGTGTTTTATGTGTCAGTCAAAGATGTTGACAATGCTGACTCGTCATCTTCGCAGATATTGTGAACGTGCCTATAGAGAGAAATGCACACTTACATAAGAGAGTTGTCTGTTTCTTTTCGTTTTGAATTGTTTTGTTTAAAAGTGGACATTTCAAGCTTTCTAGATACATTTCTGAGTTTCGGTTCATTTATGAGACGAGCTCAGTTCACGAGCAATGCAAGTTATATCGCGCCGGTGCCTCCATTTCCTGATTAAATAGTCTTAAATGCGTCTTCGTGGACAGAAACCAATATAATCTTCCTGATTTAATCACGTAAAACATAAGTCTAAACACAAGCACCACTCTTCTGAATGATGGTAACCACAAACCTCCAAGAGTTTGTAAACCAATTGTTTGTAAAACATATTTAATACTTACAAATTCAAAAAAAAAAAAAAAATTTTTGCAGTGTATAGGCTAAATAAAACGACATTAAGAAAGTTATTTCCAAAATGTAATTAATTGCACAGTCTTTGTTTTAGCTGCTTGTTTTAGCTGCTAACAATTGCACAGAGTCAAGAAAGTACAACCACCCACCCCCCAGGTCTGCCGATTCAACCCCCAATGCTAATCGATCTCCTCTCAGGGAATCAAAAGAAAACCGGTTTTTCCAGTTTTCACCAGCGTGTGGTTGGGGTTTTAATCCCTTGCAGTTCCTTTGTTTAAATGCTATTTAAGCAAATCTACTATACATACGCTTTAAGTTATTTCAAATTAATGTTTATAGCTTAATTTGTTGATATCGCGTAACTTAATTTGACATATGTTGATATAACCAACTGACATTGTAGATTCAATTGCATGCCAGGAAGAGGCTTATGCTTTGTTTTAAGTAATGAGCATTTACTATAATATAGCCGCACTCAAGCGCACGACCGCACGCATTAAAGCTTGCCACAAAGAACCGGTAAAAGTAATGATTATGAACAGTGGCGGACTGGCACCAAAAAGAGGCCCTGGCAATTTTAGCAGAGAGGCCACATTTGTCTTCTCAAGTCATCTGCAACCAACAAAGAAACATAACATTACATTCTCATCAGGTCAATGATCGCGAGAAATTCCACTGACTAAAAACATTCAAAATACCTTATAAATAGAGAGATTACATACATTTAGGCTATTTGTCCTTCACAGGAATAGAAATAAAAAGTCATTATTATTATTTAGTTCATAGGGCTATTATTTTTCAGAGATAGGCCGTGGTGTTTGTTTGTTTGCTTTTTTCCTTGTTTTTTTGTGGCCGCTTGCAGCTCCGCTTAATTTATTATTATTTTATTCATATTTACATTTAGCCTACATTTACATTTATGCATTTGGCAGACGCTTTTATCCAAAGCGAATTACATTGCATTCAAGGTACACGTTTTTACATTTTGTCAGTTCATATACTTAGTCTGTTGATTTGCGACGGCCTATTGTTGCAGACACTCCGCTTTATTTATTTATTTAGCCTTTTTATATGGTTGTGATGAGCGCCGAGCGAGCCGCTGGCTGTGCTGCCGGTTGCGGGCGGCCAATCCGCCAAAAGGCGGCCGCATCTCCGCTTTATTTATTTATTTAGCCTTTTTATATGGTTGTGCGCCACAAGTTGTGATGAGCGGCGAGCGAGCCGCTGGTGGTGCTGCCGCTTGCAGCCATTGCGCCAATAGGCGGCCGCTTCCTCGCTTTATTTAGCCTATTTATTTGTTTGTGATGCGGCCACAACAAGTGATGAGATGAGGCGGCCGCAGTGGCATTTGCCCACATTGCCCAATGGCCAGTCCGTCACTGATTATGAATGCGTCTAAATGTGTCTAAATACACTGAAAATGTGAATGTTCATTACATGCTGAGTTTCGGTTCATTTATGAGATATCGCCGGGGCCTCCAATGTCGTGATTGTCTGCTATATTTACTTCTTAAATCCAGGCAATTGGTTCACGAAACATTGATTAAAATTAAGACATAATTAATACAAAACGAAATTCAATTTAAAGAAAGGCAGCTGTTCTGTTTGAGGTCTCTGTGAAAGTTTTAAAGCAGTCTTGTAGTGCCGCTTTTAGAGCGCTCACGTCCATAACCGTAAACTGACACGTTGTTTTTTCCCTCATAAATGCGAACACGAAAACTAAAATAAAATGAATATTATATATATATTTTTTTTGTGTGTCAGACAATGATTACAAATTTTTTCTCTCATATTGCTCCTCATAACCAAAACGGTTAAAAGTAGTGGGTACAAAATGACTCATGACGAAATCTGGTGGGTACACGTACACTATCTTTGTATCTCTTTAGAATATTGCTTTTAGAAAAACTTTTAGTTTTTTTACTTTTAGAAAAAAATGACATAATTATGAATCAAATTATTATGAACAAGTAATGAAACTGTGTCAAAATTCGACAACACAAAGAATGATCCAAAAGATATAACGCACATCTCAGGTTAAATTAATTATAAAAAACAGGGAACATTTCGTAAAAGCAAAACTGAACAAAATGCATAATTAAAATAATTGTATTAGGCTATGTGTTACCGAATATTTAATACCACTTCCCCATAATGTTGTAATTATTTTTTTAAAACAACATCTGTCAAACTGTCAATCAGATACCTCTTATCTGGTCATTTTTATTTTATTTTAGAAGTCATAACTGTTGATCACCCTTTATATGGATTTTGTGAATATGAATATTTAGAATATTTACAAACTGTCGGCAAGACCTCAAGCCAACCCCGGACATTCTGAGACTAACGTGGAAAAATCTTTATGCTTAATGCATTAAGACAGTTTAATTAAAATATTTATTAATAATTTAATGGCAAATCAGATGCGCCCAACGTATGCTACGCGTTGTGCTGCGACATTACCTCACAAGAAATATCTGCCCAAGAACAATCACACAAGAAATATCTGCACGAATTAAGAATCTGGGTAAGTCGCATTATTTAAGCCTTGCATTATGTTAGGATGATTTTGTGTATATATATATAAAAAATACTGCTGGGTTTTTACAGGCAGAGCCACGTGCATTATGCTCACACTAAATTCTCTGTTGCGCTTAGTATAAATGCGCATTGCATGCACAATCATCTTAATAGTTGTACAAAAAAGTTATGCGCTGGCAAGAACGTCACTTTGCTGTTTTAATAAAAGCAATGTTAAATATTCTGCATGCACTCATCTCCTGGAAACCACAGCAATGACAAAGCATATAAAAATTCGTAAACGTTGTCCAATACCCCTTCTTGTCTTAATGAACCTTTTGCATTTACAAATATTTTCAAATGTCTGTATAATACAGTAGCCTACTGTAAATATTTGTGTCTATTACTATTTATAATTTATATTTTATTGTGGATGTTTTCTCACAATCATGACGTAATGTGAAGTAAAATAAAAAATCTAATGTAAAGTTGTTTTTTATGCGCCACCTGGTGGATATTCTGTGAAGCGAAACACATTGAGGGATTTTTTTAAGTAGGCCCCCCCGAAGCACTTGCAGAATTCTGCGAGACTCTACGAGACGAATTGCCGAATGCCGCGGGAGAAAACGCGCGTTTTTAAAGGCCAGATCTGTACATTTCTTCATATTTGAAGCATATATGAAGCATGTCACATCTAATGAGATATGGTAAAACAACAAAATCTACAATTTAACATTATAACAAAATAAGGAAAGTAAAATGTTTCTGTTTATTACAGTGTTTCTGTTTCTTAAAATTAAAATAAACAATGGTTATTTGTGGCCAGCGGTATTTTGCCAACTGTTGTTCTTTTAAGCCAGTAGGCTACACTGTTGGTTCCATTAAAGGCTCTAGTAAACAGGATTTGGTGATCCTGAAAAGTTCCTATCCGGATCAGATTGATCCAATCCGATGTTGCTTTGAAAAACTGGCTCAAAAGTAAGTTGGATTACGTGATCACGGATCGCAAAAAAAAGGATTACTAAATCCGGATCAATTTTATCCGGATTAAACCTTTTGAAAAACCGGGCCCTGGTGTTACCATGACAGATTTTACAACCACAGTAGAAGACAATACTGTTTCCCAACTGTAGGGGGAGCCCGAGCAAAAGTTACTTGGTGATGCTTTAAGACATAAGTTATAAGTGAAAGACACTGAAGCGCAGTCGTCGGAAATTTTTCGTCTTTGAATGAGCCGAATGAGCACGCAGCTGTATCGCTCCAGTTTACACTCTCCTGTTATCATCCTTATAGGAACAAATGCCCATAACCTGCAAATAGACATGAGTCATGACATTTTGTCCATGGTAAATGAGGTAATTTCATTCATGGTTATTATATTTGACAGATTATTTTATCCAGTGAACTTTTCTTTCTGCCTAAATTGCATTCATGAGGGTTATATTTGACAGCTCACTCAGTCCTTTTTACCTGTTGAAATACCTTTTAAAGGGTCAATACACTTTTTGGCAAGTGTAAACTACATGTTTCTGGTCTAATTTGCCAATTAAAGACATTTCAAGTGGTCAAATGACTGGATAAGATATACTCTGTCAAATATAATAACCATGGTTGCATGGAGACAATGTCTTATTTGGAGGTATTTCCAAAAGTCAGTGTTCGATAGTTTGTAAGTTTGTTTCAAGTGATTAAATGATACCACATGTTCACCCTCATACAAGTTATCTAAATACCATATTCCCTTATTAGCCCATTGTATCCAGCAGAAAGCCCTCTTATCTATTCGTAATTTGGTGTTGTGCCACACCGAGGCTCTAGTTGTTAGCCATGGGGTTTGTTTTGAATGTTGGTGATACAATTTCCAGCTTTCCCTAGTAAATTTAATAATTGGATTTTAGTCTGGTATTGATCGGGCAAGCTGTGTCAAGAAGGCCTCTGCTGGAAAGGGGGCAATTAGTTATTTTTCAATATGCACCCAAGAACTGAACTGATTGAGCAGTTCAGCTCAATCTTTTGTAAAACAGAGACTTATGGCAGACGAGCTTCTTAATTGCAATTATATATATATATATATATATATATATATATATATATATATATATATATTATTAAATACAGGTAAACTAGTTTAACTTGATTGCTTAACTCTCTTAATATCTTACTACTACACATTCATTTTTCATTTGTATCTCATTTTAGCACGCTCAATACGATTGTCATCTAGACATTCTTCCGAAAACTTATCTGTTTTAATACTAACTTAATAAAACTTTTTTTTCCTTTACTAAAAACTTTTTCACCTCCTAAAGTTACTTCAGCTTTTTATTGGATTCACTATACCATTTTAATCCTTAAACAGGCAAGAGTAGAAAATGATAAGCAACACATAATTCCATGTAATTTTTTTATATCATCTGGACTTAAGTAAATCATATCCAAAAGAATTTTTTAAAAATGTATTATGTATTTTGGATTTTATGAGTTGTGACTCCCAGATCACATTGCCTGTTTAGGGTATAAAAAAGGACCAAATCTATAACTGTAACTGCCATTGCATGTTTAAAACAATTATATCCTATACTTCAACTCATATAATGTTGACATATTATATATCATTGGAAAGCTTACAAACTCAAGATTCAGCCTATGAAACCCGTTTTTGAAATCGGACCTTGCGTTACCAAAAGAATTGGTAAAATGGTAAAAAATGTTGGATTTAGGTCAGGCTGACTAATTGGACACAGATAACTTGAAGCAAATCATGTGACCAGCATACTCAAGACAGACAGGCTGTATCAGTTTAACCTGTACATTTTATAATTTGTAAAAAAAAAAAAAAAAAAAAACCTCAGAATGCAAAGATTGTTACAAAAATGAATACAAAGTGAATCCCTTTTTTATACCCAAAAGTGGCAATGTGACTCAGGTGTAACATATATTTCAAAACGTGCTAAATAACAACATGAACAACATTTTTATAAATTTTCTTTTTCAGCACCTTAAGATAATGTTCATAATTAATGTTAGCAGTGTTAGTATTATTTTTTCAAAAGAAAGGTAAGTTTAATATATATTTACTTATCTCAAAATCTGAATGTCTTGCACCACTGGCAGCCATGTTGGATTTAGATCAGGCTGACTTATTAATCACAACATTTTTTAAACAAATCATGTGACCAGCACACTCAACTCAAGACAGACCAGGCTGTGATAAATGATAAAAGGATTTGATGAAAAAATCATTCTTACGCCCCAAAAAAGATGACAAAAACTATGTTACACCCAGATCACATTGCCAGTTTTAGGGTTAAACTAGGAATTGGATTTCTTAATTTCTGCAAAGTTTCACATAACATATACTTTTCTCTTGTATAATACTCCTTGCAATCTTCATTAAATGTCTTACATTTACACTGTTTTATTTTCACCTATCATAATTATTCATTAGATTCTAAATAAATTGTTCTGAATCAATCAATCTCTTTGTCTATCACAAAGGTTGCATCCATTTTGTAACCAGGATCTATATGTCTCACCTTTTTTCCACAGTGTCTTGATTTATTGTAGTCAAATTGTTATCAAAAATTTGACTACAACCCAGAGTGTTTCTTCTTAGTGTTTCACCCATTTGGAGGCGATGTGTGCAGTGTAATGCTGTGGCGTGTGCATCTGTTGTAATAGCTCTAAGAGCAATGTTGCCGTGGTGCTGTAAGCTGAGTTTGCAGTGTTTGTTCTACTCTAAAGTGGTGTGCCTTAGCTCACGTGTGGTATTGAAACCTAGGCCTGGTTGAGCTTATATTCTGGTGGCCCACCCAACTATGGCTTATCCCTATGTTAAATGATGGATTTGTGTGTTATTTATTGACAGCCTAAAGCGACTCATTTTTAACTAAGATAAAATAAAGATTGTATCTTTTTACTTTGCTAAACCAAGCCTGTGTGTGTTCCTTTATAAAATAGAGTCCCCTTGCTCTCACCAGTCTTGTCCAAGGGGTGGCGTAGTCAGTACTGCCATCGCCCCACCAGGGGGGCAACATATAGCATAAAGTTGAGCTCTCTGTTGTCACGGTTGGCTGTCTCATTCTTGTCCTGTGTGTTTGTGTGTGTGTTAATTGTCTCGTTACGCTGATTGTTTCATGTGAGCGTTACCTCTGATTATCTGTGATCAGGGGCAGCTGTTTGTCATCTCACCAGTCTATTTAATGCCCTGTCTTTCGCCTCACGTTTGTCAGATCGTTGTTTGAGTATCCTGTCTTCGTTCTCTCGTGTTTCCTGTGTACTGGACTCTGGATTACTTCATGTCTGATCTCACCGTGGATTCACCATCACCCTCACTCTGCACCATAGGATTTGCCTGTCTCAGTCCCTGCGTCACGCCCTCCTGCTGTTGTGTTCCTGATCATCGATCTTCACCTTCGAGACACATGCATTCAGCGCTGGAGTTATTATTGCATCGTTCTGTCTTTACCATTGAGTATTTGTTATCTAATAAATACATCTTTGCACTTGCATTTGCTTCCGTCCAGTTTATCGTTACATCTGTAAGACATCTTTTAGTCATTAATCATTCGGCTCATTTTTAAACACTCTTCAGTATTTGCTTCTGAAGTTCCAAGCTCTTAAGATTCCAAGTTCTTGTTTTATGTGTTAGAAGATTTTTCTCTTTAAATTGGACTTTATTCCCCTTCTAAAACTTTACTAACAAATATTCCCCTTCTGTTAAGGGTTTTCTTAATTCGGTGTTAGATATCCAAGCCATTGCCCACAAATTTACATTATTTATTTACAGCCTCATTTACTTGCTCTGCCATGTCCAGTCTCATTTCATATTTAGCTTTGTATCATATATGACACATGTTATTGAACACCTTTATTCACGTTCAACTTTGCTTACTTTATTCTCTTTAACTTTGCTCCATCCAGAGACACGCTATCAGTAGTTTTATTACCCCATAAATCTGTATTCTTGCTCGCTCTCTCTCTCTCTCTCTCTCTCTCTCTCTCTCTCTCTCTCTCTCTCTCTCTCTCTCTCTCTCTCTCTCTCTCTCTCTCTCTCTCACACACACACACACACACACACACACACACACACACACACACACACACACACACACACACACACACACACACACTAGAAGGAGTTTGTTCTGTTCCATTCTAGGATCTTTAACGCAGTTATCACAAATATAGGTAAGAAACCTATTTCTTTATATCGTTTCATTTTAATTAAAAGAGCATGTTAGAAGTATTCTATACTTTATTTTTTTTCTTTTCTTTGGTCTTTAGTTATTTTACACTCTTTGTAAGATACAATGTCTTTAAGGTAATTCTACCTTCCTTCATTTCTTATTCCATTAATATACATTTTTTCTTACTCCAACGCTCATTTTCTCAAACCATACTGTATGTTTATATACATATAAACATATTTCTAACAGTTTGTTTTCCAGATAACCTCTAACTTTCCTCTGACAAAGTATGTTATCAACCCTAATATTCTCAGGTCTAAACCATTCTGTCAGTAACTCCTCTATTGCTTTTATAAAGGTATTTACAATAATGTCTTTTACGGTATTTACCCAAAGACTATCTACTGCTACTAATATATATATTTATTTTCCTACGTTGACCTAAGATTTAAGGTTCAGCTATTTACAATCAACACCCTTGGTCGACTCTTTCTGGTGTGATTCTAACATAATCACTTCTTATAATTTTTGTTTTCCCCTATTAATATAATTATCTATATTATAATTTTTAGGTTGACAGAATATTTCCTATAATTTTGTATTTTCTTAATACAACTGTCTCACTTTCTTTAATTATAATTCTTCTTATTCTTGCTAATCTATCTACTTCTTTGTTTCTTAAAGCTATCTCTGTGTTTCACGTTGAATGTTCATGCTGATAAATCACTGTTAGGTCCAAATTCCTAACTAGATCATTAATCTTCTTCCATAAGTCACTGTGTTCAACAGGTTTTCTGTTAAACTTAAACAACATGTTCTATCTCCAAATGTCTACGTTTTCATTTATACTTGTCTCAACCTTTTTGCTCTCCGTTATAATAAAAACTTGTGTAGCATTTATTTCTTTTAGCCTTTCCAGTGCTTTTAATACAGCTATAACTTCTACATATTGAGTTGTACTCAGGACTAAGCCCGTCTCTTATTTCTTCACACTTTTTATGTTTAATAACACACACCCAGTGAGCATTATACTCTTCAAGAGTCTTTGATCTATCCGTACATACTATCATACCTTTAAATATTTCTTCTGTCGCATTTTACACTCTTTATTTAATATCCTCACATTTGGATCTAAGAGTGTATTGCATTTTATACTTATCTTTAGTTGAATGCCCCTTTATTGTTTTATCTGTATTAATTAGTTGATTCCTTTATGTATTTTATTTATTTTCTCTTGCAAGATCTTGCAATTCTGCATATCTTTTACTAATATATGCTAGTTTCTTCTCTACAGAAAGAAATGTCTTTTCTGGATTTTCCCAGCTTAAACACATTTTTCATATTGGTATATTGATCTTCTTATTCCTAATTGATAACCAATTAAATCTATATCTATAGATCAACCTCAAGAGCCTTCTCCTCATCTCTTCCTTCTAAGAGCTTAAAATTGTTTTTTTCTGCCTATTATTGATATAATTCCTGAATTTAGTCAGAAAGTCACTAATGCATGCTACTCTCATATAATTCATAAGCCCCTTTACTTTTTTGTATCTTAACCTTTAATGCTTTATTGGTTACTTATCTAAAAGTTTCATCTATTGTTGGTATTTATTGTACAGGACTGTTTGTTATCACAGAAGTAATCTTCCTTAACTCAAATAACTCCTGTATTGCCTTATTTAATTATTCTGTACCATGATATTAATTGGATATTATCATGGTAGTTTATGTATCTCACATAAAGTTTTTATGGGATTATAGGAATTCCTCATAAAGCTCATAGTAATTCCTCTTTTAATTCTATAATTTTACTCCATATTCATTTTTATTCTTGTTCAGTATTTACTTTTAATCTTTAAGTCTCTTCCTGCGTGTAAATTGTCTGCACCTTTTATCATTTTAATGCTGAATGTCTCTCCTACTTATTCACTTTTATTGTCTAAATAAAAATATTATCTGTAAATTGCATTGGCTCTATTGTTGAGGACACCTGAGCACCTTTATCTAAAATAAATTCTATTTTTTCATTAACAAAGGAGTTTCCATCTTTTTTAATGATCATTATATCATTAGATTATGTTATCTTTAATCTAATCTTTAATACCATATCTTTCAAATTCAATTTAATTATACCGTTTGGTCACAAATGTTTCTCTTCAACAGGCTAAGCATTTTTCACTGTATCCTTTCCTTCTTTTATCTATTGCTCTTTTTATTCATCGAGCTGTACTACTTCTCTAATGATGATTTTATTCTGTTCAAGTCTTTTTATATTTGAGTTTTCTATTTTACTCATCACCTGACTTCTTTGCTCTGGGATCATCTTTCCCCATTTATCTTATTAAATATAACTTATCTTTTGTATACTATTTTAATTTTCATCCTCACAAATTGCTGCATTATGTTCTGCCAGGCTTTTGTATTCTATTCTTCTGTTTTCAGTCGAGTCATCTTCATTTATACAGCGCTGTTAACAATGTAGATTGTTCCAAAGCGTCTTTACAGTGACAACAGGGAATTAAAGTATGCTAAGTGTTTTAAATATACTAAACTCATTTCCATCTCTCTGTTTCTCTTGAAAACGAGTATTATATGTCCTTTCTTCATTCATCTTGACACTTTGTGCTATCAAAGGTTTAATTTTTGTTTCTATATTAATTTATTCTGTTTTCCTCACTATTCTCACATGCTGAGACCTTAAGTCATACTCAGCTATATTGTCCTCTATTTGTTTTTTAGTTACAGTATTCAGGATCGTTACCAATTTATCCACTTGGGATTTTCGGACCTTCTTCTCTTAGTAACCTTAATCTGTTATAGGTATTTAATCCTCTATTAATAACCATACACTTAATAGTGTTAGATTAGATAATAGATGCATTAACTAACATCTCCTTTCACTGTGAATATTTCTTCTTTGTCCCTGTTAAGCTTCTCACATTGTCAATACCTTTCAGCTTTTGTTATAGCTACCAACATAATCAATGTTATAGCTTCTCAACTTAAATTCACATTTTTAGATGTTTTAATTATACGATCTGTATAAGCGCTGTGGTCTTCTCTTCTATCTGTTTTCTGTCCGCATCTGTTAACTACGACTCCAATCATTTCTCTTTGTGTTTCTGAACTCCGGCTGTCTGACTGGATTCCTCTCCTAACAGAAGTCAAAGGTCTCCTTCTATCATCCTTTCTCTGCTTTGCTTCTATACTCTTCAAGTTCTCAGATATCTCTGAGTTTAAGAGCTTTATTGTTAGCTGACATTTTTATTATTTCCAGCATTCTCTTTAGTCTCTTTATTTCTGATGTTTAATGGTTTTATTTTTATTTTTTTCTCTCACTATTCTTCTCTTAAATTCATAACCTACTTAAAATATGATTGTTTCATATTATTCTGTTTTCCTGACTTTAACCATCCCTCTTTTCTTTAGCTATTATTTTGAAGCAGGAGTGATCGGCTGTTTTCACTTGCCCATAAGTCTAGTCTCTGTCAGGAACTATCTCCTTTTCCCAGTGTCTTATCAGCGCTCTTTTCACTGCTAGGATTCCTATGTAGTTCCTTTAACTTCTGCTTTTGATTTTTTTTTTTAGTTAGTTATTCTTTTCAACTGCAATTTTTCTCCTTTTTTATTTCGTAGTCTTTTTCATATCCCTAACTTTGTTTCACTATTTTCACCTTCTGTATTTATTATAGATGAATATAACTCATCATTTTCCTGCTCTCCGTCTGAGCTGTTTTCAGAAGTCCTAGACCTGTGTCTGTCTCTCTATAACTTAGAGACTGCTGTTACGGCAGTCATTGTTGTTACTTTTATTTTATTATATGCTTGCTTAAACTCCTCTCTATTTCTATTATTGAACAGGTTTATTTTAAAAGATTCCTCTTCTGAATTCTCTATTATTCCTGTTATTATTCCGTTAATCACAGTTGTTACTGAATGTTCAAACTGTCCTGTCCCCATTAAGGTTAAATTCATTATTTTAACCTTTCTACTAATGTCATTCTGAATTGAGGACGACATTATTAAAGGACAATTCCGGTGAAAAATGAACCTAGGGGTAATTAACACATGGTTACCGAGTCGATCGTTCTCTGGGATGCGTTTTCATGATAATCGAATGTAAAGAGTTTTATCTCTAAAAACAGATTAGCTTATAACGCTAGTATATGGGGCATAGAATAACTTAAAGTAAATCGCTAGTTAATACCACTAACAAGGCTAAAAATAGCCTCACACTAACACGGTAGCATAATGATGGTCCCTACATGCAAACCGAAGCATTGAGAACTTTGTAAGTGTATAGACAGTTTAATAAGAAGATACTTTATAAAGACAGTACATTATACAGGCAGGAGCCATCTTGGAAAACAGTCTCGACTAGTCGAGCCACGAACGCCGTGCTAAGTGAGCTGAACTGTGACTTGGAATCTCATATGGTCCGTTGTTTCCGGAAGAAAGCACTGAACGCAACAGAGAAAATGAATAAATATTTAATAATAATTAATAATTCCTATCGACCAGCTCACGCCGTTTGTGACTCGACTAGTCAGAGAATGGCACAGATGTGTATTAGAGGTGCAAGACAACAGTCCTCAATCTGCATAATGACGATTCCCTCGCATCTGATTCACAGCATTAGCATACTGTGATGATGAGGCCATTGACCCTCATTTAATTCACATGCATACTTTTAAAGTGACAACGACGGTACTAGGGCAGTAAATGGACTAGTTATACCCATATTTCACGTCAAAAGTTCATTTTCACCTCATTTAATATGCTGATGCCTTCAGATCTCCTGTAAATTGCCACTTAAAGTTCATTTCATTGGCGCCAACAGGCTGAGGTATTTATTTTTTCCAACCCCTTAAGACTTTCGTTTATCTTCTGAACACAAATTAAGATATTTTTGATTAAATCTGAGAGCTGGATCACTCCTCCATAGGCTTCTATTGTAATTGAAACTTGCCGGCCCAGAAAGTTAGCAAAGACATTGTTAAAATAGTCCAAGTGACTACAGTGGCTCAACCATATGTTTAAGTGACGAGAATACTTTTTGTGCGCAAAAAAAAACAAACAAAAAAAACAGTTGTGTATTAGCATCAGTTACTTTAGAGACAAACTGAAATAAATGCTTATATGTGATATTAAGTATAAAAACAAACTCAGTAACTGATATATTTTATTTGTATTTTGGGCAGATCAGCTCCTCCCACTAAAATTTACTATAATTGAAGCCCCTCCCACATCAATTACATCATCAGTGAAGCTCCTCCCACTGCAATTAACCCATAAATGCTGGAATATTCTCATCAGCTACAAGTGAAGACGAGCATCAGAGCATCAGGAAGAGCTGAAATCTGCAAAGACTGAGTTTATTAAAGAGGACAGTGAGAACATGAGTGATCCAGAACCCTGCAGAATGAAACACACTGAAGATCCTGAAGAACAAAGAGGTTGGTGTTTATTCTTCATTCATTCATGATGCTGAAGAACATTCATGCTAGAAACATTCAAGCACTTCATCACTTTTAGATAAACAGTTAAACTGTGAAATGGGTAAAAATGTTCTTGTTTGTTAGTTTTCAACAAATGGTCAGTAATGGGAGGTTTATACACTTTTATACTGTTTGTCAAAATCAGGTCAAACTAAATATTCTAGCTATGTAACATTTATTTGCAAAAATGTTGCCAATATTTTTGACATTTTTCAATATAGTTATCATTATAATTACATTAGCAATTAACAGAGTAAACGACAAACTATATCAAGTAAATTAACTTTCCAGAATGGCTGACAGGGTTGTAAGCATAACTTAAGCAAAACTTGATTTATAGTTACTGTAGGGGGGGTACAGTTGTCAGACCCAGGACCAGATATGATGAAAGAAGACCAGGAGTCGTGAAGTTCAATCAAAAAGTAAAAATTTACTGAAGAATAGTTTGCAGTTAAATTGGTAGAGCCAGCGTCAAAGTCTCACGAGGAGGTCGCAAGCCAACTCTACCTTACACAAAAGTCTTACACCAGTTATACCATTTCCAAGGGCATTCTTCAAACTTCAAAGATGAAGTTTCCTTGGTCTTGTGGTGCTATAAGTGCTCCTTTCACTGCAGTCTAAAGACAACAACAGAGCCAGGTACTGGCACGCCCAGATTGCCTGGAAGATTTGTTCCACCTGGTTCACCACTGATTGAAGAAGGAGGAGTTTCACCACTGAGGAGCTCCCAGGCAGTTTGTCAGCACAGTTAATGATCATAATTATTATAATTTGATTAGTACATGTTATAGGAATGACGTAAAACTCAAAGGATATATAGATATAGTGAAGAGACAAGGGATTCTGACCCCAACCCTTCAGTACTGATAAGGTTGTATTTCTTATAAATAATAGAAGTGTCATATTTATTGAGATAATTCTTTGGTAACAAAGTTGATGAATGTGATCAACACTGTACAGTTTGTGTAAAAACAGAGACAATGGATTGAGATTATTTTCTTGTCCTCCCATCATGCAGTAGAAAGAGCCCAGATGATGTCACTTCCTGTGTCACAATTTTAAGAAATGCTCTGCTTTTAAAATCATGTCAGAAGTAACAGGGTTGAGTGACACATGTAGGACACTGATAATGCTAATAAAAATTGCTAATTTAAAACTAGTTAAAGCTGCGGTCACTCTTGACTTTCAGTATGTGAAATTTCTATGGACACTGTAAACTTAAAAGGATAGTTCACCGATTAGCATTGAGTTTTGTATCAGTAGAAACCAGGATTTGTGTTTGTGCTGATCACTCACCTTACTTCAGATACCACAGAGCTCGCCAGAAAGCTTCCGGTGATGCAGGAAAAGACTCTGCCTTAAGACATCTAGCCTTATATGTATATCTATGGGGGTGACCATACGTCCTCTTTTTCCCGGACATGTCCAGCCGGGACTGCCCGAGCTCTGCCCCCTGACCGCCGGACGAGATTTACGATAAAACGGCGTCTTTTCAGTTTTGAGTCAACTAATAACTTATTTTAATCATTTCTTCTGATACTGCCCTCTGTAACCGGTAGGCGTGGCTTGGGAGTGGCCTCGTTGGGCAGCAAAGCAAGTGCATTCTGGGAGTCTTTCATCCACATGAGCCAAAAATACATTTTCTGGCTTTTCTCAGTCTAGAAGGCTCCAAATTCAAAAATAATTTCATATTTCTACTACATAAATGGCCAAATTTAAATATTCATCATTGTTATTCACTTGATCTTGTGTTTCTAGTGTCCCACATTCACATGCGTATGAATGGAAGTCGGTGGAACAAAAAAGTCTAGTGTGATTTAAAAAGTCTTAAGTAAAATAAATTAAATATCTAAAAGTTGGTGTGAAAATATGGAAGTATTGTATATTTTAATTGTTTCATTGATCAAATGTAATTAATAGTTCTCACTACAGAAATATGGGATTTGTCTATAATGTTTTAAAAAATAAAAATATCAAGATTGGTGTACCTCATTCATGATAATATTATGTAGCGGTTGTCTTACAACATTTGTATGTCCTTTCACTTCATATTTCACTTTGAATTAATTGAATTGAATAAAAAGTATTTCTTTCAGACCTGATGGAAGAGAGCGAGGAGAGTGAAGAACTGAGTGAAGTGGAGGAGGAACATCATGTCAAACCTGGAGAAAAACCTTTGAGTCGCTCAAAGACTAAAAAGACATTTTTAAAGAAAAGAAGAGCCAATAAATCTACAACCTGCACTCAGTGTGGAAAGAGTTTCACAACCAAACATAATCTTGAGTGTCACATGAGAATCCACACTGGAGAGAAACCATTCACGTGTGATCAGTGTGGGACTAGTTTCACACAATCAGCACACCTGGAAAGTCACATGAGGATCCACACCGGAGAAAAGCCATTCATGTGTGATCACTGTGAAAAGAGATTCTCCCACAAACAAAATCTTACGCTTCACATGAGAGTTCACACCGGAGAGAAGCCGTTCACATGTGATCAGTGTGAACAGAGATTCTCAAACAAACGACGTCTCGATCATCACTTGAGAGTTCACACCGGAGTGAAGCCGTACGCCATCAATGTGGGAAGAGTTTCACACAATCAGCACACCTGGAAAGTCACATGAGGATCCACACCGGAGAAAAGCCATTCATGTGTGATCAGTGTGAAAAGAGATTCTCCCACAAATCAAATCTTAAGCTTCACATGAGAGTTCACACTGGAGAGAAACCATTCATGTGTGATCAGTGTGAAAAGAGATTCTCAAACAAACAAAGTCTTAAGCTTCACATGAGGATCCACACCGGAGAGAAGCCGTTCACATGTGATCAGTGTGGGAAGAGTTTCACAAACAAAAAAAATCTTAAGCTTCACATGAGAGTTCACACTGGAGAGAAGCCCTTCATGTGTGATCAGTGTGAAAAGAGATTCTCAAACAAACAAAGTCTTAATGTTCACATGAGGATCCACACCGGAGAGAAGCCGTTCTCATGTGATCAATGCGGCAAAACATTTCTCTGTGCATCAAAACTGAAGGCACACCTGACAGTTCATATGAAGGAGAAGCCACATTCATGTTCTGTGTGTGGAAAGAGTTTTTCACTGCTGCCATATTTACATAGACATCAGAAAAGTCATGCTGATGTGAGAGAGTACATGTGCTTTGAGTGTGAGAAGACTTTTACTACAGCTGAACAATTAAAACGGCACCAGAGAATTCACACTGGAGAAAAACCTTACAAGTGTTCACACTGTGACAAGAGATTCAGTCAGTCTGCAAATCTGAAAGCACATGAGAGGATCCACAGCAGAGAGAAGTCGCACACATGTGATCAGTGCGGAAAGAGTTTCTCTATTAAATGTCACCTGAAGCAACACATGAAGATCCATGTGTAACATGTGTAACCATCTAACACAATCTGAGATCACGGTAAGTAGTTCATCTTTATGTGCTGAGAAACAATTCTGTGTAAGTTAGTTTCCCAACAGCCACGATGAGCGAGAGCACATTTTGTTGGTTGATTGGTATCTACTAACTCATGTTCACACCAACACGAAAGTTCAGTCTGATTTTCACATGCATTTTGTCTGTTCAGACCAATGCAAAAAATAGCAGTAGATGCTAATTCACTCTCTCACTGTAGGTGGCGCTCCTGGAAAAGCAGGAATAAAGCACTATACGAAGCAACGCAGCACAACTTTCTGTTTCTGACATTGACTTGTTATGGAGAAGGATGTCAAACAGTGTTTTCATGTTTTCAAACAGCCTTTCAGAATTTTGTTTTTGCTATGGGGATTATTAAAGGTGCTCTAAGCGATGCCGGGAGTCGTAACTTCTTGTTGACATTCGAATTGTTGTCAAACAAAACGGAGGCTAGCTAGACCCTCCCTCCTCCTCATCCCTCCTCCCCTCCCTTCCGGCATAAAGGAAAGTCAAAGTAGTCACTAGTACAAACAAAATTAAGTTTTACTGATACTTCATTCAATGTGTAATGTCGCCAAGTTAGATAAAGGGTTTTATATATTGCAGAAAAAGATAAACATTATCTTACAATCGTTTCGCCACCTGAGGTTACTACGTTATAGCTCCCATACAAGGATGCAATAATAACAAGATAACGTTAGCTTCGCGTTTCCCAGTGAGCATAAACAACGGCGGCGTCATAAACAAATTTAGTCAAAGTTGTCAATAGCCTATAAATGAACATTCAAATTAATAACAAACAGTGGATGAAAACAATCATTCACACAAATTGTCGCCCTACTGTGAATTTGCTTGATCATTTACAACAGAGATTGATCGCTGCTAGAAACATACATGTTGTATTCACCAAAGTTAACGCTGACTGCATAGTTCTAGCTAATTACATCCTTGTGTTGGTTTAGCGAACATGAACGTCAGTTTAGAAAGAAAGATGGATTTTCCTGTTCTGCAAAAACAGAGCAACTGAATGTCGGATCGGAAGCCCTTCTGCCGGCGGAGTTCTCGCCACCTTTAAAAGGTTTGTCAGATGGAAATTCGGTATTTTGCGCGTTCCTTATCCTTGTCCCTCTTCTTTGCAATTTGTTTATCGGAACATCGTCTCTTATTTGGTCGTGTTTCGGCCATAATTCAAACTTCCCTCTTCATGCTTCTCTCTCCTCCACACGCTCCACACCCACTTCATGTACACGCGCACTAAACCCCACCCTCAAATACTTCTTGTCGGTGATTGGCTGGAGCACTGTTTGTTGTGTTTCATGGTGCGGGTGAGCCCAGTTTGTTTTTCTTGCTGTTTGTGGAGCCTGTGGTGTCTACAGAGACCGCGTTTTTTTACAGTGTGTTCAGGGGACAGGCAGCTAGCAGATAGTGAGGAGATGTTTGCTGTATGTGACAAAAAATGTTTTGGCCTAAAAAACGCGTGACATGACTTAGAGCACCTTTAAGATACAGAGATGAGAGAGATGCTTCAAGATTATTTCTGTTAATCAAGTATATTTTTGTTTTTATGTGTACGCAAGGATCCACATAAAGTGCATGTGATACAAAATCAAACAGTAAAGAACGTGCACCACCTGATTTAACGTTGTCATGCAGGTCGCACATTGAATTGCATTGTTTTGCAGTAATCAGTTGTTCCACAAGGTGGCAGCACTGGCCTGGGCTGTTTATTCCCAGTATAAAACCAAGGGGGTAATCCAGCATCTGGAAAGCGTACCTTCTATATTATAACTTTACATCTGAGGCGTTTAAAGACTCTATTTGTCCATTGTTTATTTCTAAAGAAACACGACAATGTATAAAAGGCTCCATTACCTTGTATCTTACGCTATGGACCCGTAGAAGCTGTTTTTGTAAAAGTAGGCTAACGATTGCGTCATAACCACGCGACTCTGTCACACAGTAGAGAAATTACCGTATAGACAGGAGGAGAAGCTCGCAGGCAATCGGGGGGACGTGGAGGCAAAATAATTAATCAGAATACTTAAGCTACTATAAGAATTACAACCAAGGCCGCCTTAATGCACGGGCTTACCTGGGCTGAAGCCCAGGGGCCTCCCAAGTTCAGGGGCCTCCCATGTTCAGGTTCATGATGAGCTGAAAAGGTCATATTGTTTTAACTTGTCAGATTTTGTCGCTGTATGTCGCTAGTCGCTTGTGGACGTTGGTAGTGCTGTCGCTCTAATGTTATTGTTATGGTGCGTTCACACCAAACGCGAAAAGAGCGTCTGGCGCGAGTGATTTCAATGTTAAGTCTATGCAAAGACAAGTTTACGCGCGTCTAGAGGTCCCGCGGCGCGAATGAGGCGTTACGGTTCGTGTCCGCTCAGTGCCACTAACGTCTCCGCTTTGGGGTGTCTGTTGCGAGTGTGTTTAATCGACGTTTTTTTCAACACACGGACAGTAGCCTATAATCATCAGCGATGCACGCGATTACATTTAGAAATAGACAAGCTTTGTTTCCAAATGCACCAAGCAATGATCCTTTCAATTTTATAAACTTTTAAAAACCCAGCCAATATAATCACAATTAACACATCCAAAATAAAATCTTTAACATGTAGGCTATATAACAACTGCAAAGCATCTCATTTGTAAACAAAATGATTTACGCACTAAATCCAGAATAAACTCACTGAGACTGTCGACAGTTTCTTTTCCGTGCATCATTTTATTATATCCATGTTTGTGGTTAGTTACTGTCAAATCATATAAAAGAGTGAAATCGCCCTTGAACTCTTCTGTCTCTCCTGCACTCGAGACAGTGACGGGAGATGAGCTCCACTGAAAGGCTTCTTTCCTATTGGTTGTCGCTCGCGAAAATCGCTTCTCATTTGCATAAAGTTGAAATTTAGTTGCTGTGTGTGGTTGTTAAATAAAGTGTCTTGTGTTTATGTGCTCAGTGATATGTTAATAACAATATTAAAATTGAAAACAATATATAAAAAAAAAAAACTCACTGTTGTAGGTCTCGAAAGAAACTAATGCATTATGTGATGTAGATTACCTAGATATTACACTTTTTTAAAATGAGACTCTATAAATCGAGGGGATGGGGGGCCTACAAAACCTCTCAGCCCCGGGGCCTAACATTAGGTTAAGGCGGCTCTGATTACAACTGTCAGACGGGTTGCTCACATCACATCTACATCGTCAAGCTCAGTTTGAGTCTGTGCAGTACGCTTGGCCATCAGGAAGTGAGTGCTTCTAGTGGACTTCACTTTTCTCCGTTGAAGTCTATGGGGTCGCTGTGTCCATTTCTTTTACTGTCTATGTATAAAACCAAACTAAAGGGATGGAACAACAACAGACGACTGCATTGACAAGCGAGGGGGTCAAGAGATAGATGTAACTTTAGTTTAAAAGATTACAAAACATGGTTTCACTTTATTTTGATGGTCCCTTTAACACATTCTGTTGAGTATAAGTAAAGTTGCACCTTCATGTCTTACTAACTCTCATTAGACTGTTAGTAGAGTATTGGTAGAGTCAGGAGAATGTCTAGAACGTCACTATAAACTGCATGAGTAAGCCATGATTAGCTGGTTGTTTGCATAAAATAGTCCATAGAAACTCACTTGATTTAATTTGTCTTTTAGACCTGATGGATGTGTTCAAGAAAGAAAAATCTGTCTCCTGCCCTAAATCAAGGCTGAATATTCACATGAGGATCCACAGCGGAGCAAAACCTTACACATGTGATCAGTGCAGGAGCTGAAGAAGAGGCCGTAACACCTTTAAGAGAGACATGAATCTAATATTAATTTTTTACTCGTTCTTCATTGTTTTTCTTTAGAACATCTAGTTTCTCTTCCACTTCTACTCTTCCATGCAAACACAGTATATATACTTTCATGTATCATTTAAGCTGGACACTTCTCTGAGATGCTTTGCTTGTCAGCAAAGCATCATGCAAAATGGAAGAGGGACGATTTAATGTTAATACAATTCCCAGTTATTCATTTTATGTCTCAGAATGTGTGTTTCTTGTTTTTAATTTCACCACTGTAAGTTTAACCACTGTGCGCCTCTTCCCTGGATGTGCTGAATCTGTGAAACACGAGTCTGAGGGGATAGAGAAGGGGAGGTGGAAGCAAATGCATAGGCAGAGACTTGTGGCTCCATCGGTAAAAGAATTAGCCAATCACCATTGAGTATTTCACTTTCAGCAATTACGAGCATTGAGAAAAGTAACATGGCAGAGGAGGCTAGTCTCCCTTGGTATATCAACCAATCATTGACGAGACGTAAATTACATGATATTAGTTTGAACTTCTACCCCTGATGTAACTATGGAGAGTAGAGATATTTAATATTTGATTGCAAATAAATTTACTAAACAACCATTGAAACAACAATTAAAATTGAAGGAAGACCCCATGCCTAAGTTGGATAAAGCTAGAGCAATCAGCTTCACTAAACGACTGAACGTTGTCTTTCAACACAGACATTTAAAAGGACAGAAGGATGGATTTTTGCTTCAAGTTATAGGCTAGGACTAGGTGAGTGAACTTATATTTATATTGTCTTGATTTTCTATAAATATTCTGTCAATAAGTGACCAAAAAAAGTATTTTAAAGCTGTTAAAAAATCAGACCGCTAAAATGTTGTGTGCCTCCTCGATTTTAAAACCTACCAGCCACCACTGCTTAATGTTTGTATTTGCTTCAACTAATCATTGATTAAAATCAAGCATTGCGTTAGTTCAGGCAGGCCACGTCAGCCAAGATCGCATCAGCTGATAGCCAGCTGTTCATGACGTGTTCCAATCCAGTGTCGACATCTATCACATCGGCACATATTAACTCCCATTCTTTCAGCAATTTCTCCATAGCATCACTGCTCGCATTAAACTATATGGCTGCAAGTTAATTCAACATCGGTAAAGAGGAAACTGCTATTCTTAGCGTAAGTCATTATTACATTACTCACCGTGTCTGATCTGGATTCAGATGAAGAACAAGGGAGAATTTTGATCCGGACAATGCTCCAAGTGTGCGCAGAAGTTCGCGACTAAACAACAAAACAAAACAACTCCTCTGCTCGTTATAACTGACTGGCCTGCTGAACTCGCGACGCTGTACAGCCACAACATCTAGTCTCCTCTCGGAATCAGCCATGAGGAACTCTTTCAATTCTTCCTGGAAAACATCCCAGAAATGCCCGCAACTCCATCGACTCCAACACCATCCGGATCCAGGAAAGCCACTGCCAAATGAAAGCACTCCTCCATTTCCACCAACCCACCAGCTCCGAAGAAAAGGACGGAACGATCCGATAACATCGCACCGGTCCAGTCTACAGAGGATCCTGTGCTGTCAGCCCTTTAGAACATTCAATTTCCCTTAACCAGCTTAGACGCTAGGATCAAAGTCTTGGAAAATCAACCTTCTTTCCAATCAACTTCGTCGATGCTGCTCCCTCCACATCATTCATCATGGGACCTGCTGACCTTCTACCGCGCAGATCCTTAGCCACGGCTCTCCCAGCGTCCACCACCGGAGCCCCTTTTTTCCCACCAGCCGCTGCTATCTCATCCCAGCTGCGCGCCCAGATCCTCGCAGGTCATGCTGTGCTCAGAGAGCCAAGATAAGCGCATAGTTGACTGTGATCTGTCATGTTAAAAGATAATGATCAACGGCTGTCTAATTGTCTAACCATGCCCGAGTTTAACGTGGCTTTCGGAATCTTCAGAGACATAATCTGTGAAGTCTATCCGGAGCGCAGATCAGAATTAGACACCTATTTAGCCATTATCTCAGACCTTGCCATGACTTATGGTGGGACTCTTTTCTACCAGTACCATAAATCTTTCTCAGCTAAGACAGCTATGTATATTCAACGGTTTAACCAAAGACTGGACTGGTCTGTAGTAGATTTGGCTTTAATAAGCAGACATTTTACCGGTCATCACGCGTTGTCTTGCTCTTTGTGTGGTTCATTTGCGCATACTCCTTCTCTGTGCCCGAGAAGTGCTAAACCTACGGCAGGCCGTTTACCTAAAGATGAAGCAGCAGAAAAGGTTACCCCCGTGATTCATACTCCAATGTGTTTTAACTTTAACGAAAATGTGTGTAGGTTTTCTAATTGTAAATTTATTCACGCTTGCAGTTATTGCGGAGGCAGACATCCAAGTCCGTGTGTCCTCGGAGAACACACATGTCAAGAAAAATAAAAAATAAAGCCTTCTACACCTGTCAATTTTCCTTAACTTGACAAAGCTTTGAGAAAACATCCCAACTGCTGTTTTGTTCATTATTTGATAACTGGTCTTGTTCAAGGTTTTTTGGCTTGTTTAACACTTCTCCCAAAAACATATTTCTTTTGCAATAATCTTCAGTCAGCCATCAAAGAGCCTGAAGTAGTTGATAGTTTTTTGGCAAAAGAGGTAAAGAAAGGTTATTTGATTGGTCCTTCCGATAGTTCCCCCTTTCCAGGTTTTCGCATTAATCCTTTAGGTGTAGCTACAAGGAAATACAGTGCTATGCATAAGTTTAGACACCCATACTAAAGTTGACTAAAAAGAGGAATAAAAAATCATCTTTTGGAAACTGAACTTAATGCCTTAATTTAAAAAATTTGGAAAAATCCAACCTTTAAGGACACCAATTTACTTTGTGAATGAATAATGTATCGTAAATAAATCAAATGTTTTTCCTTTAAATACAAGGTGCATAAGTTTGGACACCCCTATGTTAAATGCCCATAGAGGCAGGCAGATTTTTTTTTTTTTTTTTTTTTTTTTTTTTTTAGGATACTATGCATCCTGATAAAGTTCCCTTGGCTTTTGGAATTAGAATAGCCCTACATCATCACATAGCATTCACCATACCTAGAGATTGGCATGGTTTTATTTCAGTTAGCCTAATAGCTAGTTTGATTTGCATTGAGAGATGATCTTATGGAAAGTACCCCATGCCAATCTCTAGGTAGGGTGAAGGCTATGTGATGATGTGGGGCTATTTTAATTCCAAAGGCCAAGGGAACTTTATAACTTTATCTGCCTGCCTCTATGGGAATTTAACATAGGGGTGTCCAAACTTATGCACCCTGTATTTTAAGGAAGAACATTTATTTATTTACGATACATTATTCATTCACAAAGAAAATTGGTGTCCTTAAAGGTTGGATTTTTCCTATTTTTTCAAATTAAGGCATTACGTTCAATTTCCAAAAGATGATTTTTTATTCCTCTTTTTAGTCAACTTTAGCATGGGTGTCTAAACTTATGCATAGCACTGTATTTAAAAACGTTTAATAATAGATTTGTCAGCTCCTCGTGACAACATTAATGTACCTAGCATTAACAGTTTGATTCCTCTTCCCAGTTTTTCTTTGTTTTATGCTTCAGTAGATCACGTCATTCAGTTCATTAAATGAGCTGGTAAAGGCGCTTGGCTGGGCAAAGCTGACATTGTTGATGCTTTTAAAATCATGCCACTTCACCCATCTCAGTGGCACCTTTTTGGAGTTCAATGGCGTAAAAAAATGTTTTATTCTGTTAGGCTTACTTTCAGCTGCCGCAGCAGCCCTCGTATTTTCGATATTTTATGTTGGATCCTTTTAAATGAATATAAGCTGCCTTTCGTGCTTCATTTGTTAGACGATTTCTTGGTCGTGGACTATCCAAAATCTAAACCCGAACGATGTATTAATATTCTGAAAGAAACCTTAATACACTAGGTATACCTCTCTCAGAAGAAAAAACAGTGGGGCCTTTAAATTCAATTGAATTTCTTGGCATCATCCTAGACAGCAATCTCATGCAAGCTTCCCTAATTTTTAATAATCTCGATCGTATTAGGGAGGTTATTAAAACATTTTTAAACCGTGATTCCATCACTAAAAAGAATTACTCTCTCTGTTAGGGCATTTTAATTTAGCTTCCTAATGATATCAATACCTGGCTCTAGGCAAGCTAACATTAAGGGCGAGGTCACACGCAAATTAGGATGACCCATAGAAAAGTATATATTTATTAAAGTAACAAGTTAAAGAGTACCTCAACATTAATTACACAAAATAGTGGTCTGGCCTGGCAGCATAATACAGCAGTTTTAGTTGTTTTCACGGATCCGTGTAAATGGGGATTATTTTGACAATGGTGTCATCTGAATTCAGAAATCAAGTTCAAGTTCAAGTTTCTGTTGCAATATCAAGTTCTTCTAAGCTATCTGGGATGCTGAGATGATGAAACTGATCTGAAAGATTATCGAAAAGCAATCTTTAGTGGCAGAAGTGATAGGTCTAACATTTGTAACACGGAGTCGGCTTTGGAGCCTTGGCTAAATGTAATTTACATGAGACTATAATGATCTTAGATGTCATCGCTCTGCTGCAGAATTTCAATGGCTTCAACATTTATTCTGTGTGATAATATTAGATCTAGAGTATGATTACGACAATGAGTAGGTCCTGGCACGTGTTGTCTAACTCCAATAGAGTTCAGAATGTATTTAAAGGCCAATCCCAATGCATCTTTTTAATTAACTACATGTATATTAAAATTACTAACAATTAGGGCTTGATCTGCAGCCAGTACTAACTCTGATAGAAAATCAGCAAATTCTTTGATAAAGTCTATATGGTGCCCTGCTGGCCTGTATACAGTAGACAGCACAAATCTCAAACGTGATTTATTATTTACACTAGATATTGTTATATTAAGCACCAACACTTCAAAAATAATTATATTTGAAACTAGACTTCTTAGTAATTCTGAAAATATTACTATAAATTACAGCAACACCTCCACCTTTGCCTTTCAGACGAGGTTCATGTTTATAACCATAATCTTGGGGGGTGTACTCATTTAAAGTAATTGTTTGGTTTTAGCCAGGTTTCTGTCAAACACAGCACATCTAGGTTATGGTCTGTAATCATATCATTAACAATAAGTGCTTTTGAAGTAAGGGATCGGATATTCAGCAACCCAAGCTTTATCATTTTTTCTTTTGTATTATATCTGTTTTTTATTTGTTGAACATCAATTGAATTTTTACCATTAGATGGGTTTGGAATTTTTTTGTATTTCCTAATTCATGGAACAGACACAGTCTCTATATGATGATATCTAGGTGAAAGATTCTCTATGTGATGGGATTTATCTGACCTTTGTGACGTGAGGCCGCTAGCAGATGGTCGGTTTTACCAGTCTGTCTGCTTCCTGACCTGAGGGAGGGATGAATACCATCTCTTTTCAACAGGTCAGGTCTGCCCCCAAAAACTTTTCTAATTGTCTATGAATTCTATATTATTTTGCGGACACCACTTAGACAGATGACAATCTGCTAACTATCGCATCACTCCAGCGAACAGGAATAATAACACACCCACTGAGAATCCTGTTGAATGTGACCTAGTTATTAGCGATTATATTACACAGAACGTGAAAATAGAGACACCAGCCACCATAGTCACATGTTTGCCAGGAGCCAGAGTGCCTGACATCAAAGCAAATTTAAAAGTGCTGGCTAATGCTAATCGTAAATTCTCTATGATTATTATTCATGTCGGCACTAATGATGTTTGACTCCGCCAGTCAGAGATCACTAAAATTAATATTAAAGAGGTGTGTGAACTCGCAAGTACGATGTCAGGCACTGTAATTTGCTCTGGCCCCCTTCCTGTTCGCAGGAGTGATGAGATAGTTAGTAGATTGTGTTCACTCAATGGCTAGCTGTCGTGGTGGTGTCCGCTTAATAATATAGAATTCATAGACAATAGGAAAAGTTTTTGGGGCAAACCTGACCTGTTGAAATGAGATGGTATTCATCCCTCCTGGGATGGTGCTGCTCTTCTCTCTAGTAATATGGCACATAGTCTTAAAGCTCAAACATGAATTGGGGCTCAGGTAAGGAAGCAGACAGACTGGCTAAACCGACCGTCTGCTAGCGGCCTCACGTCACCAAGGTCAGATAAATCCCATCACATAGAGCCTCTTTCACCTAGAAATCATAACATAGAGACACTTTCACCTAGATAGAGATTGTGTCTGTTCCTCGAATTAGGAAATACAAAACATTTCCAAACCCATCTAAGGGTAAAAATTTTATTTAATTGATGCTCTGTTTGTAGCAGTAAATGAAGAGATGTCTTATCGATCAAAAGTTCAGTATGGCGTACCACAAGGCTCGGTACTAGGACCATTGCTGTTCACTCTGTACATGCTACCATTAGGACATATCATTAGGAAGCATGGCATTAGTTTTCACTGTTATACTGATGATACTCAGCTCTATATTTCTTCACGCCCGGACGAAACTTACCAATTCACTAAATTAACGGAATGCATAGCTGATATAAAAAACTAGATGACTCGTAATTTCCTACTTCTAAATTCTGAAAAAGCAGAGACTCTAATTATTGGACAAAAAACTTCATCACGTAATAACCCAGAATACTGTCTAACACTCGATGGCTGCTCTGTGAAGTCCTCCTCACTCTTTGATACAAATCTTTCATTTGAAAGTCACGTGTCTAGTATCTGTAAAGCCACATTTTTACATCTTAAAAATATATCTAAATTACGTCATATGCTCTCAATGAAAAATGCAGAACAATTAGTTCATGACATCAAGGCTAGATTATTGTAATGCTCTACTGGGAGGTTGCTCGACACGCTTAATAAACAAACTACAGCTGGCCCAAAATGCAGCAGCTCGAGTTCTTACCAGAACCAGGAAGTATGATCATATTAGCCCGGTTCTGTCAACACTGCACTGGCTGCCTTTTAAACATTGTATAAATTTTATCCTCGCTCCCCTCAGGTACATTCAGGATGCGCAGATTAGATCGGCACGATCTATTCTCCAGGTCGTCCAGACGCTCCAGTAGCAGAGTGTTTTGAGCCTTAAGGGAGCTGATTGTAGATTCCGCTGTCACGAGACGCTCAAAGTTTTCACCTGCAATGGTTTCTGTTGGTGTCAGTCGACTCTGAAAGGAGTTTACAGTCTTGTGTAACGCATCCACCAAGGTTTGGAGTGGTTTTACAGAGTTTAGTATCAGGGCAGCCATGTCCTCCTTGATAACTTCCTGTTATTTGGCTAGATCAGCAATAAGTTGTGTCATGGACAGAGCGTCGTCCATGTTTCCCTCCGAATTTTGGTTTTCATCTTGAGACGAGGCAGGTACCATGCTCGCTAGTTTGCTAGCTATGCTAGCCTTTTTCGACTGCGACACTGTACTTCTCTGTTTAGGATTAACATTACTTATTGTGCACCGGTTAGTTTGTAAACTCTTCCTTAGTTGTTTAATCAGTGAAATTCACTGCAAATAGTGTGTATGAAAAGGAAAAAATCGGGAGACCGTCCATTCTGCTGCGTTCTCCTTCATCGCCACACCGGAAGTCAGGAATCTGTTTTTAATGGTCAAACATTCAGAATAAAGTGAGATGATCTGCTGATGATCCTGAATGGCTTGTTGAATGAGTGTTGATAGTCTGAGGCTCATCAATATTAACAGATCTGCTGAAAACACTCTTTATTTTGTAAGTCTTGGAGGTTTCGGTGCTATTGCGGTGCAAAAAGAACAAAAAGCAGTTGAAGGAGAATGAGCAGAATTTAGTTATTTATCTGACTCCATTAAAATTATTGCTAATCTTTAACCTCTTACTTAATACTACTAAACTAAAGTTACTAAATAACTAAAACATAGGATTTAACCAGAATAATGTAAGTTATAATTACTTGAGATTTTAACATTATCATTAGGCTAATAAAAGGGAAGATTCTCAAAGCCTTTAAAGCAAGCTAAGATGTTTATTACGGCACATTTAAATATACCGACAGTAGAATGGGACAACATACTGTATAGAAAAACTTTCCTTTTCTTCTTATACCCTGAGCAAGGGATTGATAAACATGAGTGCAATATCAATACCAAAACCTAAAGACCATAAACCTGAAGGCAAATGGCTGGTGATCAAGAGAATAACTACATTAACATATTCTCCTCAGTGCATGTTTCAGCAGCTGTGCCTAGACTATACATTACGATGCTTTAATATCTCTATTAAGTTAAACACAATTCTGTTCAGTTTATAAGCTGTCAGATGAGACCAAACATGTTAGGACACATAAATAGTATGTTGTGGGAAGAAGCATGTTTGTCCTGTGAAACAAATGGCACACATGTGTGTTAGAGGTGTAAGAGACACAACAGTCCTCAATCTGCATAATGACGATTCTCTCGCATCAGATTCACAGCATTAGCATACTGTGATGATGAGGCCATTGACCCTCATTTAATTCACATGAATACTTTTAAAGTGACAACGGCTGTACTAGGGCAGTAAATGGGCTATTTTTACCCATATTTCACATCAAAAGTTCCTGTTTTCACCTCATTTATTATGCTGATGCCTTCAGATCTCCTGTAAATTGCCACTTAAAGCTCATTTCATTGGTGTCAACAGGCTGAGGTATTTATTTATTAAAGGGTTAGTTCACCCAAAAATCTAAATACTGTCATTAATTACTCCAAACCCTTAAGACTTTCGTTCATCTTCGGAACACAAATTAAGATATTTTTGATTAAAGGGGTGGTTGAATATAATTTCACTTTTTTAACTTTAGTTAGTGTGTGATGTTGCTGTTTGAGCATAAACAACATCTGCAACGTTACAACGCTCAAAGTTCAAAGCAAAGGGAGATATTTGCTTTTAAAGAAATCGTTTTTTAAGGACTACAACAAACGGCTGGAAGGGACTACACGACATTCCACACGGGCATGTGCGCAACAGTTCCTATTTGAGCAATTTATAGATTATCATGACAGAATATCTTAATTGAAGATAGTTTACTCCACATCAGCAACATAAATTCATCAACTGACCATTCAGAGACGTCCTGTTGCATTCTACATGTTGTCACTTCTTCTTGAGTCTCTCCATCTTTGTCTGACTCCATTTAAACATAAAAGGCAGAACTGTTTCTGTCATTTTAGTGTGTACTCCTCCATAGGCTTCTATTGTAATTGAAACTTGCCGGCCCAGAAAGTTAGTAAAGACATCGTTAAAATAGTTAAAGTGACTACAGTGGCTCAACCATAAGTTTATTGAGTGACGAGAATACTTTATGTGCGCAAAATAAAATAAAAACAGTTGTGTATTAGCATCAGTTACTTTAGAGACAAACTGAAATAAATGCTTATATGTGATATTAAGTATAAAAACAAACTCAGTAACTGATATATTTTATTTTTATTTTGGGCAGATCAGCTCCTCCCACTAAAATTTACTATAATTGAAGCCCCTCCCACAGCAATCACATCATCAGTGAAGCTCCTCCCACTGCAATTAACCCATAAATGCTGGAATATTCTCATCAGCTACAAGTGAAGACAAGCATCAGAACATCAGGAAGAGCTGAAATCTGCAAAGACTGAGTTTATTAAAGAGGACAGTGAGAACATGAGTGATCCAGAACCCTGCAGAATGAAACACACTGAAGATCCTGAAGAACAAAGAGGTTGGTGTTTATTCTTCATTCATTCATGATGCTGAAGAACAGTCATATTAGAAACATTCAAGCACTTCATCACTTTTAGATAAACAGTTAAACTATGAAATGGGTAAAAATGTTCTTGTTTGTTAGTTTTCAACAAATGGTCAGTAATGGGAGGTTTATACACTTTTATACTGTTTGTCAACATCAGGTCAAACTAAATATTCTAGCTATGTAACATTTATTTGCAACAATGTTGCCAATATTTTTGGCATTTTTCAATATAGTTATTATAATTACATTAGCAATTAACAGAGTAAACAACAAACTATAACAAATAAATTAACTTTCCAGAATGGCTGACAGGTTTGTAAGCATAACTTAAGCAAAATTTGACTCATTTTAAAAACAGAGCATTTCTTAAAATTGTGACACAGGAAGTGACATCATCTGGGCTCTTTCTGCTGCATGATGGGAGGACTAGAAAATAATCTCAATCCATTGTCTCTGTTTTTACACAAACTGTACAGTGTTGATCACATTCATCAACTCTGTTACCAAGTTCCTCTTATTTCCGGACATGTCCGGCCGAGACTGCCCGAGCTCTTCCTCCGACCGCCAAGCAGGTCTCGCTCCTCCGGCCGCCTCCCGCTTCCCCACTATCCGTGCATCGGACCCGCGCACCATACCAGACCTCGAGATCGCCCAAAATGTCAGGGTCTCGGCCCCTATTTTCCACAGTCGCCATTCACTATGCTTACATTATTACATTATTTGACACTGACACGTACGTGCCAGCTTTGCAGGTCATGCATTCTGCTTCACAATGCTAAAACGCACATCAACCGATCACTTATTTAGCAATCATGTAAACACTACGTTCAGATTCACGAAATAAAATAAATAAAATAAATAAAAGGCATGCATGTTAACATAATGAATGGCGACCGCAGAAACCAAAAGCCGAATCCCGGACATCCCGAAATCCGACGCCCGGAGCAGCCACTGCAGCAGAGGAGCGAGACCCGTCCGGCGGTCAGGAGGAAGAGCCCGGGCAGACTCATGGAGATAAAACAGCGTCTTTTCAGTTTTGAGTCAACTAGTAACTTATTTTAATCATTTCTTCTGATACTGCCCTCTGTAACCGGTAGGCGTGGCTTGAGAGTGTCCTTGTAGGGCAGCGAAGCAAGTGCATTCTGGGAGTTGTTGTCTTTCATCCACATTTTCTGGCTTTTCTCAGTCTAGAAAGCACCAACTTCTAAAATAATTTCACATTTCTACTACATACATGACCCAATTTAAATACACATGCATCATTGTTATTCACTTGATTTTGTGTTTCTGGTGTCCCACATTCACATGCATTTGAATGGAAGTCGTTGGAACAAAAGTCTAGTGTGACCGGCCCTCAGTAATTTAATTAAAAGTCTTAAGTAAATTCAATATCTAAATGTTGGTGTGGAAATATGGAAGTATTGTATGTTTTAATTGTTTCATTGATCAAATGTAATTAATAGTTCTCACTACAGAAACGTGGGATTTTTCTATATTGTTTTAAAAAATAAAAATTTCAAGATCGGTGATGATAATATTATGTAGCAGTTGTCTTACATCATTTTTATGTCCTTTTGATGTACTGAAAATAAAAATTACATTTTCTCTTTCATGTCAGACCTGATGGAAGAGAGCGAGGAGAGTGAAGAACTGAGTGAAGTGATGGAGGAGAGTGAAGAACTGAGCGAAGTGAAGGAGGAAAGTGAAGAACTGAGTGAAGAGAAGGAGGAGAGTGAAGAACTGAGTGAAGTGAAGGAGGAGAGTGAAGAACTGAGTGAAGTGAAGGAGGAGAGTGAAGAACTGAGTGAAGTGGAGGAGGAACATCACGTCAAACCTGGAGAAAAACCTTTGAGTCACTCAAAGACTAAAAATACATTTTTAAAGAAAAGAAGAGCCAATAAATCTTTTACCTGCACTCAGTGTGGAAAGATAATCACAAGCAAACATAAACTTGAGTGTCACATGAGAGTTCATACTGGAGAGAAGCTGTTCACATGTGATCAATGTGATCAGAGATTCTCGAACAAACGACGTCTCGATCATCACTTGAGAGTTCACACCGAAGTGAAGCCGTACGCATGCCATCAATGTGGGAAGAGTTTCACACAACTATCACACCTTAAAGAACACATGAGGATCCACACCGGAGAGAAGCCGTATGCATGCGATCAATGTGGGAAGAGTTTCACACAACTATCAAACCTTAAAGAACACATTAGGATCCACACCGGAGAGAAGCCGTTCACATGCACTCAGTGCGGGAAGAGTTTCATAAACAAACAATGTCTTAAGCTTCACATGAGAGTTCACACTGGAGAGAAGCCATTCTCGTGTGATCAGTGTGAAAAGAGATTTTCAAACAAACAAAATCTTAAGATTCACATGAGGATTCACACCGGAGAGAAGCCGTTCTCATGTGATCAGTGCGGCAAAACATTTCCCTGTGCATCAAACCTGAAGAGACACCTGAGAGTTCATATGAAGGAGAAGCCGCATTCATGTTCTGTGTGTGGAAAGAGTTTTTCACAGCTGCTATATTTACATGCACATCAGAAAATTCATAATGATGTGAGAGAGTACATGTGCTTTGAGTGTGAGAAGACTTTTACAACAGCAAACCATTTAAAAGTGCACCAGAGAATTCACACTGGAGAAAAACCTTACAAGTGTTCACACTGTGACAAGAGATTCAGTGTGTCATCAAATCTGAAGGTACATGAGAAGATCCACAGCAGAGAGAAGCCGCACACGTGTGATCAGTGCGGAAAGAGTTTCTCTATTAAATGTCACCTGAAGCAACACATGAAGATCCATGTGTAACATGTGTAACCATCTAACACAGTCTGAGATCACGGTAAGTAATTCATCTTTATGTGCTGAGAAACAATTCTGTGTAAGTTAGTTTCCCAACATCCACGATGAGCGAGAGCACATTTTGTTGGTTGATTGGTATCTACTAACTCATGTTCACACCAACACGAAAGTTCAGTCTGATTTTCACATGCATTTTGACTGTTCAGACCAATGCAAAAAATGGCAGTAGATGCTAATTCACTCTCTCACTGTAGGTGGCGCTCCTGGAAAAGCAGAAATAAAGCACTATACGAAGCAGCGCAGCGCAGCTTTCTGTTTCTGACATTGACTTGTTATGGAGAAGAATGTCAAACAGTGTTTTCATGTTTTCAAACAGCAGTTCAGAATTTTGTATTTGCTATGGGGATTATTAAGATACACAGATGAGAGAGACGCTTCAAGATTATTTCTGTTAATCAAGTATATTTTGTTTTTTATGTGTACACAAGGGTCCGCATACAGTGCATGTGATACAAAATCAAACAGTATAGAACGTGCGCCACCTGATTTAACGTTGCCATGCAGGTCGCACATTGAATTGCATTGTTTTGC
The DNA here is from genome assembly GCF_949319135.1 of Squalius cephalus. Lineage (NCBI taxonomy): Eukaryota > Metazoa > Chordata > Actinopteri > Cypriniformes > Leuciscidae > Squalius > Squalius cephalus. Next base: position 15,292,907 of record NC_137122.1, read on the forward strand.
AGTATTCAGTTGTTCCACAAGGTGGTAGCACTGGCCTGGGCTGTTTATTCCCAGTATAAAACCAAGGGGGTAATCCAGCATCCGGAAAGCGTACCTTCTATAATATAACTTTACATCTGAGGCGTTTAAAGACTCTATTTGTCAATTATTTATTTCTAAAGAAACACGACAATGTATAAAAGGCTCCATTACCTTGTATCTTACGCTATGGCCCCGTAGAAGCTGTTTTTGTAAAAGTAGGCTAACGATTGTATCATAACCACGCGACTCTCTGTCACACAGTAGAGAAATTACCGTATAGACAGGAGGAGAAGCTCGCAGGCAATCGGGGGGGACGTGGAGGCAAAATAATTTATCAGAATACTTACCAAAAGTAGCTCATGGACCGCTCCTACTCACACTCGCCGTCTCTGCAAGATTCGGAGGGAATGATTCAGATTTCTCTTGGCACAGCTACTAGAAGACTTACAACTGTCAGACGGGTTGCTCATGTCACATCTACATTGTCAAGCTCAGTTTGAGTCTGTGCAGTACGCTCGGCCATCAGGAAGTGAGTGCTTCTAGTGGACTTCACTTTTCTCCGTTGAAGTATATGGGGTCGCTGTGTCCATTTCTTTTACTGTCTATGTATAAAACCAAACTAAAGGGACGGAACAACAACAGACGCCTGCATTGACAAGCGAGGGGGTCAAGAGATAGGTGTAACTTTAGTTTAAAAGATTACAAAACATGGTTTCACTTTATTTTGATGGTCCCTTTAACACATTCTGTTGACTATAAGTAACGTTGTACCTTCATGTCTTACTGAGTGTTAGTAGAGTATTGGTAGAGTCAGGAGAATGTCTTGAACGTCACTTTAAACTGCATGAGTAAGCCATAGCTGGTTGTTTGCATAAAATAGTCCATAGAAACTCACTTGATTTAATTTGTCTTTTAGACCTGATGGATGTGATCAAGAAAGAAAAATCTGTCTCCTGCCCTAAATCAAGGCTGAAGATTCACATGAGGATCCACAGCGGAGCAAAACCTTACACATGTGATCAGTGCAGGAGCTGAAGAAGAGGCCGTAACACCTTTAAGAGAGACATGAATCTAATATTAATTTTTAACTCGTTCTTCATTGTTTTTCTTTAGAACATCTAGTTTCTCTTCCACTTCTACTCTTCCATGCAAACGCAGTATATATACTTTCATGTATCATTTAAGCTGGACACTTCTCTGAGATGTTTTGCTTGTCAGCAAAGCATCATGCAAAATGGGAGAGGGACAATTTAATGTTAATAAAATTCCCAGTTATTAATTTTATGTCTCAGAATGTTTCTTGTTTTTAATTTCACCACTGTAAGTTTAACCACCGTGCGCCTCTTCCCTTGATGTGCTGAATCTGTGAAACGCGAGTCTGAGGGGATAGAGAAGGGGAGGTGGAAGCAAATGCATAGACAGAGACTTGTGCTTCCATTGGTAAAAGAATTAGCCAATCACCATTGAGTATTTCACTTTCAGCAATTACGAGCATTGAGAAAAGTAACATGGTAGAGGAGGCTTAGTCTCCCTTGGTATATCAACAAATCATTGACGAGACGTAAATTACATGATATTAGTTTGAACTTCTACCCCTGATGTAACTATCTAGAGTAGAGATATTTAATATTTGATTTAGGGCTGGGCGATATGGATTTTTTTTTTATCACGATATGTTTTTCCATATTGATCGATCTCGATTCTTATCACGATATGTAGTTTTTGCAGATGCTGCCAGTGTAAGGGACATCCTGAAGCTTGAAGAAACAAGATATTCACTGAAACTTTAGAATAAAGTTTAATAACATAAAAAATTAAACAATATGCCTTTCAATAATGAGCACAAAATATTTTTGTTAAGGTCTTCATGCAGCCAAAGGATTCACATTACACTCCCACATTGTATGAATCTTTCTATTGGTCAAGAGAGCAGCAGGGCCCACAACTGGCAAAAGAAAATTTAGAGCAGCGCTCTTTCGCTCATACAGAGTTTTATATGCTTTCAAACAAGTGCAAACTAGTAAGTTACTGGTCAGTGGTCACTTTTCAATATATTTTACATTTTTTTATTTTGTAAACAACAACTTATTTAAACAACTTAGTTAAAACACAATTATTAAATAATAATAATCTCAAATATTTGTAGAGGCAGCACAGAACCAAACTAAGTAAACATGTGGGTCACAACCTCTGACACATTCAAGTGCTAAACAAAGACAAACTAAATGCAAAAAGTAAACCACTATAATACTATTATCCTGGTTTACCTCCCAGAGATTTTTTGGAGGTATTGAAAAATGCAAAAATAAAAGGTTGTGCACATCATTTGTAATTGCAAACATGAGTCATCTCCCTTTATACAATAATACAAACTTTTACTTATTGAAACATTGTATATAAACTAACAGCTGTGACAACTATCACATCAAATTGCTTTGGCTGGACAGTGAACATCTCAAGTACAAAAAGAGTAAACATGGCCCTGGCACAAATACTACCTGAAAGATTAAGGTAGATCTCTAGAATTGTTTTATAAGTAGAATGAAATCTGAGCCAAAATTGCACAAATATGTAAACATAGTAAACCAAGGGCTGGGCGATATATCACATGACATTTATAGGCACATCTCGTAAGTAAAGCCGGTCCCTTGATTAGTAGGCTACTAAATCGCCATCACCTGCTTTCAGATGGAGCGGCATTTACAACACAGAGACGTAGTTAACTGACAAGCTGAGCCATATCGCATTAATTATCACGGATCGCCTGTGATAATTAATGCGATATGGCTCAGCTTGTCAGTTGTCTGCCATATCCAAACCACGTCGTGTTACCTTTTTTTTCAACAATGTCTTCGGTCTCGAGTTATGTAGTGATGTCGCCTTCACGTTCGGCATTATTTTCGCTGTCCTCAACTTCAGTTTCCCTCATTTTTTTAATCCTTTTCCCAACTTTTTTCCCTCTCTCTCAGTCTCCTTCTGTTTACTGTAGTAGCCACGCTGCTCGCTGAGAAGTGGGCGTGTCCTACCGGCATACGGCAGCCGGCAGATACTGTTGCGCTTAGTTTTTCATGCGATATCGAATAATATGTCCCAAGCATATTATCGACATCGCTCAGAATATTATCGCGATCCCGTATCGAGATCGAATTATCGCCCAGCCCTAATTTGATTGCAAATACATTTACTAAGCAACCATTGAAACAACAATTAAAATTGAAGGAAGACCCCATGCCTAAGTTGGATAAAGGCTAGAGCAATCAGCTTCACCAAACGACTGAACATTGTCTTTCAACACAGACATTTAAAAGGACAGAAGGATTTTTGCTTCAAGTTATAGGCTAGGACTAGGTGAGTGAACTTATATTTATATTGTCTTGATTTTCTATAAATATTCTGTCAATAAGTGACCAAAAAAGCATTTTAAAGCTGTTAAAAAATCAGACCGCTAAAATGTTGTGTGCCTCCTCGATTTTAAAACCTACCAGCCACCACTGCTTAATGTTTGTATTTGCTTCAACTAATCATTGATTAAAATCAAGCATTGCGTTAGTTCAGGCAGGCCACGTCAGCGAAGTTCGCATCAGCTGATAGTCAGCTGTTCATGACGTGTTCCAATCCAGTGTCGACATCTATCACAGCGGCACATATAAACTCCCATTCTTTCAGCAATTCCATAGCATCACTGCTCGCATTAAACTATCGTATGGCTGCAAGTTAATTCCACATCGGCAATGAGGAAACTGCTATTCTTAGCGCAAGTCATTATTACATTACTCACCGTGTCTGATCTGGATTCAGATGAAGAACAAGTTCAGCTTTTCTTAGAAAACGCCAGCGAGAATTTTGATCTGGACAATGCTCCAAGTGTGCGCAGAAGTTTGCGACTGGCCAACAAAACCTCTGCTCGTTATAGCTGACTGGCCTGCTGAACTCGCTACGCTGTACAGCCACAACATCCAGTCTCCTCTCGGAATCAGCCATGAAGAACTCTTTCAATTCTTCCTGGAAAACATCCCAGAAACACCCGCAACTCCATCGACTCCAACACCATCCGGATCCAGGAAAGCCACTGCCAAATGAAAGCACTCCTCCATTTCCACCAACCCACCAGCTCCGAAGAAAAGGACGGAACGATCCGGTAACATCGCACCGCTCCAGTCTACAGAGGATCCTGTGCTGTCAGCCCTCCAGAACATTAAATTTTCCTTAACCAGCTTAGACGCTAGGATCAAAGTCTTGGAAAATCAACCTTCTTTCCAATCAGCTTCGTCGACGCCTGCTCCCATGGCTCCCGTTGCAGCTGCAGATGCTGCTCCCTCCACATTATTCATCATGGGACCTGCTGACCTTAGCCACGGCTCTCCCACCGTCCACCACCGGAGCCCCTTTTTTTCCACCAGCCGCTGCTATCTCTTCCCAGCTGCACGCCCAGATCCTCGCAGGTAACAATATTAATCTGGTAAAAATCCTGCTGTGCTCAGAGAGCCAAGATAAACGCATAGTTGACTGTGGAGGCATATCTGTCATGTTAAAAGATAATGATCAACGGCTGTCTAATTGTCTAACCATGCCCATGTTTAACATGGCTTTCTGAGTCTTCAGAGACATAATCTGTGAAGTCTATACGGAGCGCAGATCAGAATTAGACACCTAGTTAGCCATTATCTCAGACCTTTTATGACTTACGGTTGGACTCTTTTCTACCAGTACCATAAATCTTTCTCGGCTAAGGCAGCTATGTATATTCAACGGTTTAACCAAAGACTGGACTGGTCTGTAGTAGATTTGGCTTTAATAAGCAGACATTTTACCGGTCATTGCGCGTTGTCTTGCTCTTTGTGGGTTTTTTTTTGCGCATACTCCTCCTCTGTGCCCGAGAAGTGCTAAACCTCCGGCAGGCCGTTTACCTAAAGATGAAGCAGCAGAAAAGGTTACCCCCGTGATTCATACTCCAATGTGTTTTAACTTTAACGAAAATTTGTGTAGGTTTTCTAATTGTAAATTTATTCACGCTTGCAGTTATTGCGGAGACGGACATCCAAAGTCTGTGTGTCCTCGGAGAACGCAAAAAAATAAAATAAAGCCTTCTACACCTGTCAATGTTCCTGAACTTGACAAAGCTTTGAGAAAGCATCCCAACTGCTGTTTTGTGCATTATTTGATAACTGGACTTATCTTTTTTGGCTGGTTCAACACTTCTCCCAAAAACATATTTATTTTGCAATAATCTTCAGTCAGCCATCAAAAAGCCTGAAGTAGTTGATAGTTTATTGGCAAAGAGGTAAAGAAAAGTTATTTGATTGGTCCTTTCAATAGTTTCCAGTTTTTCGCATTAATCCTTTAGGTGTAGCTACAAGGAAATATTTAAAAACGTTTAATAATAGATTCTTCAACTCCTCATGACAACATTAATGTACCTAGCATTAACAGTTTGATTCCTCTTCCCAGTTTTTCTTTGCTTTATGCTTCAGTAGACCACTGGTAAAGGCGCTTGGCTGGGCAAAGCCGACATCATTGATGCTTTTAAAATCATGCCACTTCACCCATCTCAGTGGCACCTTTTTGGAGTTCAATGGCGTAAAACTTTTTTTTATTCTGTTAGACTTACTTTCGGCTTCCGCAGCAGCCCTCGTATTTTCGATACTTTATCGGAAGTGCTCTGTTGGATCCTTTTAAATGAATATAAGCTGCCTTTCGTGCTTCATTTGTTAGACGATTTCTTGGTCGTGGACTATCCAAAATCTAAACCCGAACGATGTATTAATATTCTGAAAGAAACCTTAATACACTAGGTAAACCTCTCTCAGAAGAAAAAACAGTGGGGCCTTTAAATTCAATCGAATTTCTTGGCATCATCCTAGACAGCAATCTCATGCAAGCTTCCTTACTTTTTAATAAACTTGATCGTATTAGGGAGGTTATTAAAACATTTTTAAACCGCGATTCCATCACTAAAAAGAATTACTCTCTCTGTTAGGGCATTTTAATTTTGCTTCCTAATGATATCAATACCTGGCTCTAGGCAAGCTAACATTAAGGGCGAGGCCACACACAAATTAGGATGACCCATAGAAAAGTATATATTTATTAAAGTAACAAGTTAAAGAGTACCTCAACATTAATTACACAAAATAGTGGTCTGGCCTGGCAGCATAATACAGCGGTTTTAGTTGTTTTCACGGATCCGTGTAAATGGGGATTATTTTGACTATGGTGTCGTCTGAATTCAGAAATCAAGTTCAAGTTCAAGTTTCTGTTGCAATATCAAGTTCTTCTAAGCTATCTGGGATGCTGAGATGATGAAACTGATCAGGAAGATTATCGAAAAGCAATCTTTAGTTTTCTTGAAATGTCTTCAAGAAAACCAAAGCAATCTTTGGTTTTCTTGAAATGTCTTCTCACATTTGAGAGACGGCGCACGCTCAGCTGCGACGACACAGCCTGTCAGTCTTTTGTTTCTTTGTTTTTTTGTTTTGTCATGTCTCGTGTCCTTATGTTAAGCAGCTCAGGCAAAAAGCTTGACCTGGGCAGGATTATTGTTTTGACATTGTTAATCATATGGCTACTGGATAATTGCGAGGCTTTACGACCAGGAATCAGCGGCTATGTTCCACTCACCTATGGCCGTGATGAGCATCTCCAACTATGTTCCTCCTCGCACTGCCTCCAGAAGCCAAAAGTCAACCTACCACGTGAACTCCGACCAAGAAAACGGGAAAGGAGAGGTGGGGTACGTACCAGGCTGAGGAAACGTCCCTTCCGACCCCCACTCCCCTCCATCGTTTTGGCAAACGTCCGCTCCCTCCGAAACAAAATGGATCTGCTGCATGCCAAGTGCCAGTTTGACAGGACCTTCAGGGATGCCTGTGTCATCGCCCTGACAGAAACCTGGCTGGACGGGACCATCACGGACTCTGAGGTCAGTCTCGATAACTTTACCATCCTGCGGGCTGACAGGACAAGCAAGTCCGGTAAAACTAAAGGTGGTGGTGTCTGCATCTTCGTTAATAAGCGATGGTGTGTTAACATCAAGACTCACCGCACAATCTGCACACCCGATGTAGAATTGTTGACTCTGTCTCTACGGCCTTTCTACCTCCCGAGGGAATTCCCGTTCGTGGTGATCAGCTGTGTTTATATCTCCCCAAATGCTAACACCCGGGTGGCAGCGGAGCTACCCTTACGAAAAAGAAGTTTATTCAAGTGTTCTGTTAGTATACTTCTTTTAAACTAAAAATAAGAAAGTCTACTTTCAGTCTACTTTTTATATACTTCTCAGAAATATACTTTATGTACTTCTCAGAAATATACTTCAAATTGCACTTAAGTATACTTGACTTATACTGACAGAAACGTCTAAGTATATTTGGCCTATACTTGTTGATCGAGATATACTTAAAAGTATAATTAAGTATTCTAAGTATTCTTGGCTTGTACTTGTGTTTACTATTTTGATTTAGTAGCTTATTAAATACTTTTTTTAAAAACATAATATTACATACCGTCTTAAACTAACATGTTCAGCTTTATATAGTAACAAACTTTCTGGTGGAATAGCCTATAGAGTAAATAAAATAAGCATGGAAAATAAGTTTATTCAAGTGTTCTATTAGTATACTTTTCAACTAAAAAGAAGAAAGCATACTTTCAGTCTACATTTTATATACTTCTCAAAAATATACTTAATTACACTTAAGTGTACTTGACTTATACTGAGAGAAAAGTCCAAGTATATTTGGGCTATACTTGTACTCAATCTTTTGATCGAGATATACTTAAAATTTTAATTATTCAAAGAATACTTGGCTACAAGTTTTCTTTAAGTGAACTTAACATCATACTTATAGTTTACCATTTATATATTATTTTTACTCTTTTAGTGTACTCTCAGTAAACTTGTAGTATAAAACTACTAAACTAGTAGTTTACTGAGAGTACACTAAAAGAGTAAAAATAATATATAAATGGTAAACTATAAGCATGATGTTAAGTTCACTTAAAGAAAGCTTGTAGTATAAAACTACTAAACTAGTAGTTTACTGAGAGTACATTAAAATAAAACTTGTAGTATAAAACTACTAAACTAGTAGTTTACTGAGAGTATACTTCAAAGTTGCTACAAGTATTAAAATAGTAAACTACTAGTATACTCATAAGTTCACTTGCAGTACAAATGAGAAACGTAATTATAAACTAGTTGTGCACTTAAAGTTTACTACTGTTACACTTATAGTACACTTAAACATATACTTTTATATACTTCAAGTGGGCCAATTTAGTCCCAAGCGGTATTAAAATAGTACACTTACAAGTTTACTACTAGTACATATTGACATTAGTATACTTACTACATAAAGTATACTTAAAAATATACTTGAACATTACTCAAGTATACTTCATAAAATGAACTTGAAGTATACTTTTTTTTTCGTAAGGGTACTAGCAGAGGATGCTAGCTCTATGATGGCTAAGTATCCGGATGCTCCGCTCTTCATAATGGGTGATTTTAACAACTGTAGACTGGACTGGGTTATGCCATCTTTGCACCAGTATGTGGACATTCCCACGAGGAAGCACAACACCCTGGATTTATGTTACGGTAACATCTTTGATGCGTTTGATGTCCAAGCACATCCTCCACTCGGCTACTCCGACCACAATGTTATTGTTTTGCTTCCGCATTACAAGTCGGAACTGAAACGCGCTAAACCCACCATCCATAACGCCGCAATCTTGTCGGAGGATGCAGTTGCACAGCTGCAGGAATCTCTAGCGTGCACAGATTGGGATATTTTTCAAGGAGACTTGGAGCACAGGATTTTGGTAATTACAGATTACATAAAATTCTGCATATCATCCACTATACCCACAAGGACATTTAAGAAGTACCCTAACTCCAATCCCTGGATCACATCACACATTAAAATTACAATGAAAGAAAGGCTCAAAGCCTTCCAGCGTGAGGACTGGAACACTGTCAACATACTAAACAGACAGATTAAAAATGACATAACCAAGACCAAACTCAGGTATAAAGTCAAGATTGAACAGGAGTTCAGCTGTATGAACACCAGACTTCTGCTGACTCTCTGAACTCTTTCTTTACACGCTTTGATACCGTTGACCACTCTGCTCTCTGTGATGAGCTGCTCAGTGCCCTGCCACTAGACCCCCCATCTCGGCCTCCGTTTACAGTGGAGGATGTACGCCAGCAGTTGAGCAGGTGTAAAATGGGCAAGGCACCGGGTCCAGATGGCATCCCAGCTAGGGTGCTTAAGCTGTGTGCTATGGAGCTGTCCCCAATACTACACACTATTTTCTGGGACCCTTTCAGGTCAGCACACATCCCCATAGCCTGGAAAACCTCCACGATCATCCCGGTCCCAAAGAAGCCCCGTCCATCTGAGCCACATCACTACAGACCAATTGCACTTACCTCCATCATGATGAAGTGCCTGGAAAAGCTCATTCTTCACTCCATCCTCCCTGCTGTTAGACCTCTGCTGGACCCATATCAATTTGCCTATAAGGCTAAGCGGGGAACGGAGGATGCCGTGGCATGTCTCCTCCACCCCCTTCTGCAACATCTTGAGCCACCTGGTACCTTTGCATCTATCATCTTCATCGACTTCAGCTCAGCCTTCAATACAATACAACGGCACCAGATGATCAGGAAGCTCTAAACCCTCAACCTGTCCCCACTCTTCATTCACTGGATTCACAACTTTCTCAGCAATAGACCACAAGCTGTCAGAATTGGATCAGTCACCTCATCCACCATAATCACCAAGCGCTCCCCAGGGGTGTGTACTCAGCCCCTTCCTGTACACACTCTATTCCAATGATTGAACCAGCCCTTTCCCTGTCACCACATATTTCAAATACTCAGATGACACTGCCATTCTGGCATTTCTCAAGGACAGTAACTCCATAACTGATTACCACCAGTCTGTCACCCACTTCACTAAGTGGTGCTCCGACAACTTCCTGGAGCTGAATGTAGACAAGACCAAGGAGCTACTCATCCACACCCAAGCCCACACCCCGGACCTGGCACCTACTATCATTCACAACAAAATAGTTGAACGTGTCAATCACTTCAAATACCTCGGACTCACACTGGACAATAAACTTACCTTTGAGCAACATGTTATCAATATTCATAAACGTTCCCAGCAGAAACTTCACATTCTCCGCAAGCTTTGTGCCCTCTGTGTCACCCCTAAACATCTCTTACTGTTATACACCAGCATCATCCAACCCATCCTTCTTTACTGCTCCCCCTGTTACTATAATATGCTATCCAACACCAATAGAAATAAACTCACCAAGGTCACCTACATTGCATCCAAAGTCATCAGCCTGCCAATTATAGACCTCGGCCACCAAAACAATAAAGCCATCACACGCATGGCCCGGACTGTCAGCAGAGACCCAGATCATCCCCTCCACAGCCACTTCTGCCTGCTGCCCTCAGGCCGCAGGTACAGGACTTTGAGGTGGAAGCGGGCACGCTTCAGTAAAAGCTTTGTCCCTTCTGCCATTGTTGCTCTTAACGGTTTTAAGCGCTAATCCTGCTCCTCACCATCTGCAGATGTGTTGTGTGTGTATTTGTCCATGTTGTTTGTATCTAACAGTGTTTGTGAAAAAGAATTTCCCCCAGGGGACAATAAAGGTCTATCTATCATCTATCTAGTGGCAGAAGTGATAGGTCTAACATTTGTAACACAGAGTCAGCTTTGGAGTCTTGGCTAAATGTAATTTACATGAGACTATAATGATCTTAGATGTCATCGCTCTGCTGCAGAATTTTAACAGCTTCAACATTTATTCTGTGTGATATATTAGATCTAGAGTATGATTACGACAATGAGTATGTCCAGACACGGGTTGTCTAACTCCACTAGAGTTCAGAATGTCTTTAAATGCCAATCCCAATGCATCTTTTTCGATATTCACATGTATATTAAAATCACCAACAATTAGGACTTTATCTGCAGCCAGTACTAACTCTGATAGAAAGTCCGCAAATTCTTTGATAATAATAATAATAATATATATATTTTTTAGCGCAATTTTCCACCGGACAAATTGCGATTGTTAACTCATGATTTCTGTTCTGTGCGTCTGTGCGCACCAATCTTGCACTTCTATCTACTCCTCAACCAGACCACCTAGAGACTTCGGGTTTTCGGCATTATGTTAAGGAAGGTCTTATCTCGGGAACGCACAAAAAAAATCCAGGAAAAGATTTACTATCTCTTAGTGTTGTGATCCCATGAGGTGAGAAAATTGCGCTAAAACACTCACTGAGTTTTTATTACTTGTTTTATTTATAACTCACTTTACATCAATTCAATGACCTCAAAGTGCTACAATGCAAAACAGAGTAAAAACAGAAATGACCTCAAAGTGCTACAATGCAAAAATAAACAGAAACAATAAAATAACACCTTTAGCCATAAAAGGCTTTTCTAAAAATATGGGTTTCAAGGCCTTTTTTAAAAGAGTCCACAGTCTGAGGGGCCCTTAGATGTACAGGGAGAGCATTCCACAGACTGGGTGCAACTGAACAAAAGGCACGGTTCGAAGCCTTGTCCTCGGAGGCTGGAGGAGGTTGGCCTGTCCAGAGTGGAGATGGCGTGAGGAGGAAAGGGGGGTGATGAGTTGTTTGAGATATAAGGGGGTGGGACAGAAGGGAAACTTTGAATTCAATCCTGTACTGGACAGCCAATGGATGCCAATGGAGCAATTTGAGGATGGGTGTGATGTGGTGGTACTTCCGCACGCCCATCAGGATTCTAGCAGCACAGTTCTGAATATACTGCAACTGCTGGATGTTCTTGCTTGGGATCCCGATGAGGAGCGCGTTGCAGTAGTCCAGCCTGGAGGAGACAAAGGCATGGACAAGTTTTTCAGCATCGGGGAAAGTGAGTATGGGGCGGAGTTTTGCAATGTTCTTGAGGTGAAAGAAGGAGGTTTTACAAAGATGTTTAATTGTGGGCCTCAAAGGTCAAGTGAGGGTCCATTCTAACACCAAGGTTTGTTACTGAGGATGAGAGGTGGATGTCATGGCCGGAAAAGGTGATGCTGGTGGATGACCGGGTCTTGTGCAGAGTGCCAACAAGAATGGCTTCCATTTTTGAGCTGTTAAGTTGCAGAAAGTTAGCTGCCATCCACGTCTTTATCTCCTCCAGGCAAGTGGAAAGTGTGGAAAGGGCTGCAGAAGGGGTTGGGTTTGTTTTGATGTAAAGTTGGGTGTCATCAGCATAGCAATGGAAAGATATTCCATGCCGGCTGATGACATGTCCAAGGGGGAGCATGTACAGCGTGAAGAGGGTGGGGCCAAGGACCGATCCTTGAGGGACACCACAGGTGATAGAGTGTGTGTCCGATTTGGCACCACCCAGGGATACATACTCAGTTCTGTCCGTAAGATATGATGTAAACCAGGCCAGAGAAGTATCAGAGAGTCCAATGGAGGTATGGAGGCGGTGTAAAAGAATATGGTGGTCCACGGTCAGTGTTGGGAAGGATACTTTTTACATTTTTACATAAATTTATTTACATTTATGGTGAAATTAATACATTTTCAGCTCAATCTGTGTTCATTTTGACCACGAAACATGCGCTGTCACTTTAATTCAGCGTTTGCGGCACAGCAGAAATAGACTCGGTGCGGAAACGATCTCTGTACTGCTGTATACGCAACGCAGCTGGAACAGATAAACGGACCGCAGTGTGAAAGCTCTAATCTGGTAACATGGGTACGGAGAAAAAAAAAACGCACTGCAAACAGAGTAGGCTGTGAAACGGGCGCTGATTTATGAGACCAGCTCCAGTTCACGCGCTGGCGCCTCCATGTCCTGATTATCTTTTGTCTGCTATATTTACTTCTTATTTATCAATTATCAATTGGTTGATGAAACATTGATTAAAATTAAGATACAATTAATACAAAACGAAATTCACTTTAAAGAAAGGCTTTGTGCTTTTTGTTTGAGGTCTCTGTGAAAGTTTTAAAGCAGTCTTTTAGTGCTGCGTTCAGAGCGCTCACGTCCGTAACGGAGAACTGTCACGACCATAACATTGTTTTTTTTTTTTCTCATAAATGCGAATACGAAAAATAAAATAAAATTAATATTTTATGTTCTTTGGAGAGCCAACCGTTCTTCATCCGGTGAGTAGTATTACTTTTGGTTTGCGCAGTGTAGCCTAATTCACAGAATAACAAAATATATTTTGCCACCTAAAAGTTCAAGATTTTTTGTGTCACGCATGTTTATTTCCCTCATATTAAATTTAAAACGCATGTAGACCGATATTTTTCTAGCGGTCTGGACTCCTTTATTAACAGACGTTTCACTATTGGTATTAATGCATTTTCTGAGAATTTATATTTCAAGTTTTGACTGCACGTATTTGAAAAAAACAAAAAAAAACGTAGGCCTACTTTAAGATGCTTCTTCAGATTTGAGGTGGAGTCTTTGGACGCTGAAAGGAGGTTGGTTGCTGGCAAGCAGAGGTTGCACTGCACAGTTATATTTCGTTCTCCCTTCTCTTTCTTTAATGTGAAATGCTGTTTGAATTTCCAAGATATAACGCATTCTTGCCCTGCTCTGTTGTTCCGGCTCCATCTACCTCTAGCTCCCGCTGTTCCTCTTCCGACTCCATTAATGGATTGTGACTGGTCACGCAAACCGCACATTTTTTTTCGTTTTCATATTGGGGCTTCTAGGAGATGCATGGAGTTGCCTTAATTTATTTAGAGAGTGAATAAACTCGTGAAACAGAGAAGTATCGTCATGTAATCCATTGATTTCAACAATGTAACTGTATTCTAAATACCAACTATTTAAATTGTAACTGTAACGGAATACAGTTACTCATAATTTGTATTCTGAATACGTAATGCCGGTACATGTATTCCGTTACTCCCCAACACTGTCCACGGTTTCAAATGCTGCGGTAAGATCGAGAAGGATGAGAAGTGATGGAGAGCCAGCATCAGCTGTCATCAGCAGGTCATTGGTAACCCTGACCAAGGCAGTTTCTGTACTGTGGCCAGAGCGAAAACCAGACTGGAACTTCTCATAAAGACTGTTTGTTATGAGATGATTGTGGAGTTGAAAAGAAACTACCTTTTCCAACACCTTTGACAGGAAAGGGAGGTTGGAGATGGGGCGGTAGTTGGCAGGTACTTTGGGGTCAAGGCTGGGCTTCTTGAGTAGTGGCTTGATGACCGCAGTTTTCAGAGACGTAGGGACTTGGCCAGACCGGAGAGACTGATTGATGATTTTGGTGATCAAGGGACTTATTGCAGACTTATTACTTTTTATCAGGGCTGAGGGAAATGGGTCCAGGTCACAGGTGGAGGGCTTCATCTTCCTTAGGAGGTCTTCGATGTCATGCTGAGTGACATCCGTGAAACAGCAGAGGAGCTGGGTAGTCCCAGATTGAGGGTCAGTGGATGTAACTGGGGGGGCAGAGGGGCTAGGGAGAAGAGGGGGCGGCTGCGATGGAGCAGATACAGCGGGGGGCTGGAGGGCAGGGGGGCTGGAGAGAAGGGAACGGATCTTTTCAACTTTCGTTTTGAAGAAGGAGATGAAGGTATTGCAACGCTCCTGTGTATTATTTAGTGTAGGGGGATCTGAGGTTTGAGGAGATGATTTATGGTTGAGAAAAGTTGCTTGGAGTTACCAGGGCTATTGTTGATTATGTGGGAGTAGAACCGGGACCGTGTGTCACTGAGGGACTTGCTGTAGGCCCTCTGATGTTCCCGGGACGCTAGCTTGTGAACAGCAAGTCCTGAGTCCTTGAAGCGCCGTTCAAGGACACGCCCTGTTCTCTTCTGTAGCCGCAGCTCCTTGGTGTACCAGGGGGCTGAGCGTTTGAAGGTGACGGTTCTGGACTTGACTGGGGCATGACGGTCCAGGAAGGAGCTGAGGGATAAATTGTAAAGATCCACAGATTTAATGACTGAAAGAGGGTTGGCAGTGGAGAGATGACAGAGATCAGTAGTCAGGGTGGCTGGGTTGAAGTTTTTAAGGTTCCTGAAACTGATTTGTCTGCTTGACTTACTGAGGGGGGACAGAGTGGGTGTCCAGATTGAAGGAATGTACAGCTCAGCCTGCCGATGGTGAACAAAGCATCTGCATGTACTCCAGTGGACATAACGGGAGTGACGCAAAATTCTGAGTTCATTTATAATGGTCCGTATGGTGCCCTGGTGGCCTGTATACAGTAGCCAGCACAAATCTCAAACGTGATTTATCATTTACACTAGATCTTGTTATATTAAGCACCAACACTTATATCACACATATTACTATAAATACAGCAACACCTCCACCTTTGCCTTTCAGACGAGGTTCATGTTTATAACCGTAATCTTGGGGGGTGAACTCATTTAAAGTAATGTAATTATTTGCTTTTAGCCAGGTTTCTGTCAAACACAGCACATCTAGGTTATTATCTGTAATCATATCATTAACAATAAGTGATTTTTGAAGTAAGGGATCGGATATTCAGAAACCCAAGCTTTATCATTTGCTCATTTGTATTATATCTGTTTTTTATTTGTTGAACATCAATTAAATTTTTACCGTTAGATGGGTTTGGAATTTTTTTGTATTTCCTAATTCAGGGAACAGACACAGTCTCTATATGATGATATCTAGGTGAAAGATTCTCTATGTGATGGGATTTATCTAACCTCGGTGAGGTGAGGCCGCTAGCAGACGGTCGGTTTTACCAGTCTGTAGGCTTTCTGACCTGAGGGAGGGATGAATACCATCTCTTTTCAACAGGTCAGGTCTGCCCCAAAAACTTTACTAATTGTCTATGAATTCTATATTATTTTGCGGACACCACTTAGACAGCCAGCCATTGAGTGATGACAATCTGCTTACTATCGCATCACTCCTGCGAACAGGAATAATAACACACCCACTGAGAATCCTGTTGAATGTGACATAGTTATTAGCGATTATATTAAACGGAATGTGAAAATAGAGACACCAGTCACCATAGTCACATGTTTGCCGGGAGCCAGAGCGCCTGACATCAAAGCAAATTTAAAAGTGCTGGCTAATGCTAATCGTAAATTCTCTAAGATTATTATTCATGTCGGCACTAATGATGCTCGCCAGTCGGAGATCACTCAAATTAACGTTAAAGAGGTGTGTGAACTCGCAAGTACGATGTCAGGCACTGTAATTTGCTCTGGCCCCCTTCCTGTTCGCAGGAGTGATGAGATAGTTAGTTAGTAGATTGTGTTCACTCAATGGCTGGCTGTCGCGGTGGTGTCCGCAAAATAATATAGAATTCATAGACAATAGGAAAAGTTTTTGGGGCAGACCTGACCTGTTGAAAAGAGATGGTATTCATCCCTCCTGGGATGGTGCTGCTCTACTCTCTAGTAATACGGCACATAGCCGGATAGAAATTATTAACATTATTTTCGAGCCGCATCCTTGCTTTATTCTCAAATATTTTTGCTCGTCTAAAGTGGTGTAGACAAACTATATAAAAAATATGACCAGGGATACAATCAGCCCACACAGTCGTCCCTCCATAGTAAACAATGGCATGTTGTCTGCCATATTTTCCACCTCTTTGTTTACTTCCGGGAGTTCTGTTGGAATTTTCCCGCACGTTAATTCTGACCAAAAGTAGTGCAGTTATGGAAGTGCATTCAAGACACATCTGGCCAAAGAGTGATGTGGATGTTGTCACGTGACTGCATTTTGGTTTCGTTTTATCAACTGATCCGGACCAGAGCGATCAGTGTGGTGTGAAAAGTATAATTTTTCGCCCTTGGTCCGGACCAAATGAACCAAACTACAGATGTGAAAGCAGCCTTACATTAACTGGTTTCATTCAGTGTATATATACACCAATATAAGGCTTATATTAGATATACATCCTGCTTAAGGTAAAAGCTACCCCTTTACTGTCTACAGTGTGTGACAGAGCTGCGGCAGATGATGATGTGTCTACAACACCTTCTGCACCTCCTCCACAAAAGAAGAGATTGTGATCTGCAGCAGAAAAGAGGAACCCAACCTTCTACACATGGCTTACCAAAAAGAGAGCAAGCTGATGCTGAACTGTCACGGTACCTACAGGAAGAGGCACTAGATAACACTAGATAACTAGAGCCTCTAATGTGGTGGCGAGACAATGAATCCAGGTTTTCTTTCATTTCCAAGTTGGCAAGAAAGTACATGTGCATTCGTGCAACAAGAACTGCTTCGGAAAGAATGCTCAGTAGAGCTGGCAATATTGTCACCCCATGCTGTCTTAAGCCAGAGAAAGTCAACATGCTAGTGTTTCTTTCCCGTAATCTACCAAGCCATTAAGGAGCAGGATTGTTTTTGTTCCAGAATTTGACTTGTATGGCCAGAGGGGTATTGCACAAAAGTAGAATTAAGAAAGCCAGGATAACAGAACAGTCGCGGCTTGACCTAGTTTAATCAGTGCATCCTGGCTTAATCCGTTGCACGTTTGCTGAGCCAGGATGAGAACGCGCGGATATGTCAAGCCGGGTGTATATAGTTTGGATAAATGCGCGTTCACGGCATTCTTAAAAAGATCACGAAATCGATCACAGAATCACCGATGCAAAAATGGACAAAACCCGTGCGGCATACTTTTCGCCTAATGAGCAACAGCTTCTTATGGAAACGTATAAAAAAGTGAAACATATAATATGTAAAAAAGGCAATACAGCTGCTGTAATAAAGCAAAGAGAGAATGCTTGGCAAACAATAGCGGACCGACTTAAATGTGACCAGTGGACATGCATTTAACATGTAGAATAATTGCAAACACATACCCACTATGTGCATCTATTTGATCTATTTAGTTTATTTTATGTCAATAATCTGTTTAATCTTTTTACTCTTATCAATTTGTATGTAGGTTTTGTTTCTAATTGATTTGATGTAATCTATAATCAGATAATTTGCTCTATTTTTATCCATCTAATAGCCCCACATCATCACATAGCCTTCACCATACCTAGAGATTGGCATGGAGTTATTTCCATAAGATCATCTCTCAATGCAAATCATTAGGCTAACTGAAATAAAACCATGCCAATCTCTAGGTATGGTGAAGGCTATGTGATGATGTGGGGCTATTTTAATTCCAAAGGCCAAGGGAACTTTATCAGGATGCATAGTATCCTGGATCCATGAAGTAACTGGCCTTTAAAAATAAAAATCTGCCTGCCTCTATGGGAATTTAACATAGGGGTGTCCAGACGTATGCACCCTGTATTTTAAGGAAGAACTGTTGTGGCAAAAATATTCGTTAAACAATCATCACCTGCGTAAGAGACAGTTCTGAGTCAAATTGTCTTTTAAAAGTATTTATTCTTGCAAGAAGGCCCAGTTGCCACACAGAAGTCACCAGTACAGTCTGTGAAACAAGTGCGACCAGGGAGGGAGGGCAGAGGAGTCTTTATACTGCTTTCAAGGTCGTCTGCTTACAGGCCCTTATCTAAACAAGGAGAGGCTTCCCTGCTAGTTTTCTGATACTGCTAAGTTTGTTCTTACAAACTCACAAGTTCTAAATTGGGCGGCCACTGACCCTAGGGGTCAGAGGTCCCTTTTCAATCTGCCTCCTCCTGACATCTCACCTGTTTCCCAGTGTTTAAAAACACACACACATCAGTCAAGGATCATTTCAATGTCATGCTGAAAGTAAATGAAAATCAATACTGTGAATCATGGAAAATCAAAAATTCCCATAACAAGAACATTTATTTATTTATGATACATTATTCATTCACAAAGAAAATTGGTGTCCTTAAAGGTTGGATTTTTCCTATTTTTTTAATTAAGGCATTAAGTTCAGTTTCCAAAAGATGATTTTTTTATTCCTCTTTTTAGTCAACTTTAGCATGGGTGTCTAAACTTATGCAGAGCACTGTATCTCATCAACTGCAATAAAATATAATATATTGATATTTTTTCTCATTCAACAGTACATTTCTACTCTATACTTGCATATATAGATATAGCCTACAGTCTATATTCTATTTCTCATATTGTATTGTATAGTTCTTTTGAACTGTGTTGGCATTCATTGTGGACAGTAAAGTAATAATTGCTCAGGAAAATCTGCTTTCCTCACTGGGTGTATGACAATAAATGCTTTAAATCTCAAATAATATTCATCAAACCTCTGACATTGAAATTAACAGCAGTTTTCAATAATAACTAAAATAACAGTACGCATACTTGGATGAATGACAGTATATCTAGTATTTTAATGCAGGACCATGAAGTGACTAAAACACATTAATATCTAGTAGGATTTAGGGAGGAACTAGCCGATAAATCACTAGGATTAATCTTAGCCTGGTTGTTAGCCTGCTCCGGAGCAGGCTAGCTGCAAAGTGTAAATCTCCATAGTAACTTAATGTAGATTAATTTAGCCTCCCTTCATGCAACCGAGTCAGGGCTAAATTCAGCCAGGATAACTGGAAAATCCCAGCTTAATCCCTTATCTTGCTTTTGTGCAATACCCCCCTGTTCTGTTATGGTCATAGTTTATATTTGTGATTCATTGTTTCTGTTATTTACAGAATTTTTTAATTTGTAAAATATATTTATATTTTACTTTAGTTGGGAATGAGATAGGGAATGAGTCTTTTTTTGTGGTATGGTAATTTTATGGTGATTGTTTCTATTATTCATATTTTCAAAATTGTATTTACATTTGTTCTTTAAATGTACACATTTTTGAAAGATACACATTTTTCATTGAATAAATTACTTTAATATTTAAAGCTGTTAAGTGTATTAATTTGTTATTGCAAGTGACAACTTCCAAATGATTAAATTAAATAAATTATTAAATGACAATTAATCGCCAAAGCCCTAAAACAGACCGTCATAATTGCATAGATTTATTGCGTCATAGATCGTCACAATTGCAATTATTTATTAGACAATTAATCGTCAGCCAAATTTCATAATCGTGACAGCCCTAGTCCCTGCTTGATATACAACCACTGATGAACATATTCGGTTTTGATTGGAAAAAAAAAACTATACGAGTGCGAATTAGAACCCGTAACTTCTGACACGCTTGGGCAAAAGCTCTAACCACTAGACCATTGAAGAACTCAAAATTTCAAAATTGTTTCAAACTGTTTCAAAATTTAGGAAAACTCACACTTATTTAAAAAAAAAAAAAATCTTTAATATATTTTTTAAAAATCAAGGAAATTTCTCTGGCATTTCTTTCTTTTGGCTGTATTGAAAACGTACCAACCGTGACACCGCTGTGTCGTATGGAACCGAACCATGTGTTTTGTGAACCGTTACACCCCTACTGATTACAGATGTTGATCTACCTCAAAGTTTGCCTTGATTGTTCTACGTTTACACTTTTGCATTACACACATTTTATAACTCTCTTTAACACTTACTTCTTTATCTTAATATAAGACATAAAGAAGATATTTTTGTGTACATTTTATTTTTGAATGCTAAAACTAATATAATTTGTTGTTTGCCTTAATAATGTGGATAAAAAATAAAAATAAAACTTTGGTTTAAATTCAAACTTTTCTACTTGTCTTCAAAAAAAGGGTTATAAAAAATTTAAATAATTATCGATACCGAACGATATGAAACATATCGTGATAAATTGTTTAGCTATATCGCACAGCCCTGCGCTCGAGTTATCAAGTATTCCAATGTATATAAAAAAGCTTTCATTCGATTCCTACGTCCTCCTTTTCTTTCCTTGCGTCCTTCCCACGCATCCTACAGGGGGTGGAGCTGAGATGCGAGGAAAGAAAATGAAGATGCACAAACAAGAAATGAGAAGCACCGTAGGAGTTCCAGAGGGGCAATGTGCTTTTTTTAAAATATGGCATTAATCGGCCAAATGTGGGCTCTCATGGCCATATACATTAACTAACTTAGCTTTTTTTATTATTAACTTTTAGGAATTCCAGTTAAAGGGATACTCCACTTTTTTGGAAATATGCTCATTTTACAACTCCCCCAGAGTTAAACAGTTGAGTTTTACCGTTTTAAAATCCATTCAGCCGAAATCCGGGTCTGACGGTACCACTTTTAGCATATCTTAGCATAGATCATTGATTCTGATGAGCCCAGTAGCGTTTCTTTCAAAATGACCAACGATTTTCAATATTTTTCCTATTTAAAACTTGACTCTTCTGTAGTTAAACCGTGTAAGATCGACGGAAAATGAAAAGTTGCGATTTTCTAAGCCTATATGGCTAGGAACTACTCTCATTCCGGTGTAATAATCAAGAAGCTGTGCGGCTGTACCATGGGTGCAGCAGGCGTAATGATATGACGCAGAGCCTGAAAATAGGTCTAATAGGTTAGACAAACTTAGTCCTGGTCACGTTGGAAGAAGTTACCGAGCTGGGGACTATTTTCAGGCGCTGCGTCATATCATTACGCCTGCTGCACCCATGGTGAGCCTTTGTCAGTGATACTCTGAAATACTTCCCATCCCATACATGAAAAAATACATGCCGTGTTGGTGATATCATATTTTTATATATATATATATATATATATATATATATATATATATATATATATATATATAAAATATTCTTACATAGGCTATATAAAATAAAATGACACAACCCTGTCTCTTTTTGTTAAATTTCAGTTTTATTGATCAATAATAGCAATTATGAAAGTATAAGTAGCCATACAAGTCAAGAAATAAAGTAATTAAACAATTCAGTCAAACATAAGTCAGCAGGCTACAACGTTAAAGATAAATAGCCTAAATAATTTAACGTTATATAAAGTTATGAAACTAAAACTTTGCCCTCAGCCAAAACGATTTGCCAGGGAACAAATTATAGATTAATGATATCAAAGATCATCCCACAAGACGAATTATATCTCATGTTTAACCACTCCACTAGACTAGAGAGCAGCAGCAGCTCTAGCCGAGGTAAGGCTGTTCCAGGCGGGATACATGAGCGCTGAGCACCCGGTGATCCCTTGGATCTCACATCTCCGAAAACATCAGATCAAATTTTTAAATAGGCGCTATCTGTATAAACAAACAACATATTTGAGATTGAAACAACTACATTACCGACTGAAAAACTCTTAAAACTATATTTCGTGACACAATAACAGTAGTATTTTTAAATTTCGTAGTATTTTTAAATGTCTTTCTCCTGCTATTGACGCAACTTGAGATTTTAAATATTAGCTATAGAATATATACAATTTACATATACAATATAAAATTTAATTTAATCTTACCTTGCATATAGCAGCGGGATTTAGCATTCTACATAAAGCTACCACATAATAACACTAAAACAGCTCACGTTAGCTACAAGTTATCGCGAGAACAGATTTAGATCAGGCATACTACTGGCATACTAATGGGGTCCTACGGCCGGACTCAACACACCGAGTAACCGTATTATTCACCACACCGGAAACACACGGCACAGTCTGCTGGAGACGCGGGACGATTTTTTCGGAGTTGACTGCGGTTGGCATAAACTGGTTTGTGACTGGATTGAGATGAATTCTGAGATTGTTAATGAAGAAGATATGGAGTTTGATGATTGGAGTTTAGTAGGGAGTCGGAAAAGGACGAAATTAAGGGAATCTGGTAGCAAGCCAATCCAGTAAACGGGGATTAGAAGGAAACAGTTCAGAAACAGTTCATGCGTCGCGACTGAGTGAGTTGTTGTGTTTGGAGCTCCGTCGAATTAATTCAGAAATCTTGTTTTTCTTCTTTACACTCTTTTACAAACGAACTTTTTCATTTTTATAGCGTGTGAACATATCTGGAATACTATTCTCCTTAAAAAACAATCGGATTGCTCTGATATCGCTACATATATCCAACCTTTCGAACTTCCGCTACTAGCCTTAGCCCGCTAGCATTACACGCGTGGTCGCGCCTATCGATCGACTTATTTACACCCGTATCACTGAAAGCTATAATTCGCCATTATAGCACATCTGCTATAATGGCGAATATAACGGATGTGTGTCTAACGTTACCTTTGAGTGCAGGTGAGGACACCTTCGAGCTGCATTCTGTGCAGTTAGAGCTGGAATCCGTGGAGAAGCAGATCCGCGACCTACTAGAGAGACAGGCCGAGCTACGAGATCGACGTTTCGCGCTTGAAACATCACACGCCGATGCTCACAGGTCAGTGGTTAGTAACCTTTTGACTCCGACCTCGTCTACTCCATGTGTTTCTCTGCCCAGGATGCGATCATCCCTGGTTTCATTCACTCCGGCACCGACACAACAACATGGACCCTGGGTGATTCCACAGCGGAAGACGCGGGCCAGGACCAGAGCTAGGACCTCTCCGCCCCTCCCGGCCTTCGAGATCTCCACCCGGAACCGCTTCTCCCCTCTACGCGAGACGGAATGCGACGCTGTGATCATCGGCAGTTCCATCGTCCGGCATGTCCGTGCTACCATAGGTAAAGGTAAGGTTCGCACTCACTGCTTTCCTGGTGCTCGTGTTCTCGATGTCGCTGCACAGGTTCCCGGGATTCTGAATGGTGACGAGCCCGTCGGAGCTGTCGTGCTGCACGCGGGAACGAACGACATCAGGCTACGGCAGTCGGAGGTTCTGAAGAAGGACTACAGGAGCCTGATCGAGACGGTACGCAGTACATCGCCTGAAACAACGATCATCGTGTCTGGACCGCTTCCCACCTACCGACTAGGACACGAAAGGTTCAGTAGATTATTTGCTCTAAATGAATGGTTAATGTCATGGTGTAATGAACAGAGACTGCTCTTTGTAAATAATTGGAATCTTTTCTGGGAGCGACCTAGGCTCTTCCGTGCTGATGGCCTTCACCCCAGCAGAATCGGAGCGGCTCTTCTGTCGGACAACATCTCCAAGACGCTACACACCATATGACTAGTAAGTCAAAGTCCAAATCACACTCTTTGCTGTCCAAACTTAACTGATATAAGTACCAATGTAGAACATTATATTGAAACTGTGTCTATTCCTCGTTTAGTGAGATCAAATAATAAATCTACTGCAGGATCTAAGAAAAATCTAATTGTGATTAAACCAGAAAATCTCAATATTAGTGAACAAAAACAATTTATAAAGCTAGGTCTTCTAAACATCAGATCACTTACACCTAAGGCGGTTATTGTAAATGAAATGGTCACAGATAATAGTTTCGATGTACTTTGCCTTACTGAAACCTGGCTTAAACCAAATGATTATTTCGGTCTTAATGAGTCTACTCCTCCTGGATACTGTTACAAGCATGAGCCCCGTCTGATTGGTCGTGGCGGTGGTGTTGCTATAATCTATAAAGATATTCTTACTGTTATTCAGAAAGCAGGTCACAGGTTTAATTCGTTTGAAGTACTTGTGCTAAATGTTACTCTCTTAGATGTAAGAAAGAAATCCATATTATCTCTAGCCTTGGCTACTGTATATAGACCGCCAGGGCCTTACGCTGATTTCCTAAAAGAGTTTGCAGACTTTCTCTCAGATCTTTTGGTCAATGTCGATAAAGCATTAATTGTTGGAGATTTTAACATACACGTAGATAATTCAAATGATGCTTTAGGGGCTGCGTTTACAGATTTATTAAACTCCTTTGGGGTCAAGCAAAACGTAACTGGTCCCACTCATCGTCTTAATCATACGCTAGATTTAATTATATCACATGGAGCCGATCCAACCGATATAGATATTATACCGCAAAGTGATGAAGTCACTGACCATTACATGGTCACTTGCATACTACGTACCGCTGAAATTTGTCATGTTGCGCCGCGTTATCGACCAGGCAGAACAATCCTTCCAACAACTACAGATCATTTCTCAAATAGCTTACCTGATCTATCTCAGCTGCTCAGTGAACCCAAACAAACAGATGAACTAGAGGAAATGACTAGCACTATGAGCACCATTTTCTCTAGTACATTAGACATCGTTGCACCAATTAGATTAAAAAAGGTTAGAGAGAAAACTAAAGCACCATGGTACAACAGTGCTACGCATGTTCTAAAGAGAGAAACTCGTAATTTAGAGCGTAAATGGAAACAAACTAATCTAGAGGTCTTTAGAATCGCATGGAAAGACAGTATGTCACGTTATAAAAAGGCCCTAAAAGCAGCCAGGGCTGAGCACCTCCGCAAACTAATAGAAAACAACCAAAATAATCCTAGGTTTTTATTTAACACCGTCGCTAGACTAACAAATAAACAGACGTTACCGGAGCAAAATATTCCGTCACAGTTTAGTAGTAATGATTTTATGAATTTCTTCACTGAGAAAATAGAAAGCATCAGAAACACAATTGTAAATGTACAATCTTTAATGGTGTCTTATGATTCAGCCTCAATTATCACCCCGCAAGAACAATTACAGCGCTTTGCAACTATAGGACAGGAAGAGTTAAATAAACTTATCATTGCATCTAAACCAACAACGTGTTTACTAGATCCTATACCAACTAAACTACTGAAACAAGTGTTACCTGTAGTGGAAGAGCCTCTTCTCAATATTATTAACTCGTCTTTATCCTTAGGTCATGTTCCAAGAATATTCAAGTTGGCAGTTATAAAACCTCTCATTAAGAAACCACAATTAGATCATAATAACCTAGCAAATTACAGACCCATTTCAAATCTTCCATTTATGTCTAAAATACTAGAAAAAGTTGTGTCTGCTCAACTGTGCTCTTTCTTGCAAGAAAATGATATCTATGAAAAGTTTCAGTCTGGATTCAGACCGCATCATAGCACAGAAACTGCGCTCGTTAAAATCACAAATGATTTACTTTTAGCTTCTGACCAAGGCTGTATCTCAATACTAGTTTTACTTGATCTTAGTGCTGCGTTCGATACTATAGATCACACAATACTCTTAGACCGACTACAAAACTACACTGGTGTTCAGGGACAGGCATTAAGCTGGTTCAGATCATACTTATCAGACCGATACCATTTTGTCTGCGTAAATGGGGAAAAATCGAAGATAACGTCAGTAAACTACGGTGTACCGCAAGGATCTGTGTTAGGCCCTCTGCTATTCTCAATATATATGCTGCCACTTGGTAATATTATAAGAAAACATGGAATTCATTTCCACTGTTATGCTGATGACACTCAATTATATATTTCATCACGACCAGATGAAAACGCTAAATTATCTAAATTAACAGAGTGTGTTAAAGATATAAAATACTGGATGACATGTAATTTTCTGCTATTAAATTCAGATAAAACGGAGGTATTACTTATTAGTCCAAAAAACTGCCCACAAAACCTCTTACAATACAACTTTAATTTAGAAGGGTATCCTGTTACTTTATCCTCTACAGTAAAAGACCTGGGTGTTATATTAGACCGCAACTTGTCTTTTGAAAATCATATTTCATACAAGAACAGCCTTTTTCCACCTTAGAAACATTGCTAAGCTACGTAACATGCTATCTGTTTCTGATGCAGAAAAGTTAGTTCATGCATTCATGACCTCAAGACTAGATTACTGTAATGCTTTATTAGCTGGTTGTCCTGCATCCTCAATAAACAAGCTACAGTTAGTCCAAAATGCCGCCGCTAGAGTTCTTACTAGATCAAGAAAATACGATCATATAACACCAATTCTGTCGTCTCTACATTGGTTACCTATAAAGTCCCGTATCAATTACAAAGTATTGCTACTGACCTATAAAGCCCTAAATGGTTTAGCTCCCGTGTATTTAACGGAACTTCTATCACCCTACAATCCATCGCGCTCTTTAAGATCACTAAATTCGAGGCTTCTGGTCATTCCTAGGATATCTAAGTCCACTAAAGGAGGGAGAGCGTTTTCACATTTAGCTCCTAAACTCTGGAATGGCCTTCCTGATATTGTTCGAGGCTCAGACTCGCTGTCCCAGTTTAAAACTAGATTAAAGACGCATCTCTTCAGCCAGGCATTCACATAATACTTACATTTTATACTACAGTTGAATCAGATTGAATGCATTAATATTGCGAACAGCAGCTACGCTAATTATTTCCCATATGCTTTTCTGTTGTAAATACAGATCGTCAGCTCCAGTTTGTATCCAGCCTCTCATGGAAACTACAGATTCTCCAACACCCGTGCAGAGACGACTCGACGCTGGCGATGTTTATGCCCTAAATCAATACATGATTAACTAACTGTATTTCTCTATGTACATTTCTGAAATGCACTTTCTGTAAAGCTGCTTTGAAACAATATGTATTGTGAAAAGCGCTATACAAATAAATTTGAATTGAATTGAATTGAATGAGGATAATAGGGCTGTTCGCAAAAAGATTGTAAGAGAGGAATTTAAAATAATTCTTAAATTCAGAAAGGAATATGAGCATGTTAATCTTAGTCCAATGGCGTTGTCTAAAGAGTTGGAAAAAAAAGTTAGGAGAAGTGGATATGGCAAAAATTTTGAGAGACGGAAGTCTGCTGATAATATGTAAAACAGAAGAACAAAAAAACAAAGCGTTAAAAATTGACAATATGTGCAAGAAAATAGTGAATGAAAGAAAGATTTTGGTGAGAGAAAAATGAAACAGGGAGTGATAACAGGCATTCCAATCGAAGAAGATCTAGAAAAACTCATACGAAGTATTTCTGGAGGGGAAGTGAGTAGAATAAAAAGGTTGCAAAAAACAATGAATGGGGAAAGGATTGATAGTGTGTCAGTTCTTTTGGAGTTTCATGATTCAGTGCTTCCGGAAAGAGTTAAAACTGGATACATGAGTTTCGTAGTGAGGCCATATATTCCTCCCCCATTCCGCTGTTATAGATGTCAGAGATATGGACATATAGCAGCGGTGTGCAAAGGAAAACAAAGATGTCCCAAGTGTGGAGGCAGTGGTGTAGTCTACGTGATACGCAGGTATACGCCGTATACCCACTAGAAAAGGCCAAGGATTTGCGTATACCCACTTAAAAAAAGCGTGAGGATACGTATCAACTTCGTTTTGTGTCAGAACTTTCACACTTTCATTCATAAATTCACCCCGTCTGTGTTTGCGAAGCGACGGATCGAATCGCGGAATCCAGTCACAAATGGAACTTGCTATATAAAGCAGAACGTCACGGAATTTGGCTATTTTTGAATGAATATATCAAAAGTAGCTGCTGTACAATGAATAAAATCTCGATATGGACTAGTGTCTATGAATATTAAAGCTAAAAGAGACTGCAATTGTTCTACGCGTCTCTGGGAATGAGCGCTCAGTGTGTGCTCCACTACACTACACTACACTACACTACACTACACTACACTACACTACACACACACACACACACACACACACACACACACACACACACACACACACACACACACACACACACACACACACACACACACACACACAGAAGCACGCGTGACTCACGCTCGTGGTGTTTTCAGCGTTTCACTGTATTGAGACATGATGTAAGCTACACGTGCATTTCATCGCAGAGCTGCTATGAGAGTCACTTGATGAGAATTTCACCATTTCTTTTGATAAAACTATCGCCATTCATTCGTTTCATATACACATAGAAACTGTAATGTCTTTACGACAACCTGTCAAAATAAAAGTTCTGTATAACTTGAAGAAATTATAACAGAAATATATTACTATTGCACAGAGTATACTTCAGGCCTAATAAAAATAATAATAATAGTTTATTAAAACACACAGAAACTCAAATGTCTACAACCCACCAAAATAAAAGTTCGGTCTAACTCAAATTAATTAGAAAGAAATTGCACAGTAAAATGTATTTTAAAATAAAAAATTTTTACAAAAACACCATTTCTAAAAGTAAATTTGTATTTGTGCCTATAATGTTTAAAAAAAAAATTGTTGAAAATTGTCAACTGATAAAACCTGTGCTTCAGGGACCGTATTCATATAACATCTAAGGCTAAAGGTAGCTCTTAACTGACTGAGTTAGATGGTGATTAACACTAAACAGTAGAAAATCAGTCCAGTCTCCCCAGCTGTAAATGTCATTGGCTGTTAAAGTCTTGTGTTGCTTATAATAAATTGACATGTTGATAACACTTAGTACTTCATAATGCTCTCAATTACATGTCGATGCATACTGTATGCATTAGTGAGTGTGGTGGTGCTTATGGGGTGACGCTCTGGGATGGTTGAGTATGCGGCGGGGGGGGGGGGGGGGGTTATATTAGAGTATACTCACTACAAAAAACTAGACTACACCACTGTGTGGAGGTGAGCATAGAATTGAAAACTGTGGAGAGGGTGTACAGAATAAATGCTGTAATTGTGGTGGGCAACACAGGGTAACGTACAGTGGATGTGATGTAAGGAAGAGAGCAGTGGAAATTGAAAAAGTGAAAGCGGTAAACAACATAAGTTACTCAGAGGCAGTGAAGAAGGTTCAAGAGCAAAGGAGAAGTGATGATACTGTTAAACATATCATGAGACAAGAGGTTGGTCAAGCAGAGGAAAGCAGCACAGCACTGACAGTGGATAAGTTGATTTTGTTCATTGCTTATGTAATTAATTGTACAGATCAAGTTTAACAAAAAACAGAGAAAATTAAAATAATTGTGAAAGGAGCTGAAAGGTTTTTGGGTATAGATAATATATCTTGGGAAAATATATATAAAAAAAAAAAAAAAAACTGGAAGATGGTGGAAAGACAGGAGGCGCAAGTGATAAGTCAACTTGAATATTGTACAATGGAATGCAAGAAGTTTGTTAGCTAATGGTCAAGAGTTTAAAGGATTTATAAAAGGGCTTAGAAAGAAACCAGAAATCATATGTATCCAGGAAACCTGGCTTATGCCAGTATTAGATTTTAGTATTAAAGGGTATGATGGTATACGCAGAGATAGAGAGGAGGAAATTGGGGGTGGGTGTATAATATTTGTAAAAAATGGAATACAATATAGGGTTATTGGGAAAGGTAATGAGTTGGAATTTATAGTTTTGTTTAAAGAAGGAAATGTTAAAATTATTAATTTTTATAATCCATGTAAAAGATTATCACTAGAGTTAATGGATGAATTTACCATACATTTAGAAGGACAAATTATATGGAGATTGTAATGCCCATAGCACTTTATGGGATAATTGCAATGATGGGAATGGAACAGTGATTGAAGAGTTAATGGAGATCAAAGATCTAGTATGTTTAAATGATGGAAGGGGTACAAGGATTAATGTCAGAACAGGCACAGAATCAGCTATTGATCTTACACTTGTATCAAATTCACTTGCGAGGGTATGTTTATGGGATGTAAATAGAGAAATGACTATAGGAAGTGATCATTACCCTATAGTAGTGGAAGTTAATTTAAGTATAGAAGAAGGTAATACAGGAGGAGTGGACAAATGTTTTTTTGAAAATGCTGATTGGGAGACTTTTAGGTATATTAGTGAGCAAGAAATGAAAAAATTTGATATAGAAGAAGGTGTTGTTAATGTTAATAATTCTATTTGTAATGCGATATTATTAGCAGCAAGTCAGACTATACCGAAGAAAGGAGGTAAAAAAAGAAGATTGTACCATCCCACATAGCAACATTGTGACGGCCCAGATCCGGCCCACATCTGGCACACGCGGAAAGATGATCTGGCCCACATGCAGCATGGACTTACGGCACTTGGGTGGGCCACTCCTGTTTGCCAGATCTGGGCCACAAGCAGGCCATAGCAATGCCACATCTCAGCCAAGAGCAAAGAAATAAACCAGAACTGGAGGATTAAACAACTCCACAAACAGCGTTACCAGCTTCACTTATTACCAACCAGACTGACTTTATTTCTGTCAGACGTCTACAGAAGTTTTTTATTGAGAATTAACAGAGGTTTAACTATAATGTGTTTCATTTAAAGTCACCATTACAGTGAATAGTGTTTCCATTAGTTGGGCTCTTAACTCTTATTATATATTTTGTCTTCTTTGGCCGCTGTGACAGTGTGTTTGTCAAACGCATTTGCAGCAGCAAAGAAAGCTAAAGTGAAATGAGATCCGGTGATGATGGTTACCTGTTGATGGTTTTATAATCATCATGAAATAACCTGTTTCACTGAGATAATTTGAATCTCACAATTGTGTTGTACAATTAATATATTCTCATCAGAAACACTGTGTTACTGCAGCGTGAGGTCCAGCAATATTATAACAATCAGTTAGAAGACTTTAACAAACATGAGCACGAATCATTACTGTTCGATCACAAACACAGACATCAATAATCAACGTATGAATCTCAACAATGGT
The DNA here is from genome assembly GCF_949319135.1 of Squalius cephalus. Taxonomy (NCBI): domain Eukaryota; kingdom Metazoa; phylum Chordata; class Actinopteri; order Cypriniformes; family Leuciscidae; genus Squalius; species Squalius cephalus. The sequence continues at coordinate 15,324,201 of NC_137122.1, forward strand.
GACAATCAAAAGTACTTTGCTGCAATGCATGCTGGGTACCATCATTGTACAAAACTCCCAGCATGCATTGCAACATGAATAAATTATGCAGCTAAATTGTCCTATTAATTTGTTTAATTCTAAATATGTGCTTTTATTTTTTTGCTGTTGTTTTTGTTGTGGCATTTAGTAGCTTTTCAGCGATGTTCTGAATTAATCTAAAAAAAAAAAAATATTGTCACCCTTGTTGAGATTCATGTGCTGATTTGCACATGAAGTGTGTCACCATGGATTTTTTTTCGTGCTCATGTTTGTTAAAGTCTTCTAACTGATTGTTATAATATTGCTGGATCTCATGCTGCAGTAACACAGGGTTTGTGATGAGAATATATTAATGGTACAACACAATTGTGAGATTCAAATTATCTCAGTGAAACAGGTTATTTCATGATGATTATAAAACCATCAACAGGTGACCATCATCACCTGATCTCAGTTCACTTTAGCTTTCTTTGCTGCTGCAAATGTGTTTGACAAACACTCTGTCACAGCGGCCAAAGAAGACAAAATATATAATAAGAGTTAAGAGCCCAACTAATGGAAACACTATTCACTGTAATGGTGACTTTAAATGAAACACATTATAGTTAAACCTCTGTTAATTCTCAATAAAAACTTTTGTAGACGTCTGACAGAAATAAAGTCAGTCTGGTTGGTAATAAGTGAAGCTGGTAATGCTGTTTGTGGAGTTGTTTAATCCTCCAGTTCTGGTTTATTTCTTTGCTCTTGGCTGAGATGTGGCATTGCTATGGCCTGCTTGTGGCCCAGATCTGGCAAACAGGAGTGGCCCACCCAAGTGCCGTAAGTCCATGCTGCATGTGGGCCAGATCATCTTTCCGCGTGTGCCAGATGTGGGCCGGATCTGGGCCGTCACAATGTTGCTATGTGGGATGCTGGACAAATGAATGTGATAAAGCAATTAAATCTAGAAATAAAGCTTTAAAAATGTTAAAAAAGAATCACAGTTTTCAGAATTTTATTGAATATAAAAGGAGGCAAATGTAAGGATAATAATGAAAAATACAAAGAAGGATTTTTGGAGGAAATTTTGTAACACAGTGGGAAGGGAAACTGGAAATTGGTAAAGAAACAACAGCAGTAAGAGATGAGGAGAAAGCAGAAATGCTGGTTAAAAATTTTGTTAAAATTCATAACTCAAATAATATTAGTGAAGAGGGAAAAAGAGGAAGGAAAAGTACATTAGAGGAGTATAAAGAACTATTACAGAATGAGGAATACACTAATGACCAATTAAATATGTTATTTACAAAGACAGAGTTAAATCGTGCTCTCAGAAAAAAACAAGAAATCAGCTCCAGGCATGGATCAGATTTGCTAATGATAAATCAGCTCAGTGAATCATCCAAGGATGTTTTATTAAAAATGTACAATAAAATTTGGGAGGAAGGAAAATTACCACAAAGTTGGAAGGAGGCGGTGATTGTTCCAATACGCAAACCAGGGAAAGATTGCACAAATCCAGGAAATTATAGACCAATAGCTTTGACATCTAATGTCTGTAAAATAATGGAAAATATGATAAATGAAAGGTTAATGTATTATGTGGAAAATAATAAAAATTTATCCAAATATCAGAGTGGTTTTAGGAGAGGGAGAAATACCATGGATCCAGCTGTATGTTTAGAACATGATATAAGAAAAGCACAAATAAATAGAGAGAGTGTTGTGGCTGTTTTCTCTGATATAGAGAAAGCATACGACATGATGTGGAGAGAAGGGCTGTTAATCAAATTAGGTAAGTTAGGTATTAAAGGTCAAATGTATAGCCTTAATAAGACCTTTAAAATCAGTTGTTTGTTCAGACTCGAGTTCGTCATTGGCTAGCTTACATTACAGTCATTCGGAAAGTAGACCAGATATTTTAATAGAAATACAGCAAACATTACACAGAATACAAATGATGGGACTTACAGTGATTTTTTTTTATACCTGCACATATTGGTATCCAAGGAAATGAAATGGCAGATAAGGCAGGAAAGGAAGCCATTAAAAATAATGAAATTAACTTAAGTGTTAGTATAAGTAAGAATGAAATCAAGAGTATTATTAAGGAAAGGTTGAAGGAAAGGTGGCAAAAACAATGGGATATGGAGAAGAAAGGTAGATGGTTTTACAGAATTCAAAGGAAAGTGGGAGAGATGAAAAGTGCAGGAAAAAACAGGAGAGATGAGATAGTAATATCAAGGATGAGATTTGGACATACAAGATTAAACGGTACACTTTATAAAATGGGTAAACATGATACGGGAAGGTGTAAATTTTGTGGGCAAGAAAAAAACTGTGGAACATGTTATAATATACTGTCAGAAATACAAGCTTGAAAGAAGGATTTTAATAGAAAAAATAAAGAAAAAGAAAAATGCAATTTATACTAGGGGATATTTTACAAAATGACTCTGGAAATGAATGTTATAGTTTTATTTTTCAGTATTTTAGAATAAATAATTTGAATGAGAGGTTATAAAATGTCATTTTAATCCACACTCCTTACCAGTTGGTGGCGGTAATACACCATTTTGTTGTTTGTCAACCGCCAATAAAACCTTAAGAAGAAGAAGAAGACTGAGCGCAAGATGGACGTCACTTCCGTTGCTGGAGGCGATGGCGGCGAGGAGGGGGAGAGTGGAGAAACATGCCCCAGATCCGGTGCGAGAGCCAGGAGGGCTGAGGTGTGATCCAGGATGGATAGGAAGTGAGGTGAATGAAGGAAGAGAATATGAGAATGATCTAGAGGAGATGGAAGGTGATGAAGCTTCATTAATTTCTAATGGAACGAATTCAAACGATGGAGTTTGGCAGGAGGTGAGACAAGAGAGAAAAAAAAGGAAAGCCATTGGAAACAAAGGAGACGAGAGTAAAGAGAATGAAATAAAAGTGATAATTCGATTTCAAACACCGTGTGCATTGAATCCTTTAAAGGTATACAAGATAGTAGGAGAGGTATATACAGTCAAAACTTTAAGAGATGGAAATTTGTTAATTGTTTGCAAAGACAGAGATCAACAGCAAGGTTTAATGATGTGTAAAACACTGCTGGGAAAGGCTGTGAAGCCACAAATATGGGAAGAAAGAGGGAGAGCTATGGGTGTTATATCTGGAGTATCGACTGATGTGACCGAAGAGGAAATCAAAGTAAATATAAGAGGAGTTCGTGTAAACAACGTTAAACGGCTGCCATACACTAGAGAAGGTGTTAAAAGACCAAGTATGTCTGTTATGTTGGCCTTAGATGAGGATAAACTACCTGAACGGATTAGAATTGGGTATGTTAGTTATGTAGTGAGACCATACATTCCCCCACCGACAAGATGTTTTAAATGCCAACGTTTTGGTCATATTGCTGTAGCGTGTAGGGCTAAGGCCCGTTGTGCTAAGTGTGGGGGGGGGGGACATGAATATGGTAAATGTACTGAAGGGATCAAAATTAAATGTTGTAATTGTGGGGGAGAGCATAGTGCCGCGTATAAAGGATGTGAAGTACATAAAAGAGCAGTTCAAGTCCAAAATGTGAGAATGAAAGAAAAAATTACATATGCTGAAGCAATCAAAAAAGTTGACTTTAAAACAAGGAATAATTTAGGCCCAAGGATAGGCCTAGCACCTGTGATCCAAAATCCATCCCAAAACGTGGTGCATAAATGCTGTAAAGTAAATGAAAATACTCTGATTGTAGAAAAAAAGACATTTATTGCATTTATGGTGGAAGTCATTAACTGCACAGCACAAACAGATAGCAGAACAGCGAGAATTAAGATCATTTTAAAAGCAGCAGAGAAGTACCTAGGTGAAGAGGGACTAACAACTGACTCTATTAATGAAATGCTTAGAACAGAGGTAGTAGAAAGTCAGTCATCAAGTGGTGGTGGATGCTGATGGGTATATCCATTTTGCAATGGAACGCCATGAGTTTAATTTCTAATGGACAAGAATTAAAGTATTTTATTGAAGAACTATCTGTTAAACCTAACGTTATTTGTGTTCAGGAAACTTGGTTAAAACCCTCTCTTGATTTTATAATTCATGGGTACACGGCTGTGCGCAAAGATAGAAGTCCTGTAACAGGGGGTGGAGTGGCTACATTTGTCCAACAAGGTATTAATTTTAGGGCTATAAACAATGATGTACAGACTGAAGTGGTCATTGTTGAAATATGGGCTAACAAAACTAAAATTAAAGTAGTTAACCTTTACAACCCCTGTCAAAAGTTAACAAAAGTTATGCTAGAAGGTATATGGGAAAGGGGAAATGGTAAAGTAATAATATGTGGAGATTTCAATGCACACAGCTCATTATGGGGCAGTACAAGAACAGATGAGAATGGGAAGATCATTGAGGAGTATATGGATGAGCACAATCTAGTATGTTGAATGAAGGAAGAGGTACAAGATTTGATGTAGGCAGAGGAACAGAGTCAGCTATAGATCTGACTATAGTGTCAGAACAAATAGCAGGGAGAAGTCAATGGGAGGTTTTTAATGATAATAGTTTGGGAAGTAATCATTACCCTATTTGGACAAAGATGAGTGACCAAAGTGTACAATTAGAAGGTAACTGGTTCCCAAGATGGAAGATGAAAGAGGTCAACTGGGAACATTATAGTATGGTAGCAAGTGGAAAGTTGATGGGGATTATGTCAAATTTAGGTGATGATGTTGAAGAATTGAACTCTATTATTACTGGCATACTGTATGAATCAGCAGAGGAGACTATAGGTAAATCTACCGGGATTAGGAAAAAGAAAATGGTTCCATGGTGGTCAGAGGGGTGCAAAGAAGCAATTAAGGCAAGGAACAAGGCTTTTAAAGTCATTAAATCAAATCACACATTCAATAAATTAATTGAATATAAAAAAGCACAGGCCAAAGCTAAAAGAGTAATCTGTGAGGCAAAAAGAAAATATTGGAGAGACTTTTGTAGCAATATTGGGTCTGAAATCAAGGTTAGTGAGGTATGGGGAATGATAAGGAAAATGGGAGGTAATAGAAGAGACTTCGCATTACCAGTAATAAGAGGAAATGACATTGAGGCAGTAACTAATGCAGAAAAGGCAGAGGTACTGACTAGGGCATTTGTTAAGGTACATAGCACACAGAACCTATCCAGTGAAGAGTTAAGGTGGAGAACAAAGGTGATTGAGGAAAATAGAGGCATATTGGGGAGGAAAGTCACAAATGAAGGTGCAATTGATACAAATTTCTCATTATTTGAACTGAAAAGAGCTTTAATAGGTGTTAAGAGTACTTCACCAGGGAAAGATGAGGTGTGTTACAAAATGATAGAGCAGCTATCAGATGTGGCTAAGAGTGTTGTTTTAATATTGTATAATAAGATATGGGAGCAAGGGAAATTGCCTGGAATTTGGAAACACTCTGTGGTAATCCCTATAGGTAAGCCTGGCAAGGATAAAACAGAGGTTAAAAGCTATAAACCAATAGCTCTTACATCCAACTTATGCAAAATTATGGAGAAAATTATTACTATAAGACTAGGATATGTAGTTGAAAAAAGAGGAATGCTCTCCCCTCACCAAAGTGGATTTCGTAATGGGCGCACAACAATGGACCCAATTATTTGTCTAGAAAATGAAATCAGGAAAGCTCAAGTAAGTAAAGAGGCTGTTTTGGTTATACTATTTGATATTGAAAAAGCATATGACATGTTGTGGAAGGAGGGGCTTTTAATTAAGTTAAATAAGATGGGCATAGGTGGCAGGATGTTTAACTGGATTAAAGATTTTTTGAATAACAGAACCATAGAGGTAAGAGTAGGGATGGAATTTTCAAGTATATGTCAAATAGAGAATGGTACCCCTCAAGGAAGCGTATGTAGCCCAGTGCTTTTTAATATAATGATTAATGACATTTTTAATGGAATAGATCAGAGGATGGGTAGAGCATTATATGCTGATGATGGGGCATTATGGGTGAGAGGAAGGAATATTGACAACCTGAAGGTTAAAATGCAATCAGCAATAGGTAAGGATGAAAAGTGGTCATATGAGTGGGGCTTTCACCTATCTATTGAAAAGACACAATTTATATGTTTTTCCAAAAAAAGAACGAACCCTACTATAGATCTTAAACTGTATGGGCAGCATCTTAAGCAAGTTGATAGTATAAGATATTTGGGGGTATGGTTTGACGTTAAGCTCAATTTTAAAACACACATTCAGAAAATGATAGAGAAATGCAAAAAAGGTATAAATATACGGAAGTGTTTAGCAGGGTTTAGCTGGGGAGAATCAGGCATGTCCCTAAAAAGGATTTATACTGCACTGATTCGTTCTGTTTTTGATTATGGAAGCATAGTTTATAGTTCAACAACTAAAACCTTAATGCAAGAACTAGACAGAGTACAGGCCAAGGCACTTAGAATATGTTGTGGTGCGTTTAGGACAACACCTATTCCATCATTACAAATAGAAGTAGGAGAAATGCCTTTAGACCTAAGGCGATTACAACTATCCATGTCTTACTAGACAAATCTGCAAGGTCATGAAGAAACACACCCCACAAAGCAGGTGTTATTAGAATGCTGGGAGTATGGGCGCCCATCATGCAGTTTTGGGTGGCAGGGGAATAGGCTGGCAAAGGATATGGAAATTGACAGCATAGCGTGTTGCAAAACTGTTAGCACACCAACAATCCCACCATGGATGTTTTGTTCTCCCAGGGTAGATTTGGAAGCTAAGAACATAATTAAATCAGGGATATATCAAAAAGTTCAGCAATATATTAACATAAATTATGATGATACAGTTCAGATTTTCACAGACGCATCAAAAGATTAGACTGGGAAAACAGGGGTTGCAGTTCACATTTTAAAGTATAATGTTAATATTAAAAAAAGGACAACAGATCATCTGGCCATTTTTACAGCAGAAATGGTAGCAATAATTCTGGCTTTACAATGGGTGGAAGAAGTAAAACCCAAAAAGGTGATCATCTGTTCAGACTCAATGTCCTCAATAGCATGCATTCAGAGTGGAAAGTCTACATGTAGACAGGATCTACTAGATGAAATTAATCAACTCATTTTTATAATAAACCAACAGTGCATAAGCATAGGATTTATATGGGTTCCTGCACACAGGGGAGTGGAGGGGAACGAGAAGGCAGACATGCTGGCGAAGGAAGCTGTTACATCAGAACTGGTTGAACTGGATATAAAATTAAGCAGGTCTGAAATTAAAAGTAGCCTATTATTAAGGACAAAATTAACAGAATGTGGCAGGAGAGATGGGATAATGAGGGAAAAGGCAGACATTTGTATAATTTACACAAAGAGGTTACAGCTAATAAAATCAGTGGATTGGAAAGGCAGGATGAAACATGGTTTACCAGATTGAGGATGGGACATAGCCTACAAGTTTAAATAGTGGATTATATATTATAGGGAAACATCCGACTGGAGTATGCACAAATTGTGGAGTAATAGAAAATGTAAAACACATACTTATAGATTGTATACAATACACCAGAGAAAGGGAAAATATGAAGAGAGCGGTAAAGAAAGATTTAACAATGGAAAATGTATTGAGTATAACCAGCACACAGTCCACAGTTAGGGCGGTTATATCTTTCCTTAAAGAAACTCAATTAGCAAGAAGAATTTTTTTATTTTATTTTATTTTTATTTATTTTTTTTGGGGGGGGGGGGGGGGGGGGAGGTTGAGGAGCTCAGGGTGGAAGCTGGAGGAGCTGAACACGCAGCGCCAGCTGAAGCTTGGGCCGGGGTTTTTTTTTTTTTTTTGACGTCTTAATGTGATCACACCTCAGTCCAGTAGATGGCGGTAATGCACTATGTTTGCAAGCTGCCAATAAAATCTATCGAAGAAGAAGAAGAAGACTGAGCACAACCCGAGTCAGCGTCGAGTCTTCTGAGAAGAGGAGAGCAGTTAATGGTATTTCTCACATTTACACAACCATCACACACACATACAGTTTGATTAAGCGACAGACTCATTTCTGTATTGTTTTCATCGATCACAGTCTTCCTACTGAAATAAACATTTAGTGCAGCAGCAGCGAGCATGAGGAGAATATGTTGAGTTCATTCAGACCTGAGCGATTTTGTGTTCGTTTGTGTGATTGTCTCGATGTTTGGAGTGAGAACTGTTAATGAATGTCAAGACAAAAGTTTGAGATCTGTGAGTGAGGGGAATTGATCTCACGTATTGCTGCCACTTTATTTTCTACCCTTTTAACATCTTTGACATGACACATCAAATTTGTTAATTACTTTACATTATTGAAATTTATTGAAACAGATTTACATTCAGCCTCTTACAAGCCACGTGAGATATTTTAAATCTATACATTAATATTAATTAAAATAGAACTATATTTAGATTCATATGGACTTCTTTTGTTTCTTAAGTGTTATTAATGTTTTTGTATTATTGATGTTTTACGTCATATTGTGAGAAATAACAGTATCATCTTGCAGTTTTACAGGCTTTTATCATCTATCCTGACTCAAATAATGTGTTTCTAACAGCAAACACTCAGAATAAAGTGAGATGATCTACTGATGATCCTGAATGAGTGTTGAGAATATACGAGTAGGCTAGTTTTCACCACAAGGTTCGCACTCGAACTGTTGAAAGTCTCACAATTTATACCCTTCAGAGATCACAGGGTTTTCCGTAAGCACAAAGCATCTGCATACATTTATTGTAGGGCTGTACCAGAATATTCGAATATTCGTTCGGTGGGTTGGTATTCGATTTTCAAATTTGACATTCGAATATTCGTTTTAATTTTTTTTAAAACGGATATGAATCCGAACTTCAAATCCCGCGCTATAGGCAGATGTAATGGAGTGCACGTCACTAGCAACAGATAAGCTGCATTTTACTGATCGTCAGCTAAAATTTCTAAATCAAAGACCTCAATAAGAGAGCGGCAACAGCCCTGGTAAGATCATTTCGGTTCTTTACTTTTAATGAAGTTGATTGTGTGTTAAAGCATCTGCGACCCACTTTCACTTTGATTTGCGATAGTTTGCACGTTGGCTTGATGAATAGATGCTGATCTGCGGTGACGCGTGCTGTAAGCGTCGTCATATCTGGCTATAACATGATATAGCCTAAAACACGCTCTCACACGGTTATTTTTTTAGCATTTTTGGGCGAAATACAATACTCTTATTTTAGAGCGCAGAACAGCGGAGTTTGTATGGGCAGAAGTGCATGCCTGAGCTTGTAGGCTATAAGCTGCGTTGCTTTGACATTGTGGAAATAGAATAGAAACAATATATTAGCCTACCCTTTACTGTGTCAGTAATTACTGTGCTGCTGATTTCTGATTTGAGAGTTATTTGTTACTCAGAAAAATATTAGGCTGTGTTTTGTATCACTAGTGCAGTGTCCGTTCTCGGAGCCCTGCGCGTGAGGCGCGCGCGCGCTTCCCGCTCGCGCTGTTCTGTATTAAAAGTTTATTAATTCTGAACGTGTCACATCTCGCGTGTCTATATTGCACCAAATGTGACACTGCACTGTGAAGTCGATTGGATGAACGGTTCTAAATGCAAGATAAATAATCTAAATGCAAACAGACAGACGCATAGAGATTCCTGCCTTTATTAGAGAGAAGAATATGTTCAGCCCCCTCCCTCCGAAGCTTCGAATATTCGATGTTAATTCCTATCGAAGCTTCGAAGCTCAAAAAATGGTATTCGGACCAGCCCTAATTTATTGAATGCCAAATACTGCATTTGGCAAGACAGTTATACAGCAAACAGTCAGTTTATGCCCCTCTGCTTCCTGGAACCCCTTGCAGATCTTTTGCAATTCTCGCTTCCCCATAGCTGAACTTTTTCTGCTGACCTCTTCCTTCTGCAAGTCTCATAGCAACGTTTTTTACCTTAACACTTTCTTCAATATGTCATAGCAAAGCAGAAGTAATACGTGCCTCGGTTTCTCCATATGCCCCTTGACCTACATGCACTAAGGTCTAAAAAAAAAAATTGTTTGGTTCCGGTTTCCGACCGACCCTCTCAATTTATGTGCGACCCAAATTTATTTTATGAGCTTGGGGAAGAACAGTCGTTCACACATCGTTGTCGTCACTTACAATTTCCCTTAAATGCTTTTTTTTCACTTAATTAATCCCTTAAAAAGCGTTAAGTATTGCATAAAACCCCTTAACGGACATTTCCCTAAGTAAGTTATAATTTAAGGTTTGGAAATCGTAACCTTAAGAGCACTAGCGGCGCCAGGATTTTGATTGTAGTTGGGCCTCCAGAAAACTGGATGGGCCAGTTAAAATAAGAATACAAAATAATAAATAATAAAAAAAATGTGTTCCCCTTCATCTCCGTTTCAGCGCTTTTCTGCGGCCTACCTGAATTTGTGCGTAATTTGCATAGGTAAAAAAATAAAAAAACTTAAACAGGATTTTTTTGTTGCTCTTTTTTAATACAATTACAATTTCATTTATTTTTTGTTTAATAAAATTATAGGCCTATTATTTTTAGTTTATTAACAGCAACAACAGCTGTAAAGATGAAGTTGAAGATCGCAATCTCCATAGTGAACGCGCCTATAGAGAGAAATGCACATCATGGATTACATAATCAGAGAGTAGCCTATTTCTTTTCGTTTTAAATTGTTAAAAAGACATTTCAAGCTTTCTTATGATATATTTAATGTCTGTGAGGCATACACTGAGTTTCGTTAAGTTAGGATGAGATGCGCTCCAGTTCACGAGCAATGCAAGTGACCGCGTGGGTGCCTCCATGATTATATATCGTCTGCTATATTTTTTTTCTTATTTATTAAATCCAGGCAATTGGTTGATAAAAAAATAAATAAAATTAAGATACAATTTATACAAAACGAAGTTCACTTAAAAAAGGTTTTCTACAAAACAAAACTTAAGTGGTCAAAATCATGTCTGACCCACGCCACGTCTCTCGATATATTGCGCATCCTATCTTAATCGTGCTGTTCACTTAATCAACATAGATGAAAAAATAACATTATAATATTTTAACAAATATGAAACTAAATGGTTATTTAATGGCTACAACACGTTTAGTAGGCCTACAGACTCTCTATTTGTACAAATTGCTGCACATTCATTTTATTCTGAATTTTGCACACATAAGTTGAAAGGGATTTGTTTGTGCATAAAACATATCTGCAACATTTATCAAGTTCACTGTTAATTATGCGTGCATTTATTAATGATTATCTTAAATGAATAATGTAACAAGGACGAAGCATGTAAACTGCGTTGTTTGTTTAGAATGGAATGGATCGCAAATAGATCCGAATGAAGAAACGTACAAAACTATAGTAGAAAATGGGTGGGCCCGGACCTAAAATTTCGTGCGAGGGGGGGCTGGTTTTTTAAGACATGATTTTGACCACTTTATTGAGTTTTGTTTTGTAGAAAGACACTTTTTAAAAGATTTTCGTTCTGTATAAATTGTATCTTAATTTTGATTAATTTTTTGATAATTGCCTGTATTTAATATATAAGAAGCAAATATATAGCAGACAATGTAATAAGGCGCCGGCACAATCACTTGCATGAACTGGAGGGTTCCGAAACTCAGCTTGTGCCTCTCAGATTTTAAATAACAGGAAATATTTAGCCTATTATAGAAAGTTTGAAATGTCTACTTTTAAACAAAACTATAAAAAAAAAAAAAAAAAAAGGCTATAGGCCACTCTCTGATTATGTGATCTAGCGTATGAAATGTGCATTTCTCTGAATCGTCAATTTCATCTTTGCAGCGACAGAGAAAACACCAGTTTATTAATAAACAATTAAATGTCTCCTTGCCATTTTAGACCCATTCATAATAATAACTTTGCCGGTTCTTTGTAGCAACCTTTATGCTTGCGGTCATGCGCTTGAGTGCGGCTATAGTAAACACTCATTATCCTATACAGCATTTTTAAGTAATTAAATTAATAAAAGGGGAGCTTTGTCCATTAATGGCTTAAATTAACTACTTGTCGACTAGAAAAAAAAAACTTTAGTCGGAGGCAGCCCCAATTCCACATATTTTCGAACCAGCAGGCCATATGGGTTGAGCGAGCGACCCTGAGCGCACCATGAGTGGAGCCGCAAGCGCAGCTGAATATTCAGAAATTCGCTCTCCGCTCACATGCTCTGATCGGAACAAAGCATGACATTCATACTTTATTTTCGTATAATCATTAGTTTATATCTTATAAACTGCGCATCAACATTTCATTTCACATTTTTAAGTACAATATTAGTCCACAGGCACAGCCCCCCACCATGGGGGCTGATGCTATGACGAGGGGGGCTGCAGCCCCCGCAGCACTCCCCTTCCCGCGCTGCGAAGGCTTTTTTGTGTGTTTTGCGTAGGGCTGGACGATTTTGGCTAAAATCATAATCGCAATTAATCAAACAAGTTACCTCGATTACGATTATTGAACGATTATTTAATAAAAAAAAATTCCTATGTTCACGGTTATTTTTTCTAATGAAAGAGTTAGGGATGTCCCGATACCACTTTTTCACTTCCGATACGATACCGATGCCGCAGCTTTGGCTATTTGCCGATACCGATATCAATCCGATATCTTTATTTTATTCTTGAACTAATACTACTAATAATATGGAAGCACTTTGCTCAATTAGCCACATAAAAACATCTCACTCAAATGGAGAACAAATACTTCTCCAGTATATAGTCCACAACAACAGTTGATAATGAAAGACTGCCACCCTTTATTCAAAAGGCCTTGAGATATGTTTGTTAACCTGAATGAATTTAAAATTAATTTGCTATATTTCAGATCAATATATTTGTTTCCTTAAAATTTAAATTAACTTTAACTTCTCATCTGAATTATAAATAATTTATTTCTGTATAAAATAATACTACAATTAAAAACACATTTGATTTTATTTTTTAATCAATGTAGAATGTGTTACTTAAAAATAAAAAGATTAGTGCTCTGTTTTAGGACAAGAAATGAAAACCAATGCAATATGATGAATGTCCAAAAGATGAGATCATTTTTATCTTTTTGATAATTTGATAAAAAAAAAAATGTACACAGTGTGTGTGTGTGATTTTGGTTGGGTGACAGTTGTAGGTTACAGTTTGACAAGAGTTTACAGTTTGACAAAAGCACAATGTTTTACACAAATATAAGTAGGCTAAACACTTTGCAGTTTTAATGATGTCCTGTATGAACAAATTGACGTTGATGTTGTAATGACAAATTATGTTTTTATGTTTCCACTGTTAGATCGCGCCCGTGCCTCTCTCTCTCTCTGACACACACACATTCCAGCATTGCAATCTTGACATCGCAGCCTGTTCATTATGCTGCGTTCACACCAAACGCGAATAGAGCGTCAAATTCGCGTCTATCGCGTCTAGTTCTACGCTTAAACATTTTGAATCCATTCGCGCGTCCAAAGTGAATAGGACGCGCGTACGCGAGCGTTTGAAGCGAAATAGACGCGCGTTCAGAGCTAAAAGGGACGGGGCGGAGTCACGTGACTACACACGCAGTAATATGTTTTAAGGGGAAAGTAAATTAACACACAGTGGGCGGAAATATTAATAGGATTAAAAAACCGAAATAACCGACTTGGTAAAATTACGTCGGTTATAGGCTCTGAATTTCGGTTTCGATTACTTTTCGATGAATCATCCAGCCCTAGTTTTGCGTATCTATGGCAACAACAGAACAGAATTTATACAGAAACAACAGAAACAGATTTATAACGTGATTCCAGCATAGCTGTCTGAAAATTAGAATCGCCTGCGTGAATTAGTAATATACAGTACAGTAGCCTAAGTTTAGCCTAGTCCGTATCAACATCATAATTCTTTCTTTTGCAATGGACATGTGTAATGTTTCGATTATTTGCCCATGCAACAGTAGCATGACAAACAAAATAGTAAAATTGGGTTTAAAATCATTCGAAACTGTACTTCAAGAAGTAAAAAAGTGCTCTTGTAAATTTGTATCAGCTGCGGGCAAAATTGACAGAGCTGACAAATGGACAGACATAGCCAGCGATGTGGTGTCGACTCCCACTGACCAGCTTGGTTCGGTTGTGAGTTGTGTGACTTCCTTTTTTCAGTTCAGATATTTAGCACTGAAGTGCGCCCCAGAATCTCTGCGGCTCAAAATAACTTTACCCCGACTCCGTCCGCATTCGAGATGCTGTTTTGGGCACAGCAACATACTCATTTGCCCCCGCCAAAGGTTGTTCAAACCAAAAAAGACAAGCTGAACAATGCCATTCTGGGGAGCCTGCGGACCCGGGGAGTGGGCTTTTCTCTTCCAGAGAGCACAAACCAAGGCTCATTTTTGCTGACGGTAAGTGAATTATAATATTTGAATTATATGGTATTATGACATTTGTTAATGAGTTCCACTTTTCTACTTTAGCCACAGGCTCTTGTAAGGAATTTTTTCATATATCATATCATAATCAATTTGTGTGCATATAGGCTACACATAAAGGCCCGCGACCCGCAGTGACGGATTAAAATGTCTATGGCTGGAACCTGCTTGCGTCACCTGCCACCGCGAACATCCAATAGGAAAATTCAACTGCAGTAGCCACCGTTCAACCTGAAGGGGGCAGCACTCAGATGTTTTTACACCATATATTGTAGAATTAAAATACTTTATACCCAAATGTCAAAAAAGTTACTTGAATCAATGAACAACACTAATAAAGCCCAATTCTTACAGATCATTAACTAAAAAAATTCACAATGTTAACTTGAATAGGTGTTAGTCACAATGTTAACTTGAATAGGTTTTCACACATGCATCAAATCAGCAGAATGATTTCTGAAGGGTCATGTGACACTGAAGACTAGTCACAGGAATCATATGCATTTTTTTTTTATAGAAAAGTTATTTTGAATTATGTTATTACTGTTTGTACAGTTTTTTATCAAATAAATGCAGCCTCGGTGTGCTTTTGTACAGAAGTATGCATAAATTAACAAATAAAATATGTATTTAATCTACCAACTCACTTTGGTTGTATTGAAATTAGATAGAGAAATACAATCATGTACCCTCAGACTCTCAAACAAATGTGACTGCTTGTAATTTTTCTGTGATAAACAAGTGCTGGGTTATATCTATGCACTGCACCTGTTTAACATCAGCCGAGCCTAAAGTTTCAATGTGGAACATTTAGCTGAGTCTGAGATTCTGAAATATATATAAATAACTACATATCTGTGCAATATACACTTTTGTTGTATTTGTACTAAAATTAAATGTATAAAAATGTATAAAAGAGTTGTATTAAAAAACAACTTTAATATTAAATTCCTGACACCATTTTGTTTCTTTGTATTTTCAGACTCTAACAAATTGCCTTTGGTACATCACAAACCAGCAGACTGTGATACGTGATGCGTCTCACCATAACAGAGATGTGATTCCTGTTCCATCATGCTGGAGCTTTGAAGGATACAATGAAGTGAAGAGAAAGATGAAGGAGCAACCCATGTGTGCTGCCTTTCTGAAGAGTCACTACCAAGCCCTGTTGTCTTTGTGTGAATGACCATACATGTCCTCAACTGATGCTTGGAGAGCACTGAAGGAGGACCTTTTCAGGCTTTCCACAAGCCTTCGCTACTATGTGGAGTACCTGGAGAGGAAGAGTGATACTACATCTGCAAATCATAGCTCAAGTAAACCTGTCAGAGTTGTATCTGAAAACATTTCCGTGACACACCACAAAAACACCCTTGAGGTGGCTGCAAGGTACCAGTTGCTGGACAATGTTATGTGTCAAACAGACCCTTTAACGCCTGTGCTCCTGGATGAGACTGTACACCCGAAGGAACCGTTTGCAAGTTCATGGCACAGATTTGACTTCATCAACAGAATCCAGCTGTCTGTACCTGTCGATGTGCTGAAATACCAACCTGGGGGCAGCAAGACTGGCATCACCTTTCTGTGGAAAGTGGAAAGGACCAGAACACAGGACGAGCAGCTAACCCAGACCATTCGAGTTGTCAGTTCTTTGCAGCCATTTCTCCCACAGTACCACACCAGGTACATGAAGAAAGAATTCAAGAGGAAGGTAGCGAACGTGGCTAGGGTGACACCAAGCATCGTAGAGGCAATCTATCAGGAAATCTCCCATGATTCTTCAGCCCCATCGAATACTCTCATGAATCAGCGCATCCAAGTGGCTCTCCTGGGAGAGCCTGGCATTATTGTCGACTTGCGCACCCTTAACAGAGGTCGTCCTGGTGACAACTTTGAGGAATTCTTCTCTAAGATGGAAGAAGCAGTCAATGAATTCACTGCAGCAGATGATCGGAGACATGGCACTGCCCACCTGTCACAGTGGTTGCCACTTGAGGATCTCATTGAACAGGTGAAGTCCAAATGCACTGAAGGAACCAGGGTGCCCAGCAAAGCCCTTGTGAGATTGCAATTTGCACCACAGAATCCCTACACCCGGTGAGCCTTGAAATTCACTTCACGCTTTGAACTCAAGTACAAGATCCAGCGAAGACAGCTCCAAGCATCTCACCCTGATGTACACTTCTGTGCTGCACTCTTCAAGTTCTTGCGTCTACGCATGTATCAGCTGCGTTCAGACATATTTGTCTTATTCATCAACGATAAGGCCAAGATTCCGGTTGGAGAACCAGGGGAGCCTGTGTCCACCGGTGTCCGAGGTCGACACTCAATCGCGCCTTCAACCAGCCAACTAGCAGCACTGGACCATGACATGACGAGCAAGGGATCCATCACATCCACAGTATACATGCAACCCAATGCCCCTAGTCAGCCAGAGGGTTCATGGTACAGTGGCAAGGTAAAGATCATTGTGCAGGACTCCAAAAGTCTTCCAAAAGTCTACAGCATACAGAAATGCAGTAGCAACAGTAAGGCTCGCACAGGAAGACCCTTCAGGATGGAAACCAATCCATGTCAAGTACAGTGATGGTGGAACAGAACATTGCACCCTACTGGTCAAAGTTCAGCTCAGTCTGATCGCAATATTTAAGATGCTTGAACTGGACCATGCTCATTGCCTGCAGAGCAGCTCCAGGCCAGAGCTGGCAGAACCCAGGTTGAGAGGGTGATGGCTATACTCAACATCGGCCTGCAGAACTGTGCATTGGAGAGAGACAAGACAGCAGAGGACATGGAAAACCTGCTGAAGAGGTGCAGTTCTATGGCAGAGATCCGCAAAGCTGGCGAGAAAAACCCACAGCTTGCTGAGGCTTGGAGCACTTCAGTTGCGCCAGTGCTGGACACAGTGGCAGGACGCTACAGTCGGCTGTCGATAAAGGGAGAGCCAATCACGATCATAGATGCGGTCACAGATGCAGAGGAAGATTCTGTCATGCAGGTTATCTCCACACTCTTCCCAGCAATCAATCCTGCAACAGTGACCAAGCAACAAGCAGACAAGGATCCAGCATTCACTGATTGGGTGCAGAAACACTGCCGGCAACGCCAGTATCTGTTTCAGGTATTTTCACTGTGTTTTTCTGTATAACTCATAATGTTTCTTTTATTATATGTTGGCTGTAAAGTATGAAAAATGCAATATAGTAATATATACTAAATATACTAATATACTAAATAAGTCTCTTTCTTTCTTTCTTTCTTTCTTCTTTCAGCTACGCAAATGTGATGACACTGAATGCTGTTCAGTACCAGTCCTCCCGCCTGAAAGGATGATCTGGCTTCCTGACCCAATGCCTGATGCTTCTGGTAAGTATTTTACTTTAACATTCAATACACTGTAAAGTAAGCAAACTTTGTGGATTATCCACTTAACATGCTTTAGCCTAATATTACACCTGTTCACATTCATATTACGCCCACAGCTGAAACCAAAATACTTGAATGCATGTTTGTGTTGTGCTTTATTGAAATAGGTGACCATTACTTGACTCTGGCTGAGGTTATGGGCAAAGACACAGTTGACGCCCATCGACCTTCTGCCCAACAGTCCCACAAGAACAAGCATGCTGTGTGTGTCGACTTCTTCATGTCGGACGCACTGGAGAAGCAGCAGAAAGAGTCCGGACTGTTTACTGGCCAACATGCACGGGCAGTAGTTGACTGCATGGAATGTTCCAAACCACGAGTTATCTACTCAATGCGGCTCCTCTCCTCTCGTCACCAGGCCATACTAGCAGAGGCACTCTCAGATGACAGCATGGACTATACCTGTGGGAGTCACATCCTGGAGCCAAGACATGTTCTTGCATCAACTGTCCAGGTCAGGCTGGCTCTCTCATGTGGGGATCCCATAGAGCTGGCCTACTACCGTGCACCTTTAAGGAGGCAGGATCTATGCGCACACTGTGGTGAGCCTCAAGGCAACACCTTGCCATCGCTGTTGGAAAAATTCAAAACTGTCTTACCCTGCTGCCAAGTTTGTATTGGAGCTGGCAAGAAGCACATTGTGGCCAGACCATACGGGAAGCAAAAGTGAGCAGTGTCATTGGCTGCCATGAGTTTCCTTTCATGCCTCAGTGGTACGGCTTAAGTTCAATGTTTTAAACTGTTACATTTTATTTTGAAGGTTTTTCTGAGAAGGTTTGTATTGAGGTTAATAGTATTAAATGTATTATATGAAACATTGCTTGATGTCTCTTTTTTAGTAGAAAAAGTACACACATTTAAAATCAGTGTGTGTAAAACTGCCACTGAAAAAAAAAAAAAAAAAAAAAAAACTACCGACCCATGGTGGCAAATGGTGACCCAAACCTCAACTGACAACCAACCGGAACCAAACTTTTTTTTTTTTTTTTAGGCCCAACAGCTAACTGCAGTTTTGTAAGTTTCATATCTCTGAAGCAACAGGATATATGTAAAATACGTTGCCCTATACCTATTCTTACATATATAATCAGATTACTTTTTCAAGTAACTAGTAAAGTAACGCATTCATTTTAAAATTTACAACAGAATATCTGAGTTACTGTTTCAAATAAGTAACGCAAGTTACATTGTTTTCCCATTTATTTACTGACAGTTCTCCTGTCCCCATGTTGAAAGAAAATTGTTATAGATTTTTTTATTTTTTTTTATTGAAGTAATTCAACAAAGAGATTGGTAAACGAATGTTACTCAGTCAACCAGTAAAATAAAATGACAATTAATGTTTAAACTGGAGAGAAAGCACGTGCAGTAAATGAAGCGAGAAACAAATCCACCAATTAATGATTTCTGTGCTTTTCGCATTCACATTATAATGCATTTTGATGGATCGAATTGCTACATTTTATTAAATGCAGTATTAAGCTAGTTTCAGAGCTCTGTAAAGGTCATTGTACAAAAACATCTGTAATGTTTTAATTGGAAGGTTACATACAGTATGTGCAATTTAACACTTTTGAAGGCCAAAAAAAAAAAAAAAATGGATAAGAAATACTTTAAAACCATGTCAGTGGGCATTAGATTATTTGTCAATATATATTCTTTCCTCATCTTCATCTCCATCTTTCTTTTTCTCTCAGTCTCCTTATCCTGCCCTATTTCTTCCCCTCCTAAAGCTGAACTTTGACTGATAGTCTTTTCATTTTCTTCTGTGTCAGTGAAGAAAGTAAACAAAGACTCAACTGATATTTATACGTTTTATGAATAATTTCTTAGACAAGTTAATTTACTCAAGGCTACCAGGAAAGCTGTAGCCTAAGTCAGTATTGCCAATAGGAACCTTCTACAAGCTTTGTAATTTGAAGACGTCTGTTTTTAAATGTTAAAAGTAATTTTAAATAATACAAATTATAGGCTACGTTTACCACAGTTGGTGTAATTGTCAAACGTTCCCTTAGACATGCACTGTGGAAACGCGTCAAAGGATTCTCAGGTATAAATATGCAGCTATAACGCACATAGGTGATTTGGTCACATAATGTTAATACTAATCCTGCTATTGATATCTTTGTAAGACTGCCGACCCTATAGAACAGTGGCAAGGGCAAACAAATGTCCGGTGAATATCGAACCTAAAACTAACTTTACCGCGCTCAAACACCGTGCATTCACGCATTTGTAATCGTTGGCGTTCAGCGGAGAGGAGAGGAAGGACTTTGTCTGCATGTGTGAACCCGTGTGTGAAGCGTGTTTGCCTACCATCAATACCATCGCGCTATCATTGATTTTAATTAATCTATTTATTTATTAATTTATCTGAGGTGCCAGAACACTTTCTGTACACAACCCATCACACACACTTTATACAGTTCGATTCAGCGACAGACTCATTTCTGTATTGTTTTCATCGATCACAGCGATACTTGTGCGTCTTTTCTGGCGTCTTCTTTCTGAAATAAACATTTAGTGCAGCAGCAGCGAGCATGAGGAGAATATGTTGAGTTCATTCAGACCTGAGCGATGTTGTGTTCGTTTGTGTGATTGTCTCGATGTTTGGAGTGAGAACTGTTAACTGAGAAATGGTCCCTTAAACTATAGACTTCAATGACCCCTATGTGTTTGAACACATTGAAGACCTTTCTCAAACACAAAACATGTCCCCATTTCATTTCTGGAAGCCGGGCTAAATAACCAAGCTGCATTCAGATATCAAATACTGACATTAAAGAATACATGAAAAGAACATTTCAGTAATCACACTGGTAACTTCTATAACAAAGTAAAATCTCCAGAGAAGTTATTCAACTCATTTGATATTTGAAAAAAAAAAAATTTTTTTGATTAATACCTTGATTATAATCACTCATTACATATATGAAGCAGCAGTGGATTCCAATCCACCCCCTTCACTAGAATCCAAGGCTATCCACCTGCCTTCCTGGTCATTATTTGCTTTGTGGACTTTAAAGTCTAAGCCTTTTCTAATCAAAATAGCAACACCCCTGCTCCTAGTGTTGAATGTACTTGAGTATACCTGATCAATCCACCCCCTTTTAAATTTCTCAGATTCCTCAGCACTTAGATGAGTTTCTTGCAGCATGGCTATGTCTGATTTGTTTAGCTTGAGATAGGTGAGGATTTTCTTATGCTTTATTACATGGTTACATCCCGATATGTTCCATGAAATAAATTTTTTTGAATCCCATAATATGTCTCTTGTTTATAAATTATTATTCATCATAAGAGTAGTTGATATAAATCTTAAACAGTGTGTTGTCTCCATTAACATAGTTATGTATATTGTATAAAGTTGTAAAGTCTAAACCAAAACCTGCAATATGCACCCAGTAAGTAAGGCAAGATAAGACAAAGTATCAAAGCAAAAAAAGTAAAAAGAAGAAACAAAAAATAAAAAACTCCCTTCCCCAACCAAACCCTTCTCTATACAAGAAGGCTGTATCCCTGTACCATTATGCTTCCGATATGTTGACTCCCTCATTACGTTGATCTCGCAATAGTCTATTTTCCTGTGAAAGTCTCCTGATTATCAAACATAACAGTGAACTTAGAAGGCTCATATAAAATAAGTAACGAATACTCAAAAGGTATATCTCAGAGGATTTGAACTCATTAACCATCTGGTGACAAATGTATATGAGATGAAGAGAAAATAATTAACAAAGTAGTACCTCTGGGATAAGTTCTGTCCAAGATACCTGCACATCGCAAACAGGCCATGCAAATAGGGGAAAAAAACCCAACAAAGTCCAAAAACTCCTGAATAGTTTTTGTCATGAACACTCCCCTGGTGACGGTAAATGTTACATGCCTACTTTATGAAGAAGTCTCTCGAATGGACAAGTCACGTCATTTTAAACAAATGCAATCTCACTTTCCCTTCTGATCAAGCACCTGTTTCTCATAATAGTCTAGGTCCTGGGTAAGATTTGTATGCACTTCATTTATTATTGAATTGCATTATTATTGAATTGCATTGAATCATGTAAATTCAATTTTCTCTTTCATGTCAGACCTGATGGAAGAGAGCGAGGAGAGTGAAGAACTGAGTGAAGTGAAGGAGGAGAGTGAAGAACTGAGTGAAGTGAAGGAGGAGAGTGAAGAACTGAGAGAAGTGAAGGAGGAGAGTGATGAACTGAGTGAAGTGGAGGAGGAGAGTGAAGAACTGAGTGAAGTGAAGGAGGAGAGTGAAGAACTGAGCGAAGTGAAAGAGGAGAGTGAAGAACTGAGTGTAGTAAAGGAGGAGAGTGAAGAACTGAGCGAAGTGAAGGAGGAGAGTGAAGAACTGAGCGAAGTGAAGGAGGAGAGTGAAGAACTGAGCGAAGTGAAGGAGGAGAGTGAAGAACTGAGCGAAGTGAAGGAGGAGAGTGAAGAACTGAGTGTAGTGAAGGAGGAGAGTGAAGAACTGAGTGAAGTGAAGGAGGAACATCATGTCAAACCTGGAGAAAAACCTTTCGATCATCGAACATCGAACAAACGACGTCTCGATCATCACTTGAGAGTTCACACCGAAGTGAAGCCGTACGCATGCCATCAATGTGGGAAGAGTTTCACACAACTATCACATCTTAAAGAACACATGAGGATCCACACCGGAGAGAAGCCGTACGCATGCCATCAATGTGGGAAGAGTTTCACACAACTATCAAACCTTAAAGAACACATTAGGATCCACACCGGAGAGAAACCGTTCACATGCACTCAGTGCGGGAAGAGTTTCATAAACAAACAATGTCTTAAGCTTCACATGAGAGTTCACACTGGAGAGAAGCCATTCTCCTGTGATCAGTGTGAAAAGAGATTTTCAAACAAACAAAATCTTAAGATTCACATGAGGATCCACACCGGAGAGAAGCCGTTCTCATGTGATCAGTGCGGCAAAACATTTCCCTGTCCATCAGCCCTGAAGAGACACCTGACAGTTCATATAAATGAGAAACCACATTCATGTTCTGTGTGTGGAAAGAGTTTTTCACAGCTGCCATATTTACAAAAACATCAGAAAATACACACTGGTGTGAGAGAGTACATGTGCTTTGAGTGTGAGAAGACTTTTTCTACATCAAACCATTTAAAACGGCACCAGATTATTCACACTGGAGAAAAACCTTACAAGTGTTCACACTGTGACAAGAGATTCAGTCAGTTAACAAGTCTGAAAACACATGAGAGGATCCACACTGGAGAAAAACCTTACAAGTGTTCACACTGTGACAAGAGATTCAGTCAGTTAACAAGTCTGAAAACACATGAGAGGATCCACACTGGAGAAAAACCTTACAAGTGTTCACACTGTGACAAGAGATTCAGTCTGTCATCAAATCTGAAAACACATGAAAAGATCCACAGCAGAGAGAAGTTGCACACGTGTGATCAGTGCGGAAAGAGTTTCTCTTTTAAATGTCACCTGAAGCAACACATGAAGATCCATGTGTAACGTGTGTAACCATCCAACACAGTCTGAGATCACGGTAAGTAGTTCATCTTTATGTGCTGAGAAACAATTCTGTGTAAGTTAGTTTCCCAACAGCCACGATGAGCGAGAGCACATTTTGTTGGTTGATTGGTATCTTTCTACTAACTCATGTTCACACCAACACGAAAGTTCAGTCTGATTTTCACATGC
The DNA here is from genome assembly GCF_949319135.1 of Squalius cephalus. Classification (NCBI taxonomy): domain Eukaryota; kingdom Metazoa; phylum Chordata; class Actinopteri; order Cypriniformes; family Leuciscidae; genus Squalius; species Squalius cephalus. The sequence continues at coordinate 15,347,744 of NC_137122.1, forward strand.
AATTTGTCTGTTCAGACCAATGCAAAAAATAGCAGTAGATGCAAATTCACTCTCTCACTGTAGGTGGCGCTCCTGGAAAAGCAGAAATAAAGCACTATACGAAGCAGCACAGCACAACTTTCTGTTTCTGACACCGACTTGTTATGGAGAAGAATGTCAAACAGTGTTTTCATGTTTTCAAACAGCCGTTCAGAATTTTGTATTTGCTATGGGGATTATTAAGATACACAGATGAGATGCTTCAAGATTATTTCTGTTAATCAAGTATATTTTGTTTTTTATGTGTACACAAGGGTCCGCATACAGTGCATGTGATACAAAATCAAACAGTATAGAACGTGCGCCACCTGATTTAACCTTGCCATGCAGGTCGCACATTGAATTGCATTGTTTTGCAGTAATCAGTTGTTCCACAAGGTGGCAGCACTGGCCTGGGCTGTTTATTCCCAGTATAAAACCAAGGGGGTAATCCAGTATCCGGAAAGCGTACCTTCTATACTGTAACTTTACATCTGAAGCATTTAAAGACTCTATTTGTCCATTATTTATTTCTAAAGAAACACGACAATGTATAAACGGCTCCATTACCTTGTATCTTACGCTATGGCCCCGTAGAAGCTGTTTTTGTAAAAGTAGGCTAACGATTGTGTCATAACCACGTGACTCTCTGTCGCACACTAGAGAAATTACCGTATAGACAGGAGGAGAAGCTCGCAGGCAATCGGGGGGACGTGGAGGCAAAATAATTAATCATAATACTTATCAAAAGTGGTAACAGGTAACATGGACAGCTCTTACTCACACTCGCCGTCTCTGCAAGATTCGGAGGGAATGATTCAGATTTCTCTCGGCACAGCTTCTAGAAGACTCACAACTGTCAGACAGGTTACTCACGTCACATCTATGTCGTCAAGCTCAGTTTGAGTGTGTGCAGTACGCTTGGCCATCAGGAAGTGAGTGCTTCTAATGGACTTCACTTTTCTCCGTTGAAGTCTATGGGGTCGCTGTGTCCATTTTACTGTCTATGTATAAAACCAAACTAAAGGGAAGGAACAACAACAACAGACGCCTGCATTGACAAGCGAGGGGGTCAAGAGATAGGTGTAACTTTAGTTTAAAAGATTACAAAACATGGTTTCACTTTATTTTGATGATCCTTTTAACACATTCTGTTGACTATAAGTAACATTGCACCTTCATGTCTTACTAACTCTCATTAGAGTATTAGTAGAGTATTGGTAGAGTCAGGAAAATGTCTAGAACGTCACTTTAAACTGCATGAGTAAGCCATGATTAGCTGGTTGTTTGCATAAAGTAATCCATAGAAACTCACTTGATTTAATTTGTCTTTTAGACCTGATGGATGTGATCAAGAAAGAAAAATCTGTCTCCTGCCCTAAATCAAGGCTGAAGATTCACATGAGGATCCACAGCGGAGCAAAACTTTACACATGTGATCACTGCAGGAGCTGAAGAAGAGGCCGTAACACCTTTAAGAGAGACATGAATCTAATATTAATTTTTTACTCGTTCTTCATTGTTTTTCTTTAGAAAATTTAGTTTCTCTTCCACTTCTACTTCTCTTCTCTTCTCTGAGATGCTTTGCTCGTCAGCAAAGCATCATGCAAAATGGGAGAGGAACGATTTAATGTTAATTAAATTCCCAGTTATTCATTTTATGTGTCAGAATGTGTGTTTCTTGTTTTTAATTTCACCGTCCACTGTAAGTTTAACCACCGTGCGCCTCTTCCCTTGATGTGCTGGATCTGTGAAACGCGAGTCTGAGGGGATAGAGAAGGGGAGGTGGAAGCAAATGCATAGACAGAGACTTGTGGCTCCATTGGTAAAAGAATTAGCCAGTCACCATTGAGTATTTCACTTTCAGCAATTAGGTGTATTGAGAAAAGTAACATGGCAGAGGAGGCTAGTCTCCCTTGGTATATCAAACAATCATTGACGAGACGTAAATTACATGATATTAGTTTGAATTTCTACCCCTGATGTAACCATGGAGAGTAGAGATATTTAATATTTGATCGCAAACAAATTTACCAAACAACCATTGAAACAACAATTAAGAATGAAGGAAGACTCCATGCCTAAGTTGGATAAAGGCTAGAGCAATCAGCTTCGCTAAACGACTGAACGTTGTCTTTCAACACAGACATTTAAAAGGACAGAAGGATTTTTGCTTCAAGTTATAGGCTAGGACTAGGTGAGTGAACTTATATTTATATTGTCTTGATGTCTTGATTTTTTATAAATATTTTGTCAATAAGTGACCAAAAAAGCAGTTTAAAGCTGTTAAAAAATCAGACCGCTAAAATGTTGTGTGCCTCCTCGATTTTAAAACCTACCAGTCACCACTGCTTAATGTTTGTATTTGCTTCAACTAATCATTGATTAAAATCAAGCATCGCGTTAGTTCAAGCAGGCCACGTCAGCCAAGTTCGCATCAGCTGATAGCCAGCTGTTCATGACGTTTTCCAATCCAGTGTCGACATCTATCACAGCGGCACATATAAACTCCCATAGCATTGCTGCTCGCATTAAACTATTGTGTCACTGGGTGACGAAGACAGAACTAAAAAAATCAGCGCGTGATTCCCTTGGGGAGCACTTCCGGGGCAACACCAGGCCGGTTCCGGTTCGCTGTCATGGCCGACCAGGGGTGCGTTTCCCGAAAGCATCGTTGGCCAACTATGGTCGCAAGTTCCGTCGTTACCAATAGAGTTCAATGGACATTGCGATGAACTTGCGACCATAGTTGGCCAACGATGCTTTCGGGAAACGCACCCCAGAAAGGTAAACAGGGGAAATTAGCGGCAGCTGCATCGAATCGGAGTTGATTATGGTGGCGATTAGGACGTGCAATTCCAGAGGGGATATAAGAATGAGAATCTAAAAGAGTTCGGGGAAGAAATAGGACGCGAAGGACAAGGCAGAAGAGAGCGAGTGAGTGCGAATATCTGAGCTGGCTGGGAAGAAGATTGTCATTGTGAGTGTGAAGACCATTATCTGGAAAGAAGTTAAGTACATGATTCCTAATTGCTACAGAAGTACCGCGTCTGTGTTCATGGAGGCATTGTGATATACTGGAGGGCTCGTATCTGTTTGCTGCTTCTCTCTTTTGTGTGTTTGAAGTTGGTGATTTGAAGGCACATTCATTTTCTCGTATAAGTTTCATGCAGTCAGAATAACGTCACCCCCCCCCCCCCTCCTGTCTGAATACGAGCTGCTGATGGAGTGACCCAGGCTGAATGGAGTGAAGGCTTAAATCCACTGTGAGGTATTTGTAGAATTGCAGTGCTTACGAATTGAAGTGTTCACGTGTGGAATTGTGGAGTGATTAATGCATGCACAAGTGTGAGGAAGTTTGACATACCCTGCCGCTCCAAATCCTTCCTGGGAACATCCAGCCCTCTGGGCGTGGGGAGCGTTCTAAAATTTGACTGTATGTATAGATGTGTGCAGGTGCCCATTCACCCCCATCCTGGAGAAACAGAGAAGACTAGTCACTCATGCCGCCTTGAGTTTCTCGACCTCAAAGACCGCTACCTCCTGAGCTCCCTGGTTGTTCTGAAGACCCCGTACCTCAGGTATTTCGAACTCCATTGCTGTATCGAAGAAACAGAGAAAACCAGTCACTCACGCCGCCTTGAGTTACCCGACCTCAAAGCCGCTACCTCCTGAGCTCCCTGGTTGTTCTGAAGACCCCGTACCTCAGGTATTTCGAGCTCTATTGCTGTATCGAAGAAACAGAGAAAACCAGTCACTCACGCCACCTTGAGTTACCCGACCTCAAAGACCGCTACCTCCTGAGCTCCCTGGTTGTTCTGAAGACCCCGTAACTCAGGTATTTCGAGCGAAGAAACGGAGCCAGCCAGCATTCCCGCTGCTCTGAGTTACTCACGTGAAGATCCTCGTAGTTCGAGCATCCTGAACTCCACCGCTGTCCTGAAGAAACAGAGCAAGCCAGCTCCTCCCGCTGTTCTGGGGTACTCACCTGAAGAGTCCTTGTATCCTGAGTATTCCGAGCTCCACTGCTGTCCTGAAGAAACAGAGCGAGCCAGCTCCTCCCGCTGCTCTGGGTTTCTCACCTGAAGATCCTCTTAGTCCGAGTATTCTGAGCTCCACTGCCGTCCTGAGGAAACAGAGAAAGCCAGTCACTAACGCTGCTCTGAGTTATCAACTTGAAGACCCTCATATTCAGAGTATTCTGCGTTTTACCGCTGTCCTGAAGAAACAGAGCAAGCCAGCTCCTCCCGCTGTTCTGGGGTACTCATCTGAAGATCCTCGTAGTCCGAGTATTCTGAGCTCCACCGCTGTCCTGAGGAAACAGAGAAAGCCAGTCGCCCACGCTGTTCTGAGTTACTCACCTGAAGAGTCCTTGTATCCTGAGTATTCCGAGCTCCACTGCTGTCCTGAAGAAACAGAGCGAGCCAGCTCCTCCCGCTGCTCTGGGTTGCTCACCTGAAGATCCTCTTAGTCCGAGTATTCTGAGCTCCACTGCCATCCTGAGGAAACAGAGAAAGCCAGTCATTCACGCTGCTCTGAGTTATCGACTTGAAGACCCTCATATTCAGCGTATTCTGCATTTTACCGCTGTCCTGAAGAAACAGAGAAAACCAGTCGCTCACACTGTTCTGAGTTACTCACCTGAAGAATCCTTGTAGTCTGAGTATCCTGAGCTCCACCGCTGTCCCGAGGAAACAGAGAATTCCAGCCACTCACACTGTTCTGAGTTACCCACCTGAAGATCCTCATAGTTCGAGTATCCTGAGCTCTACTGCTGTCCTGAGGAAACAGAGAAAGCCAGTCACTCACGTTGCTCTGAGCCACTCACCTGAAGATCCTTGTTGTCCGAGTATCCTGAGCTCCACTGCTGTCCCGAGGAAACAAAGAATTCCAGCCACTCACACTGTTCTGAGTTACCCACCTGAAGATCCTCATAGTTCAAGTATTCTGAGCTCCACTGCCATCCTGAGGAAACAGAGAAAGCCAGTCATTCACGCTGCTCTGAGTTATCGACTTGAAGACCCTCATATTCAGCGTATTCTGCGTTTTACCGCTGTCCTGAAGAAACAGAGAAAACCAGTCGCTCACACTGTTCTGAGTTACTCACCTGAAGAATCCTTGTAGTCTGAGTATCCTGAGCTCCACCGCTGTCCCGAGGAAACAGAGAATTCCAGCCACTCACACTGTTCTGAGTTACCCACCTGAAGATCCTCATAGTTCGAGTATCCTGAGCTCTACTGCTGTCCTGAGGAAACAGAGAAAGCCAGTCACTCACGTTGCTCTGAGCCACTCACCTGAAGATCCTTGTAGTCCGAGTATTCAGAGCTCCACCGCTGTCTTGAAGAAACCTCCCGCTGCTCTGGGTTACTCGTCTGAAGATCCTTGGGTGCCGAGCATCCTGAGCTCCCTGGTCGCTCTGAAGAAGAGAAAGAGCTTCAGTTCTCCATGCTGATGCTATTTTAAGTATGTTTTAATATCCAATAAAGTCAACTGATTTATCGTATCTCGTGTCCTGCCTCGTGGTGTTCCCTTGGTGTAGATCCTCAGAGTGGTAGTTGGTACGGGTGGTGGGCTACTGGGCTCTATCCCCACCCCGGCCACTTTTGTCACGCCAGAGCTACCACACCACCCTGAGGAGCTACCCCATACCCAAGAAGAGGCGGACACCAATAATTCAGAGGTTTAACACGTTTATTTATTTATTTAAAATGAATGTCTTTAAAAATGGTGCAAGCTTTAACAGGCTCTCTCTGGACTCAGGCAGGGAATGGAGGTGCATATACTGCACAGCTTTAGCAGGCTCTTCACTAGACTCAGACAAAGAATGGAGGGTACGTATCACTCACAGCTTTAGCAGGCTCTTCACTGGACTCAGACAGAGAGTGGAGGATACATATGACTCACAGCTTTAGCAGGCTCTTCACTGGACTCAGACAGAGAATGGAGGTTACGTACAACTCACAGCTTTAGCAGGCTCTTCACTAGCCTCAGACAGATAATGGAGGGTACGTATCACTCACAGCTTTAGCAGGCTCTTCACTGGACTCAGACAGAGAATGGAGGTTACGTATAACTCACAGCTTTAGCAGGCTCTTAACTAGCCTCAGACAGATAATGGAGGGTACATATAACTCACAACTTCAGCAGGCTCTTCACTGGACTCAGACAGAGAATGGAGGGTACGTATCACTCACAGCTTTAGCAGGCTCTTCAAGCTTTAGCAGGCTCTTCACTAGCCTCAGACAGATAATGGAGGGTACGTATCACTCACAGCTTCAGCAGGCTCTTCACTGGACTCAGACAGAGAGTGGAGGATACATATGACTCACAGCTTTAGCAGGTTCTTCACTGAACTCAGACAGAGAGAGATATGAGCATAACATGAACGTATCTCAGCACTTTCAGACAGAGAGAGGAATGAACATAATTCACAGTTTCCGCGTTCTCTTCTTCGGGCTCGGACAGAGAGAGATATGAGCATAACAGGAACGCACCTCAGCAGCTCCAGCATTCTCCTTCAACAGGGCTCAGATGGGGAGAGTAATGAACAGCTGTGACTGCGAGTGGACAGCAGAAACAATTCCCACACTCGTATATTCACCAACACACTGCAAGATTTCACTCGTGCTCACTTCCACAATAAAACTGCAATTCAACAGACTCACGGTGCAACCAAGGCTTACACCCGCAATCCATCCGAAGTCTTCTTTCTCTCTCTCTCTCTCACTCTCTCTCTTCCCCGCGGCCTCCATCCGCAGCCGCGGCCTCGGCCTCTCTCTCTCTCTCGCCGATTTCTCCCGCAGCGCCCTCCTCCACTCCAAAGTGTCCTTTTATAAGCCACCTTCCTGCTATATGTCCCAATCACCGACCGCCACCCTCTCATCGCGCACCTGATACTCATTTCTTCGTTTGATCCCTGCGTCTGAGCATAGCTCATGGGGCAACCGGAACCGGCCAGGTGTCGCACCGGAACCAGTGATGCGCGGGTCAATGTATAAACAAACCGCACCCGACCGACGTTTTCAACTAACCCGACCGCAACTCGGACCGCAAAAAAAGAAAAAGAAAATATTGAACCCGACCCGCTTCCTGACCCGCATTTTTTAAAAGTAGTAAATGCTCATCGTAGCATCTTAATATAACTTAATATATTCTAACTTTGTCAAGAATTATAAAAAATCGTCAATAAGCTAATAATTTGTACTAAAATAGTCTAAATGTTTAGTTTTAAAAACAATTTTAAAAAGCTGGCTATGTCTATTTTGATGTTTCTGCGCAAGTTCAGCAGACAGTGAGGTCCGGGTTTGTTCCGATCAGAGCTCGTGAGCGGAGAGCGCATTTCTGAATATTCCGCTCCGTTCATTAATTCCGTAGGGTCGCTCGCGCCCAACCCAGAATGGCCTGCTGGTTCGAAAATATGTGGAATAAGGGCTGCCTCCGACCAATTTTTTTTCCTAGTCGACTAGTAGTTGTTCATTTAAGCCATTGGTGGACAAATCGCCCCTTTATATTAATTGAATTACTTAAATAGGCTATAGCCTACAGGATAATAAGCGTTATGACCGCACGCTTAAAGCTTGCCACAAAGAACCGGTTAAAGTAATGATTATGAATGTGTCTAAATTAGCAAGGAGACATTTAATTGTTTAGTAATAAACTGGTGTTTTCTGTGTCGCTGCAAAGATGAAGTTGACGATGCGGAGATTGCGGACTCGCCATGAACGCCAGAGATAAATTACATAATCAGAGAGTAGGCTAGCCTATTTATTTTGATTTGAATATTTTCGTTTAAAAGTAGACATTTCAAGCTTTCTGTAATATATAGCCTATATTTCTCAAATCTGTGAGGCACAAGCTGAGTTTCGGCGCCCTCCAGTTCACATGCAATGCAAGTGATCGTGCCGGTGCCTTATTACATTGTCTGCTATATATTTGCATCTTATTTATTAAATACGGGCAATTGATGGATAAAACATTGATCAAAATTGAGATCCGATTTATACAAAACGAAAATCTTTTAAAAAGAGCTTTCTATAAAACAAAACTTAATGAAGTCGTCAAAATCATGTGTTACCAAAAACAGCGCCGTTGCTAGGAGGGCGCCAGCGCCTCTGCCTTTCAGCGCCTTTGCCTCGCGAGTGGATGATAGCCCTGAAGACGCCTAGCAATGATATACCTTTTGTGGTAGTATACCTTTAGTTAAGTTATACCTTAAGAGTATTCGTAGCACGCTAAGAGACAACGTTATCGGAAAATGCAGCCCAGGTATGATGCGTATGATGCGTAATGGAGATTCCAAAGCGCTCTTCTTTGGTCAGAACCATGGAGAGCGATCGCGGATTTACTTTTAACAATGCAACAAAATATTTAAAGAGCATCAAGCTATTAAAATCTATATTATGTATACGCACAGATAATATAACAGTAGGCTATATTAGTCAATATTTTTTTATTAGGTTAAGCAGTGATTGGATAACGTTTTTTTTTATTTAACGTTTTTAATTTAAGGCCCACCCACTGGCCCATCCAAAACTGAAATCCTGGCGCCGTGCCTGGTTGGTCGTGCCAGTTTTGTGGTTATCAAATGTGTAAATATAGCATCGCAAGAAGTACACATGACAAAGCCAGCACTTTGGTCATCATCTTTCATTATTTCGGCAAATGTCTCCCACACTTTGCTCTTTCTATTTGTGTATTTGCAGAGCTTCCACTCCCCATTCTTCACCTTTTCTCTTGCCGCCTCCATCTCTACCTGCAGACTGAGCTTGTGCGTCATCTTCGCACCAATTATTTAGCCAATAAAGTGTAGGCCTATGTATTTCATAGAAAATTGTGTCTAGTACTATATAAATTACAAAGGTTTAATTGGCATCTTTATTTCAAACGACCCGACCGACCGCGACTCGAATATCATTAAAAATATTTTTGGATGACTCGTAACCGCGGGTGACCGCAGGCACCCGCTCATTTCGGATCAACCCGCGCATCACTGACCGGAACTACTCTGGCAGGGAAACATCCCCCACGAGAAATGGTTCCGCCTGTCTCTTGTCACCCCGTGACAATTGTATGGCTGCAAGTTAATTCAACATCGGCAATGAGGAAACTGCTATTCTTAGCGCAAGTCATTATTACATTACTCACCATGTCTGATCTGGATTCAGACGAAGAACAAGTTCAGCTCTTCTTAGAAAACGCCGGCGAGAATTTTGATCTGGACAATGCTCCAAGTGTGCGCAGAAGTTCGTGACTGGCCAATAAAACAAGTCCTCTGCTCATTATAGCTGACTGGCCTGCTGAAAAAATTCTCGCGACCCTGTACAGCCACAACATCCAGTCTCCTCTCGGAATCAGCCACAAAGAACTCTTTCAATTCTTCCTGGAAAACATCCCAGAAACGCCCGCAACTCCATCGACTCCAACACCATCCGGATCCAGGAAAGCCACTGCCAAACGAAAGCACTCCTCCATTTCCACCAACCCACCAGCTCCGAAGAAAAGGACGGAGCGATCCGGTAACATCGCACCGCTCCAGTCTACAGAGGATCCTGTGCTGTCAGCCCTTTAGAACATTCAATTTCCCTTAACCAGCTTAGACGCTAGGATCAAAGTCTTGGAAAATCAGCCTTCTTCCCAATCAACTTCGTCGACGCCTACTCCCATGGCTCCCGTTGCTGCTGCAGATGCTGCTCCCTCCACATCATTCATCATGGGACCTGCTGACCTTCTACCGCGCAGATCCTTAGCCACGGCTCTCCCAGTGTCCACCACCGGAGCCCCTTTTTTTCCATCAGCCGCTGCTATCTCTTCCCAGCTGCACGCCCAGATCCTCGCAGGTAACAATATTAATCTGGTAAAAATCCTGCTGTGCTCAGAGAGCCAAGATTAACGCATAGTTGACTGTGGAGGCATATCTGTCATATTAAAAGATAATGATCAACGGCTGTCTAATTGTCTAACCATGCCCAAGTTTAACGTGGCTTTCTGAGTCTTCAGAGACATAATCTGTGAAGTCTATCTGGAGCGCAGATCAGAATTAGACACCTAGTTAGCCATTATCTCAGACCTTGCCATGACTTACGGAGGGACTCTTTTCTACCAGTGCCATAAATCTTTCTCGGCTAAGGCGGCTATGTACATTCAACGGTTTAACCAAAGACTGGACTGGTCTGTAGTAGATTTGGATTTAATAAGCAGACATTTTACCGGTCATCGCGCGTTGTCTTGCTCTTTGTGTTTTTTTTGCGCATACTCCTCCTCTGTGCCCGAGAAGTGCTAAACCTCCGACAGGCCGTTTACCTAAAGATGAAGCAGCAGAAAAGGTTACCCCCGTGATTCATACTCCAATGTGTTTTAACTTTACTGAAAATGTGTGTAGGTTTTCTAATTGTAAATTTATTCACGCTTGCAGTTATTGCGGAGACGGACATTCCCAAGCATTATTTGATAACTGAACTTTTTTTTTGGATGGTTTTTTGGATGGTTTAACACTTCTCCCAAAAAACATATTTCTTTTGCAATAATCTTCAGTCAGCCATCAAAGAGCCCGAAGTAGTTGATAGTTTATTGACAAAAGAGGGTAAAGAAAGTTATTTGATTGGTCCTTTCAATAGTTTCCAGTTTTTTGCATTAATCCTTTAGGTGTAGCTACAAGGAAATATTTAAAAACGTTTAATAATAGTTTCTTCAGCTCCTCATGACAACATTAATGTACCTAGCATTAACAGTTTGATTCCTCTTCCCAGTTTTTCTTTGATTTATGCTTCAGTAGATCACGTCATTCAGTTCATTAAATGAGCTGGTAAAGGCGCTTGGCTGGGCAAAGCCGACATCATTGATGCTTTTAAAATCATGCCACTTCACCCATCTCAGTGGCTCCTTTTTGGAGTTCAATGGCGTAAAACTTTTTTTAATTCTGTTAGACTTACTTTCGGTTGCCGCAGCAGCCCTCGTATTTTCGATACTTTATCGGAAGTGCTCTGTTGGATCCTTTTAAATGAATATAAGCTGCCTTTCATGCTTAATTTGTTAGACGATTTCTTGGTCGTGGACTATCCAAAATCTTAACCCGAACGATGTATTAATATTCTGAAAGAAACCTTAATACACTAGGTATACCTCTCTCAGAAGAAAAAAAACAGTGGGGCCTTTAAATTCAATCGAATTTCTTGGCATCATCCTAGACAGCAATCTCATGCAAGCTTCCTTACTTTTTAATAAACTTGATCGTCTTAGGGAGGTTATTAAAACATTTTTAAACCGCGATTCTATCACTAAAAAAGAATTACTCTCTCTCTGTTAGGGCATTTTAATTTTGCTTCCTAATGATATCAATACCTATCAATGGCTCTAGGCAAGCTAACATTAAGGGCGAGGCCACACGCAAATTAGGATGACCCATAGAAAAGTATATATTTATTAAAGTAACAAGTTAAAGAGTACCTCAACATTAATTACACAAAATTGTGGTCTGGCCTGGCAGCATAATACAGCGGTTTTAGTTGTTTTCGCGGATCCGTGTAAATGGGGATTATTTTGACAATGGTGTCGTCTGAATTCAGAAATCAAGTTCAAGTTTCTGTTACAATATCAAGTTCTTCTAAGCTATCTGGGATGCTGAGATGATTAAACTGATCAGGAAGATTATCGAAAAGCAATCTTTAGTGGCAGAAGTGATAGGTCTAACATTTGTAACACGGAGTCGGCTTTGGAGCCTTGGCTAAATGTAATTTACATGAGACTATAATGATCTTAAATGTCATCGCTCTGCTGCAGAATTTCAACGGCACCAACACTTATTCTGTCTGATAATATTAGATCTAGAGTATGATTATGACAATGAGTATGTCCAGACACGGGTTGTCTAACTCCACTAGAGTTCAGAATGTCTTTAAATGCCAATCCCAATGCATCTTTTTCGATATCCACATATTAAAATCACCAACAGTTAGGACTGCAGCCAGTACTAACTCTGATAGAATGTCCGCAAATTCTTTGATAAATTCTGTATGGTGCCCTGGTGGCCTGTGTACAGTAGCCAGCACAAATCTCAAATGTGATTTATCATTTAAGTCAAGTCAAGTCAAGTCATCTTCATTTATATAGCGCTTTTAACAATGTAGATTGTTTCAAAGCAGCTTTACAGAGATAAGCGTATACTTTAAGGTAACAGAGATTGTTTTGGCTTTATAGCGGTTCTTTAATTAAGGTATTTTCCATCTAAAGTTAGTTTTGATTGATTTGCTTCCGTCGCAACGATCATTTGTTATTAAATTAGGGGCCGCTAAGACGACACCATTCTCTCTACACAGACTTTAAATGCGAACCTGTGAGAAACGCTGATGGCGTTCACATGCACATTTAGAATGGGTTCTATAGTTATGTGCGTTTGAATATACGCAGGTTTGGACTTCCCTACAAGCCAAGCCTAAACAAAGTACTTGTCTTTCCTTATAAATTTTGATAAAGAATTTTATTTTATTTTGTTGATTTGGGGTAGGAACGCAAAACGAATTTTCCCGACAACGCCTTATCTGTATAGTGGTAGAGGGATCCTCCATAGGGAGAGACTAGTTGGCACTTCAGCACTGCGTTGTCATCGGTCCAGGCGAAGGTCCTTCGTCAGACTGGATACGGCCTGGATCCGGCAGGCTGCAGGAAAACCTCGGGATAGACACTACACTAAACAGACACTAAAATTAGCGTAGATGCCATTCTTCTCATGATGTAACGAGTACATCAGGATTTATGGGAAGTGTTCCCGGTTCCGGCTGACCTAATCTATGCAGCCTAACATTAAATTATAGAAGTCTATAATGTATTATGTGAATGCTAGGTCAAAGAGGTGTGTCTTTAATCTGGCTTTGAACTGACAGAGTGTGTCTGCTTCCCGGACAATGGTAGGAAGACTGTTCCAGAGTTTTGGTGCTAAATAGGAAAAGGATCTACCGCCAGCAGTCGATTTTGATATTCTAGGTATTATTAACTGGTCGGAATTTTGAGATCGCAATAGACGTGACGGACTATAATACGTTAAGAGCTCGCTCAAGTACTGCAGAGCTAAACCATTTAGTGCTTTGTAAGTAATCAGCAATATTTTAAAATGTATGCGATGTTTAATAGGGAGCCAATGCCGTTTTGACAGAACTGGGCTAATATGGTCATACTTCCTGGTTCTGGTAAGAACTCGAGCTGCTGCGTTTTGAACCAGCTGTAGTTTGTTTATTAAGCGTGCAGGGCAACCACCCAGTAGAGTATTACAATAACCTAGCCTTGAGGTCATGAACGCATTAACTAATTGTTCCGCATTTCTCAATGAGAGCATATGGCGTAATTTAGATATATTTTTAAGATGGAAAAATGCAGTTTTACAGATACTAGACACGTGACTTTCAAATGAAAGATTGGTATCAAAGAGCACACCCAGGTTCCTAACCGACGACGAAGACTTAACAGAGCAGCCATCAAGTGTTAGACTGTATTCTAGGTTATTACTTGAGGAAGTTGTTTGTCCAATAATTAGAAACTCTAATCTCTAACATTCCGTTAATTTTGTGGATTGATAAGTTTCGTTAGGTTTTGAAGAAATATACAGCTGAGTATCGTCAGCGTAACAGTGAAAGCTAATTCCATGTTTCCTAATGATATCTCCTAATGGTAGCATGTACAAAGTGAACAGCAGCGGTCCTAGTACTGAGCCTTGTGGTACGCCATACTGAACTTGTGATCAATGAGACATCTCATCATTTACTGCTACAAACTGATAACAGTCAGATAAGTATGATTTAAACCATGCTAGTGCATTTCCCCTAATGCCAATATAATGTTCTAATCTATTTAAAAGAACGTTGTGGTCAATGGTGTCAAATGCAGCACTAAGATCGAGTAACACTAATAGCGAGATACAACCACGATCGGATGATAAGAGCAAATCATTTGTGACTCTAACGAGAGCTGTCTCGGTACTATGGTACGGTCTAAATCCGGACTGGAAATCCTCGCAGATATCATTTCTTTCAAGAAAGGAACACAGTTGTGAGGATACCGCCTTTTCTAATATCTTTGACAGAAAAGGTAGATTCGAGATTGGCCTGTAATTGACTAATTCTTTAGGATCAAGTTGCGTTTTTTTAACAAGCGGTTTAATCATAGCCAGCTTAAAGTTTTTTGGTACGTATCCTAGAGACAAAGATGAATTAATGATATTAATGGTAAGCATCTGGAAGCATCTCTTTCAGTAGCTTAGTTGGTATAGGGTCTAACATACATGTTGTCGATTTAGATGATTTAATGATGATTTAATTTTTCCTCAGGTAGACTACAATGCACTGCCTGATGCGATACTGTAGTAGACGGTTGCATAGTTATAATTTTGTCCCTGATATTATCAATCTTATAAGTGAAGAAGTTCATAAAGTCATTACTGCTGTGTTGCTTGGAAACTTCGGTGCTTGAAGCTTTATTTTTCGTTAGTTTAGCCACCGTTTCAAATAAATGCCTACACTGTTAACCCTTGCTGTAAAAAAAAGGCCAAATTCTGACAATATCATACCAGTTTCCATTAAAACAGTAATATACCGTAGAAAATAAAACTAGCCTACAGGAATATACTGTGAATTAACAACGCTCAAAGTCGACACTCAGAGGCTGTTTTCCCAATCACACCCTATACCCTCATACACTATTCCCTACATTAGTTCACTAATATAGTCCACTTGACTGAGTGAATGAAAAGAAGTGAGTGAATTGAGACACTGATGAACACCTGATAAGCAGAATCACTGAAGGACAGAGAAACAAGAACAGAAAAAAGAGAAACACAAAAACTACAACTGACTTCCAGGAACATTGAGTGTGAAACCAGTTTACAAACCAGTTTAACATTTATTTCATACATGTTCAAAAGTTCTTGCTGAGAATTAACAGAGATTTAGTTAATAATAAAGTTTGTTGTCACCATGACCCTTGTGAAAAAAAAGTGCACTTAAGTGTACTTTTATAAAGTGTACTTATTACATAAATAATATACTTTAAATATATACACTTAAGTGTGAATTAAATGCCATCTTTTCGGCGCACTTAATGCACATTAAGTGTAATTAATTTCAAATATATCATATATTAAGTTGAAATAAAATGTAATAAGTTGCCATTAAGAGTGATTTTTTGGAACAACTTAATTGGTACTTTATTACAACTTTACATATACTTTCATAATTGCTTCTAGTGTTTTTAAAATATACTTAAAGTGCACTACAAAATGTAATGACACGCAATTAATGTGATTTAAAATATACTTTAATGTCAGTTAACAATACACTTAAGTGTGAATTAAATGCAATGTTTTCGACACACTGAATGCACATTAATTGCAATTAATTTCAAATATATCACATATTAAGTTGAAATAAAATGTAATAAGTTGCCATTAAGAGTGATTTTTTGGAACAACTTAATTTGTACTTTATTACAACTTTATATCTACTTTCATAATTGCTTCTAGTGTTTTTAAAATATACTTAAAGTGCACTACACAATATAATGACACGCAATTAATGTGATTTAAAATATACTTTAATGTCAGTTAACAATACACTTAAGTGTGAATTAAATGCAATGTTACAATCAACAAAACTAAATGTAAAACCCTCTAAATTTACTGACAAAATAATCTCTAAAAGAAGTACATAAAAACCTTTCTGTTGATGCACAAGAAAACCCCAAGAAACACTATGCATAAACACAAACAGTTTTGGAAAGAGACCTTTGGGTAATGCTTTACAAAAATATACTAGTTACCTACTTCAGTTAACATGAACTAAGAATGAATAATACTTTAAGCATTTATTAGTCTAAGTAAGATAATATTCGTCTTGGTTATATCATGTTGGCTATAAAATAAACTAATATTAACAAATGAGACCTAATTAAAAGTTACAGAACCTTGTTATTTAGCTCTTAAAGGGATGTTCAGCAGAAGAAAGAAATTCATACAGGTTTGAAACAACATGAGGGTGAGTATATGATGACAGAATTTTCATTTTAAAGTGGAGTATCCCTTTAAACCTTTACCAGCACCAACATTAAACAGGACCAAATGCTTGCATTACAGTGAATCTAAGTTTGTCTAAAAAAAAACAAAAACAAAAAAAACACTGAAGAACTCCAAAAGCACAAAAATCAACATGATTTGTCACCCAATTTTTTAAGTTGTTGGAAAGTGCTGTTTATGTCAATGTCCCAGATGCTCTCTAGAGTATATGTGAATGGAAATGTTTCAAAGATGCAGGAAAGTCAGAAAAAAATGCCTTGAGGAAAAAAACAAAAAAAAACAGAAAATTTGTTTATAATACAGATCCAGTCCATTATTATATTTGGCTCAATTGAATGAAAGAGATAGATATACAGTTGCACTTCAAAGTTGAAATACACCTTGCAGTATCTGCAAAATGTTAACAATTTTATCAATAATAGGGATCACAAAAATGTACGTTTTATCTTTATTTAGTACTACCCTGATGAAGCAGTTTATTCTGCAAGGTGTATGTAAACTTTTGACTGTTAACTGTTGATAAATTGTGTGATGTGATTGATTACCTCAGTCATCAGGGCCACATCGTAGTAGAAAGCTGGGCAAGGTTCCTTCTATTTCCCACAAACACCAGGATTCCACTGACTACGCCATCTTTACTGACACTGGGCTTAAAGTGATTAAAAATAGAGAACCTTTTTATTGCTACTTTACAGCGAATTAAGCATAACTTTATCAATTACACAAAGATACAGTATATGACCCATGCAAACCCAGGACCAATGCAAATTAAGAAAGGTATTCTTACATTTTAAGCTTGCCCCACATAGCTATCTTCATGAAGGATGTTCCTGTTGCTGTATTTACCACGGTTGACACAGCAATGCTGCAAGCCTTCTTCCTTTGGTTTGTTACCTATAAAATATATGATGATTATAGGGCAGGTGTAAATGCACAGGTGGGAATTTATTACTTGCACATGCAAAAGATTCAAAGCATTTAAAAGCTATAGGGATAGCGTTAGTTAGTGACTTGAAAGTAGTGTTTTAGCTTGATCAGGATGTGCTGTCATTATAAATCTTGTAACATCACCTCATCAATACAGGTCTGTGATTCCACACCGCTTGCACTGTATCTCCAATAACAAATATGAACTGATCCTGCAAAATGAATGTTTAAATCCAGGTAAACACAAAAATATTACATATTCCAAAACAAATAGTAATTGAACAACTCTTTAAATACAAAATGAAATTGAACACATTACAAGCATTTTTTCTAGAGGTGGGTAACGTTAATATATTAAATATTTATGGTGGTTATAAGATTGATTATTTGTATTAAATGTATATAAACGTCTTCGAGTGTTACAATATTGGATCAGCATTCAGCAAATGTTTAGTAGCTTGTTTAAAATAATTAAAAAAGTCGGTTTGGTTTAAAAAAAAAAACAGCAACCAAATTCCTCGAACACGACCACACACGCCTTCCTCACATTACAATGTAAGACATTATTAGAATGCAATCATATATAAATTATTGAAAACATGATTAATTCACCTCCCGAGTCTATTGAGTTTATAATATCTGCGATTAAAATGCACTCAGCAACTGACATGTTACGGTGAAAAAAAAAATTAACCAAAGAAAGCATCAATATATACTTACTTGATTGATTATTTGCAGCATAACGTCTCATCTGCAAACAAACATCCAAACGTGGTGCTCCTTTTGTTCTCTTGTTTGGCTAGCTTCAGTATCATCACGCATCGCAAACGGATCGCAAAACATAGCGCATTTTTCAAACTCTAGTGAAGTAGAGCGTCATAATGAAGTAGTATTTCTCGCGCATGCGCATTAAACAACATATTCATATATCATGCATGGTTAAATGTTATTTCAGCTTTTCTGTTTAAGTTAAAGTTGTTCTAACTCATTGTGTTGTTAAACTCTGTAAGTTCACAAAACTTTACTCATTAACCTAACTAAAAGTCAATCTTTTTTTTCAATGTAGTCTAGTGTGATTAAAATTAAATGTATTTTAACTGAATTTAAATGCAAATTCATTTTGTTTACATTTGTTTAACTTTTGCTCGCAATTAATACAATTTTAAATGTGTGTTTAATTGACTTAGAACAACATAATGATATTGAAAACTTGTATTATGTTCACAGATGTAAAGTAGCTACAACACATTACTATTAGACTCCTCTCATATATTACATTTTATTTTCAAATATTATGTAGAAAGCTGACACTAGTTGAGTTCATAGAGCAAGGGCTGGTGATAAAAATGTCAACAATAAGTTGTACTGGATTATACTGTATACGCAGATGTATTGGAAAAATACATTTCAACTGCATAATGCACACAGTATATATTATAGACAAAACACATTTAAAATACATTAACCAATTAATTTTGGACAACACACTTGAGTTGGAATTAAAATCAATTAGTTTCCATGTTTTCCATTAAAACTGTTATTTTATATATATTAGTCAATACATCAAAATAAATTCCCTTTAATAACTTATAACTTTAACTTTAATAAATTTAAAACACTATAAATCATAATTATTTAAAATGTATGTTTAAGCAAAACTTAGTAGACATTGCAAAGTGCATTTTTTAAAACATGCACTTAAGTGTGTTTATAAATATTGTCATGAAAGTGTTCTTTCTTTAAGTTAAGCTTAATTAGACATTATTACAAAGTGCATTTTTAAAAAGTGTACTTAAGTGTGTTAATAAATATTGTGATGAAAGTGTACTTACTTTACATTAAACTTAATTAGATATTATTACAAAGTGCATTTGTAAAAAGTGCACTTAAGTGTGTTTATAAATATTGTGATGAAAGTGTACTTTCTTTAAGTTAAGCTTAATTAGACATTATTACAAAGTGCATTTTTAAAAATGCACTTAAGTGTGTTTATAAATATTGTGATGAAAGAGTACTTACTTTAAGTTAAACTTAATTAGATATTATTACAAAGTGCATTCGTAAAAAGTGCACTTAAGTGTGTTTATAAATATTATGATAAAAGTGTACTTTCTTTAAGTAAAACTTAATTAGACATTATTACAAAGTGCATTTGTAAAAATTGTACTTAAGTGTGTTTATAAATATTGTGATGAAAGTGTACTTTCTTTAAGTTAAGCTTAATTAGACATTATTACAAAGTGCATTTTTTTAAATGCACTTAAGTGTGTTTATAAATATTGTGATGTTAGTGTACTTACTTTAAGTTAAACTTAATTAGATATTATTACAAAGTGCATTTGTAAAAAGTGCACTTAAGTGTGTTAATAAATATTGTCATTAAAGTGTATTCCCTTTAAGTACACTTAAGTGGTCTTTAATTTTAATTTTATTATATTATCTGCAAGTGCACTTTTCAAAAAGTATACTTTGATTATTTTAAGCACACAAAAAGTACGCTTTCAATACAATTAAGCACACTTCTTTTTCACAAGGGGATGGAGATCAGTATTTGCTTTAGTTGGTCTCTTGTCCCTTGACTACTTACCATTCATCTCTCTCTGACTGCTGTAACAGTGAGTTTATAAAACACATTTGTTATGGCAAGAAAAAGCCAAGAGGAAGATGATCAGGTGTTTATGGCTTTTGTGATAATGTCACAATCATCCTGGACATGTCTGATTCTCTGATCTTTTCTGTATTTATTCTTTGAATTTATGGGTATTTCATATTTAGCATATATCTGTAAATCTACAACTTAAAATCAGTACTTCTGTAATAAGGTCTTCTGAAGAATATTGTAATCATATAGTGCATTTAAAAACTCTTGCTTGACTCAGACACACACAGACATCAACAATCAGCACATGAATCTCAACAATGGTGACAATCAAAAGTTTCATGTTGCAATGCATGCTGGGTTCCAGGATAATATAAAACTCCCAGCATGCACTGCTGCATGAATAAAAATATATATATTGCCACCATTGTTGAGATTCATGTGCTAAATTGTGATATCTCTGTGTTTCTAAAAGACAGTGTAGCTCTGTTTCTCTGGTTATGCATGATGTGTTAAAAAAACGAGTCATTGTAATTTATTGTTGTGGTTTCACAGTGGTGCTAATGAAACACTTTTGATTGAGGATGAATTCCTTAGTGAACGAACAGATAATATGATGATTTTGTCATCATAATCATTATAACCGCAATCATTCATAAACTGTGTGTGTGCACAAGTGTGACTTGCAAAAACACAGCTCAAGCAGCAAAAGATAAACTAATGTTTTAGCATCAGCATCCCAACTAAAGCAAGCACTGATCTCTATAATGGTAACTTCAAACCAAACATTTTCAATTAAACATCTCAATAACAACTTCTGTAGATGTATGACAGAAATAAAGTCATACTGGTTAATAATAAGTGTAATAATGTGTAATGGAAGTCAGTTGTATTTCTTGTGTTTCTCTATTTTCTGTTCTAACAGCAGGTGTTCATCACTAATGCTCAACAATCACTTATATATTCACTTAATTATCTCACTGCAACACTGTCTCAATGTTACTTTTACTCTTTGTAGTGTGGATTTCCCTGTGGGGTTGAAAGGGTTAACAGTGTAAGATAAAAAAGACACACCCACAAAATGTATTTTAACAGTAATAAACTGTAAGTTAAAAAAACAGGTATATACTGGCAACACTGTTGCCAGTAGTTTACTGTCAAATGTATTTTTTGGGTCACCATTATGTTGAAGAGTAGAGCCTGTGCTTCAGTCCAGGAGAAGATCTACAAACATTGATGATTTGCTGCATGTTGCTTTATTTAACAGGCGGTGACTGTGTAGTTGCTGGTCCAGTGGAAATCTTTTTATTTACAAAAGTTTTGTTGTGGTTTCAAATGAAAGAAGTTCACAGTAATACTTTGCTCACGTTATTAATGCATTATAAATTTTAGTTAAAGGGGGGGTGAAATGCTATTTCATGCATACTGAGTTTTTTACACTGGTAAAGAGTTGGATTCCCATGCTAAACATGGACAAAGTTTCAAAAACTAAGTTGTACGTTTGAAGGAGTATTTTTGTTCCAAAAATACTCCTTCCGGTTTGTCACAAGTTTCGGAAAGTTTTTTTCGAGTATGGCTCTGTCTTACGTAAGATAGGGCGGAATTTCCTTATATGGGTCCTAAGGGCACTTCTCCGGTAAGATCGCGGCCGCGCGCGCACTCGTAGACTAGAGCAAGAGAGTGAAAGCAGTTCGCCATCAAAGCGCCCTGCCCGGCTTTTGGGAAGTCAATGTCACCAAAGAAGTGTGTTTTTGGTTGCCAGGGCAAGACAACCCTGCACAGATTCCCAAAGAACCCAGCGTTAAGGAACCCGTGGATGGAGTTTGTTTTCCTGAGCATAAACGGAGTTGTGTAACTGTTAGACTGTTTGTTCCCTGCATTTCGACGATGATTGTTTTATAAACAAAGCCCATATCGACGGATTTGCAGATCGTCTAATGCTTAAGGATCGAGCAGTCACAATGATAAAGGTTCGCGGTCGTGCGTTGGAACCGGACGGTGAGTAAAACTGTTTGTTGAACAAATGTCTCTGTGTGTTGTCACTAGCTTGGCGCGTTAGCACAGCTAAGCTTCGCCCACAGGGCCCGCCCTCAGCTGCTCATTTTTTTCCCGGAAAGACTCGGTACAGTCTATCTTTCTGTTAAAAATTTAATAAAACAAAAGACTTTTTGGAGATATGAAGGATGCAATATTACTCTATAGGTACTCAAGATTAACAGGAGATTGAGTGAAAATGAGCATTTCACCCCCCCTTTAATACATTTAAATGACAGTTGGTCAATTTAAGGCAGTCGGTTTCTGTAAGTGAAATTAGTTAACTCGAGTTTTAGTGCATTTTTACAGTAAAGAACTGCAAAATTAACAGTAAATTACTGGCAACAGTGTTGCCAGTATTTTACTGTAAAAAAACCCGGTAAGGTCTAACAGTGTAGGATTATGTTTATTTTCTTCTAATAGGGTTGAAAAATAAGCAGATCTAGCAGCTTTTGAAGCCTCTCTGTAAGCAATAGAGCTCTCCTTCCATGAACTGTGAAATACCTCTAGTTTTGTTTTCTTCCAGTTGCGTTCCATTTTTCTGGCTGCTCTCTTAAGGGCCTGAGTGTGCTCGTTGTACCACGCCATTGGACTATTTTCTTTAATCTTCTTTAAGCGCAACGGAGCAACTGTGTCTAAAGTGCTGGAAAAGAGAGAGTTAAACGTTTCTGTTGTAATATCTAGTTCTTCTAAGCTATCTGGGATGCTGAGATGATGAAACTGATCAGGAAGATTATTAATAAAGCAATCTTTAGTGGCAGAAGTGATAGTTCTAACATATTTGAAACACGGAGTCGGCTTTGCAGCCTTGGCTAAATGCAAATTACACGAGACTAGGTAATGATCTGAGATGTCATCGCTCTGCTGCAGAATTTTTTTGCAGAAATAGAAAACATCTATTCCGTGTGATAATATTAGATCTAGAGTATGATTACGACGATGAGTAGGTCCTGACATGTGTTGTCTAAGTCCAATTGAGTTTACAATGTCTTTAAATGCCAATCCCAATGCATCTTTTTCATTATCGATGTGTATATTAAAATCACCAACAATTATTACTTTATCTGCAGTCAATATTAATTCTGATAGAAAGTCCGTAAAATTCTTTGATAAAGTCTGTATGGTGCCCTGGTGGCCTGTATACAGTAGCCAGCACAAATCTCAAATGTGATTTATCATTTACACTATATATTTTTACATTAAGCCCCAATGCTTCAAAAGAATTATATTTAAAACTTGATTTCTTAGTGGTTTTGAAACTATTACTATAAATTACAGCAACACCACCCCCTTTGCGTTTCAGAGGAGGCTCGGGGGGGGGGGGGGGGGGGGGTGGTGTTTTTGCATGATTTTCCAGCGCTGTTTTTCCTTTATATTTAACTGAAAATTTTAACTGTAAAAAAAAAAAAACCTTGCAAATAAGTGTATTGTGATTGTCAAAACATTTTAGTAGCTAAACTGAATTGTATTAGGTTTAGTGACAACATGTTACAATGTTTATATGGTACAATTTCTGGTAAGATACGTTTTTTATTATTGCTTGAAACAAATTTCAGGATTTCAATTCAGTTAAATTCTTGTGATTTGATTTAATTGACTGATTTGGATAAATATTAGGTACACAAGATAGGCATTCATTTTTCTCAAGAAAAAAATCTCACCTTATGCTGTAAACATAGAGCCTTATCAATTGGTAGTATTAGGTTAAAAATAACTTTATTTAACAAATGAAATATAATGCGTTTTTTTATTATAATAACAACTTTATTTAATGATAAGTAAATATAATAAATATGTAATATAGTAGCCTATGTTTAGCAAAATACTCTCTATAGCTCTTTTTTTTCTAGCTAACTAACGTGCTATAGCCTATTATGGTCATCAAATGGCTTTCCTGAGGTAATGTTATGTGACAATTGTTCTCCAGCTGTTTTATTGACCCTTTCCGCGGTTGAAAAACACTGATTGATCGATATTATGTATGATGAATATACATTTCGGTAAGTTGTACGTTTTCTTTTAACATTGTTCATTCGTGTTTATTTACTATTAGCTAGAGGTGATCAGTTCACGTGCCGCCTAGGGATCTTTCACGTCACATTTACAAACGCCAAAACGGTGTTTATTGTTTGAATTTCGTAATAAAATTGACAGAATCTGAGAGCTAAGATTTTTTTTATATCATAAGTAACCTGCTCTGTCTAGTCTGTCGGTCTCCGTGTCCTCTTTGCTTCGCGATTTTTCTGTGCGTGAGAAGGGTTAATTGCGTGTGGCAGCTCTGCAGTAACAGTGACAGTAGAAGGAAACGGTTTGAAACCAGGACATTAGAAGAACATTTTAACAAAAAACCGGGACAATTCGTGTCCCGGGAAAGAATATAAATTTTCCGGGACTGTCGCTCAAAAAAGAGAACAATCCCTGGAAAAACGGGACGGGTGGCAACCCTACAGACAATTTACACTAGATCTTGTTATAATAAGCACCAACACTTCAAAAAGAATTATATTTGAAACTAGACTTCTTAGTAATTCTGAAAATATTACTATAAATACAGCAACACCTCCACCTTTGCCCTTCAGACGAGGCTCATGTTTATAACCGTAATCTTGGGGGGTGAACTCATTTAAAGTAATGTAATTGTTTGGTTTTAGCCAGGTTTCGGTCAAACACAGCACATCTAGGTTATGGTCTGTAATCATATCATTAACAATAAGTGCTTTTGAAGTAAGGGATTGAATATTCAGCAACCCAAGCTTTATCATTTGTTCATTTGTATTATATCTGTTTTTTATTTGTTGAACATCAATTACATTTTTACCGTTAGATGGATTTGGAATTTTTTTGTATTTCCTAATTTGGGGAACAGACACAGTCTCTATATGATAATATCTAGGTGAAAGATTCTCTATGTGATGGGATTGATCTAACCTCGGTGAGGTGAGACAGCTAGCAGATGGTCAGATTAACCAGTCTGTCTGCTTCCTGACCTGAGGGAGGGATGAATACTCTCTTTTCAACAGGTCAGGTCTGCCCCAAAAACTTTTCCAATTGTCTATGAATTCTATATTATTTTGCAGACACCACTTAGACAGCCAGCCATTGAGTGATGACAATTTGCTTACTATCTCATCACTCCTGCGGACAGGAATAATAACACACCCACTGAGAATCCTGTTGAATGTGACATAGTTATTAGCGATTATATTACACGGAACGTGAAAATAGAGACACCAGCCACCATAGTCACATGTTTGCCGGGAGCCAGAGCGCCTGACATCAAAGCAAATTTAAAAGTGCTGGCTAATCGTAAATTCTCTAAGATCATTATTCATGTCGGCACTAATGATGTTCGACTCCGCCAGTCGGAGATCACCAAAATTAATATTAAAGAGGTGTGTGAACTCGCAAGTACGATGTCAGGCACTGTAATTTGCTCTGGCCCCCTTCCTGTTCGCAGGAGTGATGACATAGTTAGTAGATTGTGTTCACTCAATGGCTGGCTGTCGCGGTGGTGTCCGAAAAATAATATAGAATTCATAGACAATAGGAAAAGTTTTTGGGGCAGACCTGACCTGTTGAAAAGAGATGGTATTCATCCCTCCTGGGATGGTGCTGCTCTTCTCTCTAGTAATATGGCACATAGTCTTAGAGCTCAAACATGAATGGGCTCAGGTCAGGAAGCAGACAGACTAGCTAAACTGACCATCTGCTAGCGGCCTCACGTCACCAAGGTCAGATAAATCCCATCACATAGAGCCTCTTTCACCTAGAAATCATCACATAGAGACTGTGTCTGTTCCCCGAATTAGGAAATACAAAACATTTCCAAACCCATCTAAGGGTAAAAATTTAATTTAATTGATGCTCTGTTTGTAGCAGTAAATGAAGAGAAGTTCAGTATGGCGTACCACAAGGCTTGGTACTAGGACCGCTGCTGTTCACTCTGTACACTCCTAAGCTACCTTTAGGAGATATCATTAGGAAGCATGGCATTAGTTTTCACTGTTATGCTTACGATACTCAGCTGTATATTTCTTCACGTCCTGACGAAACTTATCAATTCACAAAATGAACGGAATGCATAGCAGATGAAAAAAAACTAGATGACTAGCAATTTCCTACTAGTTAATTCTGAAAAAACAGAGACTCTAATTATTGGACAAAAGACGTCATCACGTAATAACCAAGCGTGCCGCACAAGCCCTGAAAAGTGAAGCCAAAACGTCTCGATCGCCCCCCGGTGACTGGTCCTAGTATAGGTCATAAGCCCGCCTCCCCGTGTTATTCAAACGCAGCAGCTCGCGTTCTTACCAGAACCAGGAAGTATGACCATATTAGCCCGGTTCTGTCAACACTGCATTGGCTCCCTATTAAACATCGTATAAACTTTAAAATATTGCTGATTACTTACAAAGCACTAAATGGTTTAGCTCCGCAGTACTTGAGCGAGCTCTTTACGCACTATAGTCCTTCACGTCTTTCCGGCCAGTTGAAAATACCTAGAATATCAAAATCGACTGCTGGCGGTAGATCCTTTCCCTATTTATCACCAAAACTTTGGAACAATCTTCCTAACATTGTCCGGGAAGCAGACACACTCTGTCAGTCAGTTCAAATCTAGACTAAAAACATCTCTTTGGCCTAGCATACACATAACCCATTATAGACTTCTATAATTCAATGTTAAGATGCATAGTTTAGATCAGCTGGAACCAGGAACACTTCCCATAAATCCTAATGTACTTGCTAAATCATAAGAAGGATGGCGTCTACGCTTATATTAGTCTCTCTGTTAATCCCGAGGTTTACCGCAGTCTGCCGGATCCAAGCCGTATCCAGATCTGACGAAGGACCAGCGCCAGGACACGATGACAACGCAGTCCCGAAGTGTCCACTAGTCTCTCCCCCTCTCCACTCAGACTCCAACCAGCTGGAACTGGACAAAAATTCTGATTCATTCTGACTTCTGACCTGTAATGCTGCCTAAATCATACACTGTTCGCTCGTTGGCCAGAGCCTGGGTTCTCCCAAGGTTTTTTTCTCCATTCTGTCACTGATGGAGTTCTGGTTCCTTGCCACTGTTGCCTTGCCTTTTGGCTTGCTTAGTTGGGGGCATTTAATATTCAACAATATTATTGATCTGCCTTAAGGTGGACGATGATGCAATTTTGTTCTAAAAACAAACTTTGTTATATTATTTTCTTGTTATCACTGTGAAGCTACTTTGATACAATCTGTATTGTAAAAAGCACTATATAAATAAAGGTGACTTAAAAAAAAAAAAAAAACGTTTTAAATGATTGAGCACTAACGTTGTTCTGTAGTCGAAGGGAAAACTTTCTAACCTGTTTTTACATTTCTTCTGATAACATCTTAAAACGCATGAATGCCAATCCTTTGAATTTTAATGGTATACAGCGTTTTTTTTAATGTCTATAAATGTATGTGATTGTGAAGGAAAAACTTTCTTCAAACGTATGTGGAAAGAACTTTCTTTAATAAAAGTATCCCAAATGTAAACCACACCACTGTTACCCAATACATTGCTTCACATTTTAAAAGTTTAAAGCAGCATTGTTATAGAATTTCTTTTGATAGTTTTTGAACATTTAAACTTTAAGACACAAAGCCCCAAAACAGTCAATACATTTCTATAGATAGGGTATAGTGGGATTAACATGATAAACAGGTTTCCAGTCAGGAGGGGGAATTTTTATCAAATTTGACATAAGCTCACCAATATCTCTCTCTTTCTCTTTAAATGTTTTGGTTCAACATACTTCCTTGTTGATCAATAACTGCCTTAAACTTACACCAGAAAAAATATATAATAGACCCAATCAACATCTAAACCTCTTCTTAATTCTTTTCTGTAGACGTCTGACAGAAATAAAGTCAGTCTGGTTAGTAATAAGTGAAGCTGGTAATGCTGTTTGTGGAGTTGTTTAATCAGATCTTGAGAGATGTAATGTATTTTATCTTCAGTTGATTTCATCCAAGGTTGTGGCTGGAAGTAGTTCTTGTGTTTCTCTTTCCTTCAGTGATTCTGCTTGTTAACAGCAGGTGTTCATCAATAATGCACTATCATTATTCAATCACTTAATTATCTCATTACCTCCAACACTGATTAAGTGTTACATTAAACAGCCTGTACTGTGCATACTAAGCAGTGTTCATTTCATCTGGGCAAACCCATGTGGGGCCAACATGGAAACCGAGGACAAAACTGGCTGGGTCCCAGTTAGATAGCCCAGATCAAACCCATTTGGGCCCCACATGGCTGTGCTGGCTGGGTGTGAACAGTCTCTCTCCAGTATGAAGTCTCATGTGATAATTAAGACTTTGTTTGCTTGAGAATCTCTTTTCACACTGAACACACATAAAGGGCTTTTCTCCAGTGTGTATTCTCATGTGTCTCTTAAGGTGTGATGAATTTGTGAAACTCTTCCTGCACAGATCACATGAGAACGGCTTCTCTCCGGTATGAACTCTCAGGTGCAATTCAAGACCTTGTTTGCTTGAGAATCTCTTTTCACACTGATCACACATAAAGGGCTTCTCTCCAGTGTGTATTCTCATGTGAAGCTTAAGGTGTGATGAATAATTGAAACTCTTCCCACATTTATCGCATGTGTGCGGCTTCTCTCCATTGTGGGTCATCATGTGTTTCTTAAGATGTGCTTTTAGTGTGAAGATTGTCCCACATTGACCACATTCATGCGACTTCTCTCCAGTGTGGGTTTTCATGTGCGCATTAAGATGTTTGTTTGTGAAACTCTTTCCACACTGAGTGCAGGTTGTAAATTTCTTGGCTCTTCTTTTCTTTAAAAATGTCTTTTTAGTCTTTGAGCGACTCAAAGGTTTTCCTCCAGGTTTGACATGATGTTCCTCCTCCACTTCACTCAGCTCTTCACTCTCCTCGCTCTCTTCCATCAGGTCTGTCATGAAAAAAAAGAGATCATTTTCGTTTTTAATAAATCAAAAGTAAAAGAGAGAAATATAAAGTGAAAGGACATAAAAGTGAGCCTTGATCAAGTGAATTTAATCAAATACTGTAAGTATATTTCCATGAATGAGGTACATTGATCGTGTTCTGGAATTGTTTACAACTAATTACAACTAACATTTATTTTTCTTGCAGAATTAACAATAATGCTTTTGAAAATTAAATGTTTTTTAACACGGCCCAAAGTGTTTCTGAATTATGTGTGAATACAACAAAGGGTAAATTAAAAAAATCTCTCACGACTTTGAGTAGCAAGCTGAAGTAATTAAAGGGGGGGTGAAATGCTATTTCATACATACTGAGTTTTTTACACTGGTAAAGAGTTGGGTTCCCATGCTAAACATGGACAAAGTTTCAAAAACTAAGTTGTACGTTTGAAGGTGTATTTTTGTTCCAAAAACTCTCCTTCCGGTTTGTCACAAGTTTCGGAAAGTTTTTTTCGAGTATGGCTCTGTCTTACGTAAGATAGAGCGGAATTTCCTTATATGGGTCCTAAGGGCACTTCTCCGGTAAGATCGCGGCCGCGCGCGCACTCGTAGACTAGAGCAAGAGAGTGAAAGCAGTTCGCCATCAAAGCGCCCTGCCCGGCTTTTGGGAAGTCAATGTCACCAAAGAAGTGTGTTTTTGGTTGCCAGGGCAAGACAACCCTGCACAGATTCCCAAAGAACACAGCGTTAAGGAACCCGTGGATGGAGTTTGTTTTCCTGAGCATAAACGGAGTTGTGTAAGACTGTTTGTTCCCTGCATTTCGACGATGATTGTTTTATAAACAAAGCCCAGATCGACGGATTTGCAGATCGTCTAATGCTTAAGGATCGAGCAGTCGCAATGATAAAGGTTCGCGGTCGTGCGTTGGAACCGGACGGTGAGTAAAACTGTTGAACAAATGTCTCTGTGTGTTGTCACTAGCTCGGCGCGTTAGCACAGCTAAGCTTCGCCCACACGGCCCGCCCCCAGCCGCTCATTTTTTTTTCCGGAAAGACTCGGAATAGCCTATATTTCAATTAAAAATATAATAAAACAAAAGACTTTTTGGAGATATGAAGGATGCAATATTACTCTATAGGTACTCAAGATTAAGAGGAGATTGAGTGAAAATGAGCATTTCACCCCCCCTTTAAGAAATCCAGATTTGCTTTTACCTAGTAACAGAAGGGTTTCCTGGATTATACATAAGAAGAACCAATCATATTAAAGAAAATGATGTAATCAATGAATCATGTTACCTTTGCCATGCACCTTTTGTCTAAAAACTGTATTAAAAGGCATTTTCTGGAGTCTGTCTGGTTAATGCTGTGCAAGATTAGTAGAACACAAGAGATCTTACAGTGCTCATAAAGATTTTTTTTTTTTTTTTTGGATATTTTTGATGAAATCCAATGGCTAAATTGGGGCTAAATTGACAGCCATTTAATGGGCTACTTGCACAACTACTTCCACGTTCTACTTATTACATATCGGGAGTTTCAGGTTAGTGCATTCAGCGCACATACACGCATGAGAATGCAGATTATCACTACGTTTTATGGATGTCAATTGAATAAAACAATGAATAATGATCTCTGTATTAATTATCTTGATGGTGCTGAAATGTTCCTATAAATATATTTTCTTTCCAGCTGTTCATTCTGAATAATAAATAGGCTAAATATTAGGGCCGCAAATATTAGTCACATTTTAATTGCATATAAATTAGGGCTGTCAATCAATTAAAAATAATTGTGTTGAACATGTTATTGAAATAATGTTCAAATGTTCAAAGGGTGAGCACTGAAATAACTGTGCCTAGCAAATAATCAATACAATACAATTGAACATTATTAAATTATTGAACATTATTAAATTATACATGTAATATTAAACATAAAATTATAAACATTATTTACACTTGCTTTACAGGTTTTTAACATTACTTCGAAAATGCTGCAATTTAAAGTTTGAGATGTTTTTCTTGTTTTAGAAAGTATTTTTAGACTTGTTTTTTCAGAATAAAACTTGTTTTACAATCTTGAGCATGTGCTATATTTTTATTAAATGTGTTTAATTAAGCCATTGCTGCAAGTAATTTGACAGTTAACAATATTTTAGTGTACAGTTAATGACAAATTCAGTCAGCATTGTCATTAGGGCTGCAGCTATCGATTCTTTTTCTAATCGATTAATCTAGCACTTTATCAATCGATTAATCGAGTAATCGGATAAAAAAAATTAGTGTGTTTTTAAACAACCAAAACAAATAATGCATAACGAAAATGATGTGGCTGTAAAATAATCAAGCATTTGGCTTTTATTTCTCAAAAAAAAAAAAAAAAAAACCAGGAGGTATTTATTCCAACTCCAACATTTGGCTCCAAAACTAAGCCTATTTATTGTACTTTTTACCCATTTAGTGTTTATAAGTGCCAGTGCCAACAATTATATAACAATACAGTTAAGTCAACTTTATACTGTAAAACATGTATAACATGTAAAACTATGAATACAAACTTAAATAGTAAAGGCCATTTGGCCTTAGTTTTGTCTTCTTAATACAACATTACAAAAAAAGGATTGCACCTTCTGCAAATTACCCACCGGAGAACAAAAATAGATTAAATGAATATAAAATATCAAGCCAAACAGGTACACAATGTATACAATTTATAAAAAAATAAGTGTAGCTTTAAAAAGGGGAATGTTTTATTGCAAATATGCATTTTGTTAAATAGAAAAAGAACAGCATTGTGTTCCTCACTTAGGCTAGTTGAAGTATATTAGCACGTTTTGTAGTATTATATTTTTTTGTTAATTGAAAATGTTCTATGCTCAATTACTTTGGTAGCCAATTATGTCTTCCCCAAAAGTACGAGTGGATTTGGAGAAGCAGGCTGGGGAGTCTCATTTTTTGTTGTTGTCTGTAACTATTTGGCAGACGTGACAAACAAGGTCTCGCAAAGACTGCAATGCAATATTTGTTCCTCCATCACGTCCCGGTGTATACAGTGAATGCATGCTGAAATTATTGTTGCGTGGCTACATAAAAGTTTGAGCATAGGGCCTATGTGATGCATTGCCGCAATTGGTCTGACTGGCGCGTGAGAGAGACGAGGGTGTGTGTGTGTGTGTGTGTGTGTGTGTGTGTTAGGGCTGCAACAAACGATTATTTTGATAATCGATTAATCTAACGATCATTAGAACGATTAATCGACTTATCGTCAATTATTTCACCGACTAATCAGTAAGTTTGGAATGATTATTTAGCTTTTTCAATTAGTTAAAACACTGAGTTATACATATTCTAACTATAATATAATATAAAAAAATAATAATAATCATTTCAGCTTTTGAAATGGTTGTTTTAGTGAACTTTGAGCCAACTAAACAGTTCATTCTCTTTAAGTTTTCAGATTTCTGTCCAACTTAAATCACACACAAATGCTAAGCATTGGTTAAATATTCAGTTCTCTTTCAATAGAAAAAAAAATAAACAAAAATGAATCAGCTTGTTGATATTATATATTGTATATTATATATTAAGTTGATATTATAAAATTGACATGAAAATTGAGCTAACAGAGACATTCTCATTCATTCACCTTTTAATTTACAGTATGAAAAATTAACTGACATGATATTCTTCATAACATCTTCTTTTGTAAGTCTTCATGAATATGGAACAAAATACAGGCAAGTGATAAAACTGTTATACCTAAGAGTGTTACAATAATAAAAACAGCCGACTCCTAAGCTCGATCAAGCTTTATTCTATGCAAAAATAAATCATCACATTACTGTAATTATATTATTATTGTTCATATTATTAGTAGTATCGCATTCTATAATAAAGAGATTTACTGCTAACTTAGTTATTTACGTTAGCCCTGCTCCAGCTGGAGAACATTCACCTCTCACCGGCTCGTCTTGTGCTTTTACATGCATGTTGTGCTCCCGTGAAAAGCAAGTACCATCTAGCATGTATTGCACACGACTGCATTCTTGGTTTGAGGTTTTGTGAAACTTTCACACACACTGCTAGTTCGGATTCGTTTGCACTCCGTCATAATTCGCGCTGTGTTTTCTTCTACCGCAATAGCATTTGTAACGGCTGCATTACACTCTAGCGCTACAGCGCCGTAGCGGTCAAATCGCGATATTGCAGGCCCTTACATTAGGTCACGTGGGATCAAACGACTTCTCGACATTTTCTCGATTTTTTTTGTAGACTAATCGTTTCAGCCCTAGTGTGTGTGTGAAGGGGTTCTTTTTTAGGCTATACTCTCTTGCAGTTGAACGTGAATACATTTATTAGGGCTGGGTAAAAAATATCGATTTCTCGATTTTAATCGATTCTCATTTTTACGAAACGATATCGATTCTTAAATCCCAAGTATCGATTAGTCATCCTGTTTGTCAGTTGATGAATGAATGGAACATTGTTGCGCGCATCCCATCCAATACATTGCAATAATCTTTGTGCTTTGTTATTATTGATATGAAACAAAGTGTCAGATTTCAAATTACGTCTATTTTCTTACGAAATTCAAAAACATAATTACCGTTTTGGCGCTATGGCGTGAGATCGCTCTGGCGCAGCTTAGCTTAAGAGCAGCAGGAGCGCGAGCGCGAGCGCACATGATCTTCTCTTCCGCCTTAATAAGCCTACCAGTTACAGCGCAAAATAAACATGAATGAGCATCTGAAAGTGTGTTAAAAGATAGAGTACAGATCCGAAGTCCGTATCATGTCACATGGAATTGCTCAATCAGTGTTTCAACCGTGGAAATACGTTAGTAAACAATGTCATGTAATTTCACATTTAGCCTACCTCAGAAAAACCATATCCAGTGACCATAAACTCGTTAGTCGGCTTGAAAAATTAACTCTAGACAGGAGCATTTTGTTAAATATATGCACCATATTACATATTCAATATGATTTTTAATGTTCTTCAATATTTAATGCATGTTTGAATAAATCCGGAAAGTTTATGACAGCCACCATTTAAATTTTTATATAATTTCATGTAACTTTATTATTATAATAAAAGTGTATTTTAAGTGTTTGTATATAAATCCGTTATTTTTTACCTTCAATATTATAGTAGGCTAATGAAGCCAATAGGCTACAACTGACTCCCATAGTTTACAATAATAGTTAAAGGGATAGTTCACTTTGAAATTAATTTTTGATATTTTTTAGCTTCCCAGCGGGCACCTTGATGTCAAAATTACGTCAAGAAATAGGTCAAAAATGAAAGTCATATTGACGTCAAAGTGTCGATGTCAATTTGATGTCAAGATTTTGACCTCTGCTGATGTAATTTTGCCAAACAAAAAGGTGAAATGCATGGCCGTACACTTATTACCAGCTTCACTTAAACTAACCAGATTTACTTTATTTAATTAAAATTTTAATGAAATCATTTAAATTTTGCACTTTAAAGTCACCATGATGGTGGTTAGCGTTTGCTTTAGTTGGACTCTTGAACCTTAACTCTTTAATTTAAATTTTCTCTGGTTGCTATAATTGTGTGTTTATAAAGCACATGTGTTGTAGCTAAACATGACATGAGAAAATTATATCAGGTGATGTTGGCTGATTATTGATGATGATGATATCATCATGTAAATGCCAAAATCACTGATCATGATCTGTGTCTGATGCGTTAATTATAATGGATTTGTGATTTTTATGTTGTATTATAATAGAATCCATTGATTTTTACGGCATGCGAGCGATGTTGTTTATCAAATAATATAAATGATTTTAAAAACATTTAGAGCATTAAACTCTTTCTTCAACATTATTATTTAGACATCAATAATCAGTGTATGACTCTCAACAATGGTGACAATCAATGAAATGCTTCATGCTGCAGTGCATGCTGGGTACCACCAATCAAAACTCACCCAAATCTCCCAGCATGCATTGCGGCTTTAATAAATTGTGCAGCTGGAGTTGATCTGATTATCTGGATATGTTGTTTGATTGTCACCATTGTTGAGATTCATATGCTGTTTCTTGATGTTTGTGTGGGTCTAAGTAATGCCATAGATTAATGGTTTTTGTGCACTAAATAGTTTTTAAAAACCAAGTATATTATTTGATAAACACAGAGCCCAATAACTTCTATTATGAATAAAACAGTTTTAAAACCACAAGTTCTATATAATCAAAACATTAGACACTGAATAAGATCATGATATCATCTTCATCATCAATGAAAAGTCAACATCACCTGATCTCATTTTCTCATGGCTTTTTTAGCTACAACACATGTGCTTTATAATCACAATTATAGCAGCCATAGATTTTTTTTTTATATATTAAAGAGTCAAGGGTCAAGAACACAACTAAAGCAAACGCTAACCACGATCATGGTGACTTTAAAATACAAAATATGATTTCATTAAACTGGAAATTAAATTAAGTAAATCTGGTTAGTTTAAGTGAAGCTGGTAATAAGTGTACGGCCATGCATTTCACCTTTTTGTTTGGCAAAATGACATCAGCAGAGGTCAAAATCTTGACATCAAATTGACATCGACACTTTGACGTCAATATGACTTTCATTTTTGACCTATTTCTTGACGTAATTTTGACATCAATGTGATGTCATATTGATGTTAAATTGACATCAAATGCCCACTGGGTTACCTCAAGGGCATCCAAGATGTAGGTGTTTTTGTTTCCGCAGTAGTTTCAATTTTGATATTTTTAGGTCAAACCGTTCTTGTCTGTCAGTCATATAATGCAGGTCGATGGTCACTGGCTCAAAACACAAGCACAGAGTCCAAATTAAAACAATTCCCCATCGTCCAAATTAAACAATTCCCCATCATAAGTACACATTGATGGCCTAAGACACGAAACGAGCGGTTTGTGTGAGAAAACGAACAGTATTTATATCGTTTTTATCTCTTGAAAACAGCACACGTCTAAATGATCTGACGGCGCGGGCGGGTATAGATATATTCATAGATGTCGCCTTGGCTACGGTTTCGTTCCAATGAACTGCAGTAGCGAAGGCGACATCTAGTGTATACATCGGGCGGGTATAGATATATACATAGATGTCGCCTTGGCTACGGTTTCGTTCCAATGAACTGCAGTAGCGAAGGCGACATCTAGTGTATACATCGGGCGGGTATAGATATATACACTAGATGTCGCTTGGCTACGGATTCGTTCCAATGAACTGCAGTAGCCAAGGCGACATCTATGTATATATCTATACCCGCCCGCGCCGTCAGATCATTTAGACGTGTGCTGTGTTCAAGAGATAACAACGATATAAATACTGTTCGTTTTCTCACAGAAACCGCTCGTTTCGTGTTTTAGGCCATCAATGTGTACTTATGATGGGGAATTGTTTAATTTGGACGATGGGGAATTGTTTTAATTTGGACTCTGTGCTTGTGTTTTGAGCCAGTGACCATCGACCTGCATTATATGACTGACAGACAAGAACGGTTTGACCTAAAAATATCAAAATTGAAACTACTGCGGAAACAAAGACACCTACATCTTGGATGCCCTTGAGGTAAGCTAAAACATATCAAAAATTAATTTCAAAGTGAACTATCCCTTTAAGAGATTTGTTTTCCTTGAGAAAATTTGCAATGTATTGTACCTGATATCCAAAATAATCAATATTGAATCGCATCGAATCGTAATCGAAATCGAATCTAATTGCAAGCTTGTAAATCAAAATCGAATCGAATTGTGAAATTTGTGTCAATACCCAGCCCCAACATTTACTACTTAAAAATATCAAAGCTAAACATCATATCTAGTCAAACCGCATCACGACATCACTACAAATACAGTATGGGATTAAAATCAGCGAACATCAATGTATAGGCTTCGGCACGGGCAGAAATATTGGCGCTGGGTTAAAAAAAATGCGGGGGACAGAATCGTTACCTTGTTTCAGCGACGCTGAAAGGAAGCGATCCCAAACTTTAGACATTCTCTGCCGTTTATGGACATATTTACTCTCCGCCATCGCGCCCACTAAATTCAAAATGTATCACGCGCTATTGTGCTTCCTGAACACTGAACAACGGTCCGTGTGAAATCAGATCCCTGCGCGTATAGTGTATTGTTCCAGAGACAACAAATAAAGATAAAAAGAATAGATGGTACTGGCGTCTTTATTCCATGTGGCACACAAAGCATGTCTCCATTACAACCTCTTCCTCTAGGGAATGCACTTCATCTTATACACCACATTACTGCCATTTGCAGGCTTAAATCAGTACTCATCACAATAGATACTCATTACATCTCTTTTCCTTTTTTTTTTTTACACAATCTTAACACATTTTTTTAACACATTAGATTCACAATTACTAATAATTCACATCAGCCCAACTGTACAAAATGTCAACAATCAGTTCATTTCATTTTTTTTTTTTTTTTCATAAGTCCATTCGAACAGGAGCTCTTCGAACTCGTTTAGTTCTCCGCAAGAGAGGCATGTCAGTCTTTGGTACAGATAATTCGAGTTCAGGAATTTGTTCTGCAGAATTAAACATACCTGGAGATAGAATTTCATGACATTGCAGATCAACAGGGGGCATTTCACAAGACTGCAGTTCTGCAGACAAGGTTGTCTCATCAACAAGAGGACATTTCTCTGCAGTCTTAAGCAAGCTCTGTCGATTTCTCCGCAATGTCTGTCCATCTTCTGTTTGAACCAGATATGATCTTGGGTTTACCTCTTTTAGGACTGTAGCTTTCTTTTTCCATCCAGTAGGCTCCGCAATTCTAACTGCATCTCGTTCAGAAAGAGGTTTCAGATGTTGAGCTCCCTTGTCATAATATTCTTTCTGCTTCTTTTTAAGATGTTGCATCTCTTTCAATGCTAGACTGTTGTTTTCTGTTTTCAGGGATACTTTTGGCAGTGTATCACGCAGTTTTCGGTTCATCAATAACTCACCAGGAGATAATCCACAACTGAGTGGAGAAGAACGGTAACTCAGAAGAGACAGATTTATATCAGACCTGCTTGCTGCGGCTTTTTTCATAAGTCTTTTTACAATTTGTACCCCTTTTTCTGCTTTACCATTTGCCTTTGGATAAAATGGGCTTGAAGTAGTATGTTTAAAACCATACTGTTCCGCAAACAGTTTGAATTCACAACTAGTGTACTGAGGACCATTGTCACTTTGCACAATATGAGGAATTCCATGCCTTGCAAAGATGCTTTTCATGCGTTGAATCAGGTCATTCGATGTTGTATGATGGAGCTGTTCAACTTCAGGATAATTGGAATAATAATCGATAACCACACCAGATAATCCTTACCATTCAACTGGAAAAGATCAGTTCCTACTTTTTGCCACGGTTCAGTAGGATGAGCAGCTATCATCATAGGTTCTTTGGCCAGTTTATAATGATGTCTTAGACAGACGTCACACTGATTGATGTATTTCTCAATGTGCACATTAATTCCAGGCCAGAAAACAGCTTGTCTAGCTCTTCTCTTGCATTTTTCAATACCAAGATGTCCTTCATGAATTCTACGAAGCATGTTGTGGCGCATTGATACTGGAATGACAATTCTGTTAATTCTCAACAGCATGCCCTCAACCACACTCAGTTCTGCTCTTAAAGGAAAGTACTGTGGACACTTGCCTTTGATCCATCCATGTTGAAGGTGTGCAATAACCCTCTGCAATTCAGCGTCTTTTGCAGTTTCCTCTGCAATCAGCTTTAACATCTCATCTGAAACTGGTAACGCTGAATACACCATACTCACATGTCTCTCAACTTCGTCCATTTTGCTGATCTCCGAAGCTACTGGTGCTCGAGACAGTGCATCAGCCACAATGATATACTTTCCAGGTGTATAGACTAGATTCAGATCATATCTCTGTAATTTCATCATCATGCGTTGAATTCGAGGTGACATATCATTTAAGTTCTTTTGAATGATGGAGATTAATGGTTTATGATCTGTCTCTACTGTAAAAGTAGGTAATCCATAGACATATCCATGAAATTTTTCACAGCCAAAGACTAAACCCAAAGTCTCCTTCTCTATTTGTGAATATCGTCTTTCAGTCTCTGTCATAGATCGAGAAGCATAGGCCACAGGTCTCCAGGAATCCTCAAAGGCCTGAAGAAGCACCGCCCCCAATCCATCCTGAGAGGCATCTGTAGAGATCTTAGTTGGTCGTGTGTGATCAAAAAAAACAAGGACAGGTTCAGTAGTAAGAGTCTCCTTTAACTGCTTCCATTCTTGATCATGTACTGAAGTCCCGACACACTCCTGATCATTTTGTAACAACTTTCTCATATGGGTAGTTTTAGCTGACAAATTTGGCAGAAATTTTCCCAGGAAGTTCACCATTCCCAAAGCACGCAGAATTCCCTTCTTATCTGTAGGTGGAGGCATATCAAGGAGGGCTTGCACTTTTGCTGGATGTGGCTCCACACCTTTTGTAGACAGCTTGT
Organism: Squalius cephalus; assembly: GCF_949319135.1. Lineage (NCBI taxonomy): Eukaryota > Metazoa > Chordata > Actinopteri > Cypriniformes > Leuciscidae > Squalius > Squalius cephalus. Next base: position 15,386,822 of record NC_137122.1, read on the forward strand.
CCCCTAAGAACGTAATCTCTGTGACTCCAAATTGGCACTTTTTCTGATTGAGCTTTAAATCATGTGCTCGAACTCTTTCCATCACTTTTACTAATCGCTGATTATGTTGTTGAATGGTGGACCCCCACACCACAATATCATCAATATATACTCGAACACCCTCTAGACCTTCAATAAGGGTTTCCATGGCTCGATGAAAAATCTCAGGAGCTGATTTGATTCCAAAAGGAAGTCGAAGAAAACAATATCGCCCAAAGGGAGTATTAAATGTACAATACTGGCTACTCTCAGAATCCAATCGGATCTGCCAGAATCCTTGAGATGCATCTAATTTGCTAAAAAACTTAGCTCCTGACATGTCACTAATGATCTCTTCACGGGTGGGTATCTGGTAATGTTCTCGTTTGATTCTATCATTGAGGTCTTTAGGATCTAAACACACTCTTAAGTCACCATTAGGCTTCTTCACACAAGTTATAGAATTTACCCAGTCTGTAGGTTGATCAATCCGTTGGATTACTCCTGATTGGGTCATACGATCCAATTCCTTTTTCAAGGCCTCACGCAGAGGTGCAGGGACCCGCCGAGAAGCATGTATGACTGGAGAAGCATCATCTTTAAGTTGTATTTTATAGGTAAATGGCAGTGTGCTTGACCTTCAAAAACATCTGGAAATTGTTTGACAATGTCAGTTATATTGTCACAGACAGGCTGTAAGACTACGGTTTCCTTATTGACTTGATACACTCTTTTAACCAAATGAAGGTCTTCACACGCTTTATCTCCTAAAAGAGATTCATGACCATTGGGAACTACAAAAAACATCAAACTCTTCATCTTTCCTTTTACTTGTATGTTTAATCTGCATATTCCTCGTGTTTCAATTGGTTGTCCATTATAGGCTTTGAGGGGAACTGTACGTTTTTTCATTAGAGGTTTTTCTTTCAGTGCTTTCACATCTCTGATGTTAATTAAATTAACTTTTGCACCCGTATCTAATTTAAAGGGTACTACGGTCCCATTCGCCACAAGAGGAACAATCCACAGCGAAGACTTGACTGAATCATCACTTGATACACACGTTTCAGCATCCTGATTTACTTTCTCTTCAGAAACCATGTTTACATAAAATGAGTCGCTCAAATCACTGTCATCTGCCTCCTCCACTAAATGCACTTTATTTTCCCTCTTCATGTCTTTTGAAAAACACATTTTTGCAAAGTGGTTGGGGCCATTACACTTAGAACATCTTTTTCCGAAAGCTGGGCACTGTCTGAACTTATGTTTGGTCCCACAGCGCTTGCATGAGAATGTTTCATTGTCATTATCTCTGAAACCTCTTGTATCATTGTCTCTGAAACCTCGTGTGTTACCTCTTCTCTTGTCTCTGAAGGAAATGGCGTCAACTTCTACACTCTGAAATGACATAGCGGCTGTATTAGTCCCATCAAACTGCTTCACTTGCTGCCTCGCTACTTCACTGGATTGGCACAATTTGACAGCATAATCCAAGGTGAGTTCTGATTCTCGTAACAATCTTTCTCTCAGTTTCTTCTCAAAGATACCAAAAACAATCTGATCACGAATCTCTGATCACGAATCATTGAATCTCTCAATTCATTAAAGTTACAAGTCTTTGCCTTTATCTTGAGATCAGTCAGAAAGTAATCAAAAGCCTCTCCTCCATGCTGCACACGTGTTCTGAATACATATCGTTCATATGTCTCGTTCTTCCTTGACAAACAATGAGCATCAAATTTTTCCAGTACCTTATCCAGTTTCTTCTTGTCTGCCTCTTCATCAAAATTAAAGGTGTTATAGAACTCCACGGCATCAGCTCCAGCAATGGTAAGTAACAGGGCGATTTTTCTTTCATCCACAGCCGCTTTTTGTCCAATAGCAACAACATACAACTCAAACTGCTGTTTGAAAGTCCTCCAATGTGCATCAACATTTCCACACAACTTCAACGATCCCGGTGGTTTAATGGCATCCATTGGGTTTTGCGGACCCCACTCCTGGTACCATGTATTGTTCCAGAGACAACAAATAAAGATAAAAAGAATAGATGGTACTGGCGTCTTTATTCCATGTGGCACACAAAGCATGTCTCCATTACAACCTCTTCCTCTAGGGAATGCACTTCATCTTATACACCTCTTCCTCTAGGGAATGCACTTCATCTTATACACCACATTACTGCCACCTGCAGGCTTAAATCAGTACTCATCACAATAGATACTCATTACATATAGTGCGCGTCATAGGAATTTAACAAGGCTTCGAGGCAGAGTTTTTGCCTCAAGGAATTTTTGTAAATGAGTAACTCGAGTAACTCGATGAATCGTTGCAGCCCTAATTGTCATGACTCATGTTCCAACTGCAAACTAGGTTGTAATTGAATGTACAATTGTATTATCCCATGATGAAAGGTAAGACGGTGAAACAACGTCACGATATCAATGTTGATTCAATTTGCAAAACCGAAGCATAATTCAACTTTGGTTCAACGTCGACATACAATCTTTATTCACCCATATTGAAAGAAGAGACGGTGAAACAACGTCACGAAATCAACAATGAAATAACGTCACGAAATCAACAATGAAACAACATCACGACATCAACGGTGAAACAATGTCACGATTTCAACGTTGAATCGTTTTTCCACAATCGAAACATAATCCAACATTGATTCGACCTTGGTCCCTTACGGTCACCGGTGAATCAATGTTGAAATGCCGGCTGTTTTTTTAGAAGTAAATGTTCCAATCAATGATCCAGGCAGCGCCAGCGCGTTCTCGTCTCCCTCCTTCATTTTACAGTCGAATGGTGGCTAGAACGGCTCCAGGTTCAAAGATCAATACGGAATGGATTAATCTGCGTTATTTTTTTTAATGCGTTATTTTTTCTCAGATTAATTAATCGAAATTAATGCGTTATTGTCACAGCCCTACTAAATATATTTATGCACAAACCTGCAGCAGTCCTATACATCTTCTCATTAACATGAGAAGCTTCTTTTACCTGTTTAGTTTAATTTTGACTAAATAAAAAGGATTGCTTGTGTGCATTGGTGCTTTATTACAGTCTTTTTAAAATAGTTAAATGAATGAATGCTTGCGATCGGTGCCTGTAACTATGTTAAATAGGCTAGGCTATTTAATTTATCTTCAACAGTAACGCACACAGCGTAGAGGAGAATGACAGTCAACTTCTTTGAATATTAATTAAGCATTTTGGGCATGAACTAGTGTTGTCAAAAATATCGATATTTCGATAAATATCGATACTGAAATATCTGAACGATACCAATACTAATGTCCCGAAGTATCGATACTCCCATACTAGCCGAGCTGTCACTTTAACTTCTCTCCAAAGGCGCATTGACAAACACCACACGTGACCGCACTCGTCTCATCCGCTCTGTTTAAATAGCAAAAGCGAAGTGAATGGAAAGATAGCGAGTGTGGCGCCCTCGCGACCGCCTTTGCTTGATAAAGAACACCGCGAGCGGGCATGTCGGAGAATAGCGCAGACACGCGCTACACACCGCAAGCGGGCAGCATTTCGGAGAATAGCGCGGACACGCGCTTCACACTGAGCGGGCTGCGGGCACCCAAAAGATTTTTTGGCTATCAATATCCCTTACATCACTCATTTTTTTAAATTCTGAAAAACAGACTTAATTAAACGCACAAGCTCCAGGGGGACCATTTAGCAGCATGTACCTGTATGCTACTCACCATCAATGGGTCACCTCTTTCTGAATTTCCCTATAACTAACTGTACCTTCCCTGTAACTTCTCATTTTAACTTTTCTGAAACATTAACCAAGATGGCCTAGTATTTTTGTTATAAGTGTGTTTTCTCGTTTTTCCACTGTAATTCTTAATAGTTAATATAGGCCTAATCTGACTGTGGAATCTTAGAAGTAAATATTTTAACTGTGGTCAAATGTAAATTAACTTGTGCCTATTTAACTTTATTCAAAAAAAATATTATTTAATTCTGCAATTTGCCTTCATTAGCGATTACTGAGCTAGACAATGACATCACTGAATTCAATAATGAAATGCCTTAAACTGAAAATTGAATGTTTAATCTTATTATTATACATTACTGACACTCTATCCTCCAATTTGAAACTATTAAGTGCTTTGACACAATCTTTATTGTTAAAAGCACTATATAAATAAAGGTAACTTGACTTGACTTCATGTCGATCCATGAGCATTGTTTTCGCATGTTATGTGTTTAAATCTGTTCATCAAATAATGTTAATGTATTAACCAGCATTTATGACCGATAAACAATGCATTTGTTACAGTATATTTTAATCTTTAATAACAGTAAGTAATAAAAATACAACAGCTCATATAGCTCTGGTCCAAAGAAAAATATTAACAGATAGAACTCAGGACATTTTTTATAAAATATACCTCATTGTCATGTTCTAGACTTGTTATATTCAGCTTTAAATAAATAAAATACCCCCTTAATATTGTGGCAGTTTTTCTCCGTGGTATCGAAAATGGTATCGAATATCGATATTTTTTAAGGTATCGTATCGAAGTTAGAAATTCTAGTATCGTGACAACACTAGCATGTACATGTAAATAGTAAAAAGATTGACATTGAAAAATGACACAGAGTGATTAAAATATTTAATCCAAATAAATAAATGTTTGTGGTTCGTACTGATCCTTCTGTCTATGGTAGCCTACTGATGTTTTTCATCTGTTCTCACACACTTCAGCGTCGCGGTCTCGGTGTAGACGAACACTGACACCCTGTGGTGAAATAATGCGTATTTTTAACAGCCGCAGCCTTCTCTGATTGGCTTGGTTTGGATTAAAACTTCATGTTCCGATGAGTTTGGAAAATTCTGCACACAGTAAACATTAGCAAATCCCTTCTTCTGTCAATAAAAATGTCCAGTTTTTTTAATCTTCTCATCACTGACACTCATTTTAGGTGGTGTTTGTTCAACTCATTGACCACAGTATTGAAAGTAAACATAAGCGGAAATAAGTGATATGTATTGTTTCCAAACGAAAGTGCGTCACAGAGTTCAGTGTAAGTGGTCCATTAACACATTGAAGGCCCAGAAAGGTAGGAAAAACATTTTTTAAATAGTCCATGTGACTACAGAGGTTCAACCTTCCTTTTCTAACTAGAGTTAGTGTGTAATGTTGCTGTTTGAGGATAAACAACATCTGCAAAGTTACAACGCTCAAAGTTCAAAGCAAAGGGCGATATTTATTTTTTAAGAAATCGCTTTTTTCAGGACTACAATAAACGACTGATAGGCACTACAAGACATTCCTCCCGGGTTAGTGACATCACTAACCCTAAAATTTACATAAACCCCGTCCCCATAGTCCGTGGTTAAGCGAGGTCTGTAGCGGGAGAGAAAGGACATGAGTGGTGCATAAAAGGGTCAAGTGCAAATGACGAGAGACCGGATATAAGCCGCTGTGGAAAGAGAGTGAAGAGAGAGAGAAGGACTGAGGACTCGTGCATGGTTACTGGTGGAAAGAGTGACTGAACCCGTCTATGAACCTGTCTATGAACTATGTCTGTGCTGTAGCGAGTCTACGGTGAATGCACTGTGTGCGCGACTTTTATTTGTTGTTATTTTGAAGTTATCCCAATAATACGTACGAGTCCCAGTCACGCCGACCCTGTCTTCTTCCTTCTAGGACTGGGCGATATGGCCTAAAAAAAAAATCCAATTTACGATTTAAATCGATTTATTTTTCTTCCCTTACTTAAAATCAATCTGCAGATGACAAAGAAATTGTTCCAAACAAGTTTTAACTTTATTTTGTTTTGATTTTCCCTTCTGGGATTTTCCCCTTGTGGTTAAAGTGCAATCAGAAACAACAAGCAAAAAAGACAAAATGGCAGGCCCTGCCTTTGTAATCAGTGAAAATGTAACATAACATAACGTAACAACATGAAATGGGTGGAATGGGATCTGACAAGCGCCAAAACGGTGTTTATCGTTTGAATTTCGTAATTATCGACATAATCTGAGAGCTGAGAATTTGTTTCATAGCAGGCTTGTGCAAAATTCAGAATTTCAGAATTAGCCTACATTCAATTCATGAATTGGAATTTGAATTGAATTTACTCCGCCCCAAAAGACATTGAATTGAATTTGAATTGGAATGACAGGAAGTGGAATTAAATTAATGGCAATTCAAAGAAATTCCACAGTCACACAACAGAAAGAATGTGTTGAGTCTCGCAAGCATTCAGTGTAGGAAGGTTACTTTGTAAATGTTATTGCTTACTGTTATTAGTTAAACATTATAAATGTGGTTTGGATTACTTTATTTGGATAACTTTATCAAAGCAAAGCAATTTCGTTTTAAGTTGATTAGTAACTAGTTGAATTAAACATTTAACCTCAGTAAAACAACTAAATACAATTACTTTAATTTTGTAATTTAATAACAGAAAATTCATTTCACGTAACTATTTACTCCTCAACCCTGCATACATTTTGTTCTAAAATATATATTGATCAAATTCTTGAAATAAATTACCCCCTCAGTGTTGTTTAATTAGTTTTGTTCCTATGTAATTTTCATTTCAAAGTAATCACACAAACACAAAGTTGTTGTAAATGAAGTTATCATTTATTCCAATGCAAAAATTACTGAGCAACACTGTTGCTGTCTTGATCACTGAACTCATTAAAATCCTTCTTTCTGACTTCGATTTATGTTGTTGGTTACAGCATAACTGTGAATCTGCATAAATGCCCAGAATTTCTGATATAATATAAAGGATTTATTTAAAGTTGTTAAAAAAAAAATCTTTCTTTTAGGCACACACAGATGTCAAGATTCAGTCTATGCATCTCAACAATGGTGAGGAGCACAATATTCAATTAGGAAAAGTAAATTACATAGACAATTCAGATCATAATTTATTCATACCACAATGCATGATAGGAGCCATTAACGAGTTGTGATTGGTGGCAGCCACTGCAACATGCTTTATTATTGTCACCATTGTTGAGATTCACAGGCTGATTATTGATGTCTGTGTTTTAAATGAATTTATCTGAATGTCTATTGATCAGAACAATGATTATTAAATATTTTGAATTATAAGTAAAGTACTGATTATCATAGGCTGAAGAATCACTAAACTGCTGCTAACGAGTTTAACCAAACTTTTTCAATAAGTTTCCTTTTTCAGATCACAGCATGATTATGTCAAAACATAACTAACACTATAAGATAACATTTTACTTTGTTCATTTCACTGTTATTAATCAATAACAGCAGACAAACAACAGTAATTATTAAATTAAACACATAATGGTCTAGAGCCCAACTAAAAGAAAACACCCATCACCTTAATGGTAACTTACAATTTGTGATTTTCTTCTTCAGTGATTCTGCTTGTTGACATAAGGTGTCTTCAATAATACTCAATCATCACTAAATTAATCACTTAATTATCTTCTCAGCCCTAAATGCCGCTTCATCTGAAAGCAGGTGATGGTGATTTACTACTAATCAAGGAACCGGCTTTACTGACGAGATGCGCATAACAAAATCGCGATTTAAATCGCCCAGCAGCATGAATAAAAAATATTAATTTTAGATAATAAAATACCTAAAAAGTTACTTATTGTCCCTTTAAAACAAAGACAACAACACGGTATGTTGATTGATTGTTGAAAAATAATAATATATTGATGTTTAATATTATTTGAATATAGGGCTATTTTCTGTTCCATTTTTTCCTGTGTTGTTTAATTTAATTAGGTGATTCTAGGTTGAAATATTGATGATTACAAGTTTGGGGGAAATGCAATTAATTGCAATTAATTACAGCAAATTGTGCAATTAATTAGTTTTTTAGTTTACTTTATTTTTACAGTAAAGTAATTAGATCATTAAATATTTTTATGATTAAAAACTTTAAAAATAAAGAGCACCACCAATATTGTTTAGCATAAAACGCTAATCATATTTCACTACATTATTAATTTTAATATTCATATTTAAAATATCTCACGTGGCTTGTAAGAGGCTGAATGCAAATCTGTTTCAATAATGTAAAGTAACTAACCAATTTGATGTGTCGTGTCAAAGATGTTAAAAGGGTAGAAATAAAGTGGCAGCAATACGTGAGATCAATTCCCCTCACAGATTTCAAACTTTAACTTTTGTCTTGACATTCATTAACAGTTCTCACTCCAAACATCGAGACAATCACACAAACGAACACAAAATCGCTCAGGTCTGAATTAACTCAACATATTCTCCTCATGCTCGCTGCTGCTGCACTAAATGTTTATTTCAGTAGGAAGACGCCAGAAAAGACGCACACGTATCGATGAAAACCATACAGAAATGAGCCTGTCGCTTAATCAAACTGTATAAAGTGTGTGTGATGGTTGTGTGAATGTAAGAAATACCGTGAACTGCTCTCCTCACCTCAGAAGACTCGACGCTGACTCTGAAATGAAAGCAAGTTCGGGTTGCGCTGCCGCTCGGAGTAAGAATGGGCGTGTCGAAGGTTTCTCATTGGTGAAAGGAGATTCTTTCTGGTCACTGCATTGGCCAATCAGAATCAGTTCAATGAGAAAAGACGTTAGCGATGTTAGTCACATGACAGGAAAAATGAGCTGCAGAAGTAACACGAGCTGTCCAAGAAGATTTAAAATAAACATAGAAGAGTCTTGTGTTTTTTTGCCAATCAAATAAGGAGAGTATATTTCATTTAGTTTATCACTGTATGTACACACAAAAAAAATTGGTCTGATTTGGAAGAATATATAACCACAAAATTGAATGTAAAGTATTTGTAGTGTTCTCTGTACCTATTTTCCTGTGTATTGTTCATAATAAAGTTTGTAATAAAAAAAAATAAAAAAACACGAGCTGTCCAAAACAAAGCCCTTTTACTTTCACGATTGGTTGCTGATAAAAAGGAAATGACCTAATAGTTTATAGTTTCACTTCAGAATATTATCTCAAGAGCTGTTTATGAACGCTATTTTTTTTATATTACACACTTAATTTCATAAGAACTAAAAACAATTATAACTTTAATAATGGTGAGGCTGAAATGGAGAAACAACCCAAGTGTATTTATACATTTTCATTCTTGCAAGAGGGTCGTTCTGACACACAGAGAGTGTTTTGCAATCAGAGAAGAAATAAAGGAAGTCACTCTCCGACAGTTAACGGTCACACATTTCCTTCAGAGGATGTGTGAGGATCTACTGTTGATCAGATAAAACTACTCCTCACATGTTGTTTGGGGTGTTGAGGGAGGCCCACCTGAGAGTGGCACTTCCTTCGCTTCATTTGCACCTCCAACTCGACGTCAATGCAGAAAGGGTCATAATAAGAAATCTGTAACCAAGGATGCAGCCAACGAACTATCTTGGTTAATAAAGTATATAACCATCTAAAAGTGTTCTGCTGAATAAAGAGGTTGTTGTTCATCTCTGCATCTCTCAAACCACACGAGAGAGCAGTGACAAGAGTCATTATCCACAAATACAAAGGAAATGTTAGTTGCTGGCTAGAGAACAATCCGCTAGCTAGGCATCATGCTTGCACAGAAATAGCAGGACTACACTTGCTAGAAACAGCAGTCATGCGCTTGATATTAAGACGTCTGAATTCAGACTATAAAAGAAGAGACCTGGACAGGACTCTTTGCTCTTTCTTGCAATCTCCAGTCTGCATTCTGGGGTCGCGTTGCGGTTTGACTCAAATTTACGGAATATTGCTGTAAATTTCAAATCTACAGAGCCATCGTCGTGGGATTTTCAACGGTCGTGATTCGGGTACGGCAAGACGAATGATTCACACACAAGCAACTGTGGTAAGTGACTTTTAGTTTTGTAAGTGTCGCAGTATATAAAGGTATATAGCTATATATATTAGCGGTTACTATTTGTAATCCAGGATTCACGCGCCCGCGGTAGGATTTCACACATTCCCCCGCGCTATAGCATCTAACGTTATGGGTAGAAAACCTGAGTGCTTACATTTTGAACATCATGCTTAAATGACACTATTCACGGGAACTTCGTGTTGATTAGCACAGTTCGTCGTGATTATTTTATGGCAGACAGTCGTCTGTTAACACGGTCACAGAAATGAAAATGCGTTGCTAAGGCCTTGCTGTCAGCCCGCTCACGGAGCGTCGCTGAATGGGAGAATGGTGCTGTTTGAAGTTGTTAATCCATTAGGTTCAGGAAAAAAAAAAAACACAAAGTGCTGGCAGTCTAATCTATCTCACTTATAGGAGACATTTTGCCTCAATCGGTCAAACACTGACCATATGCAACTTGTTCTTCTTTGCAGAGAGCAAGATTTCAAGTTCTTCGGACATGATTTGGTGATGGGGCAGTTGGTAAAGGATCTTAAAGACCTTGAGGTGAGTGGCATCCAAATGCCCAGTGGTGAGGTTAGGAAAGCAATTGTGTGTGCCATTGCTGGAGATAACCTTGGCTCACATGGTATTGGAGGTTTTGTTGAAAATTTCAGCACCAGTTCCTTCTTTTGCAGATTTTGTGAAATCGATCGACCAACATTTGTGGCAGACCCACTGGCCAAGGGGCCAAGCAGGACTGTACATTCATATAAAGGTAATATCCAAGCAGAAGATTTGCACCTTAAATAAGGGGTCAAATTTGACTCACTGTTCAACAACTTATAACATTACCATGCACTGAAAAAAATGATACTTTGGATTAACTTAAAAAAATTGATGTAATTTGTTACAGCTAATTTTTTTAGATTTTCTCAAATTGTATTTATAATTTAGTTAAAACCATAAATTTTGATTTATGTCAAACCAAAATTTTAAGTTTTACCTTTACCCAAAGTACACAGCAAAAACTCCAGTGTTAAATTAACACTCAAGAGTGTTAAAGTTAATGAGATAATTAAGTGATTAATTGAGTGATGATTGAGCATTATTGAAGACACCTGATGTTAACAAGCAGAATCACTGAAGGAGAAAATCACAAATTGTAAGTTACCATTATGGTGATGGGTGTTTGCTTTAGTTGGGCTCTTGGCCATTATAAGTTTACTTTAGATTTTGTTTATCTGCTGTTATTGATTTATAACAGTTAAATGAACAAAGAAAAGTGTGATCTGATGGTGTTGGTTATGTTTTGACATAATCATGCTGTGATCTGAAAAACTTATTGAGATAGTTTGGTTTGACTTGTTAATTTCAGCAGCTCTATGATTCTACAGCCTATGATTATTAGTATTTTTCATATAATCCAAAATATTTAATAAACATTGTTCTAATCAAAAGACTTTCCAATTAATTTATTTAGAAACACAGACATCAATAATCAGCCTGTGAATCTCAACAATGGTGACAATAATAAAGCATGTTGCAGTGGCTGCCACCAATCACAACTCATTAATGGCTCCCATCATGCATTGCGTTATGAATAAATTATGATCTGAATTGTCTAATTTACTTTTCCTTATTGAATATTCTGCTCGTCACCATTGTTGAGATGCATTGACCGAATCTTGACGTCTGTGTGTGCCTAAAAGAAAGATTTTTTTTTTTTCAAAACAACTTTTAAGAAATCCTTTGTATTATATCTAAAATTCTGGATATTTATGTCGAATCACAGTTATGCTGTAATCAACAACATGAACCTATGTCAGAAATAACGATCTTAATGAGCTCAGTGATCAAGTTCAAATGATGATTGTCATAATATAATCAACACCATCAGATCACTTTTTTTTTTTCTTTGTTCATCTGTCAGTTATAACTCAGATACAACAGCCAAACAAAATGTAAAGTAAACGTATAAGGGTGAAGAGCCCAACTAAAGCAAACACCCATCACCTTAATGGTAACTTACAATTTGAGATTTTCTCCTTCAGTGATTCTGCTTGTTAACATCAGGTGTCTTCAATAATGCTCAATCATCACTCAATTAATCACTTAATTATCTCATTAACTTCAACACTCTTGAGTGTTAATTTAACACTGGAGTTTTTGCTGTGTACTTTGGTTTAAGGTAAAACGTTGAGTTGGAAAAAATTAAAATTTAGGTTTGACATTAATCAAAATTTATGGTTTTAACTAAATCATAAATAGAATTTGAGAAAAATTAAAAAAATTAGCTGTAACAAATTACATCAATTTTTTTAAGTTAATCCAAAGTAGCATTTTAGAGGGTGTAACACTTACTTTGAGGCAAAGTGAAAACAGAAGGTATAAACTGAAAATCACAATTTTCCATTGGACCAATGCAAATATATATTTTGAATGAATTGCACTGATGTTTCACTTTTTTCAGTGATGTGTGCCAGCCTGGCTTGCCTCCATGCATTGGACATGATCTTTTTGAAGGTGTTGTGTCCTATGATTTGGCTCTGTGCATTAAACATCTGGTCAGAGTTGAAAAACAGTTTACATATGTGGAACTGAATAGAAGGGTAAATCAATTTAGATACCTAGGCAATGATGCACATGACAAGCAATGTGAGATAAATTCTGGGAGTGATAAACTTGGAGGGCATGCTGTTCAGAACTGGTGTTTCCTGAGATTGCTACCGGTGTTAATAGGAGATAAAATAAGGGACTCAGCTGATAACGATGTGTGGCAACTTGTTTTGCAGCTCCGACAGATGGTAGAGTTCATCTGTGCACCTGCCATTACTTCAGGACAGATCGCCTACTTAAAGGTAATGATTGAGGACTACATGTATTTTCGAAAGAAACTATTTCCTGAACATCCTCTGAGGTCAAAACACCATTATGTTACCCATTATCCAGAACTAACAGTCCAGTTTGGGCCACTCATTCGTCTCTGGACCCTCAGATTTGAAAGCAAACACACATATTTTAAGCAGTGTTCAAGAAAGTTGCACAATTTCAAGAACATTTGCTCTACTCTTGCTGAAAGGCATCAGCTATTTCAAGCTTACTTAAGTGCTGGTAGTCTGTTCCCACCCCATGTTGTTGCTGAAAAAGGAACAGATTTTTGCCCATCCGATTATAATGACGATATTAGAGAAGCTGTTTCACACCTTAACTGTCAGGCAAACACACTAATTTCACATTAGGCAAAAAGTGAAAGGGACTAAACACAAAAAAAAAAATGTTTCTTGTGCTGGATCAAATTGATGACGGAATTGTATTTGGCAAAGTAAAAGCCATTCTCATTCAAGGAGATTACGTCAACTTCATCACAGAAAGATATAACTCTGTAACTCTCATTGATCAGGGCCTTCACCCTGCTGCCAGTATTTTACTGTAAAATTTACAGGTATTTTTTAACAGTGTACTCATTTTATAAACTGTAACAAGTATTCTTTTCATTTGATTCTTTTAATAAATATTGTTAAACATTTATTATAATCATCTGACTGGACCTTGGATTTTTGGGTACGTGTCACCTTCTTTTATCTGGATCAGGGAGATCCTAACTGGAGGAAACATACAAAAGGGTGAGCATTCTTTTGATATAAGAATAATCACTGTGAGATTTGATTGATTAATAAAGCCTAGCCAAAGAGGCAGCTTACGACAGGGTTATTGTTGTATAGCGAACACGGTTGAAGAGTACCTTAAAAGGGAGACTTATAATACACAGGGGAAATCTATTACCTTTATAATAGAATGCGAATTTGTATAGACTGAAAGAGCCTATCCTTTAGTCATGTCCTCAAGAGTTAGGTGATCAGTCTCTACAAATTCATATTCTATTATAAGAATAATAGATCTCCCCTGTGTATTATAAGTCTCCCTTTTGTGGTACTCTTAAACCTTGTTATCAATACAACAACCCATGCTGCCTCTTTGACTAGGCTTTATGATCAATTAAATCTCATAATTTCTCACTCTCTGGTGTTGTTTTCTCCAGGAAGGATCGTCCCTGATCCAGTTAGAAGAATATGACTCGTACTCAAAAATCCAAGGTCCAGTCAGATGATTATAATAAATGTTTTATTAAAATTTATTAAAAGAATCAAATGTAAAGAATACTTGTTACAGATTATAAATGAATACTAACTAACAGATAGACAGGGCCGTAGCTAGAGGATTCTAGCTACTAGAGGTTGTGGCTAGAGGGCCACAATCAACACAACAAAAACAACAACAACAAAAATAACATCAAAAAGAAAAGTATTTATGTGAATACAACCACTTGATAGCCACACAGAGGCTGTGAACAAATACTTGCCAACAAAAACATAACATAGATAAAAAATATAGTGACTTGGAAATTATATACAGGTATCATCATCTGAAACAAGAACAATTTAGCTCAAAATAAGAAGACTTATGTAAAATGATGCTAAAGATTGTATGTTTGAGGTAAGTTATTCCAGTCCAAAGGAGCCTTAAATATAAATGCTCTCTTTCTTATTTCGTTTTAGACTATAGGAGTGAAAAAAAGTATTGTTTAGAATGCCTAAGGTTATGAATTGAAGAATGCTAAAATATACACATTTAAATATGAGTTGCAGCCAATGTATGTGTCGTCTTGTATTGAGTGAGGGCCATTTAAGTGAATTATACATTACACAGTGATGAGTATTACAGGAACATCCAAGAGAAAATCTACAGAGATTATTGTGTGCTGTATATAGGGGTAGAAGGCTAGTTTTAGATGCATTTTGATAAACAACATCGGCATAGTCAAAAAGCGGCAATATCAGTTTTTTTTTTTTTTTTTTTCGGACAATAGTGTAAAACAGTTTATAGGTCGAAATAAAACAAAGGTTGCAAAATTAATTTTGTGAAGAAGGTGTTCAATGTGAGGTTTGATTGTAATTTTCAGAATCAAGCCAACCCAAGTATTTCACTTTATCAACCTCATGCAGAGAAGTACCGTCATTGCACGTTATAATTAGATTAATAGATTTTGTTTTAAGAGCTTGTCTTGTACCAAAGACCAGTGTAAGATTTAGTTTTATTGAGCAGTAGTTTATTAGATAGCAGCCATTTCTGTAAGGTACTAAAATCCAATTCAAGAGCAGTTTGAATTTGCAATAAATGTGATTTAGACGTATAAATGACGTATCATCTGCATTTAGTTGAAGAGAGGAATTAGAACAGATTAAAGGCAGATCATTAATAAAAATAGAGAAAAGAAGTGGACCCAGCGTTGAATCTTGGGGTACACCTATTTGTTGAACAAATAAATCAGATCTACTCCCTTTAAGAACAACACATTGCTTTCTACTATGTAGACACGAACTTAACCACAATAATGCATTTTGAGATAAACCAATTGCATACAGCTTATCTAAAAGTAGATAGTGATCCACCAAATCAAAAGCAATAAAAAAAGCCCCTGTAAGATTACAAGTATCAGATGCTGAAAACACATCATTAGTAAATTTTAAATGAGCTGTAGTTGTCGAATGATTAGGTCTAAAACTGGATTGAAATTGTGAAAGGATCTTATTGGTCTGGAGATACTGTGATAACTGATTAAATATTATTTTCTCAAATACTTTAGCAATAGAGCAGATTATTTAAATAGGTCTGTAGTTATTAGGATCAAGACTGTCACCACCTTTGTAGAGTGGAGTAATGCGTGCATATTTGCAGATAGCTGGTAACTCAGGAGTAAATAAGGACATATTAAACAGGTCAGCTAGTGAAAACATAAGAATATGAGATGCTAATTTAATAAATCTGGATTCAATCCCATCAAGTCCTCCATCTGCTCGAGCTTAGTTGTTTAATAGCATTTAAGACATTAGTAAGTGTAATTTTCGGACTTTAGGATTTTTTTAATTATTAGAGAGACATTCTTTATAGTAATTAGATTTTGTGTTGCGGGTCATTGTCTTAGAAATATTCTCTAATTGTCTGTATGATTCCCAATCATAATTTTTCCTTGACTGACGATATATAGCCCAAGCCTTGTCCCTCTGCTTAAAGAGACTTATAAGTTCTGAACTTATCCATGGCAGGTGTCTTCCCTTCACCTTTGATATTTTCCAGGGAGCATGTCTGTCGATTACCTATGACGCTGGACGATGGAAAGGTCAGCACAAACATATGCAAGAGCAAAAGTCACAGCAAAAGCAAGGCAAAAAGCAACGCATAGCTGCTTGTCATTGGGTTATAAGCGTGTCCATCCGACCCGTCCTTCCGAGTGTGACAGCCAATCAGATATTGTCTTGGGCGGGACCTACACCCGTTCTCCGGTTCTTGCATGTAATTAGCGTAATGCCCAAGTGATCGCGTGTGCCCAAACTCCTGAGAGTTTAGTTAAACGCTTTAATAAGCAAACTTAATATGGTGCATCCTACACACATCTACTTTATATCAAAATTCTAGAAATCATTTACCCATCAAGTAGGTACCAAAATACATATATGTCCCATATTTGAGGTGGAAGTAAATAAGGATTTAGCTGTGATAAGTGTTTAACACACACAATTAACTTGAGTAATATAAAGCATACATAATACAGAGGATACACATGTATGAGGCAACTTCTGGTGATTAGTTCCTATAACTGAGGTATAAAACCCTACGAATAGGCTGTAATAAAGGTTAAACACACAGAAAAAACTCCACAGGTTATATAAAACATACATGATACTTAAGATATATGTGAGGTAAATACTGGTGATCAATTCAGCTTATTGGAAGCAATTTTGAGACCATTGTTTGTATTAAACCACAAGTGGGTTAATTTCAGTCTATTGGTTTTGGAGACAAAAGTCTCTGGAATTTACAGCTGCAGGAAGGAGGTTCCCTGGTTTAAGATTTGTGGCCATGGGAATGCCTTAGCGTCCTTCGTTTCCTGATAAGGCTGTGGATTTATGCATTGGGGTCACCACAGGGTTTCTTGGCCATTTGGTCTTAAGTTTGGGGAACAAAGATAAATCTTTTCCTGCTGTCCTGGCATCGCTGGTTTGAGATTAGACACGCACAAAAGGGAAAGGGGGTGACATCTCCTTTAGCCATCTCAGCACCATGACTGTGTTTTATGACTTACTAATGGTTCGATGGGGAATCATTCCGAACTGTGGAATGCAGTGTCGGGTTCATTTAATGAAATGGCTTGTTCACGGATAATCCTACATCATTATAATATATAACTATCTGTGATCTCAGACTGTGATTGTTTTTCACCTGAGTGAGTAAAGATAACTGAAGGAACCTCTCTCAACATGGATATCGGTGATCCTGTTTCTCCACTGAATGGATCCTCATATGTAGCTTCAGGTGAGTTTTAAAAGAGAAATTATTCCCGCACTGATCACACGTGTGCGGCTTCTCTCTGCTGTGGATCCTCTCATGTTTTTTCAGAGTTGACAGCAGATTGAATCTCTTGTCACAGTGTGAACACTTGTAAGGTTTTTCTCCAGTGTGAATTCTCTGGTGCAGTTTTAAACTGTTCACTGAAATAAAAGTCTTCTTACACTCAAAGCACATGTACTCTCTCACATCAGTGTGTGTTTTCTGATGTACTTTTAAATTGCACAGCAGTGAAAAACTCTTTCCACATTCAGAGCATGGATGCGGCTTCTCCTTTATATGAACTGTCAGGATGTGTCTCTTCAAGGTTGATGCACTAATAAATGTTTTTCCACACTGATCACACGTGAACGGTCTTTCTCCAGTGTGGATCATCATGTGAACATCAAGATGTGGTTTTTGTGTGAAGCTCATCCCACATTGATCACATGAGAACGGCTTCTCTCTCGTGTGGATTCTCATGTGAATTTCAATATCTCGTTTGCTCGCGAAACTCTTCCCACACTGATCACAAGAGAACGGCTTCTCTCCAGTGTGGATTCTCATGTGGCGCTCAAGATTTTGTTTGCTTGTGTAACTTTTTCCACACTGAGTGCAGGTGAAAGATTTCTTAGTTCTTCTTTCCTTTAATAATTTCAGTTTTTTCTTTGAGCGACTCAAAGGTTTTTCTCCAGGTTGGACATGAAGTTCTTCACTCTCCTCGCTCTCTTCCATCAGGTCTGAAGTGAAAGAAAAAAAAATCATCAAAATAATACAAAGAGAAAAAAAAATAAAGGACATAAGTAGACAACTGCTATAACATATTACCATTTTGCTGTTTTTTATTTTATTTATATATATATATATATATATATATATATATATATATATTAATTAAATAAAGTTAAATAAACAAGTTTTCCTGTCTTCCTGTTTGAGTTTGGCGAATTCAACACCGGCTCTGCTTGCCACAGAAATGTCACACAGTGAATTACAAGAACACAAACTTTTTGCAGTCAAGTGGAGCAGATTGTATATTACTATACTTTGGATTTAATGTTATTTTTTATACATTAAATGTATCTTTATAAAAAAGATAGAAGCAGCCAACATCAAGTGCCATATATAATTTTGAAGGAGTGGTTGATTATGATGAACTTAATGCCTTAATTTAAAAAATTAGGAAAAATCCAACCTTTTAGGACACCAATTTTCTTTGTGAATGAATAATGTATCGTAAATAAATAAATGTTCTTCCTTAAAATACAGGGTGCATAAGTTTGTACACCCCTATGTTAAATTCCCATAGAGGCAGGCAGATTTTTATTTTTAAGTATTTTTTTTAATTCATTTTTAGGATACCATGCATCCTGATAACGTTCCCTTGGCCTTTGGAATTAAAATAGCAATAGCAAATCAATGCAATAGCTTTTAGGCTAACTGAAATAAAACCATGCCAATCTCTAGGTATGGTGAAGGCTATGTGATGATGTGGGGCTATTTTAATTCCAAAGGCCAAGGGAACTTTATCAGGATGCATAGTATCCTAAAAATTAATAAAAAAAACAACTTAAAAATAAAAATCTGCCTGCCTCTATGGGAATTTAACATAGGGGTGTACAAACTTATGCACCCTGTATTTTAAGGAAGAACATTTATTTATTTACGATACATTATTCATTCACAAAGAAAATTGGTGTCCTAAAAGGTTGGATTTTTCCTAATTTTTTAAATTAAGGCATTAAGTTCAATTTCCAAAATATGATTTTTTATTCCTATTTTTAGTCAACTTTAGCATGGGTGTATAAACTTATGCATTGCACTGTATATATATATATATATATATATATATATATATATATATATGCAGCAAGAAGTGTAAACAATTGTGAAAATTGTCTTGTGCAAGACAATGGGGGACTAAGCATTAACCGCATGGGTTTCTTTGACGAATCAATGCTGATCAGAACTTGATGACAATCACATTAACTATATGAAGCATCTGAATGTTCAAATGCAAACAGAAAAGCAGTGAATCTCCTCTTTATGTGACTTTTTAAAGCATACAGATGGATTAGCAGTTCAAAAGTTATTAAACATTAAAGAACAACAGTTATTTTTAGCCGTCGGCAGCTGTATAGGTCTTTAAGGGATAAAAGAGCTAAAATTATATTTAGTTTGACCTGATGTTGACAATCAATATGAACATTTCGTAAACCTTCCTCCACTGACCATTTGTTGAAAACCAAAAATGAAACTTTTGCAGCCATTTCATAGTTTAACTGTTTATCTAAATGTGATGAAGTGATTGAATCTTTCTAACATGAATGTTCTTCAGCATCATAAATGAATGAAGAATAAACACCAACCTCTTTGTTCTTCAGGATCTTCAGTGTGTTTCATTCTGCAGGGTTCTGGATCACTCATGTTCTCACTGTCCTCTTTAATAAACTCAGTCTTTGCAAATTTCAGCTCTTCCTGATGCGCTGATGCTCGTCTTCACTTGCAGCATTTATTGTGGAATTTTTGTGGGAGGGGCTTCAATGACCATGTGACTGATGTGGGAGGAGCTTAACTGGTTATGTGACTGACAAACCCAAAAGCTGATCTGCCCAAAATAAAAAAAAAATATCAGTTGCTGAGTTTGTTTCCATTCCATTGAATGGGTGACATTTGCTAACTCTTCAAAATTAAACTTTATTGTTGTATCTTTTTTCAACACTGAATCGAATACTACACATATTTAACTATTAAAAATGTGTATTGGTCAATCTCAGGCAACTTTTTTTACAAGGTTTCTAAGCAGAAGATGGACGCATGTTTTCTCAGTCCTATTACCAAAACTCATGTGCCATTTAAAAAAGCATTTAAATTAATTCCTTTGTTTTCCCAACAAGAAAGTGTTTATTTTAAATAAATTGCAGGTTATATGTTTAAATAATTGATATTTGTGGAAAAAAAATCACTATATATAGAGGGAAGTTAAGACAAAAAAGGGAGAAAAGAGAGGTTTGCAAGTGTGTTTCGCTTCTTCCCCTGCAGGATGCCATGAGTGGGTGTTTCTGGCACCGGCATAGTATGAGTTCTCTCCATCTTATACAAAACAGAAGAAAGACAAAAGGTTTAAGTCACTTTGTGGTGGACGGGCTCCCTGGAAGTATGGTGTTCACATTGTAAAACTAATGCTAATGTCTATAATATAAGTAATTGCAACCTTAAATGTTAAAGGTACAATATTATACTATGAGTAGTAATATTTACAGTATTAAATCAACAAAACAGAGGACTCTACTCACTCCTGTTACTTTAACTCACCCCTTTTATTTTTCATATAAGTAACAGGAGTTTTTAAGCAAAAAGTTATCAAATACATGGCATATGGCCGCATAGCATACATGCCAATAGTATAAGGACACGGAGGAAATTCTAGTGACTTACTAAAAGTTAATATTTTTTTAAAATAAAATCTAAGAAATAATTTAGGTAACAGGACAGTATGTTGAGATTGACCTTCTCAGTCATAGTTACAATTTTAAATCAAATATACAGAAATTAAAATGAGATGACTTATGTTCTTCCAAATGTGTATTTTATCTAAAATATTAGGTGACATGTTTTTTTCTCATGAAAAAATAAATGTAAAGCATTGATTGGATACAAAGTCACACAACAATGCAAAAAAAAAAAAAAAAAAAAAAAAAAAAAAGATTTCTGAAGGATTTTAATCATTATATTCCATGGTAAAGTTTAGAGATAGAGGACACACAGAAAATGCTATTTTTTAGTTTTCTAAGTATTTTTTTATTATTATTATTTTTAAATAATTTAATATTTTAGAGTTAATTTTCATACATTTTTATACATATAATGTATAATGGGGACAAAAATGTCACCCTGTTGGTGGAATGGCTATTTTATACTTATTGATAACAGAATATAAATATTGTAATACAATTATTCCAAATAATGGTAAGAAAAATAATTCAATGCATAAAGACAGAAATAAATGTACATATAGTAGCCAACAAATACCCTCAGTCTGCTGACACCAATGAAATGAGCTTTAAGTGTCAATTCACAGGAGATCTGAAGACATCAGCATAATAAATGAGGTCAAAACAGGAACTATTGTCATGAAATAAAGAGTGTTTTCAGCAGATCTGTTAATATTGATGAGCCTCAGACTATCAACACACACGCAATAATCCGACAAAGAACAAGGGGAACACACGCAAGAAGTAGAGAGATAGTAATGAGACTAAAGTGAGAACATGGGGCACAAGCCGCGTTTCCATTACCCTTCAAATTGCGCAAAAAATGAAATTGTGAATTGAAAATATGCTCAATGGAAACAAGTCAATTTCGCAAAAACTCCCATTTATCGCAAACAAGTTTTTACGCTCGCATGAGGTGGTTTTTCAGGCAATTCGAAAAAGAAATATTTCGCAAAACTGCACTGGAAACAGTCACGTGACTTAGAAAGTGCGGTGTGTTTGGACAGAATACGAAGTCAAGAGTTAAAGGTGCTCTAAGTGATGTCGCACGTTTTTTAGGCAAAAACATTTTTTGTCACTTACAGCAAACATCTCACCATCCGCTAGCTGCCTGTCCCCTGAACACACTGTAAAAAAACGCAGTCTCTGTAGACACCACAGGCTCCACAAACAGCAAGAGAAACAAACTGGGCTCACCCGCACCACAAAACATAACAAACTGCTCCAGCCAATAACCGACAGGAATGATTTAGGGGTGGAGTTTGGGGGGTTAGTGCGCGGATGAGGAGGGAGGGTCTAGCTAGCCTCCGTTTTGTTTGACAATACTTTAAACGTCAACAAGAAGTGACATCACCCAACATCACTTAGAGCACCTTTAAAGTTTGAGATCTGTGAGGGGAATTGATGGAAATCGAGCTCAAGTGTTGCTGGGTCATTCTATGAAAATGTCCATTTTTCTGTCCCTAGCCTTTACAGAAATATTACACTTAAAAAACACTTTAGGGTTACAATTTCTTTACATTTTAAAATAAAACAATATGTTATTTGAACAATTACACCTTCTTGAGCCATCAATGTGGCAATATTTGATTTTTATTAATTCTATATAATTCCAAGCACCACAGACGTGCCCGTCCCCACAGTCATGTACAGAGGGAAAATGCTTTATTTTGAGGTCAATAACAGATTTTTACACCATTTAAAATACAATAATCTATACATAACTATCAAATATATTATGTAAATGATATATATATAAAAAATGCAGAATAAATATTATAAAATTTAGAATGAAAATAGAGGTCCCCTTGAGTTGTGTCACTGGTGTTACCGTTAAACAAAAATCTCTTATTTTAAAATAAAAATCACACTGATGACATCACTCGACTTCCTTCTTCCAATTTCCTGAATATCTATGAAGAAAAGCCCATGGTAGATCCACTGTCTCTTTTCAGTTATCAGAAATCTTCTCATTTATCTCATGATTTCATATGAAGCTTTTAGTTGAAGTCACTGGTATGACCTACTTTACTGTTATGTAATTGTAAAAAAACTAGAATACAAATGGATTAAACTACTTAATTTAGTTAGTATACCATGATTGACAACATGTGGTTTGTTACCTTGCAGCAGCCATTTTGTAAAATTATTTTTTCATGAAAATTGTCACTGGTGTTACTGTCACTGGTGTCACCTTTCTTATGGGTAACACCAGTAACTTCCATTTATAGATACACTTTATTGTGTCACTGGTGTTACTGTCTTTTTTTTCTGTCACATTAAATGCAATGTCACATGTGACATAGTAATAATGTTACATCCATTTAATTCTGCTACACTCAAAAGTTAAGATTTAAAGGATTGCATCATTACTTGATTTTAACTGGTTTTCAAATATTTTCATTGTTATAGCAAATAGATGGTAGCGCAGATGAACTACTGTAACCTCATTCAAGCACACTTTTAACAAACCTGATTAAAATAAATAAAACATAATCTCCTTATTTGTTGCATTATTATTATTTTTCGCTAACTCTGTCTACATGTGCTGAAAAAAAATTGAAATAATATTTCATAAAAACCTTTAATATTGCCAAAGAAGTAAGGTAACACCAGTGACAAAAAAATGGTACATGCCGTCTTTAAATAAATGTACAAAAAATATAAAAAATCATTAAGCTGTCATTTATGCGTATTCATAAAGTCAAAGGGTAATCTAATAATGTGGTGTAAGTTTAAATGTTAGAAAAAGAAATCAATTTTAAGACATCTTGCCATACCAAAAGTGGACGTTTCTGTAGAATGACCCTGCTACAGCCACTTTATTTCTCCTCGTTTGACACATATATGGATTAAATGTGTTAGTTATTTTACATTATTAAAATAACCTGCAACATATAGGCCTACTGCCAAATCCTTTACACTCGAGCCTATAATGAGTCACATGAGACATTTGAAAGCTATATACATAAATAATATTCTACCTATTACACTTGGAATAATATTACTTGTGGTGCTCTTTATTTTTTAAGCTTTATGGTCTGTTTTAGTTTCTACACATTTTAATGATCTAGTTACTTTATTGTAAAGAATGTAGTTATCATAAAATCAAATTTGATCAATTATTCCAATAGAGCAGTTTTACAGGCTGTTATCCTTTATAATTTACTCAATCTGTTTTTCAGTTAAACACTCAGAATAAAGTGAGATGATCTGCTGATGACCCTGAACGGCTTGTTGAATGAGTGTTGATAGTCTGAGGCTCATCAATATTAACAGATCTGCTGAAAACACTCTTTATTTCATGACAATAGTTCCTGTTTTCACCTCATTTATTATGCTGATATCTTCAGATCGCCTGTAAATTGACACTTAAAGCTCATTGCATTGAGTGTCAGACTGAGGGTAAATTGTTGGCTATATGCGTTTATTTCTGTGTTGATGATTTTTAACTGTTTTTCTTACCATTATTTATATTTGGAAGATATCTGGACTTTAATGAAGAAGCAGAATAATGTTAGGATTAGCAATACAAATTGTTCAAAATAATTAATGAATTGGCACCAGTTACTGTAGGATGAATAGATAGACAGACATAAATGCTTATTTAACAGGTTAAAGAATGACAAATATTTTTGCAACCTCTCATTTTCTATTTTGTGGGTATGTGAGTTTTATGTGAGTCTTGTATTGTTCAGTCATTTCATAGGTATCGGGAGAGTTGTTTGTTGTGTAAGTGCGCCCTCTATTGGATAGAGACTCGAGTGATGGTCATATACTGAATCTACGCGCTCGTACTGCTCAGTCTGCATTTCTACTCGACTGAGAGAGGTAGGTGTTCACATCAGTGCGATGTAAGCTTGAAATATACCGGTTGTAACTTTAGCTTTAGTGCACATGGTAACTTGTACGTGTATTTTATGATGAGTGCACATTTAGTTGAGATGTGTCGAGAACTGCTGTTTTGAGTGCTTAAGAAATGGCTAACCTCGTGGTTTGTTTTGCTGTGTGCTCGCGCTCGCCAGTCTATCGTCTTGTGATGCAGCCCACATGTGTCAGTTGTCCTTTTTCTTATGTTAGGCTGATTCTGAATGGAGATAGAATCCTGAACTTTTGCTCTCTTTGAAGTTGTACAGGAGTACTTCCAATACCTGGTTTAAAATATAATATGTTAATTTAAAAGTTTTTGTGTAGGCTATTTATTGATGTCCAATGGCATTGAACAGCCCAGATGTAAAGCATGTACATGTTGTTTCATGCATGTTACTGTGTGTCAACTAGTGAAAGGAAGATGGTTAAAAAACAAAAACAAACTGAGTAATTGTTTGATTTTGGCAGACCAGCTCCATAGCTCCACCCACTGCGATTACATCATCAGGGAAGCTCCTCCCACAGTAATTCTCCAATAAATGCTGTAAATTCCCATCAGCTAGAAAGGGAAGACAACATCCGGAAGAGCTGAAATCCGCAAAGACTGAGTTTAATAAAGAGGACAGTGAGAACATGAGTGATCCAGAACCCTGCAGAATGAAACGCACTGAAGATCCTGAAGAACAAAGAGGTTGGTGTTTATTCTTCATTCATTCATGATGTGGTAGAACATTCATGTTAGAAACATTCAAGCACTTCATCACTTTTAGATAAACAGTTCAACTATGAAATGATACAGAATGTTCTGGGTTTGTTCTTCAACAAATGGTCAGTAAAGGGAGGTCTGAGACATTTTTATATTGATTATCAATATTAGATCAAGCTAAATACTATTTTACATTTATTTTATATCTGGTTTCCAATTTGCAACAACGTTACCAGAATTTTAGTCATTTTCAACATAAAATAATTATTTTTTAAGAATAATCAGTAAACACCAAGTTACTGATAAAGTTGTATTTGTCAAATATCATACAAGTTATTCATAGTTATAGAGATTCTTCTTACAGTAAGTTTGGTAACAGGGTTGAAGAATACAGTCAATGCTACAGTTTGTGTAAAACTGAGACAATGGATTGAGATTATTTTCTTGTATTCCCATCATGTAGTAGAAAGAGCCCAGATGATGTCACAGTTTTAAGAAAGGCTCTGTTTTTAAAAGGAGGAAAATCATGTCAGGAGTAACAGGGTTGAGTGAAACATGTTGGACACAGATAATGCTAATAAAAATTGTTAATTTAAAACTAGTTAAAGCCACGGCCGCTCTACACTTTGAGCATGCGAAATTTCTACAGACGTGCCGTGCGACGGCCGAGAAATGACGTCACGTTCTTTGGCAGCTTTTTTACAAACATAAATTTGACATACAAGTATAACAAATAATAATAATAATAATAATAATAAAAAGCAATCCACTCCACTTGAATGATAAATGTTTGTGTTATTTCTCACAGGGTTATTCACTTGAGCTTGTGTTTCTGGTGTCTCACTTTCATAGACTCATGAATGGAAATCTATGAAGGAAAAGTCTAGTGTGAACGGCCATTAATAATTAAAAGTCAAGTCATCTTCATTTATATAGCGCTTTTAACAATGTAGATTGTTTCAAAGCAACTTTACAGAGATAAGCGTATAATTTAAGGTAACAGAAATTTTGTCTTTATAGTGGTTCTTTAATAAAGTTATTTTCCAGCTAAAGTTAGTGATGTGAAGTGAAGCAGGACAACGTCCCACCAGTCCTTGTTTTGGATTCTCATCCACAGGCGTGGTTTTGGCCGCGGGGAGGGGCATTTTTACTGCGTGATCAATAAGCAGCACGGCAAAATGGTTAATATGCTTTAAATTATGACCAGAGACAGATTAACATTACGCCCGCTGTTTAAAAAAATAAAGAACCAATAGAGGAGAATATTTATGCGCGAAAAGCGGGAAACTCTGTATATTTGTGCAGTGCGCATGTCAAAACATCAGGTCCGATTTGAAACTTGTGACATGTAAACACGCACATCAACCCGATTACTTTATTTATCATTCATGTAAACACCTTGTTCGGATTCATCAATCGGAATGATTTCATTACGATTGTGTCCATGTAAACGCAGCTATTGAGAGCGTATGGCTTAATTTAGATATATTTTTAAGATGGAAAAATGCGGTTTTACAGATACTAGACAGATGACTTTCAAATGAAAGATTGGTATCAAAGAGCACACCCAGGTTCCTAACCGACAACGAAGACTTAACAGAGCAGCCATCGAGTGTTAGACAGTATTCTAGGTTATTACGTGTGGGAGTTTTTTGTCCAATAATTAGAATCTCTGTTTTTTTCAGAATTTAGAAGTAGGAAATTACGAGTCATCCAATTTTTTATATCAGCTATGCATTCCATTAATTTAGTGAATTGGTAAGTTTCGTTAGGTTTTAAAGAAATATAGAGCTGAGTATCATCTGCAAAACTAATGCCATGCTTCCTAATGATATCTCCTAAGGGTAGCTTAGGAGTGTACAGAGTGAACAGCAGTGGTCCTAGTACTGAGCCTTGTGGTACGCCATACTGAACTTGTGATTAGGGCTGGGTATTGTTCAAAACATTTTGATACCGATACCTTGATTTCGATACCGGTTCCTGAACGATACTTTTTTCGATACCAATTTTATGAAATCCATTTTAACAAGATTACATAACACATTACCTCGGAAAAACTTTGGTTTTATTTTTTCAATTTGACTCATGCTCCTTAGTCAGTGCACAAAGGAACAAAAAAAGCACAAAGGAACAAAATATTCCTTATACATGCATAAGGAACAACACATTTTTTTATAAAGAGCTCATGCTCACCAAAGCTGAATTTGTTTGATCAAAAATACAGTAAAACTTGTAATATTGTGGAATAGTATTACGATTTAAAATCTTATTTGAATATATTTCAGAATGTAATTTATTCCTGTGATGTCAAAGCTGAATTTTCAAAATCTTTACTTCAGTGTCACAGGATCCTTCAGAAATATGAAAACAGTTTTTGGAAACTATGATGAATTTTTTCATGATTCTTTGATGAATAAACACATTACACATGTTTTAAGGTAATTTTTTATCACTTTAATGCTTACTGAAAAACAAATTCTGACCAACCAACACATTTTTGAACGGCAGTGTACATTCAGTAGTAGGTCATTATTGCAATATAAACACTGTCAGAGTGATCAACAAGGTATCTCTTCATTTACCAGTCCAAGACGGAGCAACTTTCTGCTCTTATGTTTACTCCGTGCACGGTCAAGGGCTTCATCATATCTGTCGCGGTACCGGTCTTTGCAGCAATTATTTTACCGCAAATACTGCATCGCGCGCTGTTGGCATCGAGCCTGGAGAAATGTACCCACACTTTTGATCGACTTTTCCACATCTTTAGAGTATTGTGAGTGTGTGTGCTCACATCTCATTGAGTATGTGCGCGAGTTTGTGTGTGTGTGCTTGCGTCTCATATGAGAATGTGCGTGGACAGTTTGTGTGCGCGCGCGTCTCATATGAGTATGTGCGCGGACAGTTCCGCGCGTCTCGTGTGTGCAGAGTTTGCGTGTAGGTTATGTGCGTGAGCGACTTTAGGCGTCGTTGTGCATTTCATATGCATTTGTTTGAGCACTGATGTTGACGAGTTAACCCCTTAGGTATCGAAATCTGGTACCGAAAAACAAGTCATTTTTCGATGCTCGATACTACCGAGGCAATTCGGTCGGTACCTAAAAAGTATCGAACTCGGTACCCAGCCCTACTTGTGATAGATAAGACATCTCTTAATTTACTGCTACAAATTGATAACGGTCAGATAAGTATGATTTAAACCATGCTAGTGCAATTCCACTAATGCCAACATAGTTTTATATTTTTTTTCAAAAGAATGTTGTGGTCAATGGTGTCAAATGCGGCACTATGATTGAGTAACACCAATAGCGAGATACAACCACAATCGTATGATAATAGCAAATCATTTGCGACTCTAACGAGAGCTGTCTCTGTACTATGGTACGGTCTAAATCCAGACTGGAAATCCTCACAGAGATTCTTTCAAGAAAGGAACACAGTTGTGAGGATACTGCTTTTTCTAGTATCTTTGACAGAAAAGGTAGATTCGAGATCGGCCTGTAATTGACTAATTCTGTTGGATCAAGTTGTATTTTTTTAACAAGCGGTTTAATCATAGCCAGCTTAAAAGTTTTTGGTACGTATCATAGAGACAAAGATGAATTAATGATATTAACCCTCTGGGGACCAAGCTGTTTTTGGGGTCCTTGAGATGTTCTGACATGCCTTGATATTTGTGCTTTTTTCAGTTATTTATAAACATGTTAATGGCAAAGGTGTAAATTCACTCTATATAGCACAAACAGGGCTACCATAATATGTGAGCAACGTGTATGTAGATGTTTGTATTTTTAAGAGAATAATGTTTATGCGTGGTTATTGGAAAAAAATTAAATGAAAGTTGCTGATTTAAGAACACAAAACACATATTAAATATGTGTCCACAAGACTTTTGACTAATTGATGTTGTCCCTTTGAGTTCTAGCTTCAAAATTATGTGAAAATCATCCTGCCTAATTGTTCACATGAAACACTACATTGATTTAAACATTGTAAAACAGTTTTTTTGTCAGAAGAGGTTTATGCGTGGGAGTGGTAATGGGTCATCAATATTAATGAGATTCAGACCAGGGGTGTGACATAGACGCTCCCTCAAGTGCTAATGGGCCATCAGGTGAGGCAGCCTGAACAAAGAATGAGGAGATTCAAATGTTTGGTTTTTCAATCTGTTTTATTGTAATTTTGTAAAAACAAAAGTAAAGGCAGGTATCTCACAGTAAATGCTTATGCCCCGTTGATGCGAGCTATAAGCAAATCAAATGTGACCAAAATAAATAATCAGACTACTGGTTTGTTTTGGTGCTACTTTCTGTGACACACCACAGAGCTCTGCAATAAGCTGTTCCATGAACTGTTTATGGGTCATGTTACCAGATAGCTCTTTGTGGATAAGGAAAGCATTGGTGGCAGCAATGTCCAAGAAGTGTAGAAAGATCTTTCTGTACCACTTCATTGATTCAATGTTTGTCTTGGCCCTCTTTGCCACATTCCTATAAAAATAATAATATTAATAAAGGTTAATAAAGGTTGATCAAAGTACTATCAGCATGTCAGGGCAGGGCAATCAGCATGTTGATAAAACAAAAAAAAATATAAGCTCTTTTATATTAACATTACCAATCAATAATTGTAATATTGTGCATGCATAACACATTTTTTGCAAAGCCACAGTAGTAGATAAAAAAATAGTAGATAAATATGTACTTACTCTTTTTGATTTCCGTTGCTCCGTGTCCTGCGAGTTGCAGTGGAAGGCAAGAGTGAACAAGCTACATTCCTTTTAAAAAAAGTTGAAAACTATTTTTATCATATATTTTACAGAGTACTATTCCAGCACATGCATAACTGATGGACATTTAGCAATGCTGATAAAGCAACACAATATAAGCTCTTTTATATTAACATTACCAATCAATAATTGTAATATTGTGCATGCATAACAACACATTTGTTGCAAAGCCACACAGGCTTTATAATTTAGGCTACACATACAAATACAAATTTCCTAACCAAGGGGTGTAGCATACACAAAAAAACAAAACAAAACATTTTTGACGTTGAAATGGTACGAGATATTAAATTCATGGTATAGATATGCACTTTCATTAGATCGTGTTGAATATAGGTAGATATCAAATGTCAATACTCTGGATGGCAAGTCCACCCAGTATAATATGTAAGCTCATGTTTTGAATAGCTTGTCAACTAATGCAAGTAAGAATAAATACTTACTCATCCGAAATTCCATCCACGGCTGGACAAGTCGCTCTTCAAAATACAAACGGTCATCAGAGTAGTCGCGCTCCTCTTCTGATGAAAATCTGGACTCTTTGTCGCTAGTATCCAGGACGAACTGAAGGGCTTCCGCACCGGTGTACCGTGTCATCTTCCCAACGCGCAGGTGACGAAATGATGAAACTTGAAGCGTTTAATGCATTTGCTTGGGGGTGTTTACCTGTTTTGCATAGATGGCTTAGCACATTATCTTGTGAATAGCGCGCTCCGTGAGTAGGCGTGAACGAATTAAAGTCAATGAGCTCGTAATGAGCTCGACTGGAATCGCTCTCTTTTTATACAGATTACAGAAGCTGATAATATTTGTTTTTTATATAAATTACTTCATTTAAAAGATGCGATCTCAAGCTTTATGCCCGTGGGTCTGTTTGCCTGTTTGACTGAATTTTCGCGGAGTTATAGATCATTTTCGAACGCGTTTCAAATGGGAGTTTACATACAGAGAGAAGGCAGACATCGCATCATGTTAAAGTTTCTTTATTTGTCAAAAAGCAAAACACTTTATTTTTATTGTGAGTATACTGAAAAAAATAGAAACTGAACAGGATCGATTGATGTATAACACGAAAATTAAAGATCAAAATTAACAGAGCATTTTGTGTTTATTTTTCATTGCTAAAAAAAAAACCGAGCAAAACGCACCGGCGCGTTTTTGGTCCCCAGAGGGTTAAGAAGAGGATCTATCACATCTGGGAGCATCTCTTTGGTTTTGAAAATATTACTATAAATTACAGCAACACCTCCCCCTTTGCCTTTCAGATGAGGTTCAGGTTTATAACAGTAATCTTGTGGGGTGGACTCATTTAAAGTAATTTAACTGTTTGGTTTTAGCCAGGTTTCTGTCAAACACAGCACTTCTAGATTATAGTCTGAAATCATATCATTAACAATGAGTGCTTTTGGAGTAAGGCAGGGGTGCCCAATCCTGCTCCTGCCGATTGACTGTCCTGCACAGTTCATCTCCAACCCTAATCAAACACCATCCCAGGACGGATGAATACCGTCTCTTTTCGACAGGTCAGGTCTGCCCCATTCTATATTATTAAGCCATCCATTGAGTGAACACAATCTACTAAGTATCTCACCACTCCTGCGAACAGGAAGGGGGCCAGAGCAAATTACAGTGCTTGACTTCGTACTTGCGAGTTCACACACCTCTTTAATATTAATTTTGGTGATCTCCGACTGGCGGAGTCGAACATCATTAGTGCCGACGTGAATAATGATCTTAGAGAATTTACGATTAGCATTAGCCAGTACTTTTAAATTTGCTTTGAAGTCATGTGCTCTGGCTCCTGGCAAACATGTGACTATGGTGGCTGGTGTCTCTATTTTCACGTTCCGTGTGATCGAATCACCAATTACTAGGGCACAATCAACAGGATTCTCAGTGGGTGTTTCACTGAGCGGGGCTAATCGATTTGTTATGGTAATCAGAGCGGAAGAGTGGTTTTTTGATCCGCGACTAGAGCGATCCCTCACTCACCCATTTACCTTTCTGCGCAGGCACTAATTCAGCCGGAACCGACTCATGTAAAGAGTTCATTATGCTAGGCGCATCCAAAGCAGTATCTAAAGCTCTAGCACTCTTACTATCCTCAATTAAAGTTTGGATGCGTTACTCTAGTTCTGAAATCTTCTCCGTCAGCCTGACTGTCTCCTTGCATTTATCACATAGAAATCCTATATTGCCGACAGAGAAGGCTATGTTAAACGTGACATGAAGTGCAGATGACAATAACAGGAGAAGACTTTACTCACCATGTTTGTTGACTGATTCTTACTCACCTTGGCATTTTATGAACTCAAAGGCGCGGGCGCATGAGAGAAAATAAATAATAAATAACAGTGCATGGGTGGCGTGTTAACAGGCTAGCGAATTACTTGTGTGTTGTGCTAATAATAACGGAAGCTAGCAATGTCAGGTTAATCCATGCCTGATAGCGCTCCGGCGCCACGCCGGATTTCCGGCGTACAGACGTGTCTGCGAAAAAAAAAAAAAAAAAATCTGGTTCGCGTGAGAGGCGCTTTGCTTTCACTAAACCACACCAGTAAGCCTACTTCAGCCAATCGGTAATAGGGTAGGCAGGGGCTGGTCTTGGGTTTTGGCCAATCAGATTGATTCAGCAGTCACTCCACGTGCAAATTTGTTTTGTGTTTCCCATACAAGAATGTGTTTCCCACACTGGCAGCGCGATCGCCAAAGTCATGAAGTGCAGCTTTATGAAGCCAGGGGAAGACACCAAACTTGTCGATAAAGGTAGATCAAACTTGATGAAAAAATTATCGTGGCCTGATTTGAGGTAGCTCGCCAACAGGCCGTTCATATCGCGTCTTTTGCGCGCTCTAGTTCATTCAAATGTAGGCGCGCGGTAAGCGGTAATAAGCGCGCTCATAATTGAAGCGACGTGCTCGTTTTTTCCATGTGTTTCGGCGGTGGAAATCCATTAGTCACTCAAACTTTTTTGTCGTTGTGGAGAGCGCAGATGCCACGGGAAAATCGGACCTGATTTTACTATTAATAATAAAAGATAAGCTAAAGTGCATTGTAAATGTCAGTAATGTATCTTTTTTTGATTAATTCTTTTCATAAATAATCATTTAAAGTCTGAAATATGTGAGGTTTATCTTTTTATAAAAAAAAAATTGTCAATACTTTTTGAACTTGTACATGTTAGTATAACATTTTGCAAGACACTTTTAAAAACTGGCTATCATTTTTAATGGCATTATTTTAATGTTTATGTAAACAAAAAGTGCATATTGATGCTTATTTTATTTGTTATTTGCTGGTTTTCGACATAAAACTTGGTGAATTGATTTCATTGTGTAGTATTAGTACTTTTTCTACAGGATTCTGTGATAACGTCATAATTTTTGTCACTATAATCATGAAATGAAATGTTCATGCCATTTCATCTCTAGCTATGATCAACTGAAATCAACTAATTATGTGTTTTTTACAGTATAATATGCAAAGTACAATTTTCTATAAAAAAATTATATCTGATTCTGTTCTTTTCTCTGACACGCGTTGTTGGTTGTGGAAGGTTACTAATGTGATTGCTTTATCTGTAAATTAAATAAATGCTTTTTCAATGACTGAATTCATTGAAATAAAATTAATTCTTCGATATGAATATTTTTTGGCAATGCGTCGTAGGTCTTAAATTTCAATCTTTATGGTCTTAAAATGTCTTAAAATTGTCTTAAATTTGACTTACTCAAACCTGCTACTGTAATATAGGCTTGTATTGGGTTTGTTCATCTCATGTCTGAATGATGTCCATTTATATCCACAAAAGTCACAAGACTCTATCATTTAAGGGACTATTTATCAAAATGTTCTCATAGGGGAGCACACCCCTGGATCCCGCTTGACAATTATGTTAATCAGGGCATATATATTGGTTTAGGGGCCCGCTTACCTCCCAGGGAAAAAAGTTCAGGCTCAGGATTTTTTTCTACTATCACCCCTGTTAATCTGAGATGTTGGGTAAGCTGTATTTAGTAGTATAAACAACTAGAAAAGATACAAAATGATGGTTCAAAACAGAAAGAAATACTAGTCTAAGACGGAGCTTACAGCATCGAAGCAAACAAACTCACAGCAGGCAGCGAGGCAGACGGAAGGTTTTAGTAAAATAAATATCAATCTCAAAGTTGGTGTCAAAATATGGCAGTATTGTACATTTTATTGTTAATATCATGTTAGATAATTGTGTTATTAATCAAATATATTTAATAGTTCTTGCTAAAGAAACATGGGATTCGTGCCTATAATGTTTTAAAAATAATAGTTGGAAGATAAATTTACCTCATTCATGGAAAGTTTCAAGGACATATAATCAATTTATAGAAAGGCATGAAATTATCATATTTTATAGCAGTTGTCTACTTTCTACCATTACATCAGAGCTCACTTTCATGTCCTTTCACTTTATAATTCTCTCTTTGAAGAGAAATATTTTTATGTACTAAAAATTAAATGTAATAATTGTTTCTTTCATGCCAGACCTGATGGAAGAGAGCGAGGAGAGTGAAGAACTGAGTGAAGTGGAGGAGGAGAGTGAAGAACTGAGTGAAGTGGAGGAGGAACATCATGTCCAACCTGGAGGAAAACCTTTGAGTCGCTCAAAGACTAAACAGACATTTTTAAAGAAAAGAAGAGCCAAGAAATCTACAAGCTGCACTCAGTGTGGAAAGAGTTTCACAACCAAACAAAGTCTTGAGCGTCACATGAGAAACCACACTAGAGAGAAGCCGCACACATGTGATCAGTGTGGAAAGAGTTTCTCTTTTAAAAGTGAACTGAAGATACACATGAAGATCCACTCTGGAGAGAAGCCGTTCTCATGTGATCAGTGTGGGAAGAGTTTCAGTCAATCTTCATCCCTTAATGTTCACATGAGGATCCACACCGGAGAGAAGCCGTTCTCATGTGATCAATGTGACAAAACATTTCTTAGGGGATCACACCTGAAGACACACCTGAGAGTACATACGAAGGAGAAGCCGTATTCATGTTCTGTGTGTGGAAAGAGTTTTTCACAGAGTCAATCTTTACAGACACATCAGAAAATACACACTGGTGTGAGAGAGCACATGTGCTTTGTGTGTGAGAAGACTTTTATTACAGCAAACAGTTTAAAACTGCACCAGAGAATTCACACTGGAGAAAAACCTTACAAGTGTTCACACTGTGACAAGAGATTCAGTCAGTATGCAAATCTGAAAACACATGAGAGGATCCACACTGGAGAGAAGCCGCTCACATGTGATCAGTGCGGAACGAGTTTCTCTTTTAAAAGTGAACTGAAGCGACACATGAGGATCCACACTGGAGAAAGACCTTACAAGTGTTCACACTGTGACAAGAGATTCAGTCACATATCACATCAGAAAAGACATGAGAGCATCCACACTGGAGAGAAGCCGCACACGTGTGATCAGTGCGGAAAGAGTTTCTCTGTTAAAAGTGAACTGAAGATACACATGAGGATCCACACTGGAGAAAGACCGTTCTCATGTGATCAGTGCGGAAAGAGTTTCTCTGTTAAAAGTGAACTGAAGATACACATGAGGATCCACACCGGAGAGAAGACATTCACATGTCATCAATGTTGCAAAACATTTCTTAGGGCATCAGAGCTGAAGACACACCTGAGAGTTCATATGAAGGAGAAGCTGCATTCATGTTCTGTGTGTAGAAAGAGTTTTTCATCGCTGCAATATTTACGTGGACATGAAAAAATGCATACTGGTGTGAGAGAGTACATGTGCTTTGAGTGTGAGAAGACTTTTATTACAGCAAACAGTTTAAAACAACACCAGATTATTCACACTGGAGAAAAACCTTACAAGTGTTCACACTGTGACAAGAGATTCAGTCAGTCAGGACATCTGAAAACACATGAGAAGGTCCACACTGGAGAAAAACCTTACAAGTGTTCACACTGTGACAAGAGATTCCCTCACTCATCATATCTGAAAACACATGAGAGGCTCCACACTGGAGAAAAACCTTACAAGTGTTCACACTGTGACAAGAGATTCAGTCTGTCAGCAAATCTGAAAACACATGAGAGGATCCACACTGGAGAAAAATCTTACAAGTGTTCACACTGTGACAAGAGATTCCCTCACTCATCATATCTGAAAACACATGAGAGGATCCACACTGGAGAAAAACCTTACAAGTGTTCACACTGTGACAAGAGATTCAATCTGTCATCAAATCTGAAAAGACATGAGAGGATCCACACTGGAGAGAAGCCGCACACGTGTGATCAGTGCCGAACGAGTTTCTCTACTAAAACTCACCTGAAGCGACACATGAAGATCCATTCAGTGGAGAAACCACAACACCACAGTCTGAAATCACGGAAAGTAGTTCATCTTCATGTGCTGAGCAACAAAGTCTCTTCTGTGTAAGTTAGACACACATCACCCTATAGCCAAATCTCTCCACCTATAGCTGGTGTGTGGTGAGCACAGGACACTTTTTGATTGATATCTATTAACTCATGATCAACCAACAGGAATGTGTAATTAGTCAGTTCAGATCAATGCAAAAAAAAAAAAAAAAAAAAAAATTTGTTCTCTGACAGTAGCTCATGTAAAAGCAAAAATACAGCACTATATAGGGCTCTAGACTGCGACTAAATTGTCACATTTTGCGACCTAAAACATGCATTTCAGCTCGAACCAAAAGATATTTGGCAAATTGTTATTAGCTCAATTCCAGATGTTCTAATCTGTAGCACCAGACTACCCTTTTGCAGCAACAGGACCATATTTGCATCACATTTGTCAACAGCAACCTTTGTCACCTGTGGTCAGAGCATGGTCACACAAACACACAGCTAAATACAGTCACACATTTGTCTCTCTACACACAGAGTTATATTAAATTCCTCTTCTTACTGTAACAGCACATAAACTGAATTGTTTCCCTTATTGGAACATTATACATCAGATATATGCATTCCACTAAGTATTTAATTTTTGCTTTTGTCTATTTTTGCATCTTTGTTTTTTTGCCATCTTACAGTAACACCATGGGCATTTCATTTACTTTTCATTTGAGACATTTATTTTTTATTTTTTTTAGGTCTTTAAAATTACACGTTAATTACGTTAATTACATCAACAATTGGTTGAAGTTCATCAAGTTTCTGAATTTGGTTTCTCTAAATCCTTTGTTGATGCTCCTACTATCAGAGGAGGTTTGAAAACAACACCTGTTGATTTTTTTTAAGGCAATGTATGTCAGGGTTCTGCCCTGGCAGCCTTTTCTGTGTTTTCATGGTTTCATGTTTCTATGTTTGTCTTGTGTTTGAGCACATGGCTCTGTCTTTGTTTGTGTTTTCCATGTGCTCCTCTTGTCCTGCCTCCTTGTTTCCTGTTACCATGCCCCCTTGTTTAGTCCACGTCTTGCCCTCATTTCACTAATTGTGCTCACCTGATCCTCATGTGCTCTGGTCCCTTTATATTGTGACTCTTTCCCTCATGTCTTTGCTGGTTCGTTTTGACCGTGGTCTGCATTCAATTTCTCTGCAAGGTTGCAGTCTTGTTTAATTTCTTTTTGTTTACTTCTGTCCTGGCAAGCCACTCTAGTGCCTAGTGCTGCTCATCCCACCTATACCAAGCCTCTGGTTCCTTGAGCTGCTGGTTTGTCTAATCCCTGGACAAACTTGAGCTGCTGGTTTGTCTAATCCCTGCTGGTTTGTCTAATCCCTGGGTTTGTCTAATCCCTGACCCACCTGTTCTCCAATTGTGCCCTCGACCCACCTGTTCTCCAGTTGTGCCCTCGACCCACCTGTTCTCCAGCTGTGCCCTCGACCCACCTGTTCTCCAGCTGTGCCCTCGACCCACCTGTTCTCCAGTTGTGCCCTCGACCCACCTGTTCTCCAGCTGTGCCCTCGACCCACCTGTTCTCCAGTTGTGCCCTCGGATCCACCTGTTCTCCAGTTGTGTGCCCTGCTCTATTGTTTGGACTGTTCCACCTGTGTTTTGTCTTTGTCAATAAATATCACTCCCCGTTCATTCTGCACCTGGGTCCTCCCTTCTCTGAATCCTGACAATTTATTTGTTTAAAAAAACAGTACTATAGAGATTCTAAAACTTTTCTTTTTGACACCATATCCATTTTTGCCCTTTTAAAGACACAGGAACCCCATATCTCAAATCATATGTGACCCCGCCTGTGAAACCCCGGCTAAAGTCGCAGAATCGAATTATGATTAAACGAGCGTCAAAGTAGTCATAGCCATAAAAATGACAAAAATAGGCCATGTGTGTTTATTGCTGTAAATGATTGATTATACCAATTGTTTTGAGATGCAATAGGCTACTTACATTTTCATTTATAACATGATAAATACTGAAATTAATTATTTTATTGACACTAAGTTATACATTTTACGTAAAAAAAAAAAACGGACGTGGGCTTCCTAAACATTGATTTCAATCGTCTCTGGGTTTATTTCGCACAACAACACTGCTGATTCTTATATAATTCGGTTCAGGAATTTCTATTATGTGTATTTTCTATTAGAAAGAGTAAAAACAGACTTTAATATCAATCCGCAAGCGGTAATCAGGTCAACACAATGAAAAAAAAAAGAGATGTAAGCCGGATTTAGCTGTCTGTGGTGATTTTTTTTTTTTTTTTTTTGTCATAGCCAATATTTTAAGAACTTATTTGTTTTGTAGCTCAGTATTCTGCCAATAATATTAAACTTATTTTAAGGACATTTTTGGCCTGCTACGTGTTATTTGCTGGATGGAAATGCGTTGTTTTGACATCTGACATGGCGACACCAAAGTATGAGCAGGAACGGAAAATAGCTGCTTGCTTAAACAGCTTGCTTGATATTAATCTTGGTGGAATTGCCCCAAATTAGGATTTAACCGGTTTTGTGGGTGAGTAAATGATGACAGAATTGTAGTTTTTGGGTAAACTATCCCTTGAAATTTTATTTATTTATTTATTTTTTACTCCAGATTTACTCAATGTTACACCGTGGGCCAGTAAGAGAATGAGAAATGTTGTTATTTAATTGATATATTATTGACTTTTTTCACTGATATTACATTTTACTAATAAAGTTATACAAATCATTCCATTTAATTGACATGGTAATTGTTGCTACGATCAAGCTCTTGTGGCACCCCATTCGTTTCAATGTTTTTATGCTTTTAGTTTTTTTGGACATGCACATCATAATAAATAGACCTGGGCGCTACTAGGGGCGCAACTGATTTACAAATATCGCGATAAATATGTACAGGAATTGAGGCAGTAGCCAATGGCAGCACTAGGAGTAAAAGCTGCAGGATTGTGTATGAGTATACAAATATGTACTAGTATCGTACGCATTTAACAACTTGTTAAATCTTGTGAATTATTAAGACTTTGAGACGATGTTCGTATTGATTGGGCTATGGGTTTTGTAAAAAAAAGGTTTAAGAAACAGCAAATGATTGATAAAATGTTTGATTTATATCATACATGTACAAAAGTTCTTGTTGAGAATTAACAGATATTTATTTATTTATTTGTATGTAGTCACCATGATGGAGATTAGTATTTGCTTTAGTTGGGCTCTTAACCCTTGACTTTATAACATTAGTTTTTCTCTGGCTGCTTTAACAATGAATTTATAAAACACCTTTGTTATGGGAAGAAAAAGCCAAGAGGAAGATGATCAAGTGTTTTTGGCTGTTGAGATGATGCCATTATCATCTGGGATATGTCTGACTCTCTGATCTCAACCTGTGTATAAACTTTGAAATTAAGGGTATTTAATAATTATCATATTTCTGTTAATCTACTACATAAAATCCAGCAATATTTCTGTAATAATTAAAACATTTTGAACTCATGCTTGACTTAGACATGACGTTTTATTAACAAGGTTCGGGAGGAGCACGTTCAGATAATTAACACAAGTGGAGAGCACTCAGCAATCAATGGTAAGAGGTGTATATATACTCAGCAGTCTCAACTCATTTCATTGACAGTTTTTGCAGCATCCCTCCACCACCCCTTCTCCACGCTTCTAGTCCTAAACATTTACATACGGGGGGAGTACTCTGGGTTCGGGCCGAACTCCGAGCTCGGAGCCCTCCCTCCGGACAGCACGCCAAATACGCATTTAACTTTACCCCTTCAAAATTATATGTAAGTGTGAACTCGTGAAACACACTATCAACAATCAGCATATGAATCTCAACAATAGTGACAATCAAAAGTTTAATGTCGCAATGCATGCTGGGTTCCAGGATAGTATAAAACTCCCAGCATGCACTGCTGCATGAATAATAATAAATATATATATATACATACACTCACCTAAAGGATTATTAGGAACACCTGTTCAATTTCTCATTAATGCAATTATCTAATCAACCAATCACATGGCAGTCGCTTCAATGCATTTAGGGGTGTGGTCCTGGTCAAGACAATCTCCTGAACTCCAAACTGAATGTCAGAATGGGAAAGAAAGGTGATTTAAGCAATTTTGAACGTGGCATGGTTGTTGGTGCCAGACGGGCCGGTCTGAGTATTTTACAATCTGCTCAGTTACTGGGATTTTCACGCACAACCATTTCTAGGATTTACAAAGAATGGTGTGAAAAGGGAAAAACATCCAGTATGCAGCAGTCCTGTGGGGGCGAAAATGCCTTGTTGATGCTAGAGGTCAGAGGAGAATGGGCCGACTGATTCAAGCTGATAGAAGAGCAACTTTGACTGAAATAACCACTCGTTACAACCGAGGTATGCAGCAAAGCATTTGTGAAGCCACAACACGCACAACCTTGAGGTGGATGGGCTACAACAGCAGAAGACCCCACCGGGTACCACTCATCTCCACTACAAATAGGAAAAAGAGGCTACAATTTGCACGAGCTCACCAAAATTGGACAGTTGAAGACTGGAAAAATGTTGCCTGGTCTGATGAGTCTCGATTTCTGTTGAGACATTCAGATGGTAGAGTCAGAATTTGGCGTAAACAGAATGAGAGCATGGATCCATCATGCCTTGTTACCACTGTGCAGGCTGGTGGTGGTGGTGTAATGGTGTGGGGGATGTTTTCTTGGCACACTTTAGGCCCCTTAGTGCCAATTGGGCATCGTTTAAATGCCACGGCCTACCTGAGCATTGTTTCTGACCATGTCCATCCCTTTATGACCACCATGTACCCATCCTCTGATGGCTACTTCCAGCAGGATAATGCACCATGTCACAAAGCTCGAATCATTTCAAATTGGTTTCTTGAACATGACAATGAGTTCACTGTACTAAAATGGCCCCCACAGTCACCAGATCTCAACCCAATAGAGCATCTTTGGGATGTGGTGGAACGGGAGCTTCGTGCCCTGGATGTGCATCCCACAAATCTCCATCAACTGCAAGATGCTATCCTATCAATATGGGCCAACATTTCTAAAGAATGCTTTCAGCACCTTGTTGAATCAATGCCACGTAGAATTAAGGCAGTTCTGAAGGCGAAAGGGGGTCAAACACAGTATTAGTATGGTGTTCCTAATAATCCTTTAGGTGAGTGTATATATATATATATATATATATATATATATATATATATATATATATATATATATACAGTGAGGAAAATAAGTATTTGAACACCCTGCTATTTTGCAAGTTCTCCCACTTAGAAATCATGGAGGGGTCTGAAATTGTCTTCGTAGGTGCATGTCCACTGTGAGAGACATAATCTAAAAAAAAAAAAATCCAGAAATCACAATGTATGATTTTTTAACTATTTATTTGTATGATACAGCTGCAAATAAGTATTTGAACACCTGAGAAAATCAATGTTAATATTTGGTACAGTAGCCTTTGTTTGCAATTACAGAGGTCAAACGTTTCCTGTAGTTTTTCACCAGGTTTGCACACACTGCAGGAGGGATTTTGGCCCACTCCTCCACACAGATCTTCTCTAGATCAGTCACGTTTCTGGGCTGTCGCTCAGAGGAACACGGAGTTTGATTCTCTATCGGGTTTAGGTCTGGAGACTGGCTAGGCCACGCCAGAACCTTGATATGCTTCTTACAGAGCCACTCCTTGGTTATCCTGGCGGTGTGCTTCAGGTCATTGTCATGTGGGAAGACCCAGCCTCGACCCATCTTCAATGCTCTAACTGAGGGAAGGAGGTTGTTCCCCAAAATCTCGCAATACATGGCCCCGGTCATCCTCTCCTTAATACAGTGCAGTCGCCCTGTCCCATGTGCAGAAAAACACCCCCAAAGCATGATGCTACCACCCCCATGCTTCACAGTAGGGATGGTGTTCTTGGGATGGTACTCATCATTCTTCTTCCTCCAAACATGTTTAGTGGAATTATGACCAAAAAGTTCTATTTTGGTCTCATCTGACCACATGACTTTCTCCCATGACTCCTCTGGATCATCCAAATGGTCATTGACAAACTTAAGAGGGACCTTGACATGTGCTGGTTTAAGCAGGGGAACCTTCTGTGCCATGCATGATTTCAAACCATGATGTCTTAGTGTATTACCAACAGTAACCTTGGAAACGGTGGTCCCAGCTCTTTTCAGGTCATTGACCAGCTCCTCCCGTGTAGTTCTGGGCTGATTTCTCACCTTTCTTAGGATCATT
Organism: Squalius cephalus; assembly: GCF_949319135.1. NCBI lineage: Eukaryota > Metazoa > Chordata > Actinopteri > Cypriniformes > Leuciscidae > Squalius > Squalius cephalus. The sequence goes on from NC_137122.1 coordinate 15,429,582, forward strand.
GAGACCCCACGAGGTGAGATCTTGCATGGAGCCCCAGTCTGAGGGAGATTGACAGTCATGTTTAGCTTCTTCCATTTTCTAATGATTGCTCCAACAGTGGACCTTTTTTCACCTTCAATTTAGGATAATAAATGGAGTGGAGGTGGACATTTTAAAGGCAGACTAACAGGTCTTTGAGGGTCAGAATTCTAGCTGATAGACAGGTGTTCAAATACTTATTTGCAGCTGTATCATACAAATAAATAGTTAAAAAATCATACATTGTGATTTCTGGATATTTTTTTTTAGATTATGTCTCTCACAGTGGACATGCACCTACGATGACAATTTCAGACCCCTCCATGATTTCCAAGTGGGAGAACTTGCAAAATAGCAGGGTGTTCAAATACTTATTTTCCTCACTGTATATATATATATATATATATATTGCAACCATTATTGAGATTCATGTTGTAATTTTTGATATCTCTGTGTTTCTACAAGACAGTGTAGCTCTGTTTCTTTGGTTGTGCATGATGTGTTAAAATATTAGTCATTGTAACTCATTACTGCTGTTTCACAGTGGTGGTAATGTATTACTTTTGTGATTGAGATTAGTAAAATAACAAGCTATATGATGATTTTGTCATCATAATCAATATAACCACAATAATTCACACACCATGTTTGCACAAGTGTGGCTTGTAAAAACACAGTTCATGCAGCCAGAGAAAATCTAATGTTAAAAAGTTAGCATCCCAACTAAAGCAAACACTGATCTCTATAATGGTAACTTCAAACCAAACATTTTCAAATAAACATCTCACTAACAACTTCTGTAGATATATGACAGAAACAGCAGGTGTTCATCACTAATGTTCAACAATCACTTACATATTCCCTTAATTATACACTGCAACACTGTCTCAATGTTACTTTTTACTCTTTGTAGTGTGGATTTTCCTGTGGGGTTGCCAGTAGTTTACTGTAAAATCTTGTTGTTTGGGTCACCGTTGTGCTGAAGAGAAGAGCCTGTGCTTCAGTCCAGGAGAATAAACAAACATTGATAATTTGCTGCATTTTGTTTTATTTAACAGGCTGTGACTGTGTATTTGCGGGTCCAATGGAAATCTCTTTATTTACAATATTGTTTTAGTGGTCTCTAATTAAATAAGTTCACAGTAATACTTTGCTCACATTATTAATGCATTATACATTTTAGTTAATACATTTAAATGACAGTTTGTCAATTTAAGGCAGTCGGTTTCTGCAAGAGAAATTAGTTAACTCGAGTTTTAATTTAGTGCATTATTACAGTAACATACAGTATAATACAGTAAAGAACTGTACAATTAACAGTAAATTACTGGCAACAGTGTTGCCGGTATTTTACTGTAAAAAAACTGGTAAGGTCTAACAGTGTATAGTTTGTCAAGGTAATAACATTAAATCTGATAGTAACTTTGAACTATTTAAATGTAGATTAGGTGAGACTTTTGTCTCAAATGGTGAGTTCAAATGGTAATTTCCAGCAAGGTCCTTTGTCCTCGAGAAGTGGTCGTTCTTCAACCAGTTTTTCCAGTCTTACACTAGTGTGGATCCTCATGTGTTTCTTAAAGTTTCCTTTATCCGTGAAGCTCTTCCCAAATTGATCACATGTGTAAGATTTATCTCTGGTTCTCCCATCAGGTCTAAAAGAAACATTAAATCATGTGACATTTCAAATGAGAGAAAAAATGTGAAATAAAAAGCGAAGCCATAAGTCAAGATCACTGATGAGTTCAATAGTCACTTTAAACCAATCGAATCTGGTTTGAGGTTGGTTCCAAACATGACGGTTTCAGGAACATCATACTAACCTTTAAATAACATTATATTAACATTCAGGAAACTGGACATTTGTATGTTCTTGGAATGTTACAAATCAACGTTCCTGGAATGTTGAATTTTAAATCAAAATGAAGTTGAAAAAATGTTTGAGGAACATTATACCTTTTAAAACACATTCCTCTAACGTCAAGAAAACTGGACATTTTTTACGTTCCCAGAACCAACAATTGGTTCTGAATATTTGGAGAATATTTTTTGTTCTGAATATTTTGGAAAACGTTCTTATAAATTATGTCTGTTAGCTGGGGAACTACAGTACTTACCATGACTGTGTTGATGTGGTTTCTCCACTGAATGGATCTTCATGTGTCGATTCAGGTGAGTTTTAAAAGAGAAACTTGTCCCGCACTGATCACACGTGTGCGGCTTCTCTCCAGTGTGGATCCTCTCATGTTTTTTCAGATGTCCTGACTGACTGAATCTCTTGTTACAGTGTGAACACTTGTAAGGTTTTTCTCCAGTGTGTATCCTCTCATGTGTTTTCAGATTTGCTAACAGACTGAATCTCTTGTCACAGTGTGAACACTTGTAAGATTTTTCTCCAGTGTGAATAATCTGGTGCAGTTTTAAATGTTCAGCTGTAATAAAAGTCTTCTCACACTCAAAGCACACGTACTCTCTCACACCAGTGTGAATTTTCTCATGTTTATGTAAATATGGCTGCAGTGAAAAACTCTTTCCACACACAGAACACACTGTTAGACCTTACCGGGTTTTTTTTACAGTAAAATACTGGCAACACTGTTGCCAGTAATTTACTGTTAATTGTGCAGTTCTTTACTGTAATCTACAGTATGTTACTGTAAAATGCACTAAAACTCGAGTTAACTAATTTCACTTGCAGAAACCTTAAATTGACCAACTGTCATTTAAATATATTAAACTAAAATGTATAGTGCATTATTAATGTGAGCAAAGTATTACTGTGAACTTCTTTCATTTGAAACCACAACAAAACTTTTGTAAATAAAGAGATTTCCACTGGACCAGCAACTACACAGTCACTGCCTGTTAAATAAAGCAACATGCAGCATATCATCAATGTTTGTAGATCTTCTCCTGGACTGAAGCACAGGCTCTACTCTTCTGCACAATGGTGACCCAAAAAACGAAATTTTACAGTAAACTACTGGCAACAGTGTTGCCAGTATAAACCTGTTTTATAACTTACAGTTTATTACTGTTAAAATACATTTTGTGGGTGTGTCTTTTTATCTTACACTGTTAACCCTTTCAACCCCACAGGGAAATCCACTCTACAAAAAGTAAAAAGTAACATTGAGGCAGTGTTGCAGTGAGATAATTAAGAGAATATGTAAGTGATTGTTGAGCATTAGTGATGAACACCTGCTGTTAATAAGCAGAATCACTGAAGAAAAGAGAAACACAAGAACAGAAAATAGAGAAACACAATAACTACGACTGACTTCCAGCCATTACACATTATTACACTTATTATTAACCAGTATGACTTTATTTCTGTCATACAGAAATTGTTATTGAAAATGTTTGTTTGAAGTTACCATTATAGAGATCAGTGCTTGCTTTAGTTGGGATGCTGATGCAAAAACATTCGGCTTTCTTTTGCTGCTTCAGCTGTGTTTTTGCAAGTCACACTTGTGCTCACACACAGTTTATGAACGATTGCGGTTGTAATGCTTATGATGACAAAATCATCATATTGCCTGTTCATTCACTAAGGAATTAATTCTTATTCATTCAGAGTTTAATCCTTGATCAAAAGTGTTACATTAGCACCACTGTGAAAATACAGCAATAAATTACTACGACTCTTTTTTTTTTTTAACACATCATGCATAAACCAAAAAAAACAGAGCTATACTATGTTTTAGAAACACAGAGATATCACAATTTAGCACATTAATCTCAACAATGGTGGCAATATTTCTTTTTTTTTTTTTATTCATGCAGCAGTGCATGCTGGGAGTTTTATATTATCCTGGAACCCAGCATGCATTGCGAAAAAAAGAAAAGAAATATTGCCACCATTGTTGAGATTCATATGCTGATTGTTGATATCTGTGTGTGTCTGAACCAAGCAGGAGTAAAATAAAATTGAATGCACTATATGATTGTTATTTTTCAGAAGATCTGATTACAGAAATATTGATTTCATTTTGTAGATACACAGATTTATGCTAAATATGACATACCCATAATTTCAATTAATATATACAGGAAAAATCTGAAAATCAGATAGTCCAAGACAACTGTGACATCCTCACAAAAGAACATAAACACCTGATCATCTTCCTCTTGACTTTTTCTTGCCATATCAAATGTGTTTTAGAAACTCACTGTTACAGCAGTCAGAGAGAGATGAAGGTAAGAAGTCCAGGGACAAGAGACCAACTAAAGCAAATACTGATCTCAATCATGGTGACAACAAATTTTATTATTAACTAAATCTCTGTTAATTCTCAACAAGAACTTTTGTACATGTATGAAAGAAATAATCGTAAACTGGTTTGTAAACTGGTTTCACACTCAGTGTTACTGGAAGTCAGTTGTAGTTCTTGTGTTTCTCTTTTTTCTGTTCTTTTTTCTCTGTCCTTCAGTGATTCTGCTTATCAGGTGTTCATCAGTTTCTCAATTCACTCTCTTCTTTTCATTCACTCTGTCAAGGGGACTATATTAGTGAACTAATGTAGGGAATAGTGAATGAGGGTATAGGGTGTGATTGGGAAAACAGCCTCTGAGTGTCGATTTTGAGCACTGTTCATTTACAGTATATTCCTGTAGGCTATTTTTGTTTTCTACGGTATATTACTGTTTTAATGGAAAATGGCATGATACTGTCTGAATTACGCCTTTTTTTACAGCAAGGGTTAACAGTGCATGAATGCGGCTTCTCCTTCGTATGAACTACCTGGTGTCTCTTCAAGTTTGCTGCCACAATAAATGTTTTGCCACATTGATCACATGAGAACGGCTTCTCTCCGGTGTGAACTCTCATGTGAACCTTAAGGCTTGATGATAGTGCAAAGCTTTTCCCACACTGATCACATGCATACGGCTTTTCTCCAGTGTGGATACGCATGTGTCTATTAAGTTGAGGTTTTTGTGTGAAACTCTTTCCGCACTGATCACACGTGAATGGCTTCTCTCCGGTGTGAACTCTCATGTGAAGCTTAAGATGTTGTTTGTCTGAGAATCTCTTTTCACACTGATCACATGCATACGGCTTTTCTCCAGTGTGGCTTCTCATGTGACTCTTAAGGGTTGATGAGTGCATGAAATCTTTACCACATTGATCACATGTAAACTGCCTCTGTCCAGTATGAACTCTCTTGTGAATCTCAAGACTATGTTTGTGTGTAAAACTCTTTCCACACTGATCACATGCGTACGGCTTTTCTCCAGTGTGGATCCTCATGTGGCCTTGAAGATGTTGTTTTTGTGTGAAGCTTGACCCGCACTGATCACACGTGTGCGGCTTCTCTCCGGTGTGAACTCTCATGTGAAGTTTAAGATGTTGTTTTTGTGTGAAGCTCTTCCCGCACTGATCACACGTGTGTGGCTTCTCTCCAGTATGAAGTCTCATGTGAAGCTTAAGACTTGGTTTGGTTGTGAAACTCTTTCCACACTGAGTGCAGGTTGTAGATTTCTTGGCTCTTGTTTTCTTAAAAAATATATTTTTAGTCTTTGAATGACTTAAAGGTTTTTCTCCAGGTTTGACATGATGTTCCTCCTCCACTTCACTCAGTTCTTCACTCTCCTCCTTCACTTCACTCAGTTCTTCACTCTCCTCCTTCACTTCACTCAGTTCTTCACTCTCCTCCTTCATTTCACTCAGTTCTTCACTCTCCTCCTTCACTTCCATCAGGTCTGAAATCAAAGAGAAAAAGTGATTTCATTTTCAGTACAACAAAAATAATTCAAAGAGAGGAATATGAAGTGAAAGGACATCAAAAGAGCTCTGATGCAATAACAAAAACTACTTTCCATAAATGAGGTACATTGAACTTCTAATAATTATTTTTAAAACATTATGGACACAAATCCCATGTTTCTGTATCAAGAACTGTTAAATATATTTGATCAATGACACAATTATCTAATGTAATATTAGCATTAAAAATGATACAATAGTGTCATAATGTTGATACCAATGTTTAGATTGATATTTAATTTATTTCACTTAAAATTTTTACTATTTTACTTAAAACTTTTATTACAGTCCAGTCACACTAGACTTTTAATTCCAATGACTCCCATTCATTTGCATGTGAACGTGGGAAACCATAAACACTGGAAACGTTCCAGTTCAAGTTGGAAAGCCAATTAAGTCATTTATATCATAATTTAAATAGACATTTGATTATTCTATTAAACTCTTTACATTACATTTTACTGGTTCATTTGGATTCCAGTGTCACTTAGAGTTTCACCCCGGCCAATAATGCTGATCTCACGGTCACAAACTCATAAGTGTGATTATTAGTCGGAGGTTATGACTAATACTGGGCGGTAAACCGGTTTCAATTTTGAGACGATATGTATTTTTCATAAACTCATACCGGTGCGTTGCAGAAACAGCTGCTGTCTCTATTCAATGGCCATGAAGAGCGCTATGTAGAGTGTGTAGAGAGCGGGCCGCTATTAAAGGGTTAGTTCACCCAAAAATGAAAATTCTGTCAGTAATTACTCACCCTCATGTTGTTCCAACCCCGTAAGACCTTCGCTCATCTTCGGAAGACAAATTAAGATATTTTTGATTAAATCTGAGTGCTGGATCATTCCTCCATAGGCTTCTAAGACATTATAACTTGCTGGCCCAGAAAATGTATTAAAGACACCGTTAATATAGTCCAAGTGACTACAGTGGCTCAATCTTAAGTTTATAAAGCGACAATAATACTTTTTGTGCACAAAAAAAAAAAAAAAAAAAAAAGAACTTTATTCCACTATTAATTTCCTTCTCTCTGGGCCTCGAGTTTTTTTACGTAGTATAACTGCGCAACGCTTCTGTGTTATACGTCACATGTAGGGTCACTATTGGCTGATGCTGGTCATGTGTGTGATGCGTGTGACGTACAACCCAGAAGTGCTATATAGTGGAATAGTCGTTATTTTTGTTTTGTTTTTGCAAAAAAATTAATTTGTGTTCCGAAGATGAACGAAGGTCTTACGGGGTTGGAACAACATGAGGGTGAGTAATTACTGACAGAATTTTCATTTTTGGGTGAACTAACCCTTTAAATACATACCCTTACTACACTAATAGTAACAACTTTATAACACAACAATAAATAACTCACAAAACTAAATCTATTTAATACTGCAAACACCATGTAGAGCATTTGATTCCCGAGATGCAGAATCCAGTCACTATTGGAACTTACTGTATAAAATGGAACGTCACAGAATTGTGGGATGAATAAATCAAAAGTAGGACTGTACAAATAATCAGATATAGATACGGACTTGTGACTGTGAATATTAAAGCTCAAAAAGACTGTCTGTATGTTCTGGCGTGTGTGTGTATGTGTGTGTGAAAGAGCGCTGCACGCGTGACGCAATTATTTCAGCGTCTGCTGTCTCCTTATACATGAACACATGAACTTCATCTGCAGAGTCACTTCATGAACATTTCACCATTTGATTTGATAAAACTATCCACATTTGTCGAACTCAAAAGTCTTTGACACCCTGTCAATATAAAAGTTTGGTTTTACTTGAAATAACATATAACAAATAACATAAACTTACTATTGTACATTAGAGTGTACTTCGATTAATAGTGATGATGATAATAATAATAATACTGTTTACTAAAACACAAACTCAAAGGTCTTCATTGAAATTATAGAAATTGCACAGAGTAAAAATATACTTAACAACCGCGGTGGCTGAGTAGCACCGGTGGTGGTTCGCCAAAACAATTTTTTTGTATGTGAGTGCTTTACATTAATATTATGACATGAGTGAAGCACAAAGCTTTGTTTACAAAATAAATAATAGGTAAGCAATTAAATGTTACATCGCAGCCATGGAAAAGTTTGAATTCATGACGAATGATAGAGTTGTGTGTGAGCCCATAAATTTATACTTTGTCGGCTTTGAATTCTGGTTTTCGATTTGGTCACCAGATTATTTATTTAACAATTTAACAATATTCCATTAGTTATTATTCCATATAGAAAGCTTGAATTGTCTACTTTTAAACAAACCAATTCAAAACGAAAATAAACCGACTCACTGCGTTCACTGCGAAGATGAAGAGTCAACATCGTCAACTTAATCTTTGCAGCCGACACTGACACAGAAAACACTTTATTAATAAACAATTCAAATGTCTCCTTGCTATATTTGACACATACATAATCATTACTTTTGCTGGTTCTTTGTGACAGCTGTCATGTGTGTTATTGGCAGCGTCACCCTCCGGTTACATGAACGCGTCACCACCGCATCAGCACCGAAAACATGGAGATTTTATTTTAGAGAATAATCACACAACCCTTTTAGACATTCTATAATTAAATCAACTAATCGAATATTTAAAAATCGTGACTCATCCCTGCATGGAATCTCTTGTTTATTTTCCCATATCTTCACTCGCGTCTCACCCATTTCCGAAGGTTTCTTCCTTTGTTCGCTTTTAATTAGGCCTATTATTTTCGTATTCTTTACTGTGGTAAAGTAGAAAAAACGCTGTAGGACAGATAGCCTACATTTTTACTTGTACGTCAAATTCCTTTTAACACAGTTTGTGCTTGTTATTAGACATTGGTAAGGCGCGTCAAGTTTATTTGTAAAGCGCGTTTCACACCCGCGGGTGATTTTAGTTTGGCTTTCTCTGGTAGCGCAATATCAAACATAGCCTAAATGCCTTGCCCTTGTTGGAAGATAAAATTCGCTCTTTATACCTTTTACAACAAGTAGAAAACATGAACAGAAAACATCAATGGTCTTTTTCCTGCCTGTGTCCCACATCCCTCTCAAAGCGCAGAGTAGGCTATCACGTGTCTTTGTGTGGAAATATAAAACAAAAGTTTTTCTTTTTTTCTTTTTTTTATAGATTCAACTTTATTATATTATTTAAGTTACCAGTATTTACTGATATTTATTTCAATTCCTTTACAGGCTTTAGTGTGTTGTTTCTTTGTTTTTTATTATTATTTCAAAACAACCCCCCAAACACTGCACCACCGCCGGTAGTTGGTCCATTACTACTGCGGTGGTAAAAAACTGCCACCGTCACAGCCCTAAATATACTATATTTATTATTATTAATAAAAAAATTAAGGAACAAATGAGAAGGAGGGACCGGAGGAAAAAAGCTTTCCTGCATCTTCACTCTGTGGGCTGTGAAACAGAAGCCTGTGTGTGTTTGTATTGTCCGTATCTCAGAAGATCAGAGTATCTGAGGTTATTTCAGCCTTAAACTGTTACTTCTGACATGATTTTCCTCTTTTAAAAACAGAGCATTTCTAAAATTGTGAAACACTCAGGAAGTGACATCATCTGGGCTCTTTCTACTGCATGATGGGAGGACAAGAAAATAATCAATCCATTGTAGGGCTTTGACTTCGAACTTCGTTATTCGAATATAATTCGAATATTTAAAAAAATATTGATATTCGAACGAATATTAGGCATCCTTTAATATTCAAACCTGTTATGGGCATTATTTTTTGTAAATGTGTTTACAAATGTGCTCGCTGCTTAACTACCATAGTACGATGCATTGTTGAAGAAATCAACTAGCTAGTCACAACTGTTTCCCGAAACTGTACTGTCGCAAAGTGGTCGTTCAACCACGTTTAAATGACGTCACGCACGCGGTGGAGTATTAACTTCTTTTAATTAAACTGTTTGAGATCGAATTAACGCTAAATGTTTTGCTATAAATTACAGACATGGCATCTGAGGACTATTTCTCATTTTACTCAGTTATTTTGCTTTATTTCCAGATTCAATCATAGGCTCATTCTTATAGTCGAGCATGTTCGCACATGCGCACTCTTCAAAAACGGTGCTTTAATTTGTCTTGACAAACTAGAAAGACGTAAATGACATTTGTATGTATTCTAAATAAAAGACACAGGTTGTACTGAATGTCAGCTTGCTTATTTTGCATTAAGTCCACATGTCATGCAAACTAGAAACTACTCTTCTAACGACAGGTCGAGATCTGTCGTTCCAACAACACATCTTTGCGATACTGTTTGCGAATGTTCGTTAAAACGATGGTTTCGGGAAACACCGACTCGTTGAACTATGCTGGTAACAGCGGAACTTGCGAACAGAGTTGACTAACGATGGTTTTGGAAAACGCACCCCTGGTTAGCACCTATTCGGTATAACCAAAACAATGGCTGCGCCAACGCCTACAACAACCACGCCTGACGAGGAGTTTGAAATCTACACTCCTGACAATTTGAAAAGCAACGTGTGGCGCTATTTTGGGTTACCAAATATATTTCTTATTTTCTGCAGTAATCCAAAAGCCAAAGAAAAGGCTAATACTGGAAGAAATGCAGTCATTATATTACACCATTATAATCATCATATCATTATGAACTAAACGTGTAAGAATCATAAACTTGTTGGTCTCAGAGCTTATTTTCTGGGTTACCAAAGAAACAGGGAAAAATCACGAGTAAGGACAGTCCATTATTATTATATTAAAATTTATTTACTGTATTCATCCACCCTGTTACTAAAGTTACTATAAGAAGAATGATCTCTATAACAGTATAACTTATATAATTTATGATTAATTAATACAACTTATACAAATAATCAGATAAATTAATACAACTTATACAAGTAATCAGATATCGCTTAAGTTACACTTACAACCCTGTCAGCCATACTGGAAATGTAATTTACTTAATACAGTTTATTGTTTATTGCTTAAAAAATATAATAATAATAATAATAATAATAAAAATATTTAGAAATGTCCAACAAAAATTGTGAACTAAGTATAAACCAGAGCTAAAATTTTACTTTGTTTGATATGATATTGACAATAAATGACAGTTTCCCCTTGTTGAAATGTTCCCTGTACCCATTTCATAGTTGAACTGTTTATCTAAAAGTGATGAAGTTCTTGAATGTTTCTAACAAGAATGTTCTTCAGCATCATGAATGAATGAAGAATAAACACCAACCTCTTTGTTCTTCAGGATCTTCAGTGTGTTTCATTCTGCAGGGTTCTGGATCACTCATGTTCTCACTGTCCTCTTTAATAAATTCAGTCTTTGCAGATTTCAGCTCTTCCTGATGCTCTGATGCTCCTCTTCACTTGTAGCCGATGAGAAGTTACAGCATTTATTGGCGAATTACAGTGGGAGGAGCTTCACTGATGATGTAAATGACATGGGAGGGGCCTCAGTTATGGTAAATTTTTGTGGAAGGAGCTGATCTGCCCAAAATAAAAATAAAATATCAGTTACTGAGTTTGTTTTTATACTTTGATAAACAGAATATAAATATTGTAATACAATTATTCTGAATATAAATAATGGTTAGAAAAAAAGTTCAATGCATAAAGACAGAACAGTCTGTTGTCACCAATGAAATGAGCTTTAAGTGTCAATTTACAGGAGATCTGAAGACATCAGCATAATAAATGAGGTGAAAACAGGAACTATTGTCATGAAATAAAGAGTGTTTTCAGCAGATCTGTTAATATTGATGAGCCTCAGACTATCAACACTCATTCAACGAGCCATTCAGGATCATCAGCAGATCATCTCAGTTTATTCTGAGTGTTTGCTGTTAGAAACACATTATTTGACTCAGGATAGATGATAAAAGCCTGTAAAACTGCTCTATTGAAAGAAAATACTGTCATTTCTCACAATATGACATGGATAAAACATCAATAATAATAAAAAATAAAATAAAATAAAAACACTATTGACATTCATCTTCATCTACCACTGCAGATAAGTAACTATGAATTGAAACATGGCTTGGCTTTATGATAACTCAGTGTAATAAAGTAATCAGATCTTTGACATGTAACAGTTTTTATGTGCAGAAACTGACAATGATCAGTGGCAATTATGTTTCCAGTGGCAAACTGTATTCATATTTATCTGTATTTTAAAATTTACACTGTTAACCCTTGCTGTAAAAAAAGGCCAAATTCTGACAATATCATACCATTTTCCATTAAAACAGTAATATACCGTAGAAAACAAAACTAGCCTACAGGAATATACTGTGAATTAATAGTGCTCAAAGTCGACACTCAGAGGCTGTTTTCACAATCACACCCTATACCCTCATTCACTATTCCCTACATTAGTTCACTAATATAGTCCACTTGAATGAAAAGAAGTGAGTGAATTGAGAAACTGATGAACACTGATAAGCAGAATCAATGAAGGACAGAGAATCAAGAACAGAAAAAAGAGAAACACAGAAACTACAACTGACTTCCAGTAACACTGAGTGTGAAACCAGTTTACAAACCAGTTTATGATTATTTCTTTCATACATGTACAAAAGTTCTTGTTGAGAATTAACAGAGATTGCGTTAATAATAAAGTTTGTTGTCACCATGATGGAGATCAGTATTTGCTTTAGTTGGTCTCTTGTCCCTGGACTTCTTACCATTCATCTCTCTCTGGCTGCTGTAACAGTGAGTTTATAAAACACATCTGTTATGGCAAGAAAAAGTCAAGAGGAAGATGATTAGTTGTTTTTGGCTGTTGTGATGATTTAACATTCATCCTGGACCTGTCTGATTTTCAGATCTTTCCTGTATATATTCTTTGAATTTATGGGTATTTCATATTTATCTGTGAATCTACAACATGAAATCAATATCTCTGTAATCATGTCTTCTGAACAATATTTTAATCATAGAGTGTATTAAAACATTTTTTAACTTCTGCTTGCCTCAGACACCAACAATCAGCACATGAATCTCAGCAATGGTGACAATCAAAAGTTTCATGTCGCAATGCATGCTGGGTTCCAGGATAATATAAAACTCCCAGCATGCACTGATGCATGAATAATAAAAAAAATATTGCCACCATTGTTGAGATTCATGTGCTAAATTGTGATATCTCTGTGTTTCTAAAAAACAGCATAGCTCTGTTTTTTTGGGTTTTTTTTTTTTTTGGTTTATGCATGATGTGTTAAAAAAAAAATGAGTCATTGTAATGTATTGCTGTGGTTTCACAGTGGTGCTAATGTAACACTTTTGATTGAGGATTAAACTCTGAATGAGTAGGAATGAATTCCTTAGTGAATGAACAGGCTATATGATGATTTTATCACCATAATCAACATAACCACAATCATTCATAAACTGTGTGTGCACAAGTGTGACTTACAAAAACACAGCTAAAGCGGCAAAAGAAACACTAATGTTTTTGCATCAGCATCCCAACTAAAGCAAGCACTGATCTCTATAATGGTAACTTCAAACCAAACATTTTCAATTAAACATCTCAACAACAACTTCTGTAGATGTATGACAGAAATAAAGTCATAATAATAAGTGTAATAATGTGTAATGGCTGGAAGTCAGTTGTAGTTCTTGTGTTTCTCTATTTTCTGTTCTAACAGCAGGTGTTCATCACTAATGCTCAACAATCACTTACATATTCTCTTAATTATCTCACTGCAACACTGCGTCAGTGTTACTTTTACTCTTTGTAGTGTGGATTTCCCTGTGGGGTTGAAAGGGTTAACAGTGTAAGATATAAAGACACACCCACAACATGTATTTTAACAGTAATAAACTGTAAGTTATAAAACAGGTTTATACTGGCAACACTGTTGCCAGTATTTTACTGTAAAATCTAGTTTTTTGGGTCACCATTGTGCAGAAGAGTAGAGCCTGAGCTTCAGTCCAGGAGAAGATCTACAAACATTGATGATATGCTGCATGTTGCTTTATTTAAAAGGCAGTGACTGTGTAGTTGCTGGTCCAGTGGAAATCTCTTTATTTACCAAAAATTTTTTGTGGTTTCAAATGAAATAAGTTCACAGTAATACTTTGCTCACTTTATTAATGCATTATAAATTTTAGTTAATACTTTTAAATGACAGTCGGTTTCTGCAAGTGAAATTAGTTAACTCGAGTTTTAGTGCATTTTTACAGTAACATACTGTACAATTAACAGTAAATTACTGGCAACAGTGTTGCCAGTATTTTACTGTAAAAAACCCCGGTAAGGTCTAACAGTGTATGTATAGATTTATGTAGCAAAATATGGAAATATGTATAATTAATTAAATATATTTTAATCAGCTATCAGAATCAACTGTAGAATAATTAATATTACAATTATTTAGTCTGTTTGTCCAAAGTAAAGTAAAAAAGTGTGTTTCAATTTATGTGAATGTAAAAATATCTTGAACAAAGATTATTTGGAATAAGTATGTTTACACTTTATAGAAATAAACAGGAATGCTCTACAACTTTTGTTTTGTTGACCTAATAGGTTCTCATGTATTTTTCCAAAACTTGTCCAAATGTTGTCCCAACTTTACAAATTGAGTTATTTGAACAAGCAGTTTTACATTCAACAATGTTGTGCCAGTTCCCAGCATGCATTGCAGCTTGAATAAATTATGGGGTAATTGTTAAAATAAAAAAATATTATTGCTTTGCATTAACCAGCATTATTTACGCTGCTGTTATTTAGCTGCCATATGTTTCAGAGTTCATATTTTTACTGAATTACAATTGTTGATCATCACCATGTTTGAGATTTGTGTGTTGAGATTTATGTTCTTCTCATTGCAACTTTTGCAAAATATTTGCGCGAAACTGTGTGTCTCTAGTTTAAAGAGTCAAATGTTAGTAGTTAAAGGGATACTTCAGGATTTAGCATTAAGCTTTGTATTAGTAGAAAACCTGTAGTATTTTCGAATTACCATGCTTTCCACCCTCATATCCCCCTGAGACAAGAGATTTATGTATTTTTTGTCTGGAAAAAATCCTCCAATGACGCAAAAATTGTCATTTTGCGTCATTGGAGGATTTTCTGGCCAGAGGCTAAAGACTACAGCCAGTAGATGGCGTTGTTCCGCATGTTTTCAGCCCGCCCATAGGAGGTGGGATTTCACTCACAGAATGTACACAGTGTCAGCCGTCTTTCTTTGGAAGCTAAGCTTAGTAAGCTAGCAGGCTCTTGTTCTGTGGAGAAAGCTGAATAGTAGGAGAAAGCTGAGTAAGTAGGGGTTATACCATCCTCCTTTTCCCGGACTTGTCCGGCGGGCGAGATCGTTCAAAATGTACGGGATTCAGCTTTTGCTTTCTGCGGTCGCCATGTTTACATGCACATGCACCTTTTTTTTCAATCTAACTGAATTCATTCCGATTGGTGAATTGGTGAATGTAGTGTTTACATGAACGCTAAACAAGTGATCGGTTGATGTGCGTTTTACCATTGCTAAAAAAATTCCCGCTCCTCCGTGAGCGATGCGAGACCCGGCGCGTCTCAGTAATGACGCCACCGGCCTCGTGCCGTTCTCCAGCGGCCGTCAGCCTCGTCCTGCTCGCCACAGTAAACATGATGAATGGCGACTGTAGAACGCAAAAGCCGAATCCCGGACATTTTGGCCGATCTCTAAATCACTGGCAAACTCATCACGTAGGCTAGCCTTGTTGTTTTCAACTGCGCACTCTTACCGGTAGGCGTGGCCTCCTAAGGCAGCGAAGCAAGTGCATTCGGGGAGTTGTTGTCTTTCATCCACATAAGCCAAAAATACATTTTCTGGCTTTTCTCAGTCTAGAAAGCTCCAAATTAAAAAAATTTCTTCACATATCTTATACTTAAATGACCTATTTTAAATACAAATTCATCTTCCCAGAGGTGAAGTATCCCTTTAACTTTGAAAATCAAACATGGAGATGATAAACAAGGATTGTTGATTAGCATTTTTGTTCCCCAGTGTAGAGCAATTTTACAGGCTTTTATCATCTATCCTGAGTCAAATAATGTGTCTCTAACAGCAAACACTCAGAATAAAGTGAGATGATCTGCTGATGATCCTGAATGGCTCGTTGAATGAGTGTTGATAGTCTGAGGCTCATCAATATTAACAGATCTGCTGAAAACACTCTTTATTTCATGACAATAGTTCCTGTTTTCACCTCATTTATTATGCTGATGTCTTCAGATCTCCTGTAAATTGACACTTAAAGCTCATTTCATTGGTGTCAGCAGACAGAAATAAATGAACATATAGTAGCCGACAAATACCCTATTTGTTGGCTACTATATGTTCATTTATTTCTGTGTTTATGTTTTCATATGTTTTTCTTGCAGTTCTTTACCAATTTTCTAGATATCTGCAGTTATTTTAACGAAGAAAGAGAATAATGTTAGAATTAGAAATAAAGAATTGTGAATTAGCATCAGTTGTTTTACAATAGACAGACAGACTGATATAAATGCTTAAATGTGTCAAATAGTATTATAGGTCAAAGACAAATATTGCAAAAAAATCTTTTCAGGCATATTAAGAAGAATAATTATTTGATGACATATTCAAAGACTGTATTTAAGGATCATAGTTAAACCACAAAATACTCATTCATTGTAAATTTAAGTATTTATACTTTCCTTCAAACCACTAGGTTTTACCAATATGTCAGCAAGATGTTTTAATATTAATATTAAAAATATAATAACATTTAGTATGATCACTTATTTTATATATTTCAATAAGTACAGGTAAGAATAACTATGTAATAAATTTTTTACATAAATGTATCTTATTTCACCCATATTTTGACATTTTGTTTTCACCAAGGTTATTTGAAACATTATAGTTTTTCACAATTGCTACGACACATTTCACAAATGCATCACAGTGTCAAATGTGTTTCAGTGAGTGAGAATGTGTTTAGAGTTTTGCAAACAGTGTTTTCACTGCCTGAACTTGTTTAAGGTTTTGCAGAAAGAGTGAATTATTCAACAAATTGGTTTAGACTACTGAGAATATAGTTCAGGGAATGGACTTGTGTCTAAGCAATTGTGAAAAACTGTAAAATAGACACTTTACATTGAATGGGTTTTCTATGTTTATAAAAAATGTACATTTAATTTAAAAATTAAATCAGATACAGACACAATAACTTGACATCCGGTCTTTGACCCTATTAAAACAAACAAAGTAAATTATTTATTTTAGATTTTGGCAGATCAGCTCCTCCCACTAAAATTTACCATAATTGAAGCTCCTCCCATGTCAATCACATCATCAATGAAGCTCCTCCCACATCAATTACATCATCAGTGAAGCTCCTCCCACAGCACTTCTCCAATATATGCTGTAAATTCCCATCAGCTTCAAGTGAAGGCGAGCATCAGAGCATCAGGAAGAGCTGAAATCTGCAAAGACTGAGTTTATTAAAGAGGACAGTGAGAACATGAGTGATCCAGAACCCTGCAGAATGAAACACACTGAAGATCCTGAAGAACAAAGAGGTTGGTGTTTATTCCCAATTTTAAAAAAAATGCTCTGTTTTTAAAGGAGGAAAATCAGACACACTTGTTCAAGGGGTGCTATTATGCTTTTTCCCTTTTTCCAACTTTAGTTAGTGTGTAAATTTATTGTTAAAGCATTACAAAAATCTGTTAGGAAAGTGAATTCTGTTAAATAAAATATCCCTTTGGATCGGACTTTGAGCTTTGTAACCAAGAACTACAACGAACTGCTTGTTTGGACTACAACACGTTTTTTTTTCTGGATCTTGTGAAGTCATAATTTTACTAATTTAAATAATCTACGGCAACAGAGGACAAGGCCTGTTTGAGCTGCGCTAGCAAAGATTAAGAGTGTTGTTGCTCTTCTTTCCTTTATAACCTCAACGTTTATCTGTGCGCTGCACATTTCATGAAAGATGAGAGTAAAATGCAGGCTACACACAAAAGCTTCTCCCAAAATAGAGAAGTTCCCACTTTGTCGTGACAATCTGTTGTTTATGGATCACAACTTCTAAGAATGTCTTATTATTTGTTGTGTTTTTTTATTAACTGTTCCAGTTATAAGTTTTATGTAGCTGCTATGTTGTAAACAAAGGGCAAAGCTTTGCCTAACATAACAGTATTGATGTAGTGTTTACTGTAGCTTTTGTAAGACTGTTCACAGCCCGTTAGGAAAATTAACCATGATTTTGTGATCGATTAGAGCAAATTTAGACAAATACAGCAGAACCCGCAGGTTTGGGACATTTCCCGAACATGCTCAAGGCAGTGCTAATCACAACACACTGGATAATAACAGACCATCGTGTCTTAATGAGTGTGTTATTTATTCAAACGTTTCTGCTGTGATCTTTGTTTGGAACTATTTTCGCTGCTGAAACAGATCAAAGAGTCTATATTGTGTCTAAAATGTAAGTGACTTAATATTAACTGAAATCAGTGTCACATTTTCAACCGTGATGTATTCAGCAATCTTACTCGTGTGATGTTGCTTAACTGTATCATGTTATAAATATAAAATTCAACATTCATTTTTTTACTGCAGTATTTTAAGTGAGTTTCTGTGTGTGCTTCGCAAGTTTGCTCATTTGTTTCGATTTCTCCTCGAGAGGCTGCGCGAGCCTCAACAGTGCAAAATTACCATCAGTACACTCGACACTTACACTAAATGAATGCAGAATCATTCTCACATTTTTGTTGATTTCCTAGTTATTTTTGTTATTGATGTTTTAATTAGGCTAATAGTTTGTCGGGCAAGTAAAATTAACTTTCACTTGTTCCGGGCAAGCGTTATGTTATAAGGGTTTTTCCCCCCTCTCTATCCTATTGTAGACCGAAATGGGAGATTATAATAAACATTCTGCAACAATAAAAACATAGAACATTAAAAATAAAATTCATGTATTACGATTATTCCTCTGGCAGTATAACTTTAAGTCACTTGAGCAGCTTGCAGCTCTTCATTTAGATCTCGCTACTGATTTACACCGGCATTGCTGACATTGACCTCATTCCGATAATGTTGCACAATTAAAAGAAAAGATGATAATGCATAAGAAAGACAAAGCAGCCTCTATTGTTATTGATTCTTTGTGGAAGTCTACCAGAAGTTAAGTTTGGGCAACAAAGGCACGCATGCGCAGTAACGGATGTTTTTGTTGCCGCCTTTGAAACCATCCATTTAAATGCATGATATTTTTTTTATTTTATGTCATTTCACTTCATATTTCTCTCTTCGAATTATTTTGATGTACTGAAAATGCAATTTAAATTTCTTTTTTTTTCATGTCAGACCTGATGGAAGAGAGCGAGGAGAGTGAAGAACTGAGTGAAGTGGAGGAGGAACATCATGTCAAACCTGGAGAAAAACCTTTGAGTTGCTCAAAGACTAAACAGACATTTTTAAAGAAAACAAAAGCCAAGAAATCTACAACCTGCACTCAGTGTTTAAAGAGTTTCACAACCAAACATAATCTTGACATTCACATGAGAGTTCACACTGGAGAGAAGCCATTCACATGTGATCAGTGTGGAAAGAGTTTCTCAGTCAAACAACATCTTAAGATCCACTTGAGAGTTCATACCGGAGAAAAGCCTTTCACATGTGATCAGTGCGGGAAGAGTTTCTCAATCAAACAACATCTTAAGATCCACTTGAGAGTTCATACCGGAGAAAAGCCATTCACATGTGATCAGTGTGGAAAGAGTTTCTCAATCAAACAATATCTTAAGATCCACTTGAGAATTCACACTGGAGAGAAGCCATTCACATGTGATCAGTGTGGGAAGAGCTTCAATCAATCAACACACCTTAAGATGCACATGAGGATCCACACCGGCGAGAAACCGTATGCATGTGATCAATGCAGCGAAACATTTCTTGATTCATCATACCTGAAGAAACACCTAATACTTCATAAGAAGGAGAAGCCACATTCATGTACTGAATGTGGAAAGAGTTTTTCACTGCTGCAATATTTACATATACATCAGAAAATTCATGGTGTAAAAGCTCATATGTGCTTTGAGTGTGAGAAGACTTTTATTTCAGCGATCTATTTAAAACTGCACCAGAGGATTCACACTGGAGAAAAACCTTACATGTGTTCACACTGCGACAAGAGATTCAGTCGCTCAGCACATCTGAAAACGCATGAGAAGATCCACACTGGAGAAAAACCTTACAAGTGTTCACACTGTGACAAGAGATTCAGTAAGTCGACAGATCAGAAAAGACATGAGAGGATCCACACTGGAGAAAAACCTTACAAGTGTTCACACTGCGACAAGAGATTCAGTCGATCAGCACATCTGAAATCACATGAGAGGATCCACACTGGAGAAAAACCTTACAAGTGTTCACACTGCGACAAGAGATTCAGTCGCTCAGCACATCTGAAAACACATGAGAGGATCCACACTGGAGAAAAACCTTACAAGTGTTTACACTGTGACAAGAGATTCAGTCGGTCAGAACATCTGAAAAGACATGAGAGGATCCACAGCAGAGAGAAGCTGCACACGTGTGATCAGTGTGGAAAGAGTTTCTCTTTTAAAAGTCACCTGAAGCTACACATGAAGATCCATACAGTGGAGAAACCACATCAACACAGTCTGAAATCACAGTAAGTAGTTAATCAAAATGAGTTTCCTAACAGCCATGATGACTGAAAGGACATTTTTCTGACTGCTTGGTATCTGATTGGAATGTTTCTCATTATAACAAGAAAGAAAAATGTTATCTTGGATCTACCGTGCTGGCTAGTTCCTATAGCTGAGTTTCTAGAACTATGTGGTGTGAAAACCACTAATGACTTACCATATCATAATGGGACTTCATCACAATAATGACTCAACATCTCGTAATACAGTAATAAGATACTCCGGATCATTTTCCTAGTTGCATTCACACCGACAGTAGGAAGTCTGAAATGGCAGACAACGGCATCTTTAAACACAACATTTACAAACATAAACAACCTGTGGATGGAGGATGCCATGACCAGAGCTTGTTTGTTGAGTGTAGTGGGTTTCTTTATAAAGGAGATGGACTGTAGATGCATTATTTACACAAGTAAAAAGACTAAATATCTTATGACAACATGCAGTATTACACATCATCCAGGCTTAGACATGTTCACAAGTCCCTGAGGTCCAAATCAAGTCTCAAGTCCATGAGGTCCAAGTCAAGTCTCAAGTCCATGAGGTCCAAATCAAGTCTCAAGTCCATGAGGTCCAAGACAAGTCTCAAGTCCATGAGGTCCAAGTCAAGTCTCAAGTCCATGAGGTCCAAGTCAAGTCTCAAGTCCATGAGGTCCAAGTCAAGTCTCAAGTCCATGAGGTCCAAATCAAGTCTCAAGTCCATGAGGTCCAAATCAAGTCTTTGAGGTCCAAATCAAGTCTCAAGTCCATGAGGTTCAAGTGAAGTCTCAAGTCCATGAGGTCCAAGTCAAGTCTCAAGTCTTTGAGGTCCAAGTCAAGTCTCAAGTCTTTGAGGTCCAAGTCAAGTCTCAAGTCAAGTCTTGGTTCTATTTTATCAATATGTGAGCGGAGGCAATTGCACCCTAAGATATAGAATATGTTTTGTAAATGCTCCCAACTACAGGGTTTCCAAATAAATGGAAAGAACAAGCAGAGATGCGTACAATCTTTATTTGACACCAAAGAAGTAAAAGGATAATCATACAAAAATTATAAGAAAAAAATTCACAAGTTACAAATACAACAACATTCACACAAAAGAAAGTCATAAAGTGGCCACCTGTAAAATCGGATCTTGGACAGTCAATATCAATATCAATATCAATATCCCTTGGGATAAGTCAGATTTGGGAAAGAGAAAGAAAAATGAAAACAAAAATATCAAAATAAATTAAATTCAGACCACCTCAATTCACACCTTCATGCAAATTTATAACCAAAAATCACAATCCACACAATAAACAACAAAATATAAATGGATTAAATAAATCCTCCCAATCCCAGCAGCTAATAGCCCATGGTAGTTGTAAAGGAATTGACAGTAGATAAGAGTGGTGGCAATAACCACCCACAGTACTCAAGAACACAATTAGCCACCAAAAAAACAAAGAAAAAAAAGAGAAATATCAAATGAAAGAAAATACAATTAAATCAACCAATATAACAAATAAATAATTCAATACCCAATCATCTCAGCACACGCACGCACTTCCATACACACAAACACCACCACAAACACGCGTTCACACCGACATCATTCAAATACGCGCTCGCCTCAACACACACTCAAATAAAGACTCGTTCACATAAAACGTGTTTACACAAACATGTGCTCGCACAAACACACGCTCGTATCAACACACACGCACACACACATAAAACACCGCTCACACAACCGTGCGCTCGCACAAACACACGCTCGCCTCAACACACACGTGCGCTTCTAAATCATGGTAGTCCGTGGTGGAACTTGAGCGCGCACCCTCTTCAGTCTTCACAGCACAGCACCACGGGTCGCAGTAACGAGCCGCCACACAGCAGCAAAACAACAGCGGGCAGATTTCTATAAAATAATTACTCAATTTGGTCATTAACCACGCATACACTATATCTAAAATTACATCTCTGGTTAGCAAACAACTTACAAAGTACCATACAAGTACCATATAAACTTACCTGCAGCACAATTGACTGGCCCTCGGTAAGAACGGTGAACAAACCACCAATACTGCCTCGATCACACTATATAAACGAGTCATCATTAAAAACGGCACTATTAAAGAATAATTGCAGCAACATATCAATGCAGTAACATACCTTGATATATGTTAATGCAATTGAACATCCACAGGCCCACGGTGTCACAGTGTCTGGTTTGTGTTTCCCCGGGTGTCCACTAGAGGTCCTTGTCCCCCACGGTGTCATTCTCTCATGCACTACATTTCCCATCATCCTGTTCTGTCTAATCATTGATCATTGCACACAGCTGTTTCCCGTCACCTTGTTAGTATCTGTGTATAAATACCCTGTCTGTTTCAGTCCATGTCACGGAGTCATTGTTTAATGTCACTTATACTTCTGAAGTCTGTTTCCTCGCCTGTTCGTGTTCGTGTTGTTTATTTGTTTATTTGTTTATTGGACTGCTAAAATGGATTTTGACCCCTGCATGGATGACTATGAGTTGGATTGCCCTGACAATAAATATGCAACATTTGGATCCACCTGTTTATCTGTGTGTTCCCGTGACAGAACGACTCCGTCAACAAATGGATCCAGTAGCATGAACATTTTGCAGGGCTTTGCTTTATGGGCCCGCCAGACTGAGGAGGCCATGGCGCTCAAATCCCCTAAACACCCTTCCATCGATGACAGAGAGTCTTTTAGGGGAACCCGTCTGGCCAGATTTTCGGGGACTCGTGGAGGCCGTAGGGGAGGAGGTGCTAGAGGTGAGCCCCGGACCCACTCTCCACTTCGGTCTTTCTTCGACCATGGGCCAGTGATGCTCAGCCCAGAGCTCCCTTCGCCGCTGGTCCTGTCCAGCCCAGAGCCTGCACCTCGCCATAAGAAACAGCGGAGGAGGAGGAAGACTTCCCGTCTCCCTAACATCCTGGAGATCGTCCCCGTGCAGCCCGCGGTCGTCCCGGACATCGTCCCCGTGCAGCCCGCTGTCGTCCCGGAGATCGTTCCCGTGCAGCCCGCTGTCATCCCAGAGATCGTCCCGGAGCTACCCACCATCAGTCCTGCCACGGCAAAGAGGGCTGTCTTCCTCTTTTATGCAGTAGCAGTACTGCATGCTTGGAGGAGACACAGCAGGTCTGCCGATCCAGAGACTGTTCAGGTCCCGTCTACCGATCCAGAGACTGTTCAGGTCCCGTCTGCCGATCCAGAGACTGTTCAGACCGTTCAGCTCACGTCTCCCGATTCAGAGACCGTTCAGGTCCCGTCTGCCGATCCAGAGACCGTTCAGGTCCCGTCTGCCGATCCAGAGACCGTTCTGGTTACGTCTGCCGATCCAGAGACTGTTCAGGTCACGTCTGCTGAGCCAGTGTCTCCGAACAAGATGGCCGCCGCCGAGCCGGTGTCTCCGGACAAGATGGCCACCGCCGAGCCGGTGTTTCCAGACAAGATGGCCGCCGCCGAGCCTGTGTCTCCTGACAAGATGGCCGCCGCCGAGCCTGTGTCTGTTCCTGAGCCTGAGCCGGTGTCTGTATCTGTTCCTGTGCCTGAGCTGGTGTCTGTATCTGTTCCTGTGCCGGTGTCTGTGTCGGTTCCTGAGCCGGTGTCTGTGTCGGTTCCTGAGCCGGTGTCTGTGTCTGTGTCGGTTCCTGAGCCGGTGTCTGTGTCTGTTCCTGAGCCGGTGTCTGTGTCTGTTCCTGAGCCGGTGTCTGTTCCTGTTCCTGATGCTGTGTCTGTTCCGCCATGGCCGCCCGAAGGGTCATCTCCGCCATGGCCGCCCGAAGGGTCGTCTCCGCCCTGGCCGCCCAATGGACTGTCTGCTCTGCCCTGGCCACCTGAGGGAAAGTCTCTGCCCTGGCCGCCTGATTGTCTGTCTGCTCCACCCTGGCCACCCGAAGGGTCGTCTTCGCCATGGCCGCCTGAAGGGTCGTCTCCGCCCTGGCCGCCCGGTGGACTGTTTGCTCCGCCCTGGCCGCCTGAGGGAAGGTCTCCACCCTGGCCGCCCGATGGACTGTCTGCTCCGCCCTGGCCACCTGAGGGAAAGTCTCCACCCTGGTCGCCTGATGGATCGTCTGCTTCGCCCTGGCCGCCCGATGGGTCGTCTGCTTCGCCCTGGCCACCGTTTAAGCCATCACCTCCTGTTCCTGTTCCCTTTCATGGACCTGGCCCTCCATCCCTCCCTCCTGGACTCTTGTTTTGGTTGTTTTTTGTGGGTCTTGGAGCGTCTGGTAGCCGCTCCGTAGAGGGGGGGGTGGGGGGGGGGTGGTGGGGGGTGTCCACTAGAGGTCCTTGTCCCCCACGGTGTCATTCTCTCATGCACTACATTTCCCATCATCCTGTTCTGTCTAATCATTGATCATTGCACACAGGTATAAATACCCTGTCTGTTTCAGTCCATGTCACGGAGTCGTTGTTTAATGTCACTTATACTTCTGAAGTCTGTTTCCTCGCCTGTTCTTGTTTTGTTTATTTGTTTATTTGTTTATTTGTTTATTGGACTGCTAAAATGGATTTTGTCCCCTGCATGGATGACTATGAGTTGGATTGCCCTGACAATAAATATGCAACATTTGGATCCACCTGTTTATCTGTGTGTTCCCGTGACACACGGCAAAAGTTAAAAAGGGATTTCCAACTTATGCAGGTCTACAACAATTAATATGCGCTGCGTACCATGCCAGAGGGAAAACGGAAGTAAAAGGAAATCGCCACATTTTTAAAGGGGCCGTGAGCTTAACTTCCGCCCAGCTCCATCCACCCACACAGAACGGTAAAACCCTAAAAGGGTCACCCCATTACAAATAGGTTTTTGTTTTCAGCTAGTTTTTTATTGTAATTAACAGTGTATTAAATGATCAAATCAGATTACCTTTACTTTAAAGGGGAACTTGGCAACTATTTCAACTTAATAAATCCATTTTGAAATCATTTGGATGGTTAAATAAACTTATATGGTGAGAATGGTGACTTTCCCCGCACCCCCCAGCGTTCCCCCGGCGGAAAACCAACCTTGCAACATGGGGACTAACGTCCCGGTAAGTTGGAAATAGGAAGTCTTTTGAAAAGCGATAACGAGCGAGAAACACAAACTGCTTTACGGCAATTCAACATAAACACACACACACCATATGATACTGTGTATGATGTATTACCCACCTCGGTAGACATAGCTCCACACAATAAAGTTGGCCGGCTCCCATAATAACAAATGCACATGAGCAGCGGTAGAAAGGGGGAGGAGGGTGCCACAAGTGAGATTTCTTTTTTTACTACAGTGTTGTGAAATACACTCACCTAAAGGATTATTAGAAACACCATACTAATACTGTGTTTGACCCCATTTCACCTTCAGAACTGCCTTAATTCTACGTGGCATTGATTCAACAAGGTGCTGAAAGCATTCTTTAGAAATGTTGGCCCATATTGATAGGATAGCATCTTGCAGTTGATGGAGATTTGTGGGATGCACATCCAGGGCACGAGGCTCCCGTTCCACCACATCCCAAAGATGCTCTATTGGGTTGATATCTGGTGACTATGGGGGCCATTTTAGTACAGTGAACTCATTGTCATGTTCAAGAAACCAATTTGAAATGATTTGAGCTTTGTGACATGGTGCATTATCCTGCTGGAATTAGCCATCAGAGGATGGGTACATGGTGGTCATAAAGGGATGGACATGGTCAGAAACAATGCTCAGGTAGGCCGTGGCATTTAAACGATGCCCAATTGGCACTAAGGGGTCTAAAGTGTGCCAAGAAAACATCCCCCACACCATTACATCACCACCACCAGCCTGCACAGTGGTAACAAGGCATGATGGATCCATGTTCTCATTCTGTTTACGCCAAATTCTGACTCTACCATCTGAATGTCTCAACAGAAATCGAGACTCATCAGACCAGGCAACATTTTTCCAGTCTTCAACTGTCCAATTTTGGTGAGCTCGTGCAAATTGTAGCCTTTTTCCTGTTTGTAGTGGAGATGAGTGGTACCCGGTGGGGTCTTCTGCTGTTGTCGCCCATCCGCCTCAAGGTTGTGCGTGTTGTGGCTTCACAAATGCTTTGCTGCATACCTCGGTTGTAACGAGTGGTTATTTCAGTCAAAGTTGCTCTTCTATCAGCTTGAATCAGTCGGCCCATTCTCCTCTGACCTCTAGCATCAACAAGGCATTTTCGCCCACAGGACTGCCGCATACTGGATGTTTTTCCCTTTTCACACCATTCTTTGTAAACCCTAGAAATGGTTGTGCGTGAAAATCCCAGTAACTGAGCAGATTGTGAAATACTCAGACCGGCTCGTCTGGCACCAACAACCATGCCACGCTCAAAATTGCTTAAATCACCTTTCTTTCCCATTCTGACATTCAGTTTGGAGTTCAGGAGATTGTCTTGACCAGGACCACACCCCTAAATGCATTGAAGCAACTGCCATGTGATTGGTTGATTAGATAATTGCATTCATGAGAAATTGAACAGGTGTTCATAATAATCCTTTAGGTGAGTGTATACGGCCCACAGCTGTAGGGGGAGCTCGTTGAGAAAACACGTGACAACAAAAGTGAAAGTCAGCGGAGAAATGGCTAGAGTTGCCATGTTCCCCTTTAAAATTGGCTAATAAAGCAAACAAAATACAACATAAATATTTACCATTACTTTTCAACTTTTTATACATAATTATCTATTTGAGTTGCGTAGTTTGCTGTGGTTTAAGCAATGATGGATAATGTAGTCTTCCAGTAAGTGTTGACCGTAACAAAACCTGTGTATAGACAAGCGTTAACAGGAAACAACGCAAATGACAACATTTACATCTAAACTGGACAAGCTCAAAACATTTTACTCCCCATTTACACCTGTATTTAGTATTGTCCAAATTTGATCCCATCAACCAAAACGCATCTTAATACCAGGTGTAAACAGGGCTATAAAGCTTGCACGCCTTTCACTCTAAGCTGGTTGCTATTTGAGCGCGTCATCTAAAATGTTGATACAATTTATTCCGTCTTTTCACTTTTTCACTTATTCACTTATTCGGCCTGAACACTTTTTTGCTATTTTCAGGTGAATAATTTTGTCTGCCGAACACTTGGTGCATCCCTACTTACATGGTTTAGACCAGGGATGGGTAAACTTGGTCCTGGAGGGCCACTGTCCTGCAGAGTTTAGCTCTCTTTTTGTACATGATAAACTTTTAAGACATTCTTTGGATTACATTGTAAAAGTTAGAAATATTATGCTGTACAAGGACAGTGCTGCTATAATTAATAAAGTAAATCTAACTCAGAAATTTGGCTCTATATGAGTTAAGTGATTCTGGTTAAATTATTGTGAAATAATGATTATGTTAAAACACAACCAACACCATCAGATCACCTTTTCTCGTTGTTCTTCTGGCTGTTATAACTCAGGTACAGCAGCGAAAAAAAATCTAAAGTTAATGATTTAAGGGTCAAAAGCCCAACTAAAACAAACACTGATCACCATAAAATTACGGTTTTCTCCTTCAGTGATTCTGCTTGTTAACATCAGGTGTCTTCAATGTTGGCAATAAAAAATAAGAGTTCTTAATTCATCTTTGACGTCTGTCTGTTATTCAGATATTTAAAAAAAAAAAAAAATTGTTGTAAATTTTACTCATTTTAAATGGTTAACTTTTTGTCACGGAATTGATGAATGTGAGACGAGGATACAGATGCAGAGGAAATTTATTAGTAACATGCAGACAAGGTACAAAAACTCAAAAACTCAGGAACGGGAAACTCGGACAACGAACCAGCACAAGACTACAAACACAAGGAGGCTAAATAGGGGAACAAACAAAGGAGGGTAACGAGACAGACAGGTGGGACAAATGAACCAATAATCAGATAACAAGATGGGAGGGGCTAGACAACAGACACGAGCACATGGCCCAAAATAACAAAACACCCATGTGCAGCACAAGACAGGACAGGCATGTGACACTTTTAAGGAATTAATTTGATTAATTATTACTCAATTCTAATTAGTTAAATTTAATTAATAATATTGTTTGTAATCTGTTGCCACAATTTTATTGAGTAGATATAGCGCATTCATTTTTACAGTACTGTAAAAAATAATTAAACATTATTAATTAAAGGATTACCCCCTTACAACTCATTTGACCCAGCATAATCAACCCAAGAATGTTTGAACAGTACCCCAAACAACTCAACATTTTGACCCAGAACAATCAACCCAACAATTTGTTTACAGAAACAACCCAGCATTTTTTAGAGCTGCAGAATCCATGGGATGGAAGGGGATGGTGGTGGGGGGATAAAAGGTAGGAATGTAGGGATGAGGAAGAGAAGAGGTGGTAACAGTGTAATGGCTAAAGGTTAACCATGATGGTCAGGGCTATACTGTATTTAGGCATAACAACATGGGCCCTAAAGGCCAAATTCAAAAGCAGTTGATACTGCCAACAAGCAGTTCACTGCATTTGGATGTGGTCTTTAAGGCAGTTAGCTTCAGTACTTAAACACATATAATTTCACCTAGGTGTTAAATGAACTCCATCTTTCAAAAATAGCCCAGGACTGTCAAGTCTAATTTGAGGGTGCTCAGTTATGGCACCATTTAAGCTACGAACATATGTAGCCATGTAGCCTCTAGGTGGCACACGTGCAGCACACACTACATAGCCTACGCCAACTTTGAACGGTACAGCTTAGTAAAAGTCTCATATCTAAATCAGAGACAACAAATAAACACTAACACGGTGTCCCAATGTGCCTACTTAGACATAAGTGTCCGTTTAAATGTATGCCAGAAGTATTTTTTTAAATTAAGAATTAAAAATAAGTATAACTGTATTCTACCAGAAAGACTGGGGAGGCAAGAGAACGTATGAATATGATTTATTTAACAGTTTGTATGCAAAATGAAATGTTAAAGTTCTTTGGCGTAAACCCCATCTGTAATCCAAATCCGGAGGGTAGAAGACACTTGCAGTTCCTGCCTGAAGATGAAGGCAGGGGTGGAGCCTACCCCCGATGGATGGACAGGGATCGACCTGCTGGTGGTGGGGAGGATGGGGGTGAATGTCGCCGTCAGATTCTGCGAACGTAGTAATGGGTGTTAACCGGGCTTAAATACTCCAAATGTCGGGTGGTGATTGGCTAGATCTGTGGTTAATGAATAACGTGATATTAGAGTCTTCCCAGTAGAACTTGTGCTAGAACTCCCATTTCTTTAAAATAATACATTTTACATATTACAAATTAGTGGCATTAACAAATGGAGACAAATTATTCAAAAGATTGGATAGTTACAGTTGGTCTGCTTACAATCTGTTTGTATGTAAAAAAGTTTTTGTATTTGTAAAAAATAAATTTCCCTATGGAGAAAATAAAATACTATGAAAATAGTTTCAGTTATGACTTTTTAATTTGTTTTAGTCTAGTTAGGTTTGTATCAAATACAATGTGATTTTCATTGATCAAGATCTGACCATCCCAAAATTGATGGGTCAACTGATATTGCTTGTTCATTTAGTCACATTAACTTTTGTCAGGTAATATACAAGGACATACACATACACATATTCATAAGGATATGTATTGACACTACATTAATTTAATTACCATCATATTTCTAAGATTCTATAAATATAATTAAATGCAAAAAAGGGAAGAACATATTAAATTTCTTCCACAACCCGAATGTCTTCTACCCACCATTCTACATGCCCAACTTGGATGTATTAGTAATTGTAAATGGGGCAATGCACTTAAAACCTGTGACCTGTTCATCAAGGGACTCAGGAATTGTATGAGTACGGGCAGGTTTGCAAGTATCCAGTTTTAATTTATACCTTAATGGTGTCAAGGGAACCTCTGATGATCCAGAGTAGCTCATTTTGATCTTCTGCCTGCAGTGACCCCCACACCACTATAAGGTCTGTTCCCCGAATTAGGAAATACAAAAAAATTCCAAACCCATTTGCCCAATTTCTGTTTATCTCTTTCACTTCATCAAATCATGCAAGATAAAAGGAATTCAAGTTGAGAGAAGTGTCCTTATAAGTCAGTTGGCTGATGACACAGCTCTTTTCTTGAAAAATGTTGATCAAATTCAGTCAGCTGTCAAGTTCATTGAATTTTTTCCAGTGCCTCAGGTCTCTGCCTTAATTTACAAAAATGTGAACTGTTTGCTTTAAAAAGTTGCCATGCCAGAACAATTTGTAATATTCATGTAAAGGATGCTCCAACTTATTTGGATATGGTTATTACTAAAAATGATCAGGAGAGAATCTCCAAAAAAAATTGGATTAACAGAGGGACTTGTCTCTCATAGGTCGTGTTCTGCTGGCAAAAGCGGAAGGTACAGTATGTATGTAGTTACCTCGATACATTCAGATAATAAAATAAATGTCATGTCTAGTAGATGTAAAATCAGGGCTTTAAGTGAATAGTCCATCCAAAATGAAAACGCATTTATTCACCCATGTGTGTGCCTTTTTTCTTACACACTTTTTGTGTGTATTTCTAGTTAGTCATTCTTGTCTTTAGGGATAGTTCACCCAAAAATGAAAATTCTGTCATCATATACTGATCCTGGGGTTGTTCCAAACCTGTATAAATGTCTTTGTTCTGTTGAACACAAAGGAAGATGTGTTAAAGAATATGGGAAACTGAACAGTTCTGGGCCACCATTGACTTCCATAGGTTTTTTTTTTCTTTTTCTTCCTACTATGGAAGTCAATGGTGGCCCAGAACTGTTCAGTTTCCCATATTCTTTAACACATCTTCCTTTGTGTTCAACAGAACAAAGACATTTGTACATGTTTGGAACAACCTGAGGATGAGTAAATGATGACAATTTTCATTTATCCCTTTTAAGACAAGCCATTATGCATATGTATATATGATTCTGAAGTTTATTTTAGAGTCAAGTTTATTTTGTTTGGTTTTAATAGTCAAGTTTTTGACTTTGTGGCACATGAACAGTTTATGGAATTCCAAAGGCAAATTTCCGGACTGGAAAAAAGGCTTTAAAATGTGTACTTGCATTTGTCTAAGTACTTTTCACATTAAATAACTATTGCACTATTGAGTTTTAAATAAAAACATCTCGATCAAGATTTGTCTCTTGTCTCTATGGGGTACAAAAGAAGGATTTCCTAACTGATTTTTCAAT
Source organism: Squalius cephalus (assembly GCF_949319135.1). Classification (NCBI taxonomy): domain Eukaryota; kingdom Metazoa; phylum Chordata; class Actinopteri; order Cypriniformes; family Leuciscidae; genus Squalius; species Squalius cephalus. Next base: position 15,461,218 of record NC_137122.1, read on the forward strand.
GAAATTTTTTAATTTAAGTTTAAGAAGCATAAAACTATTTAGGGGCCAAGCACCAAAGGTGTGGAGGCACCTATTGTATCTGTTCCCGTTCTTCTTCTTATTATTATTCTGCTCTGGGAGTCTATGGCAGCCCATAGAACCAACTGCAGGAAAGTTGCAAAATTTGTTTGACATTCTGATAGAGGACAGTCCCAACATTAAATACACCAATTTTGGTGTGTCTAAGTCATTCCATCTAGCGCCACCACCTGTCCAAATTTTCACTCATATTTACGCTAATAACTTTTGAACCGTAAGGCCAATCAACAACATTCTTTTTTCCTCTGATTCCTGAGCTCATGACGATTCATATGAACCCTATGAAGCTGGTTGAAATAATTGAAACGACTGGCAATGAGCTACGTACAGGGGCATTTGATAGACATTCGTATCGCCCAACAAACGGCTCTGGGCATTCGTAAACCACGCCTCAAATGCAAGAAAATGAACATGGTTCCCAGACCACGTCTCAATGGGACGAGGTCTGACGTTAGCCAGGCTAGACGGTTTGTCCGATTTGCACGAAAATTGAATCAGATCATCTTCAGGCAGTGGTGACAAAAAGTTAAGGAATTCAAATTGATTCGTCAAACCGTTTTTGATAAACGCTCGAACAAATTTTACGTAGCGCTTGCAAAAACAGTCGTAAGGTTGTACCTCCACAACGGTTTATCGTATTCAGACCAAATTGGTACATGTACCCACAAGCATGACTTGAGGCTACATGCTGTGTTTCGGTGCAGCGCCACCTACTGGTCCGGAGATATAAAAAATGGCTAATTTTGCTTATAACTTCTGAACAGTTTGTCCAAAAATCATAAAATTGGTCTGTATGTAGCGTTGAGATTTAGCGCTTAAAAACATTTTCCGATATCTTCGAAAACGCTAGTCCAATCAAGACAAAACCACCATCAGAAGTTTGGAAACATAGGTCGATAGCTATACGCCAATGCCCAAATGCTAAAATATTGATAGTAAGGGGTAGTAAAATCCAATCAAAGTCATGTGTTAGTCATTTTTTTACGTGTTTTTTCATATAATTCTCTATAACTCTGAAGCGAATTGAGATATTTTCACCAAAATTGACAAACATATGTATGGGCTCACTCTGAGGACACATAAAAAAATGGTGGGATTGAGCCTCTTGGTGGCGCTATAATAGAACAAACCATGAAATTCCCATTGACTTCAATACAGTTACAACAAATGCATTGGTGTAATATTACAAAACTCAGAATGTGACATCAGCACCATCCCCTGAAGGTACTCAAAATATTTCGAGACAGCGCCACCTTTTGGTCAAAAGTTATAACACTATTTTTTAAAACTGCTAATAACTTTTGAATAATCTGGCTTTTGAAATGCCACTGTTCTTAATAGATTCCTTGGGTCACGCCGAGAACATAGATACCAAGTTTACCTTATTTGGCTGAACTTCCTGTCCGCCATCTTGATTTTCATTCAAAACCTACTTTTTCGAACTCCTTCTAGACTGTTTGTCCGATTTTCACCAAAATTGAATCATATCATCTCCAGACTGTGCCGACTAAAAGTTATGGAGTTCGTGTCGATTGACGAAACCGTTTTCGTATACTGCAGCAGCAAAGTTGAGGCATGATGTCAAATGGACTATTCAGGCTTTATCTCTGCAATGCCTTGACATATTGACACCAAACTTTGTATGTGTCATTGTCACTTCACTCTACTCTGACCACATCACATCAGTTTTGTAACTGCGCCACCTATTGGTTGAAAGTGATAATCAATTAAATCATATTTTTAATTACTGTTTCTATGATTTTTCAGCCATTTCGTCTAACATCCTCTTTAATTGCTCATTGTTGCAGTTGGTCTGAAACTTTCAGCCATGTAGGCATGTCTTATCGTCTTCTCCTGCTTGGCCCTGATAATGGCTGCTTGCAGCTATATTTTTATAAATGTATCCATTTCATCAAAACTATTTGATCAAAATTGAGTTGGACCAACTTAATTACATTTCATTGCATGAATTAGTTGGGGCTACACATATTTATTGGATGGAAATCCTGCCCTCAATTAAATTGAGTTTGTCCAATGAGTTATTTTTTTGACTGTGTGGTGAGATGGAGACAGTAATCATTTCAGTTTATTTTGTAAAAACTGTTGTTTAAAGTTCATAGTAATTGTTCTGACTTGTAAATAATAAATGTGAACAATACTACACTGTTGATAAAATTAGTAATGAGTTTAATCAATCATTACATGAAGCAAATACAAACATTAAGTAAAAGTGAAATTGAATGAGACAGATCTCTCTCTTTACTGACTCAAAAGCATCTCAAGAGAAGAAAAGAAAAGTGTCCAGTTTCAAAGATACATGAAAGTATATCTTGCGTTTGCATGGAAGAGTAGAAGTAGAAGAGAAACTAGATGTTCTGATGAAATTAAAACAATGAAAAAATAGTAATAAAAGTGTTATGGCCTTCTCCAGTGTGAATTTTCTGGTGGTCTTTCATCTTCTGTAGTAAAGGACTTCAGCACTGAAACACACACCGCCGTGTCTTTTCTGCTGTAATATTGTCACGGGGTGACAAATAAGCCCGGGACAATCCCCGCTAGAGAAACGTCCCTGTTGAGATTTGGGAAGTGAAACACCGTCCCAAAGCCGAGTGAGTGCCTGTCGCCATGGTAATTAGTGGCGGATTGACAGCAGGTGTGGGTAATTTGCGCTGAGCGTTTGAATGAGGCCACGCTGGCTCATGAGAGTATAAAAAGTCAGAGGAAGAGAAAGTTGTTGTTGTTCCTCTCCTGCTTGTGGTGCTTTTGTTCCCGTTTGAGGTGGCTGGCTCCTGTTGGGAAGTGGTCTCTGAAGTGTGTCGTTGAGGGCTCGTTGCGAGGAAAAAGGAATGTCGTGTGTATGAGGAATTGAAGACGGAGAGAGAGAGAGGGAAAGAGGGAAGTGCATCGTCTGGATGAAAGAGTGAAGATAAGTAACCGATTATTGAATCTCCTACCACACGTTTGATACTGAGATAGATGTGGGTTGAAGTGCTTGGAGTGTACCGTATGAATATCACTGAGTGAATTAAATTGATTCTCTGCCATTCTTATCTCCTCTTCCCGTTCGGATGGTGAAGCGAATCCAGTTTATGCCTATGAAGAAGTGTTTAAAATCTCCTTCCTCCCATTGCCGATCCCTTGCTCTTTAAACTGAGACCCAGGGTGAGTGCTGGCCTTAAGTACACTAAATGAGTGGATTTGCAGTGTTTGAATTGCCGTTCCTTCTCTTCCCTCGCGTTGTATATTGGAGTGGAATTCCTGTGAGTGTGTAAAAGTCTGTTTTTAAACGCCGTGCGCTCGCCCAAGAGGCAGGCTGGTATATTGTACATCTTCAGAGCTTGGAGAGATCGAGTACGTCCAACTGAGGAAAGGTTTGGGAAGGACAGCTGGCGTGAAATCCTGTTTCCTCCACGACATACGTGAGAACGTTATATTGCTGTGTGAAGTATTGACTCTGTCTGCCCTAGAGAAAGCCCAGCCCAGTCTGTGACTGTGAGTTCGCTGCAGCCCCAAAGCCCACCTGTATGGAGCGAAGTTTCTGTCTTCTCTATGACACGCGTGAGAACGTTATATTGCTGTGTGAAGTATTGACTCTGTCTGCCCTAGAGAAAGCCCAGCCCAGTCTGTGACTGTGAGTTCGCTGCAGCCCCAAAGCCCACCTGTATGGCGTGAAGTTTCTGTCTTTTCCACGACACATGTGAGAACGTTATATTGCTGTGTGAAGTGTTGACTCTGTCTGCCCTAGAGAAAGCCCGGCCCAGTCTGTGACTGTGAGTTTCGCTGCAGCCCCCAAAAGCCCACCTGTATGGAGTGAAGTTTCTGTCTTCTCCACGACACGTGAGAACGTTATATTGCTGTGTGAAGTATTGACTCTGTCTGCCCTAGAGAAAGCCCAGCCCAGTCTGTGACTGTGAGTTCGCTGCAGCCCCAAAGCCCACCTGTATGGAGCGAAGTTTCTGTCTTCTCTATGACACGCGTGAGAACGTTATATTGTTGTGTGAAGTATTGACTCTGTCTGCCCTAGAGAAAGCCCAGCCCAGTCTGTGACTGTGAGTTCGCTGCAGCCCCAAAGCCCACCTGTATGGCGTGAAGTTTCTGTCTTTTCCACGACACATGTGAGAACGTTATATTGCTGTGTGAAGTGTTGACTCTGTCTGCCCTAGAGAAAGCCCAGCCCAGTCTGTGACTGTGAGTTTCGCTGCAGCCCCCAAAGCCCACCTGTATGGAGTGAAGTTTCTGTCTTCTCCACGACACGTGAGAACGTTATATTGCTGTGTGAAGTGTTGACTCCGTCTGCCCTAGAGAAAGCCCAGCCCAGTCTGTGACTGTGAGTTCGCTGCAGCCCCAAAGTCCACCTGTAAGAGGAAGCTGTGGTCATCCCTTCACTGGAGAACTCACCTGTCCATCACCTCCCACTGTGTACCTGATACCAGCGTGGAGAAAGGAACCCAGTTAACCTACTTACCGTAAGACACCTACCTGAATCCTATCGACTGCTGTGAACTGTTCCCTACTTCAAAGAGAAGAGGAAGCTGTGGTTACCTACTCACTGGAGAACTCACCTGTCCATCACCTCCCACGGCGTACCTGATACCAGCGTGGAGAAAGGAACCCAGTTAACCTACATATCGTAAGATACTTACCTGCATACTATTGACTGCTGTGAACTGTCTCCCACTTGAAAGGAGGAGAGGAAGTTGTGGCCATCCACTTACCGGAGAACTCACCTGTCCGTCACCTCCCATTGGGTACCTGATACCAGCTTGGAGAAAAGAACCCGGTTAACCTACTTACCGTAAGACATCTACCTGTATCCTATCGACTGCTGTGAACTGTCCCCTACTTCAAAGAGAAGAGGAAGCTGTGTTCATCTACTCACTGGAGAACTCACCTGTCCATCACCTCCCACTGCGTACCTGATACCAGCGTGGAGAAAGGAACCCAGTTAACCTACATACCGTAAGATACCTACTTGTACCCTATCAACTGCTGTGAACTGTCCCCTACTTCAAAGAGAAGAGGAAGCTGTGTTCATCTACTCACTGGAGAACTCACCTGTTCATCACCTCCCATTGCGAACTCGATACCAGCGTGGAAGGAGCCTGGTCGATCTACTTACCGTAAGATATCTACCTGTATATTTGACTGCCGTGAACTGTTCTCTATTGAAAAGAGGAGAGGAAGCTGTAGCCATCCATTCGCCGGAGAACTCACCTGTCCATCACCTTCCATTGTGTACCTGATACCTGCTTGGAGAAAGGAACTCTGTTAACCTGCATACCGTGAGATACTTACCAGTCCGGTACTCCTTACTGGGAATCGCCGTCTGTGGGGAAGACTGTGTCCTCTTGCCGTCTTGGACTCCTCCCTGGACGAGGGAGAGAAGAAGACTTTTAGATTAGGATTACCAATTGTTTTATTCTTAATAAAATTTGTTACTCTTTATTCCTTGACTCTGGTCTCGTCTCTGGCACGCTCCTCAAAGTGTTCTGGGTCTAGGGGTGGGCATAGTTTGGTTCGGCCCATCCCGACCTGTGACAATATTACTAATGAATCTTCTCCTTTGTTAGAATCTTCAAGTGTTTCTTCAGGACTGAAGCTCAGTAAAACTGTTTACCGCACTGATCACAGTTAAATTGTCTTTCTTCAGAATGAGAAGCTTTAATTTCTCACTTTTCTTCCCAGTGTGAACTCTAATGTGAATCTTCAGCCTTGATTTAAATGAACCGTTTTTTTACACTGAGGGCAGGAGACAGATTTTTTGGCTTCTGTTTTTCCTTTCTTGTTCACGTCCATCAGGTCTAAAAGAAACATTAAATCATGAGATTTCAAATGAGAGACAAATGTGAAATAAAAAGTGAAGCTCAAAGTCAAGATCACTGATGAGTTCAATAGTCATTTTAATCCCATAAAATCTGGTCAACAACTGCGGTGCACAATTATGATCTATTTTAATGTCATGAAGATGATTTGTGTTATATATCACTAGTTTGGTCATGAAACATTGTAAATCTGGTGAGAATCAGCATGTTCGTCATCATGAAGAATGAATGAGGAATCAAGAATAAACACCAACCTCTTTGTTCTTCAGTATCATGATGTTTCATTCTGCAGGTTCTGGATCACTGGCGTTCTCTCCGTCCTCTCCTTCCAGATGCTTTCTGGCAGTTCTGCTAAAAATTATAATATGAATGATTCTTCAATTGTTTTTAATGATCAAAACCAACTTACTACTAGGGCAGAACTAGGGCTGCAACACTAATTGATGAAATTAATAATAACAAGCAGATGTCAGAAACAGAAAGCTGATTTATATTCATCTGTTTCAGTCACATGATGTCTGTGGGACAAAGTATGGAAGCCTGTTTCCATCAAAGTTGCGCAAATAATATAAATATGTAAGTCACAAAAATGAGAAATGTTGTCATAATTATGACTTACTTACTTATTATAATTTTTCTTTCTCTTTCTCGTGAAACTTTCTCGTGATAACTTAACATTGCATTATAACAAGATGCTTTCTCATAATAACGACTTAACATCTCATAATGAGAAACGGTCTCATAATAATGAGATACTTTCTCATAATGAAAATTTTACATAATAATGAGATACTTTCTTATAATTATAACTCAATATCTCAATATGTGAAAAAATTTAAACAGATAGCAAGCAACCACCAAGATGTCCTGTTGCTCATCATGGCTGTTAGGAAACTAACTTACACAGGAGAGACTTTAATGCTCAGCACATAAAGATGAACTACTTACTGTGATCTCAGACTGTGATTGTTTTCCATCTGAGTGAGTAAAGATGGATCATGGTAATCCGGTTTCTCCACTGTATGGATCTTCATGTGTCGCTTTAGGTGACTTTTAAAATAGAAACTTGTTCCACACTGATCACACGTGTGTGGCTTCTCTCTGCTGTGGATCCTCTCATGTTTTTTCAGATTTGATGACAGATTGAAGCTCTTGTCACAGTCTGAACACTTGTAAGGTTTTTCTCCAGTGTGGATCATCTCATGTGTTTTCAGATTTGCTGAAATACTGAATCTCTTGTCACAGTGTGAACACTTGTAAGGTTTTTCTCCAATGTGGATCCTCTCATGTGTTTTCAGACTTCCCGACTGACTGAATCTCTTGTTACAGTGTGAACACTGGTAAGGTTTTTCTCCAGTGTGGATCCTCTCATGTGTTTTCAGATCTGCCGACAGATTGAATCTCTTGTCACAGAGTGAACACTTGTAAGGTTTTTCTCCAGTGTGAATTCTCTGGTGCAGTTTTAAACTGTACGCTAAAGTAAAAGTCTTCCCACACTCAAAGCACATGTACTCTCTCACATCAGTGTGAATTTTCTCATGTCTATGTAAATGTTGCCGCTGTGAAAAACTCTTTCCACACACAGAACATGAATGTGGCTTCTTCTTCGTATGAACTGTCTGGTGTGTCTTCAGGTTTGATCCACTATGAAACGTTTTTCCACATTGATCACATGTGAACGGCTTCTCTCCGGTGTGAATTCTCATGTGAATCTCAAGACTACATTTGGATGTGAAACTCTTTCCACACTGAGTGCAGGTGAAAGATTTCTTGGCTCTTCTTTTCTTTAAAAATTTCTGTTTTTTCTTTGAGCGACTCAAAGGTTTTTCTCCAGGTTTGACATGATGTTCCTCCTCCACTTCACTCAGTTCTTCACTCTCCTCCTCCACTTCACTCAGTTCTTCACTCTCCTCCTTCACTTCACTCAGTTCTTCACTCTCCTCCTTCACTTCACTCAGTTCTTCACTCTCCTCCTTCACTTCACTCAGTTCTTCACTCTCCTCCTTCACTTCACTCAGTTCTTCACTCTCCTCCTTCACTTCACTCAGTTCTTCACTCTCCTCCTTCACTTCACTCAGTTCTTCACTCTCCTCCTTCACTTCACTCAGTTCTTCACTCTCCTCCTTCACTTCACTCAGTTCTTCTCTCTCCTCCTTCACTTCACTCAGTTCTTCACTCTCCTCCTTCACTTCACTCAGTTCTTCACTCTCCTCCTTTACTTCACTCAGTTCTTCACTCTCCTCCTCCACTTCTCTCAGTTCTTCTCTCTCCTCCTTCACTTCACTCAGTTCTTCAATCTCCTCCTTCACTTCACTCAGTTCTTCACTCTCCTCCTTTACTTCGCTCAGTTCTTCACTCTCCTCCTTCACTTCGCTCAGTTCTTCACTCTCCTCCTCCACTTCGCTCAGTTCTTCTCTCTCCTCCTTCACTTCGCTCAGTTCTTCAATCTCCTCCTTCACTTCGCTCAGTTCTTCACTCTCCTCCTTCACTTCGCTCAGTTCTTCACTCTCCTCCTCCACTTCGCTCAGTTCTTCTCTCTCCTCCTTCACTTCACTCAGTTCTTCAATCTCCTCCTCCACTTCGCTCAGTTCTTCACTCTCCTCCTCCACTTCGCTCAGTTCTTCTCTCTCCTCCTTCACTTCACTCAGTTCTTCTCTCTCCTCCTTCACTTCACTCAGTTCTTCAATCTCCTCCTTCACTTCGCTCAGTTCTTCACTCTCCTCCTCCACTTCGCTCAGTTCTTCTCTCTCCTCCTTCACTTCACTCAGTTCTTCAATCTCCTCCTTCACTTCGCTCAGTTCTTCACTCTCCTCCTCCACTTCGCTCAGTTCTTCACTCTCCTCCTCCACTTCGCTCAGTTCTTCTCTCTCCTCCTTCACTTCACTCAGTTCTTCACTCTCCTCCTTCACTTCACTCAGTTCTTCACTCTCCTCCTTCACTTCACTCAGTTCTTCACTCTCCTCCTTCACTTCGCTCAGTTCTTCTCTCTCCTCCTTCACTTCACTCAGTTCTTCAATCTCCTCCTTCACTTCGCTCAGTTCTTCACTCTCCTCCTCCACTTCGCTCAGTTCTTCACTCTCCTCCTCCACTTCGCTCAGTTCTTCTCTCTCCTCCTTCACTTCACTCAGTTCTTCAATCTCCTCCTTCACTTCACTCAGTTCTTCACTCTCCTCCTCCACTTCGCTCAGTTCTTCACTCTCCTCCTCCACTTCGCTCAGTTCTTCTCTCTCCTCCTTCACTTCACTCAGTTCTTCACTCTCCTCCTTCACTTCACTCAGTTCTTCACTCTCCTCCTTCACTTCACTCAGTTCTTCACTCTCCTCCTCCACTTCGCTCAGTTCTTCTCTCTCCTCCTTCACTTCGCTCAGTTCTTCAATCTCCTCCTTCACTTCGCTCAGTTCTTCACTCTCCTCCTTCACTTCGCTCAGTTCTTCACTCTCCTCCTCCACTTCGCTCAGTTCTTCTCTCTCCTCCTTCACTTCACTCAGTTCTTCACTCTCCTCCTCCACTTCGCTCAGTTCTTCACTCTCCTCCTCCACTTCGCTCAGTTCTTCTCTCTCCTCCTTCACTTCACTCAGTTCTTCAATCTCCTCCTTCACTTCGCTCAGTTCTTCTCTCTCCTCCTTCACTTCACTCAGTTCTTCAATCTCCTCCTTCACTTCACTCAGTTCTTCACTCTCCTCCTTCACTTCGCTCAGTTCTTCTCTCTCCTCCTTCACTTCACTCAGTTCTTCAATCTCCTCCTTCACTTCGCTCAGTTCTTCACTCTCCTCCTTCACTTCACTCAGTTCTTCTCTCTCCTCCTTCACTTCGCTCAGTTCTTCTCTCTCCTCCTTCACTTCGCTCAGTTCTTCACTCTCCTCCTTCACTTCGCTCAGTTCTTCTCTCTCCTCCTTCACTTCACTCAGTTCTTCAATCTCCTCCTTCACTTCGCTCAGTTCTTCACTCTCCTCCTTCACTTCGCTCAGTTCTTCTCTCTCCTCCTTCACTTCACTCAGTTCTTCAATCTCCTCCTTCACTTCGCTCAGTTCTTCACTCTCCTCCTTCACTTCACTCAGTTCTTCTCTCTCCTCCTTCACTTCACTCAGTTCTTCAATCTCCTCCTTCACTTCGCTCAGTTCTTCACTCTCCTCCTTCACTTCGCTCAGTTCTTCACTCTCCTCCTCCACTTCGCTCAGTTCTTCACTCTCCTCCTCCACTTCGCTCAGTTCTTCACTCTCCTCCTCCACTTCGCTCAGTTCTTCACTCTCCTCCTTTACTTCGCTCAGTTCTTCACTCTCCTCCTTCACTTCACTCAGTTCTTCACTCTCCCCCTTCACTTCCATCGGGTCTGAAATGAAAGAAAAAAAAATCATCGGGTCTGAAATGAAAGAAAAAAAAATCATCAAAATAATACAAAGGAAAAAAAAAATGAAGTGAAAGGACATTAATATGGAAGCTTGTTTCCGCCACAAAATAAAACATTTGAAAAGATAATTGCGATTGATTGCAATTCTGACTTTATTTCTCAGAATTGCGGGGAATAAAGTCGCAATTGCGTGTTCTGACTTTATAACACGAATTTGCGACTTTATATTATGCAATTCTGACTTTATATCTTGCAATTGCGACTTTATTTCTCAGAATTCTGACTTCATATCTCGCAATTGTGAGAAAAAAAGTCAGAATTGTGAGATAAAAAGTCACAATTATTATTATTTATTTATTATTCAGTGGCGGAAACAAGCTTCCATATATTAAAGTAGACAACTGCTATAAAATATTACCATTTTGCTGTTTTTTTATATTAATTAAATAAAGATAAATAAAGTGAGTTTCCCTGTGTTCCAGTTTAAGTTTGGCGAATTCAATTCCCGTTCTGCCACAGAAACGTCACACTGTGCCAAAGCCTCTTAGTTTAATTACAAGAACAAGTCAAGTGGAGCAGATTGTATATTATTATATTTTGGATATATTAGTTATGCGGCTTTAATTAGTTTTAAATTAACTATTTTTGAGAATTATCTGTGTCCTACATGTCACTCAACCCTGTTACAGTTGATTTTGAAAACCTTGTGAACCAGATAAAAATTAAATAAAAGCTAAAATTATATTTAGTTTGACTTGATGTTCACAATAAATATGAACATTTCTCAAACCTCGCTTTACTGACCATTTTTTGAAAACCAAAAATGAAACTTTTGTACCCTTTTCATAGTTTAACTGTTTATCTAAAAGTGATGAAGTGCTTGAATGTTTCTAACATGAATGTTCTTCAGCATCATGAATGAATGAAGAATAAACACCAACCTCTTTGTTCTTCAGGATCTTCAGTGTGTTTCATTCTGCAGGGTTCTGGATCACTCATGTTCTCACTGTCCTCTTTAATAAACTCAGTCTTTGCAGATTTCAGCTCTTCCTGATGCTCTGATGCTCGTCTTCACTTGTAGCTGATGGGAATTTACAGCATTTATTGGAGAATTACAGTGGGAGGAGCTTCATTGATGATGTGATTGCTGTGGGAGGAGCTTCACTGATGATGTGATTGACATGGGAGGGGCTTCAATTATGGTAAATTTTAGTGGGAGGAGCTGATCTGCCCAAAATAAATAAAAAAAATATCAGTGACTGAGTTTGTTTCATACTTATTGGTAACAGAATATAAATAATGTAATTAAATTATTCAAAATATAAATAATGGTAAGAAAAACAGTTCAACGCATAAAGACTAAAGAATTAATGTAACCAAGAAATACCCTCAATCTGACACCAATGAAATGAGCTTTAAGTGTCAATTTACAGGAGATCTGAAGACATCAGCATAATAAATGAGGTGAAAACAGGAACTATTGTCATGAAATAAAGAGTGTTTTCAGCAGATCTGTTGATATTGATGAGCCTCAGACTATCAACACTCATTCAACAAGCCATTCAGGATCATCAGCAGATCATCTCACTTTATTCTGAGTGTTTGCAGTTAGAAACACATTATTTGAGTCAGGATACATGATAAAAGCCTGTAAAACTGCTCTATAAGAAAACTTGATAAAGTTTGATTTTATGATAACTACATTCATCACAATGAAGTAATTAGATCATTAAAATGTACAGAAACTGAAAACGATCATTAAACTTTTAAAAACAAAGAGCACCACAAGCAACATTATTCCAAGTGTAATAGATAGAATATTATTTATGTATAGATTTAAAATGTCTCACATGAGTCATTATAGGCTCAATGTAAAGTATTTAGCAGTATCTGTTGTAGTTTATTTTAACAATGTAAAGTAATTAACAACCCAAAATGTGTTCAAAGAGTAGAAATAAAATGGCAGCAGCAACACTTGAGATCGAATCAGATCTCAAACCAGTACCAGTTCACCGATATAAAGTTGGTTTGACATTGGAAGTTTGACATTTGTCAAAGATTCAGCTCCGAAACACTTCAATACATCAATAACGATTTGACATAAGAACGAAAAACAGGTTGTGTTCTGCTTTACTGTATCGCAACCTATACATTTTGTAATGTAAAACAGCAGATAGGGACCGTCTACAAAGTACAAAACGAAGAGGAAAAATGCTCAATTGTTCCATCCATATGCTTTACTCTTAAAAAAAGGTGCTCAAACTGTGCACACAAATTTAGGGACTTGTGAACATGTCTGCTGCATATCAAGGGTCAAACTGTTAATAATGTAGACAGACAGCAATCTCATTCAATGTCAGTCATGTGTGTGGTGAATTCTCATTTATTAGGCATTTAAAAGCTATACTGATAAAAACGTAAAAGTTTAATCAATCATTGTTTGAAGCAAATACAAACATTAAGTAAAAGTGAAATTGAATGAGATCTCTCTCTTTACTGACTCAAAGCATCTCAAGAGAAGAAGAGAAGAAACGTGTACAGTTTCAAAGATAAATGAAAGTATATCTTGCGTTTGCATGGAAGAGTAGAAGTGGAAGAGAAACTAGATGTTCTGATGAAATTAAAACAATGAAAAAATAGTAATAAAATAAAAAATGTATATCAGATTCATGTCTCTCTTAAAAGTGTTATGGCCTTCTTCTCCAGTGTGAATTTTCTGGTGGTCTTTCAGTTCATCTTCTGTAGTAAAGAACTTCTGCACTGAAACACACACCGCTGTGTCTTTTCTGCTGTAATATTACTAATGAATCTTCTCCTTTGTGTGAATCTTCAGGTGTTTCTTCAGGACTGATGCTCAATGAAACTGTTTACCGCACTGATCACAGTTAAATGCTCTTTCTTCATAAAGAGAAGCAGAAGTGATTTCAGAGAGAAAGCCTGAGCCGCTTCTTCCCAGTGTGAACTCTCATGTGAATCTTCAGACTTGATTTTCATGTGAAGCGTTTTTTACACTGAGGGCAGGATACCTGAAGCGGTGACACATTTTTTGGCTTCTGTTTTTCCTTTCTTGTTCACGTCCATCAGGTCTAAAAGAAACATTAAATCATGAGATTTCAAATGTGAAATAAAAAGTGAATGAGAGTCTAATGAGAGTTAGTAGACATGTAGGTGCAACGCTACTTATAGTCAACAGAATGTGTTAAAGGGACCATCAAAAAAAAAGTGAAACCTAAATATGTAAGTCACAATAATGAGAAATGTTGTCATAATTATGACTTAGTATCTTATAATAATTAGAAACGTTCTCGTAATAACTGAACATTGAATAATAACGAGATGCTTTCTCATAATAACGACTTAACATCTCATCATCATCTTTTTTTATTTAATGCCATGTCAGCAATCAGAGCTATCTTCATGGCAAAAATTCAATTACAAAAACACATATATCATATACAGTGAGGAAAATAAGTATTTGAACACCCTGCTATTTTGCAAGTTCTCCCACTTGGAAATCATGGAGGGGTCTGAAATTGTCATCGTAGGTGCATGTCCACTGTGAGAGACATAATCTAAAAAAAAAAATCCAGAAATCACAATATATGATTTTTTAACTATTTATTTGTATGATACAGCTGCAAATAAGTATTTGAACACCTGTCTATCAGCTAGAATTCTGACCCTCAAAGACCTGTTAGTCTGCCTTTAAAATGTCCACCTCCACTCCATTTATTATCCTAAATTAGATGCACCTGTTTGAGGTCGTTAGCTGCATAAAGACACCTGTCCACCCCATACAATCAGTAAGAATCCAACTACTAACATGGCCAAGACCAAAGAGCTGTCCAAAGACACTAGAGACAAAATTGTACACCTCCACAAGGCTGGAAAGGGCTACGGGGAAATTGCCAAGCAGCTTGGTGAAAAAAGGTCCACTGTTGGAGCAATCATTAGAAAATGGAAGAAGCTAAACATGACTGTCAATCTCCCTCGGACTGGGGCTCCATGCAAGATCTCACCTCGTGGGGTCTCAATGATCCTAAGAAAGGTGAGAAATCAGCCCAAAACTACACGGGAGGAGCTGGTCAATGACCTGAAAAGAGCTGGGACCACCGTTTCCAAGGTTACTGTTGGTAATACACTAAGACGTCATGGTTTGAAATCATGCATGGCACGGAAGGTTCTCCTGCTTAAACCAGCACATGTCAAGGCCCGTCTTAAGTTTGCCAATGACTATTTGGATGATCCAGAGGAGTCATGGGAGAAAGTCATGTGTTCAGATGAGACCAAAATAGAACTTTTTGGTCATAATTCCACTAAACGTGTTTGGAGGAAGAAGAATGATGAGTACCATCCCAAGAACACCATCCCTACTGTGAAGCATGGGGGTGGTAGCATCATGCTTTGGGGGTGTTTTTCTGCACATGGGACAGGGCGACTGCACTGTATTAAGGAGAGGATGACCGGGGCCATGTATTGCGAGATTTTGGGGAACAACCTCCTTCCCTCAGTTAGAGCATTGAAGATGGGTCGAGGCTGGGTCTTCCAACATGACAATGACCCGAAGCACACAGCCAGGATAACCAAGGAGTGGCTCTGTAAGAAGCATATCAAGGTTCTGGCGTGGCCTAGCCAGTCTCCAGACCTAAACCCAATAGAGAATCTTTGGAGGGAGCTCAAACTCCGTGTTTCTCAGCGACAGCCCAGAAACCTGACTGATCTAGAGAAGATCTTGTGTGGAGGAGTGGGCCAAAATCCCTCCTGCAGTGTGTGCAAACCTGGTGAAAAACTACAGGAAACGTTTGACCTCTGTAATTGCAAACAAAGGCTACTGTACCAAATATTAAAATTGATTTTCTCAGGTGTTCAAATACTTATTTGCAGCTGTATCATACAAATAAATAGTTAAAAAATCATACATTGTGATTTCTGGATTTTTTTTTTAGATTATGTCTCTCACAGTGGACATGCACCTACGATGACAATTTCAGACCCCTCCATGATTTCCAAGTGGGAGAACTTGCAAAATAGCAGGGTGTTCAAATAGGCCTACTTATTTTCCTCACTGTAAATACAATAAAAACAGAACAAAGATAATCAACAAGTCATATTATACAATATATTTTTCAAGTTAACATGTTATAATCTCATTAAAAATGTCTTTGACTGAAGTAACTTCATAAAAAAGCTTCTTAACATCTCATAATGAGAAATTATCTCATAATAATGAGATACTTTCTCATAATGAAAATTTTACGTAATGATGAGATACTTATAAGTATAACTCAATATCTCATAATAATGTGAAAAATGTGAAGCAGAATGCAAGCAACCACCAAGATGTCCTGTTGCTCATGAAGGCTGTTAGGAAACTAACTTAGACAGGAGCGACTTTAATGCTCAGCACATAAAGATGAACTACTTACTGTGATCTCAGACTGTGATTGTTTTCCATTTGAGTGAGTCACTGAAAATAACTGAAGGAACCTCTCTCCACATGGATCATGGTGATCCGGTTTCTCCATTGTATGGATCCACATGTGTATCTTCAGGTCACTTTTAAAATAGAAACTCTCTCCGCACTGATCACACGTGTGCGGCTTCTCTCTGCTGTGGATCCACTCATGTGATTTCAGATTTGATGACTGACTGAATCTCTTGTCACAGTGTGAACACTTGTAAGGTTTCTCTTTAGTGTGGATCATCTCATGGTTTTTCAGATTTGATGACTTATTGAATCTCTTGTAACAGTGTGAACACTTGTAAGGTTTTTCTCCAGTGTGGATCCTCTGGTGCAGTTTTAAACAGTTCGCTGTAGTAAAAGTCTTCTCACACTCAAAGCACACGTACTCTCTCACACCAGTGTGAGTTTTCTGATGTCTTTGTAAATATAGCTGCAGTGAAAAACACTTTCCACACACAGAACATGAATGTGGCTTCTCCTTCATATGAACTGTCAGGTGTTTCTTCAGGTTTGATCCACTATGAAACGTTTTTCCACACTGATCACATGTGAATGGCTTCCCTCCGGTGTGGATCCTCATGTGAATCTTAACGTATGATGATTGTGTGAAACTCTTCCCGCATTGATCGCATGCGTACGGCTTTTCTCCAGTGTGGATCCTCTTGTGAACATTAAGATGTTTTTTTTGTGTGAAACTCTTCCCGCATTGATCACATGTGAACGGTCTCTCTCCGGTGTGGATCCTCATGTGATGCTCAAGACTTTGTTTGGTTGTGAAACTCTTTCCACACTGAGTGCAGGTTGTAGATTTCTTGGCTCTTCTTTCCTTTAAAAATGTCTCTTTAGTCTTTGAGCGACTCAAAGTTTTTTTTCCAGGTTTGACATGATGTTCCTCCTTCACTTCACTCAGTTCTTCACTCTCCTCCTTTACTTCACTCAGTTCTTCACTCTCCTCCTTCACTTCACTCAGTTCTTCTCTCTCCTCCTTCACTTCGCTCAGTTCTTCACTCTCCTCCTTCACTTCACTCAGTTTTTCACTCTCCTCCTTCACTTCACTCAGTTCTTCACTCTCCTCCTTCACTTCACTCAGTTCTTCACTCTCCTCCTTTACTTCACTCAGTTCTTCACTCTCCTCCTTTACTTCACTCAGTTCTTCACTCTCCTCCTTTACTTCACTCAGTTCTTCACTCTCCTCCTTCACTTCACTCAGTTCTTCACTCTCCTCCTTTACTTCACTCAGTTCTTCACTCTCCTCCTTCACTTCACTCAGTTCTTCACTCTCCTCCTTCACTTCACTCAGTTCTTCACTCTCCTCCTTTACTTCACTCAGTTCTTCACTCTCCTCCTTCACTTCACTCAGTTCTTCACTCTCCTCCTTTACTTCACTCAGTTCTTCACTCTCCTCCTTTACTTCACTCAGTTCTTCGCTCTTCTTCACTTCACTCAGTTCTTCGCTCTCCTCCATCACTTCACTCAGTTCTTCGCTCTCCTCCTTCACTTCACTCAGTTCTTCACTCTCCTCCTTCACTTCACTCAGTTCTTCGCTCTCCTCCTTCACTTCACTCAGTTCTTCACTCTCCTCCTCCACTTCACTCAGTTCTTCACTCTCCTCCTCCACTTCACTCAGTTCTTCACTCTCCTCCTTCACTTCACTCAGTTCTTCGCTCTCCTCCTTCACTTCACTCAGTTCTTCACTCTCCTCCTTCACTTCACTCAGTTCTTCGCTCTCCTCCTCCACTTCACTCAGTTCTTCACTCTCCTCCTTCACTTCACTCAGTTCTTCACTCTCCTCCTTCACATCACTGAGTTCTTCACTCTCCTCCTTCACTTCCATCAGGTCTAAAATCAAAGAAAAAATCATCAAAATAATACAAAGGAAAAAAAGAAGAAGATGCTTTCCAACAGGTTTTATCGTAGTTTTTGTCCAAGTTGTTTTTTTTTGTGTTTGACAAAAACTATGATAAAACCTGTTGGAAAGCATCTTTTGCAGCGATTTTTGTGCAAGCATATCAGTGAACACCCCTGACCACTCGGTGAGCTTCACGTCTTTGTATACGAAAGTTTAATGCGTTTTTTGTAAGGATTGTTCCAGTGCCCATAGGCTGCCATTGTGTAGGTGGGGGGGAGTAGCGAAAGAAACCTAAAATTCTCGGGACAGCAGCATGTGTCCAAATTTTAATCTTAACCGTTCTATTTCATCAGAAACGATCTGTAAACAGGGCTTTAAGTGTAAAATACCGAACTTGTCCTTTAACTAGTTTTAAATTACCTATTTTTGAGAATTATCTGTCCTACATGTGTCACTCAACCCTGATACAGTTGATTTTAAAAACCTTGTGAAAATCGGACAAACATTCTAGGAGGAATTTGAAAAAGTAGGTTTTAAAAGAAACTCAATATGGCGGACAGGAAGTTTGGCTGACTATGGCAAAATTGGTATCTATGTTTTCGGCATATCCAAAGGAATCTATTAAGTAGGGGTGTGCACGAATATATTCGATCTGTAATTATTATTCGAAAAATAAAATACTATTCAAATTTTACTACATTGCTTTGCTGGCCGTAAATGCAGTAAATCCATGATAAATCCAAAGCACTAACTCACAGTTATAATTAAATGCACTGAATAGCGCTGTGGAGTGTGTTAACACATTGTTTGTATTTGATCACATAATGTTGTTGTCTGCCTCGCAAAGTTTGGAATTACTTGAAACTTATGAAAATTATCTTGACTAAATGATCTAACAAATTGGAATTACTTTTGATCAAATTAATTAATGAATCTGAGTTATAATATCATCACCACAATGAGAAATCAGATGAAATCCAAACAGCAGCCGAATGAGGAAAGACAGATGAGAAAGTCCATCACTGCATTCACGACTGCAGGTAAACTCAGCTGTAGCGCAAGTGATCAGATATGATATCTTCTGATAGCAAAATGATTTTGAGACATATACTTCCTTTAAGTTTCCTTTAAGGGAGACATGTTTAAGAACAGTTTCTGTTAGAAACTTAGAAACACCTGCTCAGTTTTCTCACTCGAGCATAAATTGTTGGTGGTGCCCCTGCATGTGGATATTATTGTTTTTCTCAACATAAACGTGAAACATTATAAACACGATGTTCATATGCTGACTTGAGTGTACTGTATGTGTATGTTCTGTCCAATAACTGCACAGTCTGCTTAATTAGCCGTTTTTTCCATTCACGCTGCTTGAGCTTAAATGTTTTTGTTGTTTATATATTTTATTGTTTACACATAGGCCTACTGTTTAATGTTTTCAACTAAAAGAAAACTTGAACATATATTGTAAGCTTGTTGTGTATATTGCTTAATCTTAAGATTTACAGAAATGGTGACAAAAAATGAAAAAAACGTTATTTTTTATTTAAAAAATAAACTTAGTTTAAATAAAAGATTATTACAATGTTCGATTTTTATGAGCCTGAATATTCGAATTCAATATTTTTGAAAAATGCCCATCCCTTAAGACTACTAAATGTCATTACAATAGGCAAATTTATTCAAGTTATCAGCATTTTGGGAAATTGTTAAAACTTTTTTCCCACAAGGTGGCGCTACCCCAAAACATTTTGAGTACCTTCAGGGCATGGTGCCGATGATTCATACAGAGTTTCGTAACGATATGCTAATGCATTCATAAAGTATTTTATATCACAATATTGTATTGAAGTCAATGGCAATTTCATGTTTTGTTCTATTATAGCGCCAATAAGTGGCACAATCCCACTATCTTTTTTATTCCAATATTTTTAGAGAGGAAAAAAAGGGCAAACACATGAATAAATATTTCTAACTTTTATTCTTGCCAATTTTAAGCAATAACCAATAAAATGGCTAAAGTGAAAGGAGTCTCTTTAAATAAAGGTGTTGATTACATTATTATTCCAGTAATAATCGATTGTTACATTTTTTTTTCATTGAATCATTTAATCAAGAAGACTCGAGAGATTCATTCAAAAATGGTGAATCATTCATTAAATAAGCAAGTATTAATGAATGAGACACCAAATTAATTAATTTTAAAAGTGTTTGAATTAATTAGTGTCAAACGAAACTAACTAAACAAACTTAATTAAATTAGTATTTAAAAAAAAAAAAAAATAGACTGGAACATGTTATTCTGATGAATTAATCGTGATCTCCATTTTAAACAAAACAAAAACGATTTTAAACCAAATAGATTCTCAGTTTATCCTGAATTAGGGGCCGTTCACATATTGCATCTAAAAACGTGTGGAAAGCGCAGCTTTGCCGTTGTCCAAAGCGCTTGCGCTCCTGTGGCTTCTGTCGTTGCTATGCAACCATGAACTGCGCTCTCCATGATGACGACGAGGAAGTATCAGCAAAGTATTAATTGATTTCTAGCCCTTGCATTAGCTTTGCTACTAGATATATTCATGGAGATGAGAAATAAAAACCCGCCCTGTTCAGCTATGATCAGCTGTTCGGCCGAGCTTTTGATGTTGTTACGGAAAAGTCGCTTGTTTTTTGTCACATGACCTGTGCACCGCTTGTGGCATTCTGAAAAGTTGAGATGTTTTCATCTCGCCGAGGCATAGGCGCGCATGGAAAAACAAGCTTGTCGCGAGCATGTTGCTTCTATTATGAACGTGCGCCTACATTTGAAATAACGGATTTGCACGCGCAAAAAAATACGTGAACAGCCCCAAAGTCAGGAATCGATAAGCGGAATAGAAATGCGTGCGTCTTATCGAATCGGAAATTTGGAAATTTGTTATCAGTTCTAAAATGGAACCGGTTCTCAATACCCAACCCTACATGTGTGTCTAATTTGGTGAAACTATCTTTGTTATTTCGTTTGGGAGTTATGGACATTTATATGTATAAATACATAAAAAATTACCCACACCTGACTCTGTTTGCATTTTCTTGCCACTTACTATTAATATTTTGACATTTGGGCATTAGCGCATAGCCAACGACCTATGTTTACGAACTTCCTACTGTGGTTTCGTCTCAATCGGTTTAACGGTTTCGAAGATATTGGCAAATGTTTTTTAAGCGCTAAATCACAACTTTACACAAATCGTAAGGTATCTTGGTATCTTTGGACTCGGCAAGGATTCAGGAATCCAAGGAGATGACCATGAGTGCTTTGAATGTGAGCATCTTGTATTGAATATGAAAGCGAACGGATAGCCAATGGAGTCTGCATAGGATAGGAGTAATGTGGTAAGATTTATTTGTATATGTGAGTAATGGGCATAACGTGCAAAAAAAACGGCGTCTCATCTTCCATTTCCCTTTGAAAGCCAGTTCGCTATTTACATGACGGAATTTGCAAAAGGAATGACTGAACGCTTCTCTAGCGAGGAAATGGATCTGCTTATGCACGAGGTTAAAGAGCATGTTAGCAGAGTGTGTGTAATAAGCAGAGTGTATGTAATAAGCAGAGTGTATACGCGTTGTGGACCCGCCTATAGGCGCACATTACTAACTCACTCTTTAATTAACAAAAAAAAAATTGCACCATTGACCTAGACCAGGTTTCACTTGGTCAATGGCTCAGTCTACGTCAGTTTCCTCAAAATAGCAACGCTCCAACATTGCGCCTGAACAGCTGACCAGCAGCCTATGTACAGATGGAGTAAATGCATTTGCTATTTTAACAACGTGACGTGAAAATGAAAACTGTGTCGGGCTGAAACTAGCAAAAAACACTTGCGTCACGCCTGGCTGCATTGCTCCGGGTGTATGATAGGGCCCATATCTAATAATAATAATGTAAAAAAAAAATGTGAAGCAGATAGCAAGCAAAACACCTAAATGTCCTGTTGCACATCATGGATGTTAGGGAACTAACTTTCACAGGAGAGACCTCTCTCCACATGGATCACGGTGATGTGGTTTCTTCACTGCATGGATCTTCATGTGTCGCTTCAGTTCACTTTTAAAAGAGAAACTCGTTCCGCACTGATCACACGTGTGCGGCTTCTCTCTGCTGTGGATCCTCTCATGTGTTTTCAGATGTCCTGACAGACTGAATCTCTTGTCACAGTGTGAACACTTGTAAGGTTTTTCTCCAGTGTGAATAATCTGGTGCTGCTTTAAACTGTCCGCTGTAGTAAAAGTCTTCTCACACTCAAAGCACATGTACTCTCTTACAACAGTGTGAATTTTCTGATGTTTATGTAAATATAGCAGCAGTGAAAAACTCTTTCCACACACAGAACATGAATGCGGCTTCTCCTTCGTATGAACCATCAGGTGTTTTTTCAGGGTTGATGCACTAAGAAATGTTTTGCCGCATTGATCACATGTGAACGGCTTCTCTCCGGTGTGGATCCTCATGTGAATATTAAGGTATGATGATTGTGTGAAACTCTTTCCGCACTGATTGCATGCATGCGGCTTTTCTCCAGTGTGGATCCTCGCGTGAACATCAAGATGTTGTTTTTGTGTGAAGCTCGACCCGCACTGATCACATGTGAACGGTCTCTCTCCGGTGTGGATCCTCATGTGACTCTTAATATGTTGTTTGATTGAGAATCTCTTCCCACACTGATCACATGAGAACGGCTTCTCTCCAGTATGAACTCTCATGTGGCGCTCAAGATCACGTGTGTTTTTGAAACTCTTTCCACACTGAGTGCAGGTGAAAGATTTCTTGGCTCTTCTTTTCTTTAAATTTTTTTTTTCCGTTTTTGAGCGACTCAAAGGTTTTTCTCCAGGTTTGACATGATGTTCCTCCACTTCACTCTCCTCCTTCACTTCACTCAGTTCTTCACTCTCCTCCTTCACTTCACTCAGTTCTTCTATTTCCTCCTTCACTTCACTCAGTTCTTCACTCTCCTCCTTCACTTCCATCAGGTCTGAACTGAAAGAAAAGAAATCATCAAATTGATACAAAAAGAAAAAAAAATAAGTGAAAGGACATAAAAGTAGACAACTTCTATAAAATATCCATTTTGCTGTTAAAAAAAAAAAAAAAAAAAGTTAAAGCAAGTTTCCTTGTGTTCCAGTTTGGCGAATTCAATTCCAGCTCTGCTTGCCACAGAAACGTCACACTGTGGCCTCTTAGTTGAATTACAAGAACACAAACTTTTTGCAGTCCAGTGGAGCAGATTGTATATTATTATATTTTGGATTTATTATTATTTTTTATACATTGAATTTATCTTTGTAAAAAGACAGAGTGTGACATATCACAACAGTGTCAGTAGAAATTTCACATGCTGAAAGTCTAGATTGACCGTGGCTTTAACTAGTTTTAAATGAATTATGTTTGAGAATTATCTGTGTCCTACATGTTTCACTCAACCCTGTTACTAAAAAATAGGGCATTTCTTAAAATTGTGACAGCCAAGAAGTGATATGACTTGTAGAGATCGACCGATAATGGGTTCCCTTTCGAGGCGGTAACTTCAACATTACGTCAGCATAACGTATATGGGAACTCCTCCCTTCTCCACTTTCGCTGAAATCTTATGGGCTAACGCCAGCTGGGGACAGCTGGCCAATTGACGCGAAGCATGCAAATACTGACAGGTTCGTGGGCAGTATAAAATGCATGGGCGCGACAATTATGTGATAATATGTTGCGCAGATTGAGTGGCGCGGGTATAAATACATAAGTAGATGCACACACCAGTTGCCTTTCGCTTCGGAGCCGAGCTTCATGTTCGGGTCTTCTGAAGAGTGTTGTTATACAACGAGCGAGTGTGTCGGCACTTCTTCTGGAAGTCTCTCTTGGTGTTTACAGTGCGAGTGCAGCGGTGAGCGTGCTTTCGAGCTCTCAACTGCTGTTCTCACAGCACCCAAATTTCTGTTTGTTTGTCTGACGGTCGGTTGAGGGCGAGAAAGTGAGTGCTTCACTGATACGGGCTGCACCATCCCTGTATCAGTGTTGCCGCGGTCATTCCCCTGTGTGCTCTGGCACTGGTGAGAGTTTTTCACTTCCTGAAAGAGCAACACAGGTGCCTTTGCGTCTTTTTCAAGATGTTATTCCGCCCGTGAGTTTCTGGATGCGGTCGTTCCCTGTCTCTGTCTGGTTTTGTCAAAATGGTTGCATGTGTTTGGGCTTAAAGCACGCTGAAGCAGCTTTTGTGGACAGTTCATGTTCCGATTGCGGGAATATGACTGTCGCTATGTTGATATCGAGACTTGCATTTGTCCGCGAAGTGCTAGTCCCCATTACCACGCCCTGCCCTCGGGTGCCTTGTGGGATGGGTGATAGGAAGATAGTGTTTGATGTCTCGACCGGTAACCATTCCCTGTGGGCTCCTCACTCCTCCCTTCCACCATAGCCGGTGGAGTCCCCCGAGGAGCGTGCTGGTCCATCTGTAATGGGTGGGCCGACCGTTTCACCCGGGGCTCCCCTAGAGGACAGGATGTCGATTGCAGCATTGGAGGGTGAGCTGGCCTCTGGAGATGACGACTAGACTGCGTTATCTCCCTCTGGGAGTGTAAAGTTGCCTGAGCCGGATCCAGAATTGTCAGCTATGCGGAAACGGGCCGCCGAGGCTGTCGGGCTCGAGTGGAACACCCCACCGTGTCCTGCACAGTCTCGGTTGGATGATTGGTATATCGGGGTGGGCCGTGCTGGTTCTCAGCCCACCGCCCTAGTACCCTTCTTTCCCAAAGTGCATGGAGAACTAACTAGCTCATGCACGGCACACCTTTTGCTGCCGAAAAACGACCTGAGTGGCTCTTGCCCCCTTGCTACCATTGATGGAGGAGCGGTGAAGGGTTATGAGGCTATCCCTCCAGTGGAGCGGTCCGTTGTGACCTGTGTCCAACTGCCACTGCATCTTGGACGGGGGATCCTTGTCTCTCCTCACAGACCTGTGAGCTCGCGTCAGGCTTAACGGTCAGAGCTTACAAAGCTTGCGGGCAAGCCGCTTCCTCTTTGCATGCCATGGCGTTGTTGCAGGTCTACCAGGCCAAGACACTCATGGACATGCACAAGGGTAATCTAGACCGGGCGCCCATGAGTGAGCTCCGCACTGCTGCTGACCTCGCCCTCAGGGGCACGAGTGTCGCAGCGTGCGCGGTCGGTCTAGCAATGTCCACCTTAGTGGTCCAGGAGTGCCATCGTTGGCTCAGCCTGGTTGAGATGGCGGATGCAGACAAGGTTCGGTTCCTGGACTCCCCAATTTCCCAGGTTGGGTTGTTCGGCGACTAGGGATGCAACGGTACACGGTAAAATCCCGGACCGTTCGGTCAGCCCTGCACGGGACAATCTACCCTCGTATCCCGCGGGACTTCGGTTTTGCCATTGAGTTCGCGCTGATCCTTTTAGTTTTTGCTTTAGGCGCCGTTCACATATCGCGCCTAAAAACGCGTAGAAAACGCTAGGCGCGCCGCGTTCTCCTTTTTCCAAAGCGCTAGGGCGGTTGCGCTCCGGAGGCGTCTGTCGTTGCTAAAGCAACCATCAGCTGCGCTCTGGGGTGGGTTTCCCGAAAGCATCGTTGGCCAACTATGGTCGCAAGTTCCGTCGATACCAATAGAGTTCAATGGACATTGCGATGAACTTGCGACCATAGTTGGCCAACGATGCTTTCGGGAAACGCACCCCTGGTTGGTTCTTGTCACGTGACCTACGGTGCGCTTGCGGCATTCTGAAAAGTTGAGAATTTTCTCCACTGCTGGGGACATCGTTAGTGCCAACCGGCCTCGCCTTGCACCAGACAGTGTTGATAGACTCATCTTCTTGCACAAGAATCTCTCAATAGTGGATGAGTAAATAACATTGCACTTTGTATCCTGAATGCAGTATTTTTTTATTATATTATTTTGCTCTGCTTTTTTTTATTCAAAGCACAAGCTAATTTATGTTTGTTAAAGGTAAAAGTGCACTTTTTCTTTCACATTGATCACTTCATATACCGGTTATCAAGGTTTGGAATTGGGATCCACTTGAATATTTTTAAGTGTGTTTGTTTACATTTTGTATTTCATAAGTGATAGTTGAAGAGGTTGTATTACTTAGTGTTGTTCAGTACAGACTAGAGTGTTAATTTATTCCATACATTGATGTTCTTCCTACTGTGACGTTCTGTTTATGCTCATAAGAAAAATAAAACATATTTTTGGGATGAAATAGCAGTCTCTTTCTGCACAAAACATGTACCGAAATCGAACCGAGACCGTGGCCCAAAAACCGAGGTACGGACCGTACCGTGGGCTATCTGTACCGTTGCACCCCTATCGGCGACGCAGTGGAGAGCTGCGCCCAACAGCTCTCCACTGCCCAGGTGCATACGGAGGCCACCGACACATCCTGCCCCGCGGCCCGCTGTTGCTTCCACCCTGCTGCCGGTGGCAGTTCCTCCGCCTGCTTGTCGCAGAGGGTGTTCCCCTGCCGCTGCCTCTGGTTCTACCACAGCCTATATCCAGGCCCCAGCGTAAAGCCAGCAGCAGGCAGACTGCCCGGTCTGTCTCAAGCACTGCCAAGCCAGGTGGCAAGTGTCAGACGAAATGTCCCTGAGACAGGCCACCCAGGGATGGGTGGACGAGCTCTTCAGATGGTTACTGTTCCACCACTGGCTCCCCAGAGTCTAGTGGTACCCAAATTGTCAAGAGAGAAAATTCCTCCGTCCCTGGGTCCCAAGAGGGCGAGGCTGACGGTGTATGACCCTGTAGGACAGCCTTGCACCCCTCAGCCCCCTCTTGTTCGCCATCCGGCAGCAGGGGGTGCTCGAGGACCCGGTTATCCGCCTTCTCATGCATCCCCTGTTGCCCCGTAGAGACAGGTAATTGTATAAATACGGAATTAGATGGACGCACCAGTTGCTTTTTAGCTGAGGAGCCGAGTGGCCCCCAAGTCAGCAGTGGTCCAGCAGTAGTGGCGAGGGGACTACGTACTCCGTTCCCTCCTTCAGGGAACGGTGGGTTGCATACGCAAACAGGACATTCCCTTTCAGTCGAGAACATCAGACGTAGTCGACGTCGACTGAATGGGGATCTATTTGAAAGCGCCACTAGTGCTGCCACCTTCCAGTGCCTAGACAGAAGCCTCCTGATCCCCCCATGATTTAAGGCAGATAAAGGACAGGGATTAGGCCAGGGAAGTCACTGCTGTTCCTACAGGACCACTGGGAAAGCGTTCCCTGTACATGGAAGGAAGGCACGCTGCGGAAGCCACATCCTGCTCACAGGGAGATAACATGTGGAGAATACACATATGGACTGGGCGAATTGACGGGCAGTAAAACATAGGAATGTCACTGGGGAGGCTCCAGCCTTTAACCGGGGGGAGCTACTCACCAGACAGTGACGGCGGAAACTCTGCCAAGGGAAGAGAAAGTATACACATATGGGATCACCGTGGGGATCTCAACATATGGACCCAGCCTAGCAAGCCTAGCACAAGTTCCACTAGTGCATACGAGTGGTAGGCCTGGCTTCGGACACTCTGCCGCATCCATCGCCGGAGGGTGTGGAGGAACTCGACAGGGTTCAGTTTAAGAGGGAACTCTACTGGAGCAAGAATTGCGCACTTATCCAGTCCATAGGAGGGGAATGGCGCAGCAAGCCGACACTTTGAACCGGGCTCAAGTGCAACTGGCTTCAAGAGAAGGGAGCAACGCTTCGAACATGTGTGTCGCCCAGCCCCCAACTCTAGAATATCTGTCAGCAAAGCACACAGTGTAAATGCCTAGGCGGGAGCACACACTCACTTCAGAGGAGCTCACCACGTAAGCGGACACGTGCATCTCGGAATTGAACACCAAGATGAAGGCAACCACCATTCAGTGGGCCAACGTCACGCTGGGAAAAAGCCTTCCCTGGGCAGCAGTGGATCAGTGGTTCATGTATGTTGTCTACAAACCGGAAGGTTGGTGGTTCATTCCCCAGTTCCACCTGACGAGGTGTCCATGAGCAAGACACCTAACCCCAGCTGCATGGCGCCTTGCATGGCTGACACCACCGTCGGTGTATGAATGAGACAGAGTGAATGAATGGGTGAATGTGAAGTGCAATAGACCTTTTTCACAATAACCGGAAATACGTAATCGTTGTGGAAGCGGAGTTCCTGTCAAGCGTCAACATATCAGAAAAACATACCGGGCAAGAGAAAATGGATCAGAGAGTCTTTACAACTTCGAAAAAAAATTAACTTGTCATGGTCCAGTTGTTGATGACTTTGTAAAATGGCGTGGTGATGCTTAATTGCCTGCAGCTGAATGTATCCACCAAAGATACGACTATTGATTTCAGAACTGAAACTCATTCCCTGGAGGTTAGTGAAGTAAAATAGGCTATGCAAGCTAGTCACCTTTTAAACTAATGAAAAGTTTCATTTAGATTTTAATGTTCAAAATGTCTACAGGATAAAATAAATGAAAGTACTGGTTACATGATGATGTGTGTTACAGAAAAAAAAAATGCCAGAAGATGCCACAAAACTTGCCAGAAGTCATGGTTTAAGGGGTTATTAACAAAAAAAAAAAAAAAAAAAAATTATAATAATAATAATAATCTTGCCCCCCCAAAGTGAGATATTTCAATGGACCAATGATGATACCATGGTCATTGAACCAGGTTTTGGTTCTTTTGGCAGTGTGGATAGGTGCAAAACCTGCTGGAAAATGAAGTCAGCATCTCCATAGACGGCTGTGTTGAGTGGACAGCACAGTGGACCAACACCAGCCGATGACATGGCTCCCCAAACCAACACAGACTGTGGAAACTTCACACTGGACTTCAAGCATCTTGGATTGTGTGCCTCTCCATTCTTCCTCCAGACTCTGGGACCTTGGTTTCCAAATGAGATGCAAAATTTGCTCTCATCAGAAAAGAGGACTTTGGTCCACTGTGCTTTATTAAATCCAGAGTCAACGCAGCCGTCTACCAGGACATGTCCAGAGCACTTCATGCTTCCTTCATTTTCCAGCAGGATTTGCACCTGCCCACACTGCCAAAAGAACCAAAACCTGGTTCAATGACCATGGGATTACTGTGTAATTACTGTGTGATTTCATGTAATATTCAAATTTTCTGGGATTTTGATTTCGTGGGTTTCATAAGCTGTAAGCCATAATCATCAAAATTATAACAAATAAAGGCTTGAAATATCTCACTTTGCATGTAATGAGTCTATAAAATACATTAGTTTCACCTGTTAAGTTGAATTCTTGAAATAAATCAACTTTTTTATGATATTCTAATTTTATGACCAGCACCTGTATATGTTCATGTTCCATAAAGGGGATGCTTGTTTGAAGAATGCCATTTGGTGGCATAGAAACCATTAGCCTATACTTGCATTGATTAATACGTTTTAACTTCTGCAATGTTTGAGGCATATTTAGGTACAGCAGCTGTTTCAATATTTTGCATGCTTTTATGTTGGCATAATTTCAGTTACATTTTAGGCTATGTAGTATTACATTTTATTTATTTATAGATTTTTATTGTATTAACAACTCAACTGTATGTGCACTCTTAAAACGGGTGTGTTAAAAACAACACAACCTGTGTTATATCTTAACACACCTGTGTGTCTAGTTAAGGACAACACATTTTGTGTTACTTTTAACTCAACCAGTGTGTTATTGTTCTTAACACAGTGAGTGTGTTAAAATATTTAACACACTAATGTGTCATAAATCACACAATTTGTGTCATAGATGTCATATATGTGACCAATTAAAACACTCTTAAAATGGATGTGTTAAAACAACACAACCTGTGTTATATCTTAACACACCTGTGTGTCTAGTTAAGGACAACACATTTTGTGTTACTTTTAACTCAATCAGTGTGTTATTGTTCTTAACACAGAAGTGTGTTAAAACCTTTTACACACTAATGTGTTATAGTTACACAACTTGTGTCAGATATGTGTCACATGTGACTGTAGTCGGTGTGTATTTGCCAGAGTCACTTTCTGTGTTTTTACAACTGAGTGTTTGGATGAACACTGAAACGTATTGTTAACTTGTGTTTATGGAGTCCAGTGACGTTTAATAAAGAGTTTGTTTGAACATTTGGATGGTTTAGACATCATGAATCTACATAGACAAGCTCTTATTGAGAATTAACAGAGGTTTAGATGTTGATGCGTCACTGAATGTTTTATTTGAAGTCACCAGAATCGTGATTAATGGCTCCTTTATTTGAGCTCTTGACCCTTTACTCTTCTTTTAGTTTTTTTCTGGCTACTTTTAATGTATTTTAATAAAATACATTTGGCAAGAGATAATATGATCAGATGTTTCTTGATGATGTCATAATGAACAAGTGCTGATCTGATCAAGTTTATGAGTATATGGATGGTGCGCATTTAATTTATTTATGTGCTGTTATTTATAGCAATCTTGTGACACTACATCATGCTATCCATCATATTAAAACATGTTTTCCAAAAATTGTAATCTGCAGCAGAAGCTAGACAAATACAGACCTCAAGAATCCGCGTATGAATCTCAACAATGGTGACAAACGAAAAGCTTCATGCCGCAATGCATGCTGGGAGTCATGGATGAGATGTGTATGGTGGCACCCAGCATGAATTGCGGCATGAAGCTTTTCGTTTTTCACCATTGTTGAGATTCATACGCGGATGCTTGATGTCTGTTTGTTACCATAGTCTGTAAAGTCCTGTACGAACGGTATTTAAAAATAATTTGAAGCTAATTGTAATATGATAATCCTTTTAAAAGTACACTAATCTTTCAAATATTTAACTCTTGCTTAGCTTAACATTTTTACATGTTCATAGTGATAATATTATTATCTGAGCATGTTTTTCTCATGATTATTTCTGCTGTTTCAAATGTGTTCAAATAAACACACTTTTACAGCAATCAGAGTAAACTAATGTTAAAGAGTCAAGGGTCAAGAGCCCAAATAAAGCTGACACTAATCACGATTCTGGTGACTTTAAATGAAACATTCAATGAATCATCAACACCAAAACCTGTTAATTCTCAATAAGAGCTTCTGTAGAGTCTGACAGAAATAAAGTTAATCTGGTTATTAATAACAAGTGAAAGCAGCATTTGAAAAAGACATTGAAAAAGAGGCATGATGTGATTGGCTGCAAAAAACACCCATTAATCTTTAAGTTTTCATGAATTAAGATTGAATTTATTTATTTGAATGTATTGTTTTATATATTTTAGAGCATTTTATGGGATACCATATAAAAATACCTATAATTTTTTTCATAAACACAAACTCTCCTCCACCCAGTGCTATTCTATCCAGTTACATTTTAACACACATTGTGTGTTAAAAATATACACAACACAACATGTGTCAAAATACCATCAACACATGCTGTGTGTTGTTTTTTAACACATCTCTTTTAAGAGTGTGGAGTCCCTTTGAGTAGAAATGCATATTGCATTTTTTTTGTTGTTGCAAATAAAAATCCCATAGTCCGTAACTACTACAGTTTTAACTTATTTTAATATATAAATTCAGTTAAATCGTCAAACATTTGTATGACTTGCCAGTGACTTGCTTAACCCAAGCTACGACTCGACTTAAATTGCTTTTAAAAGCAGTGACTAGACTTGCTTTTCACAAAATTGACTTAGACTTGCTTGAGACTTACTTGTGACTTGCACATGTGTGACTTACTCCCACCTCTGAAATAACACACGCAAACTCGCGGCGGCTTCTGTCAACAGAAATCTCGCGCTTTTACCCGGAAGTGATCGGCGCTTCCAGATTCTTGACCTCATGCGGTCAATATTTTCGCCTATGAGAGGTCCGTCTGATGTGTGACGCGAGCTTAGTTCCGGTTAGATCTGTATCCTAAAGGATTGTCCTTAGTAAAGGCTCGCGCGCTGTAAATGGCTTAGAGATTGTGTAAATGCGCACAGAGCGCGTTTCCTCTCTGTTCATTCGAAAAGTTTTTTCTTACCAACGAAAGCTCACAGAAACGTGAAAATGGTCTCATTTGAAAGGTAACATCCTAAACTAAAAGGTGATATAGATTATGTTTGCGGCTGGCTGAAGCCGTCATCTGAGCTGGAATGTGATACTTTTCTCTGTTATTCCGTTTGATTCTATTTCACTGTGCGATTCTTTTGAAGATATTTCGATCTGTGATTTTCTCACAATGAAATAAACTACATCTGGGGGTGGGCGATATGGCAAAAATATAATATCACGATTTTTTTCAGGAAAATCACGATTCACGATTTTATCACGATTCTTTTTTATGTTGGTTTTACTATTTTGTGACTGAGCATTACAGCCAAACTAATGTCCATATTTTAAAAATAAAGCCTTAGGTAACAAAATATAATATAAAAAAGAATGGCAGACAGGGGCGAAGTCAAGATAAAAATATTTGTCATTATTTTCTTTGTTATTAAATATTAAGATCAAAGATACACATTACACATACACAACTTAATATACAAATTAAATAAACAGTGCTTTATGTTTTCAGTTACAGTAGGTGTATTAGGCTAACAGTAGCACTGAAGAAAGTATTTAAATGAACAAATATGAAAATAAAACAGACTTCACTGTATAAATTATACATTGATACTTATTAAAGCTACTATTAAAGTTATCAGTCAAGAGCAGTGAATGATTTTCTCTTTGCATTTTGTTGTTTTATTAACATTAAAGGAATAGTTCTCCTAAAAATTCTAATTATAATAATTTACTCTCTCAAGTTGTTTTAAACTCGAATAAGTTTCTTTCTTCTGTTGAAAATAAAAGTTATTTGAAAGGATGTGGGTAACCAAACAGAGTTAATGTCTATGACTACCATAGTATATATTTCTCCTATGGAAGTCAATGGGGACCAGCTACTGTTTGGATAGCCACATTCTTCAAAATATTAATATTAGAAAATATTAGAAGGAAATTAATACAGGTTTGGAACAACATTAGAGCGCATAAATAATGAGATTTTTTTTGTGGGTGAACTATCCCTTTATAGGCTTCCGGTAGTGGTCGACACGCGTTCACAGAGATGGATGCTGGCGTATGACGTAGGACGTAGCGTAGGAAGCGTCGTGACGTAGAACGAACGTAGAGTTTTGTTTTGCTCTGCTCTCTGGCTGCTCTGTCACGTTCATGTTTGCCCCACACTAACTGACATTTGTTAAAGGGCACCTATTATGCAAAATTCACTTTTACATGGTGTTTGAACATAAATGTGTGTTGGCAGTGTGTGAGCAAAACCACCCTAGAATGATAAAAATCCACCCAGTGGTTTTTTTACAATCTCAATAAATCATAAGCACTGTCTCAGAACGAGCTGTTCTAAGATTGCTCTCACTGTGACGTAGAATTGCGCAAGCCCCACTGACGTGGTTTGATTGACACTGTGGTTTTGGCATAGACCCCGCCCTCGGTGATCTGTACACCATCCTCCATTGCTTCAACGACAGCCGGTAATGTCTTCTAAGAAACATAAGTGTTCTGTTGTGGGATGTAATAATGTACATAGTAGTTTTCACTTACTTCCGACATCAGAGCCACTGAAAACGCAGTGGATGGATTTTATTTACGAAGGAAAGGCGCCACTTAAACTTCCAAAATACGTTTATGTTTGCGCAAATCATTTTCTGACTGACTGTTTTGTGAACGAGGGTCAATTCAAAGCAGGTCTTGCTTCAAAGTTAATCCTCAAGTGTGGATCGTTGCCTACTGTTCGCGATCCAACGTCACCTCCAGAAGAAGTAAGTGTATTTTATGATTTTTGAGCAAATAGTCATTTCAATCAATGTCAGCCAGTTCAACAACAAATGCATCTAAAGTTGTTGTCGTCGTCGTAGGATGTCTGTGTATATAATTTAAACCTTGTTTGTATAGTGTGTAATCGGGGTGTAACGATACACCAATGCCACGGTTCGGTTCATATCACGGTTTTGGAGTCTCGGTTCGGTTCGGTTCTGTTTGCTGTGGGGGCAGGGTTCATGGCAGGGCACCAGCCATAATAACACTAGATTAACTTTTAACTTAATAAAAACAACAACAACAATAATAATTTAACTGATTAACTTTAACTTTATTAACTTAACTTTATACAGTGGCTTCATGTTTTCTTTAGAGCAGTTAGCACACCTGAGTTAACTCAAATGAAATAAATGCCTCCACTGACTAGTCAGAATAAACTGCACACCTGAGTAGGGTTGCCAACTTCAGAAAAGTAAAATGCGGGACAATCGTGGTTCTTTATAGGAAAACAAGGGACACTCAAAATATTTGTACTGTAGCCTATCGCACAATGTACATCATTTCAGTGTCTGCAGACAGTTAAGTATATGTTTAAAATGTTATCAGGCAAACACATTTGCTTTGCTTAACCTATTTAGCCTATGTACAATTTAATTCTAAAAATAATTGTAATGTCATACAAACAAAATGTCACATTACAAACAAACCACCATTAAAAATAACAGCATTTATCTGAAATAGAAAGCTTTTTTTAACATTATACATAGGCCTACAGTTCAAAAGTTTGAGGTTAGTAAGATTTTTTTTTTTTTTTGGGAAAGAAATTAAAGAAAGTAATTGCCTACTTTTATTCAGCAAGGAGGATGCATTACATTTATCAAAAGTGACATTACATTTATAGTGTTATACAAGCTTTCTATTTCAAATAAATCTCTTATGATCTTTAACCTACATTCTTCAAAGAATCTTGGGGGAAAAACAGCTTTAAACATTAATAATAATCAGAAATGTTTTTTGAGCATATTATTCCCTCAGGTAGATTACATGTTTTCTTGCGTGGCTGGATGTTAGACTCATGAACAATAATCACGTTGTTTGCATTCGCCAAAATTGATTTGCCGAAATCAAAACGTGGACAGTGAAAAGGAATTAACCGTTGGCACGAGACGACTCCGGGCTTGAAGCGGAAGCGACCAGACGGCAGAGGATTACGTTCGCAAATCAAACAATGATTTGTCTCAAAACGATGATTAAAAAAAGCTTTGATATGTCATCATATTGGATGATGACAGGTGTCGGTGAACATTCTCAAGTGTCGTGATCAGCACTGCTGCTATTGCTGTTGTATCAGTCAGTGGTTGTGACCGGAGGGTCTTCAATCTCAATATGCCGCGGAGTTGCCATCCTGAAGTGCGTATAAACTCCCGAGCATGATCGATCACCCAAATCACGGCAGGGCGCGTTCGGTTCGACATGAGAGTATCGCGGTTCGAACCGTGGCTGTTGTATCGCGGTTTTTCGATTCGGTTTGAATATCGTTACACCCCTAGTGTGTAACCACACGTTTATTTTATTTTTTTAAAGATATTGTATTAAAAACTGTGTATGTTTTCTGTAAAGACAAGACATCAAAATTGCTATGTTTATACAAAGGCCAGCACATCGACACGAAGCTGTAGAACGAGGGATATTGGCGTGCAGACAGAAACATCACAGCTATGCAGTGTTGGTACACAACTGTCAATGCTTCAAACACACCACAGGAGTATCAGTATGTTGATGTTTTTAACTATGTTTATATTATATAGTATGCAATATAATATTATATAATTGTATTAACTGTATTTTTATATGTAAATTTCGAAATTCATTTTCTGTAAAGTTGCTTTAAAACAATGTATTGTGAAAAGTACTATACAATTAAATTTGAATTGAATTGAATAGCCACGATAGAGAAAGTGAATCTTTGCTGAAACTTTGCTGAATTATATATTCCAGGTGTCCAGACAGAGACAACATTGTCAAGTTTTGATGTTAGCACAAAATTAGTTTCTCATGCAGCTGTTGCGTCTTCCACGACTTCATCAAAGAGACCTTGTCTGGACCTTGAGGAAGATGGAGATATCCTACAGGAATGCTCTTCAATACTAACAGCACGAGAGACTGATGTCACATTTAATCCTGCAGAGGCAGACACATCAATAACAGAGCCAAAAGACTTGTCGTAAGTTTATATTATATTTTAGAAAAATGTTTGTTTTAATTATAGCATATCTAATTTTTATGTAGTGCTTATATACATTAATGTTTTTTTTTTGTTTTTTTTTTCAGAGCTCAAGCATCCAGCCCTATTCAAAACATCTGTAAATATATTGTCTATGAGACCTGCATCATGGAACTGTTTGAGGTGTGCCCGGTATGTCATAGAAGCTGTCATATAAGATCACAAAGGATTGGAACATTTCTACGTGTTGAACAACTCTGCCACCATTGTCAGTTCTCACGGAAATGGAGCAGTCAGCCGATTTTGGGCAGTACTCCAGCTGGAAACCTTCACCTTTCTGCTGCTGTGTATCTCAGTGGTGCTTCATTTGTCACAATTGAAAAGGTATTTGTAAATGAAATAATTTATAGCTTTGCAGTTACATTAGGCCGTGAGACAGAGGGTTGATCGGTACCATTTTGAGGGATTAAACCGCATGGTGATTTTTGTGTAGGTATTTGACCCTGTATTTGAAAAATGTGTGATAGCATTAGATTCAAGGTAGTTTTTGGTTACGGAGGACGATTTTCAAACATATGCAAAGAAAAAGGATAAATGAAATTTGTATAGGAGTTTGTATAAGAGTATTGAGTTTGTATAAATATTGTATTTGTATAGTATCAGAGAAGCATGGTGTATGATACACTTGTCTTCTGGCATTCCCTTCTCCTTTTCCATGTTGAAGTGGACCACCACTTAGCCTGAAACAGTATAAAACATTTGATTATCACACCTCCAGAAAAGTACTAGCACAAAATTCTCAAGTAGAATTCCGCGAAAAAGTCCAAATCAGAAAAAGCATGGGATCAAAACACAAAACAAAACAGCCATATCACCATAAACTGTTGTTCAATAGAACAATAAACGATTTTCAACTCAAAGTTTCTCAGCGCCCCAGAGGCCTAGAAAGGTGGTTGACACATCATTTTAAAGCCCCGACACTGCCTCTTCCAATGCAAAAACAAAAACCGTTTGGATTATAGAAGCATTTTTCTCTCTTATAGTCACTGAACACCTTACCTTGAGATAGGATGATTGATTGTGTTGATTGATGAGATCAGTGATCAATTTCACTGATGAGAAATCAGTGTTTGGGGTCCCGTCTCATGGCCTACATGAGACTAAACATTTATAATGTAAAAAATATTATGTTTATTCATTTATTAATTTACTGTTTACCAACTTTTGTCACATCTGTTGTCAGATATTTGCAGCTATGAAGTTACATCTTTTCAAGTACGACACCTTTCGTCGTCATGCACAAATGTGCATTGAGCCTGCTATTGTTTACAAATGGAGAAACTGGCAGGATGAGATGCTACAGCTGTTGGCTCAAAGGGAAAAGGTCATTGTTGGAGGAGATATGAGGGCTGACTCACCAGGTACACTGTGGGACAAATTTACATTGTTTTTTTAGAAATAAAAAAAATAGAATTTGATCTTCTAGACAAGGCACATTGTGTAATAAGAGATTATGTATTTTTGTTTTTGAAGGGCACTCTGCCAAATATGTTAGTTACACAATGATGGACCTGGAGACAAACACCGTTGTTGATGTACAACTCGTCCAGGTAAATGAGCAGAAACCTTTGATGCAACGTCCTGGAAAACTTGTATATTTTATTTTAAACGCAAAAAACGAATTGTATTTTGATCACTTGTCAGAGTAATGAAGTGGGAGGAAGTTACCACATGGAAAAGGAAGGTTTGAAGAGAGGTCTTGACTTTTTGGATGCTCGTGGTGTGACTCTGGACTGCATTGTGACTGACCGACATCCGCAAATACAAAAATTCCTCAGGGAACGCAATGTCAACCAATTCTATGATGTCTGGCACGTAGAGAAAGGTAAATACCTTACTACCATCATATAATTTTCTAGATTTTTACAGACTAATAATTGCGATGAAACTG
The DNA here is from genome assembly GCF_949319135.1 of Squalius cephalus. NCBI lineage: Eukaryota > Metazoa > Chordata > Actinopteri > Cypriniformes > Leuciscidae > Squalius > Squalius cephalus. The sequence goes on from NC_137122.1 coordinate 15,498,752, forward strand.
TATTAGCGGATGATTATGTGTTAGTGGAGCATTTATTTATATATATATATATATATATATAAACACCACCATTACATTATATGTAATGACACATTGCTCTACTTATTGTGAGTGTTGTCATGTTTGTATTTAATTGCAATCTCCAGGAATTTCAAAGCAGCTGGAAAAAGTGTGCAAGTTGAAGGGTTGTGAGAAAATACGTAAATGGTTGCATAGTATAAAAAACCACATCTTTTGGACTGCTGCATCATCAAGCAGTGGACCTGAAAGAGTGGCTAAATGGACATCTATGCTAAACCATATGCAAAATAAGCACACACATGAAGACAGCAATTTTCCAGCATGTCTACATGGACCAGGGAGAAGTCGAGACACAAAAAAGTGGCTAGCTGCTGGTATGTAGGCTAAAGAAGCAATAGTTACTTTTAAAAATATGTATGCAGATCATATAGCTTGGCTTTTTTTTATTTAAAATTACATATCATACTTCCAATAATTTAGGAACGCTGCCATATTTCAAGTTGGAGAGAGTTCTCTCCAACAAGAGAATTTTGAAGGATGTTGCCAAGCTAAGTCCACACTTCCAGACTTCTTCTATCAAGGTTTTCCACAGTGTAATACTACGGTTTACACCAAAAAATGTGTTTTTTACATTTCTGGGAATGTTGTGCAGGTAATGTTATTGTTGTAAAAATAAATTTACTTTTACATACACTGTAGACATTGTATGTTGAACATGTATTTATTGCTTACAGACTATACCTGGCTGCACTACATTACAATGAGAATGCCGGGCGTCCTCAAGCCACAACAGCAGCTGGTCGACCGGTGTTCAAAGTGACCTTTCCAAAGGCCAAGAAGGGAGAATACCGGGTCAGAGAAGTGAAGACACAAGCAACCTTCAGTATGTATAAAAGGAGTTTACTTAACAAATTTAATACAAATGTACATATCTTTTTTGCATTGTTTCTTACAAGCTATTTGAAAACTCAATATTTTACTAATTAAAAATAAAATAAAATGTTATATTGCACAGGATATGTGGATGACCTGCTGGACCTCATATTTGATAAAGTCTTTGTGGACCCTGCACCATATGTGGATGATGTTTTGAGGATACCAATACCACCAGCATTGTGTGCAGAGTATGACCGGCCAGAGAAGGAGGAGGCCATCTCTAGTATCTCGGTTTAATCAATAGGTGGTCGAAAACCTACATAAGTGCCCTGGGCATCAGGAAACTCTCTTTGAATCCTCAGGACCACACAGGCTGGAATCACAACTCAAACTTTTCGTCCAAGGAAACCCCAGCACCAGCTCACAAAACTCCGATAAGCTAAAAATCTGTAACGACTAACGCACACACACGGGCACATTCTCAAAACAGGGTTCAAGGATTTTTCTGTTTTTTTTTTTTTCTTTCAAATATCTATCATTTGTTGTCTGGAGTTGAAATATTTGATATTTAATTGATCATGGTTCAATTTATTTTTGGAGGAATGTCCTTTTATTAAAATTATTTTATTTCTAAACTTATTTGTATAGTTCAGTGTCTTTATACATAATGTAAATAAAAAAAAAAAAAAAAAATGTATATGCAAGTTGTTGTGAAATTATTTAAAGCCATAATATGTTTTGTTTTCCCTATAATTTCCTTTGAATATAACCTGGGAAATATTAGACTAAAAATTCAAAGATTTGTAATATTTAGAAGAAATAGACCTTTTTCTCTTAAATGTGCTAATCATTAACACTCACTGTTGTACTCCACGAAGTCGCAGGGGACCATAGTCAGCCCTGTAAATGTTAAAAGCGTTTTGTAACGAAAACACATTGAAACAAACTGGATCCATTCCAGGATGGTCTACCATACATGATGGAGTGACTTGAAGTTGTTTCATCCGTCTTGTAACCTTCGATACAACAAATAGCGTCAGACAGTTTTATGTCACGTATTATTTTTTGCAACAATTACAAATGTAAATACAGACACCCATGCTAAAGTTGACTAAAAAGAGGAATAAAAAATCATCTTTTGGAAATTGAACTTAATGCCTTATTTTAAAAAAAATAGGAAAAATCCAACCTTTAAGGACACCAATTTTCTTTGTGAATGAATAATGTATCGTAAATAAATAAATGTTCTTCCTTAAAATACAGGGTGCATAAGTTTGGACACCCCTATGTTAAATTCCCATAGAGGCAGGCAGATTTTTATTTTTAAGTTTTTTTTTTTTTTTTTTTTTTTTAGGATACTATGCATCCTGATAAAGTTCCCTTGGCCTTTGGAATTAAAATAGCCCCACATCATCACATAGCCTTCACCATACCTAGAGATTGGCATGGTTTTATTTCAGTTAGCCTAATAGCTAGTTTGATTTGCATTGAGAGATGATCTTATGGAAAGTACTCCATGCCAATCTCTAGGTATGGTGAAGGCTATGTGATGATGTGGGGCTATTTTAATTCCAAAGGCCAAGGGAACTTTATCAGGATGCATAGTATCCTAAATTTTTTTTTTTTTTTAAATACTTAAAAATAAAAATCTGCCTGCCTCTATGGGAATTTAACATAGGGGTGTACACACTTATGCACCCTGTATTTTAAGGAAGAACATTTATTTATTACCGATACATTATTCATTCACAAAGAAAATTGGTGTCCTTAAAGGTTGGATTTTTCCTAATTTTTTAAATTAAGGCATTAAGTTCAATTTCCAAAAGATGATTTTTTATTCCTCTTTTTAGTCAACTTTAGCATGGGTGTCTAAACTTATGCATAGCACTGTAAATTAATACCTGTTCTATCTCCCTGCAGCATATGTTTTCTGGTTCTGTATAGCCATCTTCTCACATTTGCCACATAAGCACCTGTACGACAAGTAATGTCAACATGACGCAACAGGTCCCTCGCATAAATATAATTTTGTTTGTATGTAGCAAACGTTATCACAGTATTTGTGTTTGTAGTTTAAAAAAATTACGCGAACGTTATCACAGTTTGTATGTGTGTGTTGCCACATGTGTTGCACTTCCGGTTTGAGGGCGGAAATTGGGTACTTCGTTTCCGGTTGCCGCCTTGTTTACATCAGTGGACCGGCGTTAAATTAGTTTAATCGTTCGCAATGGACCTAAAACATAAAAAAACCCGATTCACTTTTCAAAGGGCAGTCGGTGGTAATAACCACCATTGCTGCGTGCCACTATGTACCGCCGGGGGGAGATTCAACACAACCTTGAGCTTCCATAGTTTCCCAAAGGAACTTAATTTACGAGCCCAGTGGCTTGTTAAAATCAGAAGGGAAGGTTCAACTCCAGAGTGTGCAGTCGGCACTTTGAGCAAGAAGAGATAGTAATATCTTCTTCTGGAAAGCGGTGTCTTCGACCTAAGGCAGTTCCATCCTTGTTCGGTTGGAATAATTACACTAAAAATTATTAGTGCTCGCCGCCCTCGAGCAATCCAGGCTTTAGACCGCGCTCCAGAGGATGACTCCACCGTGGACATGGTGACTGAGGTGGATGAAAACACACCTGTCTCTGGTTGTGCTGAGTTGGCTCCGACACCCCTGATGAAAGACAACGATTACACAGCCAGCTCTTTCATCGTGGTCGACCGGATGAAATTTGAGAACATGTCAAGGCAGATCGAGGAGCTCACAAGGCAGCTCGAGTCACATCATTTGGAGAGATTTGGGTTGCAGCGGTTTGCCACATCACCTGATGACTTTCGGTACTATACCAGGTAAGAAATCAGAGATTTCACACCATCACATTTGGTGTATTTTCTTTTCTTTGTTCTGTAAATAATACATATTTTATGAATATATACATACATGTCACGGGACAGATCTGTCCCTTCCAACAAAGTCAGCCTCATCTCCGCTGACGAGGCAATAAAAAACTTATCATCAGCAGCCGGTGATGTGATTAGCTTTAAAGTTTCACGATAGCTGTATAATAGTTTGGCTAGTATGGATTTTTGCGGTTTCATACAATGCGTGTGTGGTGAGTGTCTGATGTGTGTGGATTGTGACTTTGTTTTCAGTAAAGAAGAATAAAATATAATGAAGGAAATATAATTAACAGATCTAGAGAAAACAACGCTAGATTCCATGTTCACAACTTGAGAATGTTTTGATGTAATCTGAATGCCATCAATAGAAAAACTATATGATATGTGCTGTTTGTATGCAGATTTCCATCATATGAGCATATCATGGCCTTTTGGAATCTAATCCAAGAGGCAACGAGCAGAATGGTGAGAGTCACCAGTGGTCAGAAGAACCGTTCTACCAGTACATCCACTGAGAGCCCTATGAACATATCAACAGTAAGTTCTACAATAAACATATACTACCAGCTTGGTCCATGTGAATTACACATTTTGCAGTGTTAGCTGTGTTTTGTTTTTTGCTTGCTCTGGCACTCTTGTTGTCTGTGCAAGCGACTACCTGCTTTTGTTGCTCTGTATATATATATATATAGTTTTGTACAGTATTTTGTTTATCTATATTTATCTTATTAATTTAAATTAATAACACAATTTGCATGTATGTTTGTAGAATATTACCCGTTTCAGTTGGGCCCTCTGTCACAACAACAGCAGTCAATGTAGAGAGATGGGATATAATATCTCTGCACTGTAAAACATGAGAGCCCCATTAAGTTATATGAACTTACTTCTTGTCTTTAACTCCAATTGCAATGATAAGTTGTGGAAATTGAACTCAAGTGTATAAGTTGTCGAAAATTAAACTTAAAGTTATACATTGTGTTGACTACTTGTGATTTTTGTCTGGCTTGTAAATGTTCATTTAACTCGTGGCTGTAAGTTACGTTGGGGGAGGGGTGATACAGAGCAAATACCGCGAAACACAGAGAGAGAAGTTATCGCCATTTTGAGTTGACGCAGCTGCCAGGAGGAGTGATTACGCAAATTCGTGCTGAAAAACACAAAATACCCGTGGAAGGTGAGTTTTTCTTTTTAATTTGTAATTATAAATGAAGGACATTACGTTTTAATTATTGTAAGCAGCACATTGACCGTGCTCTGCGAATTTAACGACACCATGGTGTTTTCCCTCACCAGTTCACCTTTTACCAGAACACCAAATGGTAAAATAATTTAATATAACTTTGGTTCACAGCTTATACCGTATTTTTTGTTAGTTGGTGGGTGTGTAGTAAACGCGAATAACGTTACTGGAGCGGAAAAGCATTGTTTGCCTTTGAACAAATGTCCGTTGCCATAGTTAACGTTACCTTAGCCAACATTACACAGCTCATTTCTGGGCAATCTAAGAGGGAATCACATGGTGATGATCGTGTTTGAGGGGTTAGGCCTATGTCTAGTGTAGGACTTAGGCCTATTATGAATTAAACATCCGAAAATACTGCAGGGTTTTTCCGGCCTAGAAAATTATGAGGTGGTCGCCTCCGTCACATTTCGTGCTGCCTATAAGTTACGGCTGTCGACAAAAGTCAGTCAAAAGATTAGGCCTGTCGCGATCTGATTTAGTGTTTAAAAGTAATCTAAAGACATTCCATAGCTTAAAGGAGAACTCCGGTCAATTTTAACATTGAGCTCATTTTTTTGTACATTTGGAGTGCTGTCAATACAGAGAACAACGACAAAAATCGGTGTTGCCTACACCGAGTTATTCTATTTTTAAAATTTGCACCCTGTTGACTTCAATAGGGCAAGTAGTAAGCCTGCTTTTTAGCCTCTTAACATCCTTGATGTGTCATTACAAGTGCACAGAAAATGTGAGTGATTCTTTCCGAGTGAACACGGGTGGATTTGACTGCAGTAGATGTTAGAGATATTAATAAAAACGAAGTTAATTCAGCCAGCGCTCATGCCTTTGTTTACATCCTGTTTTCGGTGGAACGCCATAGTAATCGATTGTCGAGTTCACGCGCATAGGTTTAGTTACCAATGATCACGCGCGTGAACTCGACAATCGATTACTATGGCGTTCCACCGAAAACAGGATGTAAACAAAGGCATGAGCGCTGGCTGAATTAACTTCGTTTTTATTAATATCTCTAACATCTACTGCAGTCAAATCCACCCGTGTTCACTCGGAAAGAATCACTCACATTTTCTGTGCACTTGTAATGACACTTAAAGGATGTTAAGAGGCTAAAAAGCAGGCTTACTACTTGCCCTATTGAAGTCAACAGGGTGCAAATTTTAAAAATAGAATAACTCGGTGTAGGCAACACCGATTTTTGTCGTTGTTCTCTGTATTGACAGCACTCCAAATGTACAAAAAAATGAGCTCAATGTTAAAATTGACCGGAGTTCTCCTTTAATGTGAGGTAACGTTACAGAAGAATATTGACATTGTTTAATTCAAGTTCACGGAAACGCCGTCTTCCCTCCGCTGCGGCTGTCAATCATTATACAGCATTCAAACGGCGCGCCGCGTTCGGTTACGACAGTCAGCATGTTAAAACTCTGCCAATATGATATATTCCTAATACAAGGCTCGAAATTGCGACCATTTTGGCGAGCAGAGAGAGAGAGAGAGAGAGAGCCCCGGCCGCGCGTGCGCCCTCTCACCGTCTTCAAACTGTCTTGCTCTCTCCCGCTTGATTTTTAACATGTTAGCAGCTACTGGATTTATTTGTATCTTTGTAGAGATTAGTAATGCAGTGCAAAGGTGCATAAAATATCACCTTCCATCTATATAATAAAACTGGGTATATTAGATTTTAAGCATTTCACTGACCTACATTGAGAACGTGCAATACATTTTTTCCTAATTTTTTTTTTCTTCTTCCTCTTGACAGATTTCAAGAATGTTCCCTTAATGAAGTGGAGATGTAAGTTTTGTGCATTCTCTACTAATGGTCAGGGAAGAATACTACAGCACTACAAAGAGTGTCATGGGCATCATCGAAGGAGTTCAGGCCTCACCTGTATTCATAAAGACTGTTTAAAAACTTTTCAAACCCAAGCCGAACTTAAAAATCATTTAAAAGAACGTAAAAAAGGATACAGGATTTTAACCAAATTATCAGTGGATGGTCGCATACTTTTCTTTATTGAACTGTTGTATGGCTTCTTGGAACATCTAAGGTGTTACCAGCTCGCCAAAAAAGACCCTGCAGTAATAATGGCTGTCCAACCTGAACAGCTGAATGACTACATCTCCCCTCGTCGCATACCTTGTTGATGGAAAGCTGCTCATTACTCCAAGGACATTCATGTTACAATAAGGTATAGTAAACATATAAATCTTTAAAATCTTGCTGTTTAACTTCTTTACTCACTGCAAGTCTAATGCAATCACGCAACAAATTTAATGCAGACCATGCTGTTCTTTGAGTACAATTTCATGGGCTTTGTCTATATTGCTGCTTCTGATGTCTGTTACTGTTTTTATTTATTTTTTCACAGTTACGCTGTTGATTCCTCCTCGAAGTTGTCACCTCAAGGCGTGTCACCCTACAGAGTGTTCCTGAGTCAGCCAAGAAGCTATATGAAGGACATTCATGATAAGATAAAATAAGGTAAGGTGAACTTTTTAAAATATTTTAATTTTTTACTGTTTTATTTGTGAACTCGCTACTGGCCTAATACAATGACATAATATGTTTAATTCAGTCCTTGCTGTTCTTTATTCATTGTACAATTTCATGGCTTTTGTCTAGGGATGTGCACGAATAGTCTGAATTGATCTGTAATTAGCTATTATTTGAAAAATAAAAATACTATTAGATTTTTACTACGTTGCTTTGCTAGCCGTTAATGATAATGAACCCATGATAAATCACAAGCACGCAAACAAAAGATCGGATATATAATCAAGATATGTGATGTAAGAAAATATATTTACACATTGTTAACACTAATGATACTGAATTCATTGCAGAGCAGTAGGGATGGAGAGTAAAACTGTAATTTAATTTCTTTTCATTCCAGAGTCTATAATAATAAATAATTAAGTAATTTGCTTCATTTTAGTCTTTGTTTATAATAAATAATTGACCATACAGTGGCTTTTAGCCTAATTTGTGCTTCTCCAGTGGCTTGTTTTGACTGTCATCCCAGCCTTTTTAGAGCATATATTGAAATAAAGTAAAATCATGATATGGCTTAGTGCAATTGTCATTCTTTTATTGGACCATTTCTATAATTTTATAGACCAAATCTATTACATGCCTTTTGAATTAGGATTGATACTGTCCATTTGTTTTAGGTTCATGGTGAAAGCCTGGATGTCATTATGAAGGGAATGCGTGTTGGACTACTGATTGGACACGAAGGTGTCCTGAATGATGCATTTCCTCTTGATGTCTCCAACGTGGCTGTGGTGGTAGAAGAGACAATTGTTCTCCATAATCTCAGAGACATACCCACTGGCTTTGCTCTGTTAATGGGCACAATCTACTGCCTTAACCTTGAATATCCCCGCAGTATGAGGTACTCCTTCGAATTCCTGCAGAAAGTAATCATGAAGATTAAAACTGACCACTGTTCTGCCAAGATACATGGACTTCGAAACAAACTGCTGAGATATAATTTATAGACTGGTCTCAAACCATACATCGGAGGGAACATGTTACATTTGCAGTCTTTGTCTTCAGTTACTTGACACTGTTCAAATTTGATATTACCGACCATTTCAAGTAAAACCCAAGTACTGCTGAAAAATATCAATTATTATAGAATTATTATAATTATAAATGTTGTTTTTAATGCAAGGTTGTTAATTTTGAGAATTTCTGAAGCTTTTGCTGAGGGGACACTTAATGTTACTTTGCATTCTGTTCTTTAAATTTATTTCAACACAGTTGCTCTGCAAGGGTAGAAACAACATGGAATTGTTCTTAAAGTGTTTTGGCATTTCTAAGTTTAGCTGATTCTAAGTGTTTTAAACTAACTGCTGGTGTTGTCATTTACAATTGCAAAGACTCTTTGTTCCTATAAGAAAGTATGTGAAAGATTAAATGGTTACAATTCTAGGTAACATAATGAAACTGTAATAATCCTTTATTTAGAACCTTTTTTTCCTAACATGAATTTTGTGACATGGGTAACTGTCACAGTAAAAAACATTTATTGAAGGTATATAGTTCACCCAAAAATAAAAATTTGCTGTTAATTTACTTACCCTCAGGCCATCCAAGATGTATAATTTTTTTAAACAGTGGTTATTATATAGTGTAAATATATAGAAAAATATATGAAATAATATATTGTAAAAATTTAAAGCAATCTTTTTCCACGTAATCTAAATACACTCAACTAAATTACATTTTACAGTATACATTGTACATACATTTTATATACAGATGCTTCCCAATAAATTAGAATATCGTGAAAGTTAATTTATTTCACGAATTCAACTTAAAATGTGAAACTAATATATTATATAGACTCATTGCATGCAAAGTGAGATATTTCAAGCCTTTATTTGTTATAATTTTGATGATTTGATGAGCTCAAAATCTCAGAAAATTAGAATATTACATGAAACTCAGTAGTTACACAGTAATCCCATGGTCATTGAACCAGGTTTTGGTTATTTTGGCAGTGTGGGCAGGTGCAAACAATGCAGCCGTCTTCCAGGACATTTAGAGCACTTCATGCTTTATGGAGATGCTGAGTTCATTTTCCAGCAGGATTTGCACCTACTGCCAAAAGAACCAAAACCTGGTTCAATGACCATGGGATTACTGTGTAACTACTGTGTAATTTCATGTAATATTCTAATTTTCTGAGATTTTGATTTTGTGGTTTTCACAAACTGTAAGCCATAATCATCTAAATTATAACAAATAAAGGCTTGAAATATCTCACTTTGCATGCAATGAGTCTATATAATATATTAGTTTCACATTTTAAGTTGAATTCGTGAAATAAATGAACTTTATCACGATATTCTAATTTATTGGGAAGCATCTGTATATGAAAAGCGGCAATTCCCGTTAACGCAATATTTCATAAATCTTTCAGTGTATTTACACCAAATAATATATTGACCATAAAAATATGGAAATATATTTGAGTTCCGTAAGGCTTATCACCACTCATCCCTACTACAGACCTCGCTTTATCACGCCCCCGTCACCACACCGTTCTACTGAAGGAAAAAAGTCACCTACTACATCTTGGATGGCCCTAGGTTGTGTAAATTAACAGCAAATTAAAATTTTGGGGTAAACTATCCCTTTAATGTAAGATAAAGCTAAATTACTGTATTTTTAAACAAGTGTTTTGTATATCAGTATAAGGGCACTACACAAATACTACCCACTAAATTCACATAGTCACTGCAATAATTTATGGCCATAATTACAGTTTTATCCTTTATAGCTTTAGTACAAAACTGGGGGGGTAGTAGTCTTTATAACATTAAGGTTGAACCACTGGAGTCAAATGGACTATTTTAACAATGTCCTCCTTTCTGGACCTTGAAAGTGGTAATAACTTTTCTGTATATGGAGGGGTCAGAAAGCTCTTGAATTTCATCAAAAATATCTTAAAGGGATAGTTCACTTTGAAATTAAATTTTGGTGTGTTTTAGCTTACCTCAAGGGCATCCAAGATGTAGGTGTCTTTTTTTCCGCAGTAGTTTCAATTTTGATATTTTTAGGTCAAACCGTTCTTGTCTCTCAGTCAGATAATGCAGGTCTGTGATCACCACCTCAAAGAGCATGCACAGAGTCCAAATTAAAACAATTCCCCATCGTCCAAATTAAACAATTCCCCACCGTAAGTACACATTGATGGCCTAAGACACGAAACGAGCGGTTTGTGTGAGAAAACGAACAGTATTTATATAGTTTTTACCTCTTGTAACACAGCCACGTCCAGTGATCTGAGGGCGCGGGTTAGGGTTAGGTGTGACGTGTGCGCAGACTGGTGTATAGATATATACACTAGATGTCGCCTTGGCTACGGCAGTTTATTGGAACGAATGTCTTTAATGCGACATTTAGTGTATATATCTATATCTAGTAATATAGATCACTGGACGTGGCTGTTACAAGAGGTAAAAACGATATAAATACTGTTCGTTTTCTCACACAAACCACTCGTTTCGTGTCTTAGGCCATCAATGTGTACTTACGGTGGGGAATTGTTTAATTTGGACTTCTCTGTGCATGCTCTTTCAGATAGTGACCATAGACCTGCATTATATGACTGACAGACAAGAACGGTTTGACCTAAAAATATCAAAATTGAAACTACTGCGGAAAAAAAGACACCTACATCTTGGGTGCCTTTGAGGTAAGCTAAAACATACCAAAATTTGATTTCAAAGTGAACTATCCCTTTAATTTTTGTTTAAAAGAGGGTGAGGAATTAATGACAGAATTTTAACTAACCCTTTCAAGTTTGGTATTGTAACAGTGCATGCTTAATTACTAAATACTTCATTATGTTCTTTAGACTACCAGTTCTGAAAAAGAGGCTACAAAAGGAGTTGAAGTTGGTCTTCTCATTGTGACTGAGGAAGGCGGAAGCAGTAAAGCACTTTTGGCAAAGGAGATAATTGATATCGCAGTTGTTCTGGAAGACATCATCATCATACGTGAGCTAGGAGATGTTGCTAATGCTTTTTCCTCACTCATGGGTCTTCTTTACCTTCTTAACATAGACTATCCCAAGGGACTGAAGTACACATTTGAGATTATTCAAAAAGTTGTCATGGGCATCGGCAGTGGCAATTGTTCTGCAAAAGTTCATGGACTCCGCAACAAGTTGCTTCAAGGCAAAGTTTAGTGGTTTAGTGACCAAGTAATAGCAACAGCAGTGTTCACACTAAAGACTTCACACCACCATTTCCATATCTAATACATGGTTCAACTCGAAAACTAAACAAAAAGAGGCCTGTATAAGTTACAGAAGAGTTTATTTCAGAGGTTCTAAAAATTGTAGTAAAATGACGTTAATCTGCTCAGAGATAACTAACAAGATGTTTGTGCAATTTAAATACAGCACTTAAGCCAGTTAGCTTTATATTTCAGATTTTGATATTTCTATTTTTGTGTTCTAGAGCAACCATTTCCATATCTATTACATGGCTCGATTTGAAAACTAAACAAAAAGAGGCCTGTATAAGTTACAGAAGAGTTTAATTCAGAGGTTCTAAAAATGTTAGTAAAATGACGTTAATCTGCTCAGAGATAACTACCAAGATGTTTGTGCAATTTAAATACAGCACTTAAGCCAGTTAGCTTTATATTTCAGATTTTAATATTTCTATTTTTGTGTACTAGAGCTCGTTTGCATTAATTTTTTAGATAAATGTTCATGTAACATGTTATGAAATTTCAATTTTCAGCTGTTTACTGTTACCAAAATGCTTGCAATTAACTACAGTACTTAAGCCAGTAAGCGTTTATATTTCACATTTTATTTCTATATCAACAGTTATATGTAGAGTTTGCATGGATTTTTTTTAGATAAATGTTCATGTAACATGTTATGAAATGTCAATTGTTCAGCTGGTACTGAAACACTTGCAATTAATGGTAAGGTGTTTTAACATTTAAGTACATTAATGGTAAGCATGATTTTCTGTTTTGAAATAATAAAAAAATTGCATTCTGCATGTTCTTCTATGCCAATGAATCATTTTTATGTAGTACTGTTAGAAAACAGAAACTTAAGTTGTGTGGACAAATTATGCAGTTCACTCTGTTGAATGAACTTAACATTCCAACTAAAATGAACTATTCTTGAAAAAGTAACCTGGCTGCCTTAAAAAAATAAGTTAATTCAACTAAATAACTAGTTCAGCCAATTTTTATGTTGTTTGGACAACTAATAATTATAAGTTGATTTAACAAGATGCTTAGTGTAAACAACTCGAACAGAAATGTTTGTTGGTGTCACTAATTTTATGTTGTCTCAACTGGGATTTAGGTTTACACAACTTTTAATGTCTCGTTGGAGTAACTAAAAAACGAATTAATTAAACTTAAATTAAAAAGCTGATCAGACTATTTTGCCAGCTTCATCTTTGTTACCCCAATGATTAATTATAGGTTTAAGGAACTCCAATACATGTACAAACAACTGAGGTTTCTTAGCTTTCTTAACACAACATTTCAAGGCAGCCTGTTTACAAATTATTTTAAGTTGAATGAACTTGTTCGTTTTTACAGTGTAGGGATTCTTTTGAACTAAATGAGTTGAGGTTGATCTCCGACTTTGGGGTGGTGGAAAACATGGCCACTCCGACCTGCACCTGATCAGGTCCAATTGGCATGGTGTCAACAAACTTTTTGATGAATTCTCGCACTGCTTTGATTAAGGTGGCACCCATGCTACTGTCAATGAGGAAAATTATCTCTCTTTTTTCCAACAGCCAAAGCTAAAAGAAAAAAGAAAAGAAAAAATTCTACTTAGTCCTTCTGCAAATTCAAACCAAAATCAGGTAACCTATGAAGAAGTTAGCTATAATTAATTTAAAATGTATGATGTTTTACAGAAACAATGAAACTATCAGAAACTATCACCATTTTTTTTTTACTTGCCATAAAGCTAACATATATAAAAGTAGTAAAAGTTGTAATATATCAATATATGTAACATAAATTACAAGTAGTAAAAATAATGGATATCAATTAGCATGAAGTGATCATTTATTTAAAATTGAAATAGATACAAATGCTATGACCTAAATGTATTAATATCCTGAATATGAACATACAAGGAGTGTTAATGGGTGTAGAATGGGTTAATAGGTTAATGTTTGTAGAATATTACCCGTTTCAGTTGGGCCCTCTGTCACAACAACACCAGTCAATGTAGAGAGATGGGATATAATTTCTCTGGGGTTGCGCAGCAACATCCTGAAGTCCTTCAGCATGAAAACCACAGCTTCATCAAAAGCTATTTGCTTGAGCTCAGCCTCATCAGCAGCTCTGGAGCCTGCAGCCAAAGTTAGAACACCCATTCGACGAAGAGCTTCAGCTGGCTGTTGAACACTGTCTTTAGATTTTTTACTGGTCAGGAGCAACACAAGCTGTGTCACTTGATCTTGAATGCGGCTCCCACTCTCAGGTCTGAGCATGTTGGTTCTCACAAAATCCAGGGCAGCCCCGATGTTGACTTCAACCGAAGGTTTGGGTTTTATTCTTGTGAGAGCAGAGCTTAGGGATTCTTTTGAACTAAATGAGTTGAGGTTGATCTCCGACTTTGGGGTGGTGGAAAACATGGCCACACCGACCTGCACCTGATCAGGTCCAATTGGCATGGTGTCAATAAACTTTTTGATGAATTCTCGCACTGCATTGATTATGGTGGCACCCATGCTACTGTCAATGAGGAAAATTATATCTCTTTTCCAAACAGCCAAAGCTAAAAAAAAAAACAAACAAAAAAAAAAAAAACAATTCTACTTAGTCCTTCTGCAAATTCAAACCAAAATCAGGTAACCTATGAAGAAGTTAGCTATCATTTATTTAAAATGTATGATGTTTTACAGAAACAATGTATTAATACCTATCACCATTTTTTTTTTTACTTGCCATAAAGCTAACATATATAAAAGTAGTAAAAGTTGTAATATATCAATATATGTAACATATATTACAAGTAGTAAAAATAATGGAAATCAATTAGCATGAAGTGATCATTTATTTAAAATTGAAATAGATACAAATGCTATGACCTAAATGTATTAATATCCTGAATATAAACATACAAGGAGTGTTAATGGGTGTAGAATGGGTTAATAGGTTAATGTTTGTAGAATATTACCCGTTTCAGTTGGGCCCTCTGTCACAACAACACCAGTCAATGTAGAGAGATGGGATATAATTTCTCTGGGGTTGCGCAGCAACATCCTGAAGTCCTTCAGGATGAAAACCACAGCTTCATCAAAAGCTATTTGCTTGAGCTCAGCCTCATCAGCAGCTCTGGAGCCTGCAGCCAAAGTTAGAACACCCATTCGACGAAGAGCTTCAGCTGGCTGTTGAACACTGTCTTTAGATTTTTTACTGGTCAGGAGCAACACAAGCTGTGTCACTTGATCTTGAATGCGGCTCCCACTCTCAGATCTGAGCATGTTGGTTCTCACAAAATCCAGGGCAGCCCCGATGTTGACTTCAACCGAAGGTTTGGGTTTTATTCTTGTGAGAGCATAGCTTAGGGATTCTTTTAAACTAAATGAGTTGAGGTTGATCTCCGACCTTGGGGTGGTGGAAAACATGGCCACTCCGACCTGCACCTGATCAGGTCCAATTGGCATGGTGTCAACAAACTTTTTGATGAATTCTCGCACTGCATTGATTATGGTGGAACCCATGCTACTGTCAATGAGGAAAATTATATCTCTTTTCCCAACAGCCAAAGCTAAAAAAAAAAAAAAAAAAAAAAAAAAAACAATTCTACTTAGTCCTTCTGCAAATTCAAACCAAAATCAGGTAACCTATGAAGAAGTTAGCTATCATTTATTTAAAATGTATGATGTTTTACAGAAACAATGTATTAATAACTATCACCATTTTTTTTACTTGCCATAAAGCTAACATATACACTCACCTAAAGGATTATTAGGAACACCATAATAATACTGTGTTTGACCCCCTTTCACCTTCAGAACTGCCTTAATTCTACGTGGCATTGATTCAACAAGGTGCTGAAAGCATTCTTTAGAAATGTTGGCCCATATTTATAGGATAGCATCTTGCAGTTGATGGAGATTTGTGGGATGCACATCCAGGGCACGAAGCTCCCGTTCCACCACATCCCAAAGATGCTCTATTGGGTTGAGATCTGGTGACTGTGGGGGCCATTTTAGTACAGTGAACTCATTGTCATGTTCAAGAAACCAATTTGAAATGATTCAAGCTTTGTGACATGGTGCATTATCCTGCTGGAAGCAGCCATCAGAGGATGGGTACATGGTGGTCATAAAGGGATGGACATGGTCAGAAACAATGCTCAGGTAGGCCGTGGCATTTAAACGATGCCCAATTGGCACTAAGGGGCCTAAAGTGTGCCAAGAAAACATCCCCCACACCATTACACCACCACCACCAGCCTGCACAGTGGTAACAAGGCATGATGGATCCATGTTCTCATTCTGTTTACGCCAAATTCTGACTCTACCATCTGAATGTCTCAACAGAAATCGAGACTCATCAGACCAGGCAACATTTTTCCAGTCTTCAACTGTCCAATTTTGGTGAGCTTGTGCAAATTGTAGCCTCTTTTTCCTATTTGTAGTGGAGATGAGTGGTACCCGGTGGGGTCTTCTGCTGTTGTAGCCCATCCGCCTCAAGGTTGTGCGTGTTGTGGCTTCACAAATGCTTTGCTCGGTTGTAACAAGTGGTTATTTCAGTCAAAGTTGCTCTTCTATCAGCTTGAATCAGTCGGCCCATTCTCCTCTGACCTCTAGCATCAACAAGGCATTTTCGCCCACAGGACTGCAGCATACTGGATGTTTTTCCCTTTTCACACCATTCTTTGTAAACCCTAGAAATGGTTGTGCGTAAAAATCCCAGTAACTGAGCAGATTTTGAAATACTCAGACCGGCCAGTCTGGCATCAACAACCATGCCACACTCAAAATTGCTTAAATCACCTTTCTTTCCCATTCTGACATTCAGTTTGCAGTTCAGAAGATTGTCTTGACCAGGACCACACCCCTAAATGCATTGAAGCAACTGCCATATGATTGGTTGATTAGATAATTGCATTAATGAGAAATTGAACAGGTGTTCCTAATAATCCTTTAGGTGAGTGTACAAAAGTAGTAAACGTTGTAATATATCAATATATGTAACATATATTACAAGTAGTAAAAATAATGGAAATCAATTAGCATGAAGTGATCATTTATTTAAAATTGAAATAGATACAAATGCTATGACCTTAATGTATTAATATCCTGAATATAAACATACAAGGAGTGTTAATGGGTGTAGAATGGGTTAATAGGTTAATGTTTGTAGAATATTACCCGTTTCAGTTGGGCCCTCTGTCACAACAACACCAGTCAATGTAGAGAGATGGGATATAATATATCTGGGGTTGCGCAGCAAAATCCTGAAGTCCTTCAGGATGAAAACCACAGCTTCATCAAAAGCTATTTGCTTGAGCTCAGCCTCATCAGCAGCTCTGGAGCCTGCAGCCAAAGTTAGAACACCCATTCGACGAAGAGCTTCAGCTGGCTGTTGAACACTGTCTTTAGATTTTTTACTGGTCAGGAGCAACACAAGCTGTGTCACTTGATCTTGAATGCGGCTCCCACTCTCAGGTCTGAGCATGTTGGTTCTCACAAAATCCAGGGCAGCCCCGATGTTGACTTCAACCGAAGGTTTGGGTTTTATTCTTGTGAGAGCATAGCTTAGGGATTCTTTTGAACTAAATGAGTTGAGGTTGATCTCCGACTTTGGGGTGGTGGAAAACATGGCCACTCCGACCTGCACCTGATCAGGTCCAATTGGCAAGGTGTCAACAAACTTTTTGATGAATTCTCGCACTGCATTGATTATCGTGGCACCCATGCTACTGTCAATGAGGAAAATGATGTCTCTTTTCCCAACAGCCAAAGCTAAAAAAAACAACAACAAAAAAAAACAATTCTACTTAGTCCTTTTGCAAATTCAAACCAAAATCAGGTAACCTATGAAGAAGTTAGCTATCATTTATTTAAAATGTATGATGTTTTACAGAAACAATGTATTAATAACTATCACCATTTTTTTTACTTGCCATAAAGCTAACATATATAAAAGTAGTAAAAGTTGTAATATATCAATATATGTAACGTATATTACAAGTAGTAAAAATAATGGAAATCAATTAGCATGAAGTGATCATTTATTTAAAATTGAAATAGATACAAATGCTATGACCTAAATGTATTAATATCCTGAATATAAACATACAAGGAGTGTTAATGGGTGTAGAATGGGTTAATAGGTTAATGTTTGTAGAATATTACCCGTTTCAGTTGGGCCCTCTGTCACAACAACACCAGTCAATGTAGAGAGATGGGATATAATATCTCCGGGGTTGCGCAGCAACATCCTGAAGTCCTTCAGGATGAAAACCACAGCTTCATCAAAAGCTATTTGCTTGAGCTCAGCCTCATCAGCAGCTCTGGAGCCTGCAGCCAAAGTTAGAACACCCATTCGACGAAGAGCTTCAGCTGGCTGTTGAACACTGTCTTTAGATTTTTTACTGGTCAGGAGCAACACAAGCTGTGTCACTTGATCTTGAATGCGGCTCCCACTCTCAGGTCTGAGCATGTTGGTTCTCACAAAATCCAGGGCAGCCCCGATGTTGACTTCAGCCGAAGGTTTGGGTTTTAGTCTTGCGAGAGCAGAGATTAGGGATTCTTTTGAACTAAATGAGTTGAGGTTGATCTCCGACCTTGGGGTGGTGGAAAACATGGCCACTCCGACCTGCACCTGATCAGGTCCAATTGGCATGGTGTCAACAAACCTTTTGATGAATTCTCGCACTGCATTGATTATGGTGGCACCCATGCTACTGTCAATGAGGAAAATTATATCTCTTTTCCCAACAGCCAAAGCTAAAAAAAAAAAAAAAAAAAAAAAAAAAAAAAAATCTACTTAGTCCTTCTGCAAATTCAAACCAAAATCAGGTAACCTATGAAGAAGTTAGCTATCATTTATTTAAAATGTATGATGTTTTACAGAAACAATGTATTAATAACTATCACCATTTTTTTTACTTGCCATAAAGCTAACATATATAAAAGTAGTAAAAGTTGTAATATATCAATATATGTAACATATATTACAAGTAGTAAAAATAATGGAAATCAATTAGCATAAAGTGATAATTTATTTAAAATAGAAATAGATACAAATGCTATGACCTAAATGTATTAATATCCTGAATATAAACATACAAGGAGTGTTAATGGGTTGCATGTGCTACTCTTGGTTTAGTCTAAATATTGTATCTTATAGGACACACAAACTGTTTCTAAGTTCTCTTACGAGAGGTTCTCTCGTATTGCGTAAGTTACTTTCGCTACGGGGAAAGTCTTCTTTCTTCGAGATCTGAAGCCAAAAATGATCCTTACTTTTGTATTCATTGTCAACGCAGTGCGGCAGCCGGCAGACCAAGGCAGGCTATATAAGCGTGCTCATTGGCTGCTCGGCGGCAACTGCTTAAGCCTATCAGTGAGCCTCGTGAAACGTGGCCTCCAATGAGGGCGCTTCGCGCCCTCCACACCCTTCTAACCGTCAAGATGGGTGTGGCCAGTGTGTATATAACGAGGGCTCACAGGCTGAATATCTGATTTTCTAGTCTTCAGCAAAGCTCTACGCATCGCTGGATCTTGAGATCCGCCGCCGTTGAAACCAGCGACCAGCAAGCTTAGGACAGCGCCTGAGGAAGCCGGCCGCCTTCGCCGCCTTCAGCCATCCATGCCTGCTACGCTATCTGGCGACATATCCTTTTATTACTGCTGTGTGTGTTCGCCCTGCGACACACACTTTCTCTCACTGTTCTAAAAGAGCACGAGGCGTTTTTGTCAAAATGCCTCGTTTTTCCTGCGGCTCGTGCCGCGCCCCGCTCAGCAACGGAGACCGCCACGTCATCTGCGCTCTCTGCCTAGGCCGCGAGCATGCCGCCACCGCACTCTCTACGGGCGGCTGCCCCGAGTGCGAAGAACTTTCAATGTTGACCCTGCGGGCTCGACTTGAAGTTTTCGACCAAGCTGTCGCTCCGCCTGTCCCTGCCGGGCCGCGCAAGAAGCGCCGCTCGCAGAGACCACCGGAGACTAATGTGACTGAGGAGCTCGCCGGAACCTCTCTCTCGAGCTTCTCTCTCGCCCTCTCCGCCCCCCCTCCTGGCCGTTCAACCGCCAGGGGATGAGGCGAATGAGATAGACACCCTCCCTTTGTTCGAGCCGCGCTACTGCGCCGCTCACAAGGGATGGCAGAAGCGGACGGTCTCGGAGCGAGCTTCCTCTCCCTCTGTTCGAGCCGCGCAAACTGCGCCGCTCACAAGGGATGGCAGAAGCGGACGGTCTTGGAGCTCTCTTTACGTTACAAGAAAGCTACTCCGTCCTCGCACGTCACTCACCGGCGAAAAGGAGAACAGAGTGTTTTCGTCCCGCTGTGGCCGGACCTACCTCCATTTCTCACACATTTCTCAGTCCCCTCTTAAGGTCAGGCGACTGGAATTGTTCATATCACAGTATACAAGCCTGTTATAAATACACGTACGCCTGCAAGCAAACGCCGTCACAAGACATGATGACGCTCTCTTATATCCTCGCTCTAACCAAAAGCTATTGTATTCTCGTGGCTCAGTGGCGGAATCTTAAGCTTTCGCGCCAGAGACCCGTGTTCGACCCCGGCTCTCACGGCAGTTAAAAATTTATGCTGTTCGCTTCTCCGAGCTCGCGGCCAGCTTTTCTCACGTACAGAAAGCGAACCCGCTCTCCCCCTTGTTGGGTCGCGCAGATTGCGCCGTTGTTCACAAGGGATAACAGAACGGACGGTCACGAGCAACGTTCAGCGCGCGCGCCTCACTCACCGGCGAAAAGAGGAGAGAGAGTGTTTTAGTCCCGCTGTGGCCGGACAAACCGCCAATTCTCACACATTTCTCAGTCCCCTCTTAAGTTCAGGCGGCTGGAAATATTACTATTGCAGTAAACGAGCCTGTTTTTATATCCTCTCTTATATCCTCGCGCTAACTGAAAGGTAATGTGTTCTCCCCTGTGGTTCTGAGGCAGAATCATAGGCTTTCACGCTAGAGACCCGTGTTCGATCCCCGCTCTCGCGGCAGATACAAATTTATGCTGTTCGCTTCTCCGAGCTCGCGGCCAGTTTTTCTTACATACAGAAAACGAACCCGCCTCTCGTACCACTCCTACTCATGGTGCTCGAGTATTTATGAGCGTCTAAACACGAGGGAAGAAAAGACGGTTAAGTCCCGCTGCGGTTGGACCACTGTCAAAGCTTCACGCTCTGTCAGTCCCCGTTGCCACGGCCACTGCAGATGTTTACCTTGCAGTCAACGAGCCGGTATATCTACCCGCTCGCCTGCGCGCAACCACCGTTCTCACGGCGACCCAGAGAAATCTCTAATGAGCATAATGTCTGGTTGCACGGCTCACGCCGTATGTGTTTCAAATGCAGTGAATGTGCCCACGTTTCCATGTTCACCCCTGCACACAAGCACTATAAATCCCGTGTCTCTCACAGAGCCCACTCTCATAAAGCAGGCAGAAGCCGCTCGAGTGTTAAAAGTAGGTCACGTGTCCACCTCACCGTGCCCACACCTACTCACTGCCCGCTCTGTCACACGGCCTCTCACGA
This sequence comes from Squalius cephalus, assembly GCF_949319135.1. Lineage (NCBI taxonomy): Eukaryota > Metazoa > Chordata > Actinopteri > Cypriniformes > Leuciscidae > Squalius > Squalius cephalus. The sequence goes on from NC_137122.1 coordinate 15,520,036, forward strand.
CCGGTCATGTTTTAAATGCAAGTCCTGTGCCCGCCCTCGAGCGCTCACACATACTAACGAACATTTCGCCCCCGACGCCGCCCTGGCGCGTCGCGCCTCACACTATATGTTCCCCGTCCAAGCCACCGGGACACTGTGTGTAAAACGGCCAGCTATCGCTGCGTGTGATCCGCCGTATCTAAGCACCAAGAGCGCCCGCGCTGCGCCCACCCCTCCGTTTCGAGCTCTCGAGCCCGCGACGCGCGGCGATCAGAGCCCGGAGGCCATTCTGCCCCTGGCTTCAGACTCAAAAGCGTGGGAAGCTATTCCAGGCGCATCAGAATGGGTGCTAAGCACAGTAAAAAAAGGGCTATACTCTGCAGTTCACTCGCCGCCCCCTGCGCTTTCAGGCGCGTACCGAGACGAGAGTGAATGGAGAAGTAGCACATCTACTTCGAGCAGAAATAGCTACACTTCTGTGCAAAGGGGCTATAGAACCGGTTTCCCCTTCTATGGCTGAATGCCCAAATGCCACCTGAATGTCGGTCCAGACAGACTGTCCAGAGACATCATTCCCCCGGGAGAATGGTCTCTGCACCCCCAGGCAGTCTAGTTTCTCTGGCGCCTATTCGGCAGAGCGGAGGTCGACCTCTTTGCGTCGAGAGACAACGCTCACTGCCCGAAATTTTTCTCGAAAAGCGAGGACGCGCTGTCCCAGACATGGCCCAGCCTCCCGCTGTACGCTTTTCCCCCGATCTCCCTGTTACCACAGGTCATTACGAGGATCAGGGAAACACACCACCCAGTGCTTCTTATAGCCCCGCGTTGGGAGAACCAAACCTGGTACCCAGAGCTAGTGAGGCTGTCGCACTCATCCCCATGGCCGATCCCGGTGAGAAAAGATCTCCTCTCTCAAGCCGGTGGATCGATCTGGCATCCCCATCCAGAACGATGGTCTCTGCATGCATGGGTAATCAACGGATACCCGTTGACCTGCCAGAAGGGGTCGTGAACACGATCACGCAGTCTAGAGCTCCCTCCACGAGACGGCTCTACGCGTCTAAATGGTCGGTGTTTTCTAAATGGTGCGCTACTAAGAGCTTGGATCCACATGCATGCGGGGTCCCGCGGGTGCTCTCCTTCCTACAAGAGCTGTTGGACAAGGGCAGGTCCCCTTCCACGCTCAAAGTGTATGTGGCGGCTATTGCAGCGTTCGCTCAGACGACGCGCGGCCAGGCAATAGGAAGGAACGAGCTTATTATCCGCTTCCTCAGAGAAGCTAGACGGATTAATCCCCCGCGGCCCCCCTCGGTTCCTATTTGGGATCTGTCCTTGGTCCTGGAGGCCCTGAAGGCTTTTCCCTTTGAACCGCTTGAATCCGTGGATTTAAAGTACCTGTCGCTCAAAACCGTTTTTCTGATAGCTCTGTCTTCAGTAAAACACGTGGGGGATTTGCACGCACTATCTGTTAGCCCTGCATGTCTTGAGTTCGGGCCGAATGACTCGAAAGTCATTCTCAGACCGAGACACGGTTACATCCCCAAAGCGATTGGAACCCCTTTTAGGGCACAAATAATTTCCCTTTCGGCTCTGTCAGCATCCGATAATGGGGACAGTGATAACCTCCTATGCCCTGTCAGGGCGCTGAGAGTTTACATCACGTGCTCCGCCGCTTTCAGGCATTCCAGGCAGCTCTTTGTTTCCTTCGGCGGACGCACCAAGGGTCTCGCCGCCTCGAAACAGAGCCTGTCCAGGTGGATAGTGGACGCGATTGCAGCAGCTTATGCCTCCAAACACCTGCAGTGCCCTCTGGGTATCAGAGCCCACTCTACTAGAGGCATGGCCTCTTCGTGGGCCTGGTCCAGTGGAATGGCTGGGCCTCCCCATCGACATTCGTGAGGTTTTATAACCTGGAAGTTCCCACCTTACAGGCTAAATTGCTGTCAGTATAAGTGACATGTATGCTTTGCCCAGTCGCTTATGTGCAGACTACGTTCACATGCTGGCGATATTTCTGGTATGGTACTTAGGGTGAAGTGTTTTATACTCAGACCGGCTGGGCCGCTCTGTTTCTCATTCCCCGTTACGCGCTGTTTACCGGTGCTGGCCCGCGCTGCTGGCCGCCTGTCTTCCACTCTGTTGCGCGGGGGGTTATTCTCTTCGTAAAAGACCGATGATGTCGCTCTTTTCTTACCCTAATGTGTGCTTATGTACTGTGTGGGCTTGCTCTGCCGGCCTCACTGTTTTGCACTGATATATACTTATAGGCCGGCCGCGCCGCTCTATTTTATACACTGAGTGAAGTGCTTTGTACTGTGTTGGCCCGTCTCTCCGACCGGCCACCTGTTCCAGCAGAATGTTTTTCCCTGGTCTCCCTGGGATTCATGTGCTGGATGCTCGGCGCGCACGACGTTGACAAGGGGTTCCCGTAGCGTAAGCAACTTACGCAATACGAGAGAACCTCTCGTAAGAGAACGTACTCGGTTACCTAATGTAACCTCGGTTCTCTCTAGAAGAGGGAACGAGTATTGCGTAACCTGCCGTGTCGCGCCACGAGCTTTTGCGCTTCAGACTACGAAAACCAGATATTCAGCCTGTGAGCCCTCGTTATATACACACTGGCCACACCCATCTTGACGGTTAGAAGGGTGTGGAGGGCGCGAAGCGCCCTCATTGGAGGCCACATTTCACGAGGCTCACTGATAGGCTTAAGCAGTTGCCGCCGAGCAGCCAATGAGCATGCTTATATAGCCTGCCTTGGTCTGCCGGCTGCCGCACTGCGTTGACAATGAATACAAAATTAAGGATAATTTTTGGCTTCAGATCTCGAAGAAAGAAGATTTTCCCCGTAGCGTAAGCAACTTACGCAATACTCGTTCCCTCTACTAGAGAGAACCGAGGTTACATTAGGTAACCGAGTACGTTTGTACGGATCATTTGTAAACACACCATGCGTATGTTGTTTAAAAAAAAAAAAGAAAGAAAGATATTTTGGGACACTAAAACCTTTCACCTAAAAATATTACGTTTTTTTATTATTATTATTTGTTTAGATGTCCACGCCCATGACAATGTACTGTTATTATTTCCTTTTTCTTCAGTTTCTCTATGGAATCCCTCTCATACGGTAATTACATACCTTCTGTGAAATCTGTTTGAATCACAATGGTGCGCTCGACGACCCCATTAATGTATGGCAGTATCTGGTCACCATGCTTGCCACTGTTCTGACATCAGGAGCGGACAGAACAAAGCTTTTGTCTGTAGCAATAGCTTCCAGTTGGGCAGTAGCAGAATCACCCGCAGCAATACCAAAGGTGTACACACTGGCCTGCTTTAGGGCCCTCTCGCCCTGACTGACATCATCAGTGGACTCCCCAGCACTTATTACCACCAGTGCCTGGGGCACCCCTTCCGCTGCCCTGCCTCCTGCATCTTGGCCCAACAGACTGTCTACCACCTCCTCCAAGGCGGCCCCCAGATTTGACTCAGTCCCGCCAGGGTACTCAAGCCCCCGGAGAGCACCGAGGACACTCTCTTTGTTGTCATAGCTATTGAGATAGAATTGAATTTCGGGATCTGCACCATAAAGCACGAGGGCTACACGGATTGCGTCCCTGCCCACAGCAAGCCCCTCAATCACTTGGACAGCCAAATCACTGACGAGGGGGAAGTTGGCAGCTCCAACGCTCTCTGATCCGTCAATTAAGAGTATAAGGTCGGCTGACCCGGGGGCTTTGAAGGAGAAGTGGAGAGAGGACAGAGAAACAAACAAAATATAATGCAAAATGTGTGGGTTAAAAAAAAAAAAAAACGGAAGGAGGGAGACAGGGGAAGGGTGCAAGCATAAAACATAATCATGGATAATTACAATCCATCATAAAAACACAACACAAACACATTATACTGCATGTCTGCTGAACCAAGGAAGATGCTCTGCAACTTTCTAATTTTCATTCTCTGAAATTGTGTAGAATTATGTTGTGGGGATTTAATTTACAGTGTATTTAGAACAATTGTGTGTACATTACGAACTTTCTGTATATGTATTCGGGCACCTCTAAAGGCTGCCTGCATGGGCAATTGAATCTTTCCATCTTCTTGTGTTCAGTCAGACCATGCAGACTCATGTTACAGTATTCAGTGATAACAGCACCAGTCATGACCCTTCTGTCTCATCTTTGGACTTCTTTAAAATCACTTTTACTGTTACTTATTTCAACTGTACTGGCTTTTTTCACACATGATTAAAGACTCAATGACTCAATTTGATTTATTGTGATAACATAATTCCTGTTGAAACAAAAGGTTTTTCCAGGATTTTTAAATAGCCAATAATCTTTAGTTATGTCACAGACATGAGCCATAATTTAGGCTACTGCTTGATGATCGGTTGCAGCAGATATTAAAGTGAGGGACATCAGTAAGACGAGTCATCAATACATAGGCCTGATTTTCAAGAAAAATATTGATGGCTAAAAGGAAAGTGCATATTGAGTAAAAGTGACAAAACTTTATTCTACTTCCAAAACTAAATTTTGATTTACTTTAATGTTTGAATTTAGTGAAAAATGCATAGCAAACATTTAAAAGATGAAAACATATGGGTTCATCACTGTATCAATGGTGGAGAAACATTTTTTCTTTTTTTATATGGTTACACAGTGAAGACAGTCAGCACACACATACGTATCAGACATTAAGCTCTCAAGACATAAGCTGCGCTGGGTGGTTAGCCATCATCAGCTGCTGATGATCTCTCAAGTCTCAAAGACATAAATCAGTGACACCTTGCCATACTTTAAAGAATTTAGGCATCCGATTTGAAGTGAATCTACTTTTTTTTTTTTAAAGAATTTAGTACAGAAATGATGGATAAATTAGTGAACGGATGATGAGAGACAGAAAGACAGTTGGATGGATGTTGGTGGTTTTGAAAATCTGTTACACCTAAAATCCATTATCTCACGCCTCTTTTCGCGAAGGCACTAAAAACAGAGGAGTCACAGCAGACAGAAAATGTGAATGTGACAAAACAGTGTGGGGGAATGTTAATTGGGTTATTTCTGGGAACGTTTTGCATGAATTACCCGTTGTCAATATTAACTGGCTGTGGCCATTCCCAATGCTGACAGTAGCTCTTGAGACCCTTCAGGATTAGTGTAAACTTGAAATTCAGTGTTCTGTTGAATTCTTCTTGATCATTGGGAGCTCTAAACAAACTACAGCACACCACTCTGAATATCTTTACAGTATTTAAATCAGTTATTTAAATACGTGCTCAACTCCCTTTACTGAAACTGTAGATGTTTCTCTTCACTGTCTTTATATTTCAAATTTTTAACTCAAGTGACCAGCATTAATGGGGGGTCTAATAAAAACTGAATATTTAACAAAAGCTTTGCAAAGAAAAACACCTAATTTTAAGGTCTCTTTCCAATCAAAGGAAACATTTATGATTTTTACTTGTGAATTGTCTGCAGCACAGTAAAATTAACATGTCTTCACTCATAACTGGAAGTTTGCATCTCAAAGAAAAATTAAGAAAAAAAGAAAAAAGAAAAAAAATGCTGAACTTAACTTACCATCCTGAGCTTCAAGTTTTGGGAATAGACCAAAAGCCATTATACCCAAAAGGGCATTCAGTAACAACCGGTTCTTCCCCATTGTCCACAAAAGCATCGGAATAGACAGCTGAAAAAACAAAACAAAACTGCTTTTAAGTTTTTGGGAAGAATTTACACCATACTATATGGAGTATATACACCTCTGAAGCTTTGTTCCTCTCACTCATCATCACTTTATGCCAGAACTTGTACTCACTTCCAATGGCACAAACACATATGACTGTTGTTCATCCACAGTTCTGTCATAACTTTGGACAGTTTGATAATGTTTTGCTATCAAATTATAGGTCTCAAAAGATCAATATTCTAAACATAATCACTTATTGGGTTGTTTGTGTTCTCATCTTTACTCATAAAATATGACATAAACATTCTCTGAAATACCTCAGGACTGTTTACGCTTATTTTTAGGAGGAGAGGAAAAGTTTTGGCAGCACAGTGAGATTTATGTGACCTGTTTCCACCCCATGAGCCAAATCCACACAGCTGTCAGATTTCAGGATTTCAGGAGGAAAAGGATTTCTTCCCACATTACTGTCCTCACTTGCCAGTAAATACCACAAAGCAATAAGAGGTTCACACATAAAAAAAAAAAAAAGCATCAGAGTACTGGGCACAAACAAAAATGCAATAGCATGTGGACAGACAGATGCCAGGACACAGAATGTCCCCTCCTTGTTGAGCTCAGAATCACACTGAAAAGTACTGTTGTAAAACCTTTTAGACTGGACTATAGGAAAATGACATGCTTTCCATCACATCAATCTCAGATTTGCTGAACTGAATCCTTGAGTCATAGTTCAAATTAATTAGTTTTGGTGGTTGGCTGCCATGTTACCATACACACAAATGTGATAAAATAAAAAAACTTGAGGAATACATATTCATTTATAGTGCATGTTAAGAGGCTCTCAGAGTTAGACCTATAAAAACATCACTGTTAACGTGACCAAACCCATTTGGGACAGTTTAATTTGTTCTGAAAAATAATTATTGGCCCAAGTCAATTCCAGTTTTATTCAATTCCAGTTTTATTCAGCTCAATATTGAATGAAATGTGCCTTTAAATCATAGTTTTAATTAATTTATTAGAAATTCACCTGCCATTTTACAACACAAAGAATGAATTGCAATTATGTTAATTATGTTGTATGCTACTCTTTAAAAACATAATTGTTTAAAAACATCATTGTTAACAACACAAAGAGTTGCTAACAACATTTTTACTTCCATAAGTAAACTTCTATCTATCTATCTATCTATCTATCTATCTATCTATCTATTTTTCTATCTATCTGTGTGTGTGTGCGTGCGTGCGTGCGTGCGTGCGTGCGTGTGTGTGTGTGTGTGTGTGAATAATTGAATTAATGAATGAAGCTTTTATATAGCACATTTTATTATTGTACACCCACAGCGTTTTACAATCAGGGTCTCTCCTTACCCATATAGTTTAAATGAATTACATGCATTGTGCACAAAAGACCAGGAACATAAATAAATAGCATAAACTGCAACATAAATTTCTACCAAATCAATACTAACAGAACAAAACTTATTGATCACATCTATCACAGCTAAAACCTAAAATAAGAGGTCCATAAACAAGATTACTTTGTGAGTTCTTTCGGTTGGCATTTAGTTCATTTGGATGCAGAATAATTAAAAATATTTTCAGACTTCAGCACACAATGGTCTTACATGGAAACGTACACTATATAACATTATGTGAACTGCATGTTTTAAATAGCAGTGTGTCAGAGAAGCAATAACTACAAGTACAGCCATATGAAAAACTTGGCATTTCCATGTGAATTGTTGTCACTGTACAAAGAAAGAAATAACAAATAAATTTAATTAATCACAAATTCCATGAATCAGTGGCAAAAACAACAATAAAAGCAACTGCACACTGCAAAAATATTACACTTTCAAATGATGGAAATCTCTCACAGGATTTTCCAGCATGATTTTTCTGCCTAATTCATTAAAGGTTATTAAAGGTTTCAATGCCCAAGGAACAGTGATGAGATTAAAAACATACCTTTGAACCAAATTCAATCCCTGCCCCCTTAAACTCACTCTGAAAACCAAAGCACCAAATGAGTATTGCAAGGTGTCTCAACACTGGCCTCTAGTGGTCTAAGTGGGGATAACAACCTCTCCATGTCAATCTTTCTTAAAGCTGGCCCAACATTGGAGAGGCCACACTTTGTTTTGTTTTTTACCTTTAGCTTGTCACCGGGACAGTACTATAAGAAGTAAACCTTTATACCTCATCTACCCCTAAACAGTGATTATTAGTACCCTACGGTGTTGCATGTGTGACAATTATGTCTGTATTCCTGTATGTATGTGTGTCAGTGGGAAAGAACTGTAATGAATCTAATTTTTCTGGTGTTTTCAAGGGTCCACATCTGGTTCTGCTTCACTTAAGTTTAATGTCTGAGCTCTATCTCTCTTTGTCAATCTGGCAGGGACAGTGGAAAAAGTGTTTCACATCACCCTGTCTTTACAGTGCTGGGCAGAAGCTGCAATAAAAAAATTAAAAAAATCTGAATAGTGTCTGCAGTGGTAGAAAAGTGCAACATAGCTTCCTGACTTGTTCTGCTTCTTGCTTCTGTTTAAACCAGCTCATAATTAGTATTATCCTCATCCGGGTGTGTTAGATATAATCTTTATAAACAAAAAGCAGCATAACAACTCAACCAAACAGTTATGGTGATAATTCTACAAAACATCCTTCTAGTAAAATGTGGATTTTACACACCAGAATCAATTAGGTTATGTGCAACCATATCACAAACACTTGATTACATACTGTAACAGTTGTCTCAAAAACTTTGCTGAAGTTCTCACTCTGAACACACCCTTAGCACACAACCCCTCTGCATGTATTCTATTATCTGAGCACTTTGCTCTGCCTCTTCTGCAATTCCTTTTCCTGTGGTGCAAGAAAAATTCCCTGTTTCTCCCAAAGCTTTGGAATTTACAGTACCCAGTAAATTCTTAACATTAAAACTATAATTAAGAAGTAAAACTGCCTACACAATGTGTTCATTGGAACAAACAAACCAAGCTTTATAGGGTAAAAAAGGCGTATGCAACGGCAGATTTTAGTAAAATGGATTTTAGCACATTTTTTAGAATGCGTGCCTCAAAACACACTAAAAGCCACACCATCTTGCACAGTCTCACTCATGCACTTAAACGCTCCTTTTGCAAAGATGTATTTGCACAATTAAGCCACTTACCCCTGGAATACAGAATCCAGAGCGCTGTATTCCAGTCTTTCTATGGAATTTCAAATATCTGCAAAAAGACAACTCTTAGGTCATTATCTTCTATCTGGTATCTTCCTTCTGTGAACTGTTATGGATGGGTCAGACACAGATGATGCTGATCAAGCTTGTGTGCTTGAGCTTTGCTGTGAGACTCTCGTCCGTTGAGCTGACTGTGTGCTCTCCAGAGGAGCAGTGCCAATCACTCCAGCCTGGGACAGAACACACAACTCAGAGAATCCTGGAGAAAAGCCACACAATGTTTTCACGCCTCCTACTTTCCTCTGCAGAGAGAAGAAGGAAAAAGCACAAAGAGGAGAAAAAAGAGAGTGAGAGAGTCATAAATGAAAAACAGACCCAGGCCGTATTTGGTATGGCTGTTCCTTATTGGGAAGGTGATGTAACAAACCAAAGCAAGTTTTTCTTTCTCCTTACATTGCTCCATCTCAACTTGTATCCATGGCTTATCACAAACACAATATATGAACTTTCTAGCAAGTCTCTAAATAAAAAAAGGTGTGGAGCATAAACGTAGAAGAAGAAGAAAAAATCACTTTCTGTATTGGACTTGTTTGGGTAACTGTGACAAACAGAGCTCTGGGTGGGAGCATTTGTTTCTGATTCTGAAGGAATTAACCCAGCATAAAAAGATAATATTTTTGCACTTATTATATGGACAAATAACACACAAAGACATGTAAATCAGTTACAGTCACATCAGCTTCAATAGCAACATGACCAGAAAACACATCCAGATAATGAATAACATGTTTACATGTTATGTGATATATGGGATGTGTCAAAATGATGTAACAAAAGTTCAATAACAATAGCGTATTTCACACAATGAAGTTATTTTCTAGTTGATGTCAGTACGAGCTGAGTATTTATATTATTTTCATTATTTCTAGATACCTGTATCTTAGTGAAGCAAAATAATGTTAGTATTAGCATTAAAAATAATTCATGAATTGGCATCAGTTACTGTAGCCATACGATGAATAGAGAGACAGACATAAGTGTCATTTTATTATAAAAACAAACTCAGTAATAGATTTTTTATTTTATTTTGGCAGATCAGCTCATCCCACTGTAATCACATTAGGCTTGTTCGACTGGAATCGGCGCTGCACAGCTCCTCCCACAGCAAATCCAATATTATGCTGTAAATTCCCATCAGCTGCAAGTGAAGACAGCATCAGGAAGAGCTGAAGGCTACGTTTACACGTGGATGGCTATTTTCATAAACGGACATTTCACCACTCTTCGTTTTCAAAAATAACATTATGCACACGAACCTGTGTATATGCTGTCAAGAGCATGCCAAACCTGTAGGTGGCAGTGTAACGAGAAGCTCAAGCCCACCTTAGCCAATCAGAATCTCGAAAATAGTCACATTCTGTGACGTCGCTGCCTAAAACTCAGTTTTTTTTTTTATTATTAACTTAAAAGTGCCTTGTTAGTTTTGTGTATAATAAATTATAATACACAAAAATAATAATTAAAATAATTATTATAATGGTGGTTTTCTTTAGATCACAGACATTACAGACATTAGCCTAATAGTTGGAGGGCACATTTTGTTTAATTGTTCAGAAAATGTCAGTTTTAAGAGTGAGGTCATTGTGTGAGGTGATTGACAGCTATATGTGACAGAGGAATATTATGACACTCCTCCAGAGATTCAGCTTTTAATTTATAATGCGGTTTTGTTGTTTAACTTACAATATTATATCTCCTATTGTGACTAAAGTGGTGTGACATTTAGGTGTTGCTGTTCTGATGACATTCTGTGCTAGCATTAGAATGCTTGAAAAGGATAAGTCAAACTAGTCACAATAGGAGATATAATATTGTAAGTTAAACAACACAACAGCATTATAATACACAAAACTAACAAGGCACTTTTAAGTTAATAATAATAAAAAAATACTAACCAAAATGTGTTTTAATCCATTAGTCTCGCTGTAGTCAGTTATTTTTTTCGATTTTTCTTTTCTTTTTTTTCAGTAAGCTTCCTGGATGCTGTAGATAGTTCCATAGATATCATATAATAAAGGATTATATATAGATATATGGATATATATGGATAGTTCTACAAGACGGGCTTTGTTTCTACTAGCGATTTGATTGAGACCAACAGCCAATCACAATTGACCTTTAATTTTCCGATTGGTTGATTTTGTGGCACACTTGTAACGCTGTTGCGAGTTGAGCGCGCGTGTGTATCGAGTTGAGCGAGTGTGTGTGTCAAGAGTTGAGCGCGCACATAATTAAGAGGTTGAGAGAGAGAGAGAGGGACTTGACAGGAGCGCAGAGAATAAGTTTGTGAGAGAGCACCTGAGTAAACTGCGTGAGAGGGGTTATTATTGCACGTTAATATGGATAATAGCAAACAAGCATTTATTGAGCACGGAATCGTTTTTTCTTTGCTCAAACACATTTTTTTTTTTTGCGATTGTTAATTTCTGTTCAAAATATAATGTAATGTGCTTGCAAAATATAGTTCTCTGTGCTCAAAACGTACAATTACTCGCTCAGGAATGAGGCACATTTATAACGCCATATCTATGGGGCTAGACGGCTAAATGTGTCTCTTTCACCCGATTGCCGTTGAAAAATCTCAGATTTTATTGTAGGTTTTGCAAGTTCAACATGGGTTATAGGTCGAAAGTTGAATGAACGAGTACTTATTTCTTTTCGATTTCTTACAGGTTGAGTTGTTGTTGCCCATAACATGCTAGCATTCTGCTAATGACGTCAGCATTCTGACGCTGACGTCATTGACATTTTAAAAGACTTTTTAAACCAAATAAGTGACTCTAAAAAATCTAACACCCAGCAATGTGTAATTTCTTTGCATCTCCTTTCGAATACAACATTCAAATTACTAGACAAAAAATTATATCCTGAGAAAAGTGGATTTTGAGGGTTTTTCGCCATAGACCTCCATTCATTCTGCACTCGCCTGCGAGCGCCCCCGCATGGACAGAGACGTGTTACTGCAGCCAGTCCAGAAACCGGAAGTAAGCAGAGAGTGCCAATTCTCTTCCTATTAGACATTCTCTGGTTTTTCTCAGTTTACATGCAAACGTGCAAACGAAGATTTTAAAAATCTCCACTCTGGCCGGAGTTTTTAGAAAGAATCAGTTTCATTGGCGAATCCTCCGTTTGCGTGTAAACGAAGGGCGCAAACGAAGAGAAATGTCTCCGTTTTTCAAAATAACCACGTACGTGTAAACGGGGCCGAAATCGGCAAAGACTGAGTTTATTAAAGAGGACAGTGAGAACATGAGTGATCCAGAACCCTGCAGAATGAAACACACTGAAGATCCTGAAGAACAAAGAGGTTGGTGTTTATTCTTCATTCATTCATGATGCTGAAGAACATTCATGCTAGAAACATTCAAGCACTTCATTATCACTTTTAGATAAACAGTTAAACTGTGAAATGGTACAGAATGTTCTGGGGTTTTTTTCTTCAACAAATGGTCAGTAAAGGGAGGTTTGAGACATTTTTATATTTATTGTCAATATCAGATCAAGCTAAATACTATTTTAACTGTTTTATTTTATATGTGGTTCCCAATTTGCAACAAAGTTTCCAGAATTTGTCATTTTCAACATAGTTAAAACAATTATTATTTTTTTAGGAATAATCAGTAAACTGATAAAGTTGTATTTGTCAAAATATCATACAAGTTATTCATAGTTCTAGAGATTCTTCTTACAGTAACTTTGGTAACAGGGTTGATGAATTGTACAGATTATTTCCTTGTCTTCCCATCATGCTGCAGAAAGAGCCCAGATGATGTCACAGGTTTAAGAAATTCTCTGTTTTTAAAAGGAGGAAAATCATGTCAGGAGTAACAGGGTTGAGTGAAACATGTTGGACACAGATAATGCTAATAAAAATTGTTAATTTAAAACTAGTTAAAGCCACGGCCGCTCTACACTTTGAGCATGTGAAATTTCTACAGACGTGCCGTGCGACGGCCGAGAAATGACGTCACAATCTGTGGCAGCTTTTTCACAAACATGAATTTAACATACCGGTATAACAAATAATAATAATTAAAAAAATTAAAAAATAAACAATCCACTCCACTTGAATGCTAAACGCTTCTGTTATTTCTCACAGGGTTATTCACTTGAGCTTGTGTTTCTGGTGTCTCGCTTTCACATGCGCGTGAATGGAAGTCAGTGCAAGGAAAAGTCTAGTGTGAACGGCCATTAATAATTCAAAACGTTTTTAGTAAAAAAAAAATTCTCAAAGTTGGTGTCAAAATATGGCCGTATTGTATATTTTAATGTTAATATCATGTTAGATAATAGTGTTTGATCAAATATATTTAATGGTTCTTTCTAAGAAACATGGGATTTGTGCCTAGAATGTTTTAAAAATAATAATTGGGAGATAAATTTACCTCATTCATGGAAAGTTTAAAGAATTTCTAAAAAGGAATCAAATTATCATAATATTTTGTAACAGTTGTCTGTTTTACTATTACATCAGGGCTCACTTTCATGTCCTTTCACTTTATATTTCTCTCTTTTAATTATTTTGATTGAATAATTTTTATTTTATTTAGTTTATTTTAATTGAATAATTTTTTCATTCATGTCAGACCTGATGGAAGAGAGCGAGGAGAGTGAAGAACTGAGTGAAGTGGAGGAGGAACATCATGTCCAACCTGGAGGAAAACCTTTGAGTCGCTCAAAGACTAAAAAGACATTTTTAAAGAAAAGAAGAGCCAAGAAATCTACAACCTGCACTCAGTGTGGAAAGAGTTTCACACGCAAACAAAGTCTTGACCGTCACATGAGAATTCACACCGGAGAGAAGCCGTTCTCGTGTGATCAGTGTGGAAAGAGTTTCACAATCAAACATGATCTTGATGTTCACATGAGAGTTCATACAGGAGAGAAGCCGTTCACATGCAATCAATGTGGGAATAGTTTCAGTCAATCTTCAAACCTTAATGTTCACATGAGAATTCACACCGGAGAGAAGCCGTTCTCGTGTGATCAGTGTGGAAAGAGTTTCACAATCAAACATGTTCTTGATGTTCACATGAGAGTTCATACAGAAGAGAAGCCGTTCACATGCAATCAATGTGGGAATAGTTTCAGTCAATTAGCACACCTTAATGTTCACATGAGAATTCACACCGGAGAGAAGCCTTTCTCGTGTGATCAGTGTGGAAAGAGTTTCAGTCATTCTTCATCCCTTAATGTTCACATGATGATCCACACTGGAGAGAAGCCACATGTATGCCATCAATGTGGGAAAAGTTTCACCCGATCAGAAACTATTAAAGAACACATGAGAGTTCACACTGGAGAGAAGCCGTTGTCATGTAATCAATGCGGCAAAACATTTCTCTATGCATCAAACCTGAAGACACACCTGGCAGTTCATATGAAGGAGAAGCCGCACTCATGTTCTGTGTGTGGAAAGAGTTTTTCACTGCAGATATATTTACAAAGACATCAAAGAGTTCATACTGGTGTGAGAGAGTACATGTGCTTTGAGTGTGAGAAGACTTTTACTACAGCAAACAGTTTAAAACTGCACCAGAGAATTCACACTGGAGAAAAACCTTACAATTGTTCACACTGTGACAAGAGATTCAGTCAGTCATCAAATCTGAAATCACATGAGAGGATCCACACTGGAGAGAAGCCGCACATGTGTGATCAGTGTGGAAAAAGTTTCTCTATTAAAACTCACCTGAAGCTACACTTGAAGATCCATACAGTGGAGAAACAACATCACCTCAGTCTGAAATCAAAGTAAGTAGTTTATTTTCATGTGCTGAGCAACAAAGTTTCTTCTCTGTAAGTTAGACACACATCACTCTGTAGCCAAATCTCTCTGTGTGGTGAGCACAGGACACTTTGTTGATTGATTGATATCTATTAACTTGTGTTCAACCAACAGGAATGTCTAATTTGTCAGTTCAGATCAAAGCAAAAAAACGCAAATAAAAGAATAAAAAAAAAAAAAATAACTCCGATTGTTCATCTAAAAGAAGAATGTCATATACACCTAGGATGACTTAAGTGTGAGTAAATCATGAGCTAATTAACATTTTTGGGTGAACCATCCCTTTAATTCGGTATTAATAACATCGCAGCGAGATCTAGTGAGAAAGCATTTGAATTCAGCGCAGTATTAACAACACAACACTGAATTCTCTGTTATTAACCATACTGTATATCAGATCAGCACTGACTTGGAAGTAGGGTTGGGTACTGAAACCTGGCACCGATATGGAACCGGTACCTAAGGGTGTATTCACACCTGACTTGTTTGGTTCGATTGAGGGTGCTTTCACATCTGTAGTTCGGTTCATTTGGTCCGGACCAAGGGCAAAAAATGATACTTTGTAGCATTTTTTTATGTGTTTTGGTTCCTTTTCACACCACACTGATCGCTCTGGTCCGAATCAGTTTAAGAGTTGATAAAACGAACCAAAATGCAGTCACGTGACAACATCCACATCACTCGGAACGCATTTCCATAACTGCACTTAACGTGCAGACAACAACACGCCGCTGTTTACTATGGAGAGACGACTGCGCGCGCTGATTGTATCCTTGGTCATGTTTTATTAGGCTAGTTTATCTACACCACTTTAGACAAACAATATTTGAGAATGAAGCGAGGATGCGGCTCGAAAATAATGTTAATAATAATTTCTATCGGGCTCCGCACCTCCTCACAACTCCAAATTTGTCCGCGAGCTGCAAACTGTCAACAAACATTTCTCCTCATCCTATAATGCACAGCGCAGCTGACTACGGCAACTGGCTTAGTCCAAAAATGCGCAGTTTTTTGGCAGTTTGTTCTGTTCGAGGTCGGATCACGTTCTCACCACAAACGAACCGCTCCAGAGTTCGTTTGAAAGCGTACCGAGACCACCTCTTCCAGGAGGTCTCGGTACGCTTGTTTGGTCCGCTTTTGGTGCGCACCCGAGTGCGATTGCCACATTCACACCTGCCCAAACGAACCGCACCAACGGAGAAAACGAACTCTAGTGCGATTCAACCGAACTAAACGAGGCAGGTGTGAAAGCACCCTGAATTGAACTCAAGTTCGTTTCCCCCCTTGGTGCGAATCTTTTGGGCAGGTGTGAACACAGCAATCACACTCGGGTGAGGACCAAACAACCGAACCGAGACCCAGCTGAAGAGGTGGTCTCGGTACGGTTCCAAACGAACTCTGGTACGGTTTGTTTACGGTGTGAACATGAACCAACCCAATTGCAGAAAGCACTCCACCTTTTTTGACAGGGTCAGATTTGTAATTTGGGGTGATGAAATGCCTATAGGCTACATTAATCTGTGATCTGTAAGGACCAGCTGCCACACGGTTCGGCACGCATGTGATTTGCGGATTAACTACTAAATATAACCATCATAGTGTGAAAGTTTGTCATTTGGACGTGTTCAAACAATTTTAAACGCAAAAGAGGCGAAAATCGGGATTCACTCGTTACCCGAAGTGTGTGCGAACACCGAATTGATTCCTCTTTTGCGTTTCCTTGCCCTTGAACGGACACACCTGCACAAAAAATGATGTTGAAAAAACTCGTCTACGTCTTGGCGAGTATTTTCTCGGTTATGTCATAGGTGTACATTTTTTTCTTTTTTTTAAGTACAAACGAAATTATATTTAGGCGAGGGGTGCTGTTGCATCATGTTGACATTACTTGTCATACAGGTGCTTATGTGGCAAATGTGAGAAGATGGCTACAGAACCAGAAAACAAATGCTGCAAGGAGATAGACGTTTATATAGGCTACTGTCTATGGAGATAGAGCAGACCTTAATTTATTTACATTTGTAATTGCTGCAAAAAATTATACGTGACATAAAACTGTCTGACGTTGTTTGTTGAGACATCCTATGACGACGAAAATAAATAGCTTTAGACGCAGATTTGTTGTTGAACTGGCTGACATCGATTGAAATGACTATTTGCTCATAAATCATATAATACACTTACTTCTTCTGGAGGTGACGTTGGATCGCGAACAGTAGGCAACGATCCACACTTGAGGATTAACTTTGACCCTCGTTCATTAAACAATCAGTCAGAAAATGATTCTCGCAAGCATAAACGTATTTAAGTGGCGCCTTTTCTTCATAAATAAAATCTATCCGCTTGTTTCTTAGGAGACATTACCGGCTGTCGTTGAAACAATGGCGATGGTGTACAGATCACCGAGGGCGGGGTAACCACAGTGTCAATCAAACCACGTCGGCTTGTGCAATTCTACGTCACATTGCACCGAATCTTAGAACAGCTCATTCTGAGACAGTGCTTTTGATTTATTGAGATTGTAAAAAAAAAACACTGGGTGGATTTTTATAATTCTAGGGTGGTTTTGCTCACACACTGTCAACACAAATTTATGTTCAAACACCATGTAAAAGTGAATTTTGCATAATAGGTTTTTAATAGGCTTTAATGTCATTCACCATCATTTTTAGGCTCTCCTTTTTTTATATTGGTACAGGCACCGGTACTGTTTTAAAAGTATCGATTTGGCACCAGTATATAAAAATAAAAAACGATACCCAACCCTACTTGGAAGCCATGAGAAACATTGTGCCTTAAACAAACAAGTTCATGAAGTTTTAAGTTACAAGGCGTTTAAGTCCACAAATTTAATGTAATAATGCTAACTGTAACCATGGTATTGTGGCAGAAATAGACAAATGTTTTTACATTATTCATTTCAGGGTTCATCCTTTTGAGAGTAAAATTCAAGCACTAATCAAGGACCACCAGGTCTTCCACACTTTTTCTTCATGAGATTTGAACTCTCCTGTCAAGCTGTTGTTGAAAATAAGTACATGTTCTTAAGTAATTTGCCTGGTTAAAGGGGAACTTGGCAACTATTTCAACTTAATAAATCAATTTAGAAATCATTTGGATGGTTAAATAACCTGTTCTGGTGAGAATAGTGACTTTCCCCGCACCCCCCAGCGGAAAACCACCCTTGCAACATGGGGACTAATGTCCCGGTAAGTTGGAAATAGGAAGTCTCGTGAGAAGCGAGAACGAGCGAGAAACACAAACTGCTTTACGACAATTCAACATAAACACACACACCATATGATACTGTGTATGATGTATTACCCACCTCGGTTAACATAGCTCCACACGATAAAGTTGGCCGGCTCCCATAATAACAAATGCACATGAGCAGCGGTAGAAAAGGGGATTTTTTTTACTACAGTGTTGTGAAATATGGGTTCGTTGAGAAACCACGCAAAAACAAAAGGGAAAATCAGCGAAGAAATGGCTAGAGTTGCCATGTTCCCCTTTAAATAAAGGTTAATAAGTTACACAAAGGGAACACCACATCAGAGTAAACAGCTTATGCATCTGTAGCCTACGATGAGTTAAACTGTATGTTTATGAGTTCATTTGAAGCGCTGAATATGAAGCACTTTTATTGCAGCAATTTCATCCATTGGTTGTTGCATTACTAGGTATTTTTTTAATTTGTTTTGTTTGTTGTGTTGTTGTGGCTTTGACAAAACCTGATAATCTTAAATTACCGTATTTTCCGGACTATAAGTCGCATCAGTCAAAAAATGCGTCATGAAGAGGAAAAAAAGTCGCACTGGACTATAAGTCGCATTTATTTAGAAATTTATTTCACAAAATCCAAGACCAAGAACAGACATTTAGGCTAATCTGGAAAGGCAAGTTATTCAACTACACAGTAGCACACAGAACAACAGGCTGAGTAGGTGTCCGGTGTGTTAACGCAACACATTAACAGTTATTCAGCTACACAATAGCATAAAGAACATATAGCCTACCTGTGAGGCTGAATAGGCTAAATTAACATAAGCCAGCGAGTCCAACAAGCAAGTTACCAGTAAACAAGTTCACCAAGCTCCCGCGATCTCATTCCACATCATTTTCTTCATCCTTGGTGTCGCTTCTGAACAACTCCGCCAACTAGAGCGCCCTCTCGCGGCTGTAGACGGTAATGTTTTCTCTTGGTTCATCTCAGTCTGAATTAATTTTCATATATAAGTCGCACCTGATTATAAGTCGCAGGACCAGCCAAACTATGAAAAAATGTTTGACTTATAGTCCGGAAAATACGGTACATGATCACGGTCACTATTTTTTTTAACATGTGATTAGCCTTAGTACTTAGTTCAGTGTCTGAAATATTGATTATTCCTCTTGTATCATGTCTGTAAGAAATGAAACTTGTTTGTTTTTAGCAGAACTGCCAGAAAGCATCTGGAAGGAGAGGACGGAGAGAACGCCAGTGATCCACAACCTGCAGAATGAAACATCAAGATACTGAAGAACAAAGAGATTGGTGTTTATTCTTGATTCCTCATTCATTCTTCATGATGAAGAACATGCTGATGCTCACCAGATTTACATTGTTTCATGACCAAACTAGTGTTTTATAACACAAATCATCTTCATGATATTAAAATAAATCATAATCATGCACAGCAGTTGTTGACCAGATTTGCTGAGATTAAAATGACTGTTGAACTCATCAGTGATCTTGACTTTGAGCTTCACTTTTCATTTCACATTTGTCTCTCATTTGAAAACTCATGATTTAATGTTTCTTTTAGACCTGATGGACGTGAACAAGAAAGGAAAAACAGAAGCCTAAAAACGCTTCACATGTAAATTAAGTCTGAGGATTCACATGAGGATCCACAGCGGAGAGAAACCTGTGTTCACAAAAAAGGGAAGATGTTGTGTTCTGTTAATCATTGTAATTCTGAGTATGACGGCTAGAGGACAGTAAAACCTCATAAGAAGAACCTAGAGAGATGATGAAGAAGTAGAAGAGTTGATGAGTTGCTGATGCACTGATGCTTCCTACATTAAAGATAGACGTTTGGAGTTAGCTTTTGTTGTCTTTCTTCTGCATATTACATCACAATTTGTTTTGCACTAATCAATTGATCCACAAGGTGGCAACACTGGCACGGGCCATTGTTTAACAGTAGAAAACTAAACTAAAGAGAACAAATTGAGATTTAAATGAAACAACATTAGAAAACCAGAGACTGCAACACACATTGACAAGCGCTTGTAGGGGAGTTAAGAGACACCAGCAACGTTAGATTAAAATAATACAAAGACATTTTAGAACATGTGCGAGTGTGATTCACAATTCTGATCATTTGTGTTGCCAACATGTACAGACCATGTGTTTCAAATGTGTTGTTGTATAATTGTTCATGTAGTCAGTGTAATTGGAAGTAATTTAGATTCATACCAGCCGAGAGAGTGAATGGCTGCGAACAAGTGCAAGTGTGATTTCCGAATTTGTTTTGTCAACAGATCTATCCTTAAACGCGAATTTATGTCCATCATGAGTTAAATACAACACAGCGCAGAAACAATCCTGTTACACCTGCAGTCTGAACACAGCCTAATCAAGACAAGTCAACTTTATTTCTATAGCGCTTTATACAGTACAGATTGCAAAGCAGTTTACATTGTTAAACAGGCAAATACTGACTCGTTGCAAAAAGAGATCAATTCTGCTGTTAAGCAGCCCAAACTATATCATTTTTTAACTCATCTCATTAGTTTTCACTTTTTCTTAGCTATTTTTTGTATTTGCTTTGAGTATTATTGGTTAAATGTTGTAATATTGTTATCTTTTTATATTTTATCAACAACTTTTACTGTCTGCTGGTTGTATTTGCACCAGGAAAATGTAATTTTATACATTTAGTAGTGCTACTACAATTCTCTTCGAAATGGTAGGACATTAAATTAGATTGAATGGAGGATTTGAACTGTGACAAGATGATTGACAGGGCAGTTTGCACGCGACAGATCTGTCCGTTAAAGATGACGAAGTAGTATGTCCCAAAGCTTGCCTACTCTTTTGCTACACACTCAAAAGTACACTCATAAGTTCACAAAAATAGTACATAGTTTTAGGGCGTAGTATAAGTAGACGAATTGGGGTGCAGCCCATGTTTGAGGAAGTGTTGTGACAAGTGCTGTTGATTGACACATTGACATCTAGTGGATTTCTTTGTCTTAACATACCTCAATCAGACGGTAGAGATGGCTCAATCAGCTTGAGTTAAGTTAGGTACTCCTCTCAATAAAATATAGTGACTCAACATGTGCTCTACCAAATGGTCAAGAGGACGTTAAAGAGTTTTAAGGATGAAACAAAAACATACTATGGCACATGATAACACAAAGCTGAAAACTGAATGAGAATTTTTTAATTTTTTTTTGTAGCAAACTTAATACAGTGGCATACGTTTGGGGAAATTGGGGGGAAAGCAAGGGCGTGGTAACGAGGGGGGCAGCTTAAAATGACATTACCACCCCAAAGCTGATCTTAATGTCACAGCTCGCATATTGATGTAATGTAAACAATTCTCAGTTTTGGTTTATGGAGGGACGTCAACTTATAGTCAACATTCCGACCAGCTGCTAATAAAAGATTAGCCTATACCTCGATTTGGTCACTTTAAAAGCACACATCCAAATTGAACTGTAATTCACAATAGCTTTAGTTTTATGTCTATGTCTTTCATATAAAGGCATATTTCTCCTGTAGTAGAGTAGCAGATCGACTGGAGCGCCGCTAGAACTGGAGTGACGGAATTAAGATCTTGTCCTGAGAGGAAAAATAAGTGAGAAAATCACCACGCACGCATCAATCAAACATTTGAGTTGCTCATTCTGGCAGGTGTAATGGTATAGAATAAATGATCATTCACGTGATTTTAAGAGAGTGGAGTATGACTCGTGTGCTTTAGGCTGTCAGATAATTAAGCTCAGTTTGGTTCAGGTGAATCAGGTGTAACAGGTTTAACAGGTATCCACCCCCAGAAGACATGCAGCTTTGATGAATAGCCTTCCAAAAGCAATTAATGTCAATTCATATTTTTCAGGCGTGGAGCCAGCTGGGGCCAGTTGCATAAACGTAGCCACTATGTTAAGACCGTGTCTTAAGAACTAGTTTGACCAACTAGCAGTTAGACAAGATATTATCTTACTCACACCTCCCTGTTTTATACAGTTCATAACCAATGATCTCATTCACAGGTATCTTCCTCCCTTTCCCTTTTTGGCTCATCTTAAAACTCTCACCATAATCCTTCTTATATCAATATGTTATAAGATTATTACTTCACTTTATATGATTATATTTCAAAAAGTTTTCTAAAATGTATAAAGCATACATATTAAAAGGAATACATTGCCTACATGATGTAGGCATAATATCCCTGGTACAATGGAGAGGCTGGTGCTTGTTAATGATAATAACTAAACACTGAACTTACATAGACTTAACAGTGTATTATTTCTGCTCATATTGCCCAAATCATACCACCAAATATATACTGTATTTTTAATTATATATATATATATATATATATATATATACAGGCCTGTCAATTTTCAATCTCAACAGAAGAAAAACAAAAACATGTCAACAAAATGCAAGTTTTGTTTCTAAAAAAAACATGCTTTGTGTGAAACGTGGTTAAATCTCTTAATATAAAGTATTTTTTTTACTTTTTGAAGCATCAAAATGTTTTTTCATAGGCTGTCAATGGAGGGACAGAAATCTCTCAGATTTCATCAAAAATATCTTCATTTGTGTTCTTAAGATGAACGAAAGTCTTACAGGTTTGGAACAACTTGAGGTTGAGTAAATGATGACAGAATTTTCAAGTTTGGGTCAACTATCCCTTTAAATGGTAGTATACACGCACACACACACAGACACACACACACACACACACACACACACACACACACACACACACACGTGAGCTGTGTCCCAATGTGAAGGCTGCATCCTCCGAAGGCCATATTTGAAGGCCGATTGCGTCACAGCGGCGCGACGAAGGACGTCCCAATTCAAAGGCTGCATCCTTGGAAGGTCGCATTTGAAGGCCGATTGCGTCACGCGGCGCGATGAAGGCTGTCCCAATTCAGTTCTGCATCCTCCGAAGGCCGTATTCGAAGGACGGTTGCGTCATCGCACCGCGACGAAGGCTACCCTAATTCAAAAGCAACGCCAAATGCGCCCTTCGTTTCCCCGTGAAAAGAAAATTACATAAATGGACACTTAGCGGCCTATCCTACCCCATAAGTCATTGCGCGCCGTTGACGACAGGACTAGAGATCGGTGGTGGACAGCAAATTCACATTTAAATGTATTATGTTTTCATTTACTCAAATAGCTAGCGAAACCACAGTTAAAGTTTATTATAAACTTCATTTTAACTCCTTCGTCACCATTGCATGGCTTCATTTGTCAGGTAGTTTTAGGCAAAACTTGTGGTAATAAAGTTATTAGTTTAACGACCTATTTGTAATATTTGCACTAGTCTATCTCACTTGTATATTATAAGAAATATCACTCACCCTATAAAGCCTAAAACAACCAACCCCCAAATTTGGTTTTTAACCAAATTTGACTGTACAGAAATATTAAGTATATTTTGCATGTCTTGATGTGTCATATTTTGCAGTGTTAACAATGCACTTAAGATGCACCCCTGTGTTAAGTACCCTTTTCTGCTTTTTTAGAGCAATTCAGGGAAAAAATGGGTCTGGGGAATGTAGGGGAATGTAACTCCCATACAGGCACAAAATAATATATATTATTTTGTGCCTGTATGGGAGTTACATTCCCCAGACCAATTTTTATATATTTTTTTTATATATATATTACATGGCTTGGCTGAATTCCAATGTAGAATGCGGTCTGTTATTTCTTGATAAAGAAATAAATAAATTATTTCTTGCTGCGAAGTATAACATGTTGCCATGAAAAACAGCGCGTTGCTATGGACGCGGAACGGACTATTTTCTTTGGCGGAAGCAATACAATCGTTTTTAAATCAATAAACTCCTTTTTAAATCAATAATTCGTGTCAAATTATTTATTTATTTTGTAGGTAGCCATGTAATAAGCGGGATAATGTATAGAGAGGCGGTCGTTATAGCGAATAACATCCCCTTCAGGCTGATTCAAGTCCTGTTCAGCCTGTCGGGGTTGTTATTCGCTATAACAACCACCTCCCTATACATTATCCCTTACATATATATATTATATATAAAGAAAATTAATACACACATCTTTGCTCGGTTCTGATTCGGGAGTATAGATAAAAGCCCGCCCGCACTTGATTGGTTGGGTCCTTACATGCGCTTCGTGAGGCACACTAGCACACACACGCAAGGTCTCTCGCTCTCTCTCTCTACACGTTCTTCCTCCGGTAGACGTAGAATCCACGGCTAGATCAATGAGAAGTCCTATTACAACGACCATCATTTGAAGTGTCGCACAGTTCTGAAATTATCGTACATTATAGGATTTTTTCCATTATTGATCGTACATCGTACAGAGGTCAAAATTATCGTACAAATACGATAATTATCGTACATCTGGCAACACTGGTTGGGACAGAGGCATTGCACCAACCCCACTGTCCTCATGGCCTCAATCCCTGAGGACACACCAGGGCTGAGTTCAGCAGTGTGTGACAAGAAGAGGAGGAGCCAGGGGCAGCACCAGCACCAGCACCACCAGCACCATGAAGAAGGCGAGACAGAGAGGATGAGTTTTTGGACTTGATTAGAGAAGACATGGGACTGCAGAGGCGAGGAGAGCACTGGAGAGTAGGGAGAGGATGGACAGGCTGTTTTCTCTTCTTGAAAGAATTATTGAGAAATATATATATATATATTATTCTTGTTTAACTTTTTTTCACCTATATTTTTTTAAAGGAAAAAAATCTGTACATTTATTTATTTTTATGCAACTTTAAATGTGTAAATAAAAGAGAATTCATTGCTCTGGACATTGTTTATTTTTGTAATGACAGTCATAATTTCTACATGAAACAAATTCTTCCTTTTTTCCCCCCAACTATTTACAACATACGTTAAACATATCAAATTCAACATAAACATTTAAATTTACAGTACATAAAATAAGAAAAAGTGAAGTAGACTTTTATTCAGCTGAGTGGGAGACCCTGGTGTGCTGCTGGACCGGGATGGGCTCCACAATAGAGACCCTGGTAAGGCCTCCTGCTGGTGGGACATCATGTGGGACGGTCTCCAGAGTGTTTGACTACATATTTTCACTATCCACTAAGTTGTCTACCAACAGGTTTGCAGGGCTGACTCATGGAATAAATATTGAGATACTTTATTACACTAAAGTACTTTTAAAACTACTAGTCATATATTTCAAACCTTAGTTAAGCAATTATTATTATTATTATTTTTCATTATCTTGCTTACTCTAATCTAATGTACTTAAGGCATCAAGAGTAAAAGTAAAGGAATTCTGCATTTCTATTACTGCATGTTGCATTTTACTTCTGAATATTTTCAAGGTTGATACATTTAAACTATATACTTTTGTGTAGTTTAATGTAAAACAATGCATCATATTGTAAAATAACAATTTTGTAGTGTTGCTGTCCTGTGTGGGAAAATCACTTTGAGTATTAACGATGTAGTTCCTTACATACCACCACTGGTTATTTTTAAAATTAAAGTAACAAAATGTAGGCCTATTGTCACAACATTAACAAATTGTTGCTAACTACAGCTCCGTCCCATTTCAAAGGGCGCATCTGAAGTGCTCGGACTGGTCTAGCCTACGGAGGACTGTTCTTGTCGCCTAGCAACAGTGACTGACAGCTGCCGATGAAGAGCGGGAGTAACATCCGCACTCGACTGTTTATATTCAAATGGGTTTTATATTCAAATGGGGTTAAAAACCTGTATACATATATTTACCATGGTCCATTTATGTGTATAATAAAAAGAATACACTAGCCTACAAAATCACATCAAGGTAAGATATAAATAAACATTTGAATCTTCGGCTAAGCCGAAAGTATGACCTGAAACATCCTTAATACCATGTCCTCCAGTAAAATATAAAACATAAAAATGACAATAGCCAGTTCTGGCTCCATAGCATATCAAATGAATTATCAGGATGGCAGCATACTCTCGCACCGTTGCTTGAC
Source organism: Squalius cephalus (assembly GCF_949319135.1). Lineage (NCBI taxonomy): Eukaryota > Metazoa > Chordata > Actinopteri > Cypriniformes > Leuciscidae > Squalius > Squalius cephalus. The sequence continues at coordinate 15,545,978 of NC_137122.1, forward strand.
GCCTGGAGCGGTAATCGGGAACACCTGGCTGCGCAATTAGGAAATCCTACGGAGGCTACATGGTGCGTCCTTCGGAGGACGAATAGGCTGCATCCTTGAAGTCTTCAGTCCTTCGAAGGATGCAGCCTTCACATTGGGACACAGCTAAGCATTTTGACTGGGACACAGCTAAGCATTTTGACTGGGAGACATTTTGATATTAAACAGCAAACATTTATTGATTTAATTTTAATAACAGGTCTGTCATGCTTTAGACATTTAAAACATAAATCCTCTTAGATACTACAGAATCATCCAATGTTGAATATAATTACAGACACCATAAGTTTCATATAAAACATTAGCAGTCTATTTTGGATTTAAAAAAAATGTATATCCTAACTCTAGGCCTCATGTTATTGTGACAGATAGCAAATTGGGTGTTTAAAAACACAAATGTATTTTTTACAGCCAACACAAACTTGTCAAGAGAAGAACTGTGATGATAGATATAGCGGGTGTGGCCACTGATGAAGGTACCTCCTGTGATGTCACAACTCTGCCGTTCAAGGGCTGAACTCCTCTGAAGTTGTTGGTTATCAGAACTGAAGGGCTTACTTTGAAAAAGGTAGTTGTGCTGAAGCGGTTGATCTGTTTGGAGGAATAAATTCAACTGAGTGACTTTTAGGTTTTAACTCAGAAGGTGAAGAATGTTGCCATCCAGTAATAGACAAATATGATATTTTATGAATTACTCTAGTTTCCTTGACTTACCAAGTCCTGACTGACTTTGATGGGATCTTTGAACACAGTCCAGATCACAGCTTCATTGCAGTTGGGTATGGTAATAGAGCCTCGGTACCGGTAATATTTAGTCCTGTTCACCCCTTCAAGCAGACTGTCCATTGAGGTTTTATTCATGATGTCTGAGGTATTTTTACCTAAATACACAAAAACGTCAAGAGGGTGTAAGGAAACTACTTGGCCGTCTTCAGTTTTGTGCTAATTTGTTGTTAAATCATATCGGTTAAGAGAAATGAACAAAATATCTCACGTTTTTAATGGTGTGAATTGCAAGACTATTCATACTGATAAAAATTGTTACGTGCTTGATGTTAGAGGTATGATTGCATAACATTTAAGTGAGATATAATTGCTGCAGCATGTGCAATAAACAGAAACAACCGATAAAAAAGAATAAGGTGCAGTACTGAGTACAATTTATCAGAAAAAAAAAAACGCAGTGTGAAAAAGTTACAAAACAATATAAATAAATAGAATACAAACAAAACAAGTGTCACCAAATTGAAGAACAGATGATAAAAAAAACGATTCCCATAACTGATAACCCAGAAACCACAAACCTAACTAGAAATTGTAGAAACAAAACCGAAATCTTCAGCATATTCAACGCTTTACATTAACTACGCTAACTAAAACCAAAAATACAAAAAGTGGCGATCACTCTTAACCTAACTAACAATGAAGATATAACTGTAGATGTTTGCAAATTGCTGTAAGAACACCAATCGACAGAATTAGAAAGTGGCACAAACAAGTAAACAAGTAGTAAATTCAGAATTAGGTAATTGACAAAACAAACATGATCAAGTGGCAAGACCAAGAAACACACCACGCTCATAACTTTGGCTAATCAAGAACAAATACTACACGAATTTGGGCTCTGATAATGTCTGATGTTGCACTTAACACAAGGCTCAAGCACTAACGCTGAATCAGTGAAGACTATCAAACTGAGATCATATTTGCAATACATATCGTTAACCAAAGTACGAACCCAAAGATAGTTCGAAGTTCAAGATCACATGGCAAACATCGCTTTCACAGAATTGAGTGAAGTCTGACGCCGATCTGGCTCACTACTCAAAAATGAAAATCTGTCAACATTGTTGATCCAAACCCTTTATGACTTTCTTTTTTTCTGTGGAAAACAAAAGAAGGTGTTTCTCTATGATTTGTGCCTAAATGACATTGTTGTTTTGTCCCCCACGGGTTGCAAAAACATTCTTCAAAATGCGTTTCAATGGGGAACGACATGAAGGTGAGGAGTGACAAAATGATCATTTCTGAGTAAACTATCAACAACCAACTATTTCTTTACCTGAAGAAGAGATATTTGTCAAAAAGGATGTTAGGATATCCCAACTTTTTGTTTTGTTTTGTTCATTGGTTCCCTGTTGGTTAAATAAAAATACATACACATGAGCATACAACTAAGCCATTTGAGGTTTCCGCTTCCCTCTGGATATAACAAACGTGGTCTTGCTCACCTCAATAAAGAAAGCAAGAGCAGCCAATCCTGTGCTGTCATTAGCAGCAAGAGCAACTGACAAATTCCCATTGTATTTTGAATGGACATTCAGAATGTGCAGCTGAGAAACAGAATCAGACGGATAATAAAGATAATGCATTTGGGATAATGAAGTGCATGTGCAGGGAAAATGTATTCATACCTCCATTGAGTATCGTTTGCCATCCACAGTGTGTTCGGAGCCAGGCGAGGAGCTGCCGTTACCCCAGTGGAGATGGAATTGTATAGTGTTGTATAAACCTGGAAGATCACCTCCTTGCACTGCCATTTTATGATCATCCAGTTTGACCATCACTGTGAAGACAATGGACATATTAGACACAAGGTCCAGGACATGCAATACATTGACGTTGTGCTCAGGGGTGAAAGCAAAAAAAAAATCTTTTGACTGAATCCTTTGACTCCTCGGCCAAACCCCATTCCACAGCCTGTCTACCACTACATATTGGTTTATAAATAATCAGTATCAGTTTCATCTCGTCAGCATCCCAGATAGCTTAGAAGAACTAGATATTGCAACAGAAATGATTGACTCTCTCTTTTCCAGCACTTTAGACACAGTTGCTCCATTGCGCTTAAAGAAGATTAAAGGAAACAGTTAAGAACAGATGCAGACATTTTTAATTGTAATTTTAATATGTCAGCTGCTTCTGGTATCATTCACCCCTTTTTAGCTGCACAAAACCGCTCGTTATGCTGCTTGATATTGCAAACTGATATTTCTTATCATATTATTTTAAAGAATTGTCTTAATTATAAACACGCTGGTTTGTAGCAAACAGCTTTACAGTTTACTGAACTTTGATATAGGCCTGCAGGTATATTATTTCCTTAAAGCGGCTAATAAATCGAAAGCATTCACAGAAAACACCTTACTTCTGCATTGAAAAATAAGGTGGATACCTCTTTTGCAAATGTAAAGGGGTCCTTGGTTATGATTTCACTTTTTAAAGGGTCATGAAACCAGCTCAAGTCACAATCTTTTTGAAAAAAGCAACTTAAATTGGTGTGGATGGCTGTGAGAAGAAGGGAGGGGTGTGGTATGACAGACATGTCAAACTGCAGAGTCTAGACCTGTTAATTGCAGAATCTAGACCTGGCAGCATCGCAGGGAAAGATATGCAACTCACTGGAACTTTTGCACCACAAAAACAAACACTTTGCGACCCATGATTGCCTCTCTCGTCTACTACGCGATTTCACAGTTTGACATGTCTGTCATTGGAAAGATCCACGTGGTGTCATGAATAAATAATAGACAGTGTTTTCTCATAGGATAAGAATACTCAGTCTCATAATTACGAGACACCGGTGAGTCATCAAATTACTACAGTGCTCTGCCACCTCATCCTGTAACGAAAATCTAAAAAAACTAAAATTTAACCATTTTCGCCCTACTATTAAATCTAACAGATGCTAACATTGTATTCAATGGTGTTCATCACACATACGTCTGTTAAAATCTCCGAAAATTTGGTTCAGGGTTTCATGACCCTTTAAACTGGTGTGTTGTTTGAGCATAAACAACATCTGCAAAGTTGCAATGCTCCAAGTTCAATGTAAAAGGAGATATTTCCTTTTACAGAAACTACAACAAACGGCTGGTAGGGACTACGACACAGGTGTCAAACTGTTCCTGGAGGGCCACAGCCCTACAGAGTTTTGTTCCAACCCTGCTTCAACACACACACACCTGCAGTTTTCAAATAAGCCTGAAGGACTTGATTAACTGATCAGGTGTGTTTAATTAGGGTTGAAGCTAAACTCTGCAGGGCTGTGGCCCTCCAGGAACTGAGTTTGACACCCCTGGACTACAACAAGCTTCTTCCCGGGTTGGTGACATCACAAACCCTAAAATGTACATAAAAACTGTCCCTGGGAACATGCAACAAAGAGGGTGAGGCCATGTTGGGCTGCTTTAGAGAAGAGGAAGAGATGTTGTTGCCTGAAAAAGTTTGTCCTAAGGCTGACAAACTTAGAGAGGTTAAAATGTATTATTAACACTGTTTCTGAACATTATAACCTCAATGTTTGTCTGTGCGCTGCACATTTGTGTGCGCTGCACATTGAGAAAAGCTCCCAGAAGAGAGTAAAATGCAGGCTATTCGCACAAAAGCTTCTTCTGAAAGACGTAGCCATTCCCAAGTATGTCTTATTATTTGTAGATGTGTTTTCTATCAACAGTTCCAATTGGAAGCTTTATGTAGTTGCTATGATAGCTATGATGTAAAAGAAGGGCAAAGCTTTGCCTCCGCTAGCCTGCTAACTAACATTACAGTACTGACGTAGTGTTTACTGTAGCTTTTGTAAGCTCTTGCTTTTGTAAGACTGTTCACCGCCTCTTAGGAATATTATCTATGATTTTGTGATCGATTACTGTTTGTATTACCATAGATTTCCGACAAATATGAAAAAAATGGTGGATAACATCGTATCTATAAGAAACTTACAGGTTTGAAATTGACGCCATTGTTAATATTTACATTTGAGTACAGTTCGTGGTTAGGAAGGGGGGTGACATTTCCCTAAGCACTGCCAATCACAACAGAATGGGCCAGCTAACCAATTACAATGCATTTCGTATTTGCGGAAGGAGGGGCTTCATCGAAAATAGTGTGTTCTACCAGACTGGGGAGAGAGGAGCTGTAAATCAATCAAGCATGGAAGCATATTCTAGTACACCCCAAAAACAAAATCAAGACTTCATAAAAGGACCCCTTTAAGGTGCCTCTATGTAGTCAGTGAGTCTCATTGTAGGAATCAAATAAATTGTATCTTCTGTTGTCTAACAGTTTTTTACCCAGATCTCGGTTTTGTATACTTTTCTGGAGCTTTTTAATGTGAAACTACCATTGGTACCATTGGTACCAACTACCAATGTGTTACCATCTCTTAAGGATTGATCGCTTTTGTTGGTAACCTATATTCCTCATTCAGAAGCCACTTTGAATAACTCGGCTAAATAAACGTAGCAACTATATTTTGTAAAGACAAACAAATCCTATAATGATAATAAAAAAATAAAAAAATCAAGGTTCCCAGTGCGCAGCGCTCCTTACCAGATTCGCCTGTATTCATGATTGACATGAAGGTGGAGTTGTCATCAAAACCAGTGAAGTTAAACGAGGTCAGGTTAGGATTTCCCTGAACACTTGCAGTCACGATATTAATGGGAGATTGCCTGGATCCATTGCAGGATTGTGCAGCAATTTGGGGCCAGGTTGTAAAATCTATTACAAATTAGATGTCAAAAAATATTTACTTCAGAACAAGTTTTAAATATAACATTTTATAAGAAGATTCATATTAACATTTATATTCACTTTTATGCAGTGGAATATTTTATAATATAATAAATCACACTTACTGCATGTTGGCTCGTGATAGCACCATTCTGTTTAGGTTTAAATGAAAACATTAATAAATATAACCAATGAAACAGCAGAACTTCCATAAAAAAGTTTCAAGTGCCTTAAGTGCCTATTTTAATAGGAGTTTAGATATGCATTGAGTAAATGAAGTTGAACTTGAGATACTCACCCACTGATTCTTGGCCGTGGACGGAGGGACACAGGAGAGCAGCAAGGAAGATTACCAGCAAGACAATCATCTAAATCAAACAAGAAATCATTACAATGGAAATCAATGCTGCTAACATAATTTAACCTTATCATAAATAAATTGAATATGATATGAGAAATGAAATCAATCAGAATACGGTAGTTAAGGTTTTACCGTACCTCTTCGATTTGATTCACCTGTCGGTATTCAGAAAAATGATGAATGGCTTTGTTCTCACCTTATATACTATTCGCAGCTCATTTTTAATCCACTCGTCTACATTCCGATCAAACGCATGTGATCACATTGCTACGTGTTTATTCATCATACTTTCCTGTACATATCTGCCAGTACTTGAATTATCACATTCGTACCTCTCAGCATCACTCCTCACACCTCTCAGGTCATGTTCTCGAACCCTCTCGTGATGGAGGTGAAAAGCACAGTTCATGATTGTTATTTTCCTTTCCAACCTTTAAAATGAGTAAAAAATGTTTATTAGCTGTCGACTTGGCAAAATAACCTAAATAAATGGTTGTCAATAGCACTAGTTTAAGTTTATTTGGATTATATCAACAGGTAAACACTTCTGGTCAGGGTTCAGGTCAGGGGACGTTCATTTTGTGCTCATTGACACATTTTTGTGTTGATTTTGATGTTTGTTTTGGATCATTGTCCTGATGGAAGATCCAACCATGGCCTATTATAATATTTCTAGCAGAGGCAGTCAGGATTAGATTTTTTTAATATGTTGCTAATTGCTAGAATCCATGAATCCATGTATCTGAACAAGATGTCCAGGACCGTTTTATTACAGTGGAGTTTGTACCTCTGCAGTTCTGAATTGAAATGTCCGGTGAGTGGTGCTAAAAGCGTAATGCTCCATTTTAAAATAATGTACACCTATACTAAACCCTAAACCTACCCGATAGTGTTAACAAAAGCAAATGTGACATAAAAACACAATCGTAACCATGGAATTTTAACTTGTTTTTGAACTCTTGTCTTTGAGCTCTTTTATCGTGACTCGTCTTTCACTGGATTCATACCTGAGCTCTCCACTTCACAAATCCAATTCTGTAGCAGCTGAGCTACTGAGAACGCTTAATATGTCAGTAAAATATACATCTGGTGGGTTTGCTGCCAAAAAGCTTTTTTTTTTTTCTTTTCATCTGACCATATAACCCCGTCCGTCCCTTCTGAAGTTCCAGAAGTGTCTGACAGCTGAATATGCTGGAGTTTGTTTTTGGATGAGCGAGGAGGATTTTTCTTGAAAACCTCCCAAACAACATTGTGAGGATGTAGGGGTTGTTTTAATAATTTTTTTATCTCTACAATTCTCTATCTGGGATCATTGAGAGTCTTTGGCCACTCAAACTCTCCTCCTCACCGTGCATTAAGACAATATAGACACACGTCCTCTTCCTGGCAGATTCGTAACATCTTTAGTTGATTATAACTTCTTAATTATTGCCCTGATGGTGGAAATGGGAATTTTCAATGCTTTAGCTATTTTCTTACATCCACTTTCTATTTTGTGAATCTCAACAATCTTTTGTTGCACACCAGAACTATATTCTTTGGTTTTACTCATTGTGATGGATGATTAAGGGAATTTGGCCTTTGTGTTTCCTCATATTTATACTCCTGTGAAACAAGTCATAGCTGGACAATTTCATGTTCCTATAGTCACAAATATATTGGGAATATACTTCAGAGATATTTCACTCATAACAAATTCTAGGGGTGCCAATAATTGTGGCATTTCATAATGTTATTTTTCCCCCACTGTCAAGCCTTGAACTTCAATGAAATGTTATATAGTATTTTTGTGCATTTTTTGAATGAAAGATCAAAAGGATAAACGATGCAGATTTATTTTTACAGCCATCTTTGATCATTGTGGCGAGCAGGACGAGGTCGAGGGACTTGAATGAACGACCCCCGTGAGACGCACCGGTCTCGTATCTCTCACGGAGGAACGACTATCATGAAGATCGAGAGAGGCCGGGCCTGGATTTTATTTGATGTGTTGTTTCTGTTTTATGTGGGCGGACGACTGCTAGCTTATACTTTCGTTTCTGTATTTGTTTTATTTTGGTATTAAAGTCTTTAGAACAGAGTTCTCAAACCGGTTCCACGGAGGGCCTAGTGTATGCATGCTTTTGGTCTTTCCCTTCAATTAGTGCCCAATTAAGACCTAGACTACCAGGTGAGGGGAGATCTTAACCAATTAGTGACCTACTCAATCAGTTTGGTTCAAGGTAAAAGAGAAAACCTGCATACACTAGGCCCTCCGTGGAACCGGTTTGAGACCACTGCTTTAGAATGTTCGGCGGATCCCGCCTCCTTCTTCCCACAATATCTAACCTTGCAACAATCATACTTACCAAGGGTGGCAATAATTCTAACCGCAACTGTAGATATATATAGAGCTCATTAGCCTGTTTTGCAAACTGTATCCTCATTCTTCTTTAGAGGTTACTGTAAAGAGCATTTCACATTCTCACGAATGTTCAGATGAATGGCATCAGTTATTTGTATCATACTTGATTTATATCCTTCTTGTCTGTTTAGTTTTTAATTAACCTCTTTAATTTTCATCTTTTGATGGTTCTTTCCTTTTTGTTTTGACCCATCAAAGAAGTCAATATTCAACTCATGAGAAAACGTCATCATTTTACGGGGTGGCAATTTCACAATGATTTGTATGCTGTGACTCCTATGGAATCATACAATTTTTTTAGAAAGATGACAATGGTTAAAGCGCCTATACTTTGGGTCTTTTATTTTAAGCCAGCATATATTAATCTAAAGTAGCCCACAATGATCACTTATGACTTCTGAGCTGTACGAGATATCTGAGATACAAAAGTGATAGAGTATGTTTTACGACGTATGAAAGTTGTCATATATAAAATGAGGTTTAATTTCTCAAGAAATCTTTTTTTTTTTACTTGTTTTTAATTGTTTTTTTGTTTGTTTTTTTTATTTTTGACATTTCCTAATTTTTACTGTCTTAAAGGTATAGCGGAGGATTTTTTTACTTCCGGGTGGAATGCCTATACTATTGGTCCTCCTAATTGTCAATCATTCTGGTGAATCAATCAAACTTTTCAAAAAGTGGAGAGGGCAGGTCTTATCTAAAATTCGGAAAGATCCTCCGCTATACCTTTAAGTTGAATGATGTGTGATATATTGTATATGTTTTCCATATGTGTGTATGAGGACTCTACTGCAAACAAAATCTTCCTTCGGGTACAAATAAAGGAACTTGAACTTGAACTTGAAGAAAGGAACCACATTGTCATTATTACTGTGAACACAATCCTTTAGCAGTGATTACAGCTGCTTATTTTAAGGATAAGCACAAAATTCCACCTCAGACAAATTAGATGCATGTCATTCCAGGTTTAAGGCCTGGTCTGCGTCGTTGTCCGTGTTGACGCGCGCAGAGGGAGCGTGTGAAACCCGAGGGAGCGGTCCTAGCAGACCAATCACAGCGCTTGCGTCCGCGTAGAGTTGACGCGTTGTTACATTTTTGGAGAGGTGCACGTCAGGGTACGCTGAAGGGTACGCGCGCTACACACAGCCTATGACGTAGCTACGGCGTGAGTTCGACGCAGAAGTATAAATAGGCCTTTAGGCTGCACGTTTCATGAAACTTAATCACGAAGCCAAAAATGCAGGCTCACCCAAGTCATCATTTATCAGCCTCTATCCCACCCTTAAACACATTATTTCCACTAAATACCCAGTGGGAACTTTATTTCCACTTTTGTAATATTTTCATCATTTTATTTAACCCTTGTAATGCATTAAAAAACGGTACACACATTTTGCATTTGCGGGTCCGTCCTGTGTGAACACTAGCCTGGGAAAACCCAGACAACTTCCGGCAAATTCAGATTTGCTCGAGAAGTAGTCTGGCAAAGAGCTCATTCAAGCCCATTTCAATGCCGTCGAAATCGTGGCAAGAATCAGAAACGTTGAGGCGGGCTTTACACAATGACGATCGCTCTGATTGGTTTTAGGTCTATCCAATTGCGCCCAGAGGCATTTGAGCGACGTCCGTTCAACTTTTAAATGCATTATATTCAAATTGCAAACAAATGAGGACAGTCTCCATGAAAGACCCACTGGCAGATGAACGTGCTACTACATTTCTCTCCGAAACGGTAGGAAATTAAATTAGATTTAATAAAGGATTTTTTAACTGTGACACGATGATTGACAGGGCAGTTTACATGACAGGATGCACGCGACAGATCCGTCCGAAAAAGATGACGAAGTAGTATGTCCCAAAGCTTGCCTACTTTTTTGCTACACATTCAAAAGTAAATACCTTTTCTTCACAAAAAGAGTACATACTTTTATGGCGTAGTGTAACTTAGGGATGCAGCATATGGCTTTACACGATGACGATCGCTCTGATTGGATTTAGGTCTATCCAACTGCGCCCAGAGGCATTTGAGCGACGTCTGTTGGTGACGCCCCTTTGGAAATGATTTGTCTATGGAGCTTTGCCAGACTATAACTCAGTTACTACTGAGAATGGTCTGGTTTTAACCAGACTATGTGAACACCCCTTACTCTCCTCTCCTCACCACTGCTTCTGTTATCAGCAGGATTTCTTGTGTTATTTTGTCTGGATCAATCAGACAATGGTGGAGTTTGTGCTATTAGCCTCGGCCAACAAAGAAGCTATTTGCACTTGGTGAATTGATCAAATCTAAATGAATATGATCAACAGCATTAATGTAACCTGCATGACCAATCTTAATATGCTCAGATGTTTCTACAGCATATATGCAGCCCTAAAAATATGCACAGAATCTTGTGAGACGAGATAGCTGGCACATCACAGCACTTAAGTGACAGTTTCTACAGGATCAAAATTGTACAGTCTTCAGATTTACAGTAAGAATGTCAGGGCTTCAGGCTATGATACTGGCAGTATGCCACTTCAAGCAGAATTACATTGCCTGTTGTCGTGTAATATTGGTTGAGCCTCTATAGTAATTCCTGTACTTCAGGGCAGGACTGCTAAAAGCAAAGCTCAAATCAGTCAAAAGCCTTTTTATGTTTTTTTTGTTTTTTTCTCAATATTGTTTGTGACAATACCTAACTGTGTTCCAATTGTTTTATTTATTTAAATACATGCACCATTAACAAAGAATCTCAGGTTTTGTTTTTCCAATTTTGTTCCTGGTATTGATTTTGGGGGACTGGGATGAAGATAGTTTGTTTTATTTATTTATTTATTTATTTATTTATTTATACATATCCAACAACTTGGCATCGTATTCCATCATGCAATCCCTCTGTCAAATTCCAGATATTTTGGAAGCTAAGATAAAATCCAGTGGAGTTGGAATTGTGTGATGAATTTATTTTCACCAAAGTAGTTTTAAGTTGTCATAAGTATCATAATGTTTTTAAATAGGGGGAGAGCGGGGCACAAACTAGTTTGTAACACACATGGTTTAAAACTTTCCACACATGCATATTTACTAGTTGCCATATCAAGAATATATATATATATATATATATATATATATATATATATATATATATATATATATATATATATATATATATAGTCTTTGGAAGTTTAAAATTAAAAATTAAAAAATGTGCAACATTAAAAAAACTTTGGAAGATATCATTGAACATTTAACCATAGCAAAAGTAGATTTCTTAATTCAGTTAATTTCTCTGTTCTTGATAATTTAAGGTTTTTTTTATGTGTGTTGATTTAAATTATGTCACGGCCCCTCCTCTGCCTTGCAGGGGCGGTTCCTCTGTCAGGCAGAGGAGGGTCGTTAGTGATTGGAGCCACCTGGGCTCAGGGTATTTAAACTGCTTTACTAACCACTCTTTCTCTCTGCTCCACCAGGTATGATCATGTTTTGTTTGTTCCTTTGTAGTTTTACTCAGTCAGTCAGTCAGTCAGTCAGTCAGTCGCTTCGTGAGGCAATGAAACAGTTGTGGGCAGATCGAGGCTTCGTGAGGCAATGAAACAGTTGAACCAAATGGGCCGTATTGTTTCGAGGCTTCGAATCAATCCGACACCCGTCTCAACGGTGACACCTAGTGGTCACTTGCAGGTGTTAATCTGAAACGATCTTGACGAGACATTAAAAAAATTGTGTTGTTTTTTATTATTGTATTTTTTCTAATATGTGAAGCTTGTAACCTGTAGGCTCCTCACTGTGTATAATGTTATTTTGGTTCTGCAAAATGAATATTAATAAAAGAAATCAAGCCACAATGTCTCACTTTTTTAAAGATTTTTATTCAAAAATATTAATTTCTCTACTGTGGAAGGACTTAGCCTACTTTGTCACTATATCACCAAAAATCCGCTATCTCAAAATCAAACTCCTCTCACAAAAACCCACAAGGTCAATATGCGTTGATTTCACTTTTATACAGATGTGCGATTGTGTGGTCTGTTCCCGACCGTGTCAATCAAACGCTGATTCGGCGGACCACACCTGAAGAAACACTTAGTGAAACACTTCGAGGCTTCGTTTGGCCATAGTCACATGACATGGGTGTTTTGAATCACGCTTCGGATCAGTGTTTGGAAGCATCTGCGCTTCGGGATCTCGCAAAGCTTCGGAACGACTGTTTCGTGTCAGCCATCCCTAACAGACAGACACACAGACAGACACACACACAGACACGCTAGGGATGGGGAAATGATGCCTCGTGAATCACTGAGGCTTTCCCCTGACTGTTCCGGGAAAAGATTCAAAGCGCTCTTTAGCCCCCAATGGCTCCTTCCAGACAGCTAACCCTAACCTCAACCTTAAACCTACCCATCCCCTCGCTGCCTGGAAGGCGCCGTTGGGGGCTAAAAACACCAAACACCATTCAAAGCTTCGAGAGTGTTGAGAACAGCGCCATCTGGTGCTTATTTAAAATAAAGCAGCCAGAAGCCTGTGTTAGAAGCTCTGGCAGATGAAGCAACCACAACACACTCCAAAGTTTCAGTGTTATGTGTACAAATAAAAGCCTTACATGTTTGTGTTTGATTTGTTCATTAAATAAATTCATTTTCTCTCCTCACAAACCCATCAACTAGACTGAGGCAACAATTTAGTTCAGATTGCTAAACTGTTTGTTTGAGGGGATGCTTTGGTTGGGCCGGTGTTGTTGGAGAGAGCGTTGAGAGCCATGTGTTCCTTTTGTTCAGTTAGCTTTGTAGCTAAATTTGGTTAGCAATTCACTCTGGGCCTTTTCTGGGTTTTGTTCAGGTGGGAGTCCTCTCCTGTTGAGGCTTATCAGCGAGTGTCGATGGGAGGAATTTCCCCTACATCGCCTCCGTGGATATGGGCGGGCCACCAGTTTCTAGCTGTCTTTTCCACTCCACTGGTTTTGTGTGCATAAAACCCCACCACATCATGGAAGTGGTACACAATCAAGAAGGCGTCAATTCGGCAATTTGATGGTTGCACTTATTTGTCTACTACTAAACAGTCTTCTATGACAGTTGTTCCTGATTTAACAAGTGATGTTGCAGTAGTAATTGACCATTTTATGGTCCATGACGGCAGAGGTCAGAGCAGAACACCAAAGTCCGAAGTTGCATCCTTTGCCTGCAGTCAATTTCCAGACTTTGATGACAAGATGTCCACAATGTGTACCATACCGCAAAACAGCAAGAGTGATGTCCGTACTTCGTGCAGCTGTCACTGTACAGGACAAGAGTGATCAAATGAGCACTTTTGTAATCGAAGATGTTGTGCTTCGTGAGTTGCTGGATGTGCAAATCGACAGTCGGCTGGAACCAGATGAGTTTGCAGCAAAGTTGCTCAGTGCTGATGATCATGGCCATTTGCACATAAAATACAGAGGACAACGTGTTATCTCTGAATCATTTATGATTCTGAGTCAGCAAATCAGTCTTCTGAATCACAAGGGAGAGACATTGTGGTTCACAAAACATTAAGTATGCAACAATCTTCAGAAGAAGTGTCTGAAGATTTGATGCTTGAAGAATTGTTTATGGTTGAAGTGCTGAATGTTCACAAAGCCAGAGCCAAGATGTGGTGAGTAGTGGAAGCATGGAACAATTTACAGAAGCACTGTCTGAAAATATAAAAATTGTAAAAAAAAAAAAAAAAAAAGTACATTAACAAATGTTAATTAGAATAAACCCAATGTTTATAGTTAATACAACATTATTCAGTGTTTGGCTAAGTTTCAGACAAGTGCCATCACTGTCACATTTGCAGACAAGTGCAGTGCTCATTTGCTAGTTTCCAGCACATTGTGTTGTATTTAACAGTGTTACAAAAGCCTTGTTTTGTAATGAACAGTGTAGAGGGGAAATAGCATGTTAACAGTTCACACATGTTTAGAGTCTGGCTTTGGAGGAAAAGGGAAAAGGAAGTAATGAAAGCAACAAAAGGTTTAAAGAAACTGCAGGACATAAGAAACCACAAGTTAATGATGTTCAGTTTTGGTTTTGAATTTTTGGTTAATTGTATAGTGTTACAATACGTTACATAAACAAAAGATGTAAATGTAAGTAGTTTTTATATCATTCATAATTAAGGAAATTTTGTGTTTTGATATTTGGGAGAAGTTTTTATTTATTTTTTGTTATTTCCAGATGTTAGTGTTAGTGGTTTGTGTTTTTATACATTTTGATAGTAACAAAAGTGGTAATTTATTTTCACAAGTGAAAAAAAACTGAACTGTGGCCAATATTGACTTGTTCAGATGTGAACAAGGAAGGCTACGTATGAAAGCCATTTCAATTTGTTCAATAAAGTGTTTTTTGTTTGTTTGTTTTTTTGTCGTTATTTGCACAAAAAGTATTATTGTTGCATCATAACATTAAAGTTAAACCAATGTAGTAATGTTGAACACTTGAACCATTTTTTTGCATCCTATCTGGATATCAAGTGGTGCAATGACGTTGCTGTCTATGTTTGGTTTAGATGCCATTTGGAATTTTGGAAAATACCTTAATTTTGTTTTACAAAGATAAGCAAAGGTCTTAGAGGTATGGAATGGCATGACGGTGAGTAATTAATGACAAATTTTATTTTTTGGGTGAAATTCTTTTAAGTAAAGGTAAATGTGAAGTGTTGTATATTAAAAGTAGGTTTGCAAGGTTGGTTTTGTTTACACAAAAAAAAAAATGTGTTCTTTATATTAAGCATTGTTCAATAAATGTGTTTGCAAAAAAAGGTATATGTAGCTGTATTGTGTTATGTGCACTCTTTTTAATTTTATGTTGCCTATGGTAGTGTTTGTAGTAGCCTACTCTATAAGGTGGACAATAGATTAATTTCATTTCACGGTTGTGCTTGTGCACTTTGCATGACCATATTTACTACTCAAGCGAATTTGGTGCAAACTCAAGTGAATTTGGTGCAGGAAAGAACAACTGTTTGCAGTAAAGTGGAGTAGATTGAATACTTTTACATTTGACCACAGCTTTAATTATTTTTAAATTAACAATTTTTTATTAGCATGTGTCCTACATGTTTCAATAAATTAATGTCAGACATATTTAAAGACCAAAGAGAAGTTGTTTTCATGGTGAAACCTCCAAACATTTGGCATCTCTGAAAAGTCCTGAATGTGCTCTTTACAGGACACCCAGGCTGTGACATGTATGATGTCAGAGAAATTCACTAAAATATAATGTCCACTACAGTGGACAATAGTCAATTCCTGGGTCCCAAGCTAAAAGGAAGAGCGTTGTCAAACTTAGGCAGTTTTTAAAAGATGGATTGGTTTTGAAGATTCATATTCGTGGCTAAACTGTGAACATTGCAGACAGCTCCAGACAAACAGTGACACTCAAACCCAGTGTTACTCACGTGTGGAGTGGAATAAACGCAATCTGCATCTTCCCGCTTCGCTCTCTCTCCAGCGCTGGAAAGCTTTTCTAATATTAACGCGGGTCCTAAAGCTCTTTCCGGATCATAACCATTCATTTTACAGTGATATTCCTCTGAGCTTTTCTCTTTTGTAATGTCTCTCAGCCATCTCTCTTTCTAGTCTTTCTTCCAATCTCCCTCTACGGTCCTAATGCTGGGGGAGAAATCATTCAAGAATCGAAATCGAGGTAAAATGTTCAATTAATTGAGATTTTGCTTTTATCTTCCAGCCTCTAGTTACCAGGTAACGGTAACTAAAGATTTTCTGTAAAATAAAAATATTATAGTTATTATTATTTTCTATTTATTATTTTGCAACTTTTACATTTACATATAAATTAAAGTTATTAGAATAATAATATTTGGAATAATAATGTTGTATAATGTTTTAAATAATAATAAATCTTATAATTATTATTAGTCATATTAATATGTTAAATGCAAACAAGCACAACAAACCTGGTGTTCTTTATAAAAATTATTTGTTTAAAATACTTTAAAACAAAAAAACAAAACAAAAAAACAATAAACAATAATCCAAAAAGAAAATTGCAATTAGATTTTTCCCCAAATTGTGCAGCCCTAAATACTTGACATCTGAAAGATACAGTGTATGGAAGAGATTTAATGTTACAAAATCACACTGAGTCTTTCACAGCTTTTCCTTAAAGGGATACTTCAGGATTTAGCATTAAGCTTTGTATTAGTAGAAAACCTGTAGTATTTTCGAATTACCATGCTTTCCACCCTCATATCCCCCTGAGACAAGAGATTTATGTATTTTTGTCTGGAAAAAATCCTCCGAAGACGCAAAAATCGTCATTTTGCGTCATCTGAGGATTTTCTGGCCAGAGGCTAAAGACTACAGCCAGTAGAAGGAGCTGTTCCGCATGTTTTCAACCCGCCCATATAGGGTGGGATCTCACTCACAGAATGTACACACAGTCAGCCTGGAAGCTAAGCTATCAGGCTCTTGAAATGTGTAGAAAGCTGAGTAGTAGGGGTTACCATCCTCTTTTTCCCAGATTTGTCCGGCGGGTGAGATAGTTCAAAATGTTCGGGATTCGGCTTTTGCTTTCTGCAGTCGCCAGTCATTGTTTACATGCACACCTCTTGTTTCAATCTAACTGAATTCATTCCGATCGGTGAATCTGAATGTAGTGTTTACATGAACGCTAAACAAGTGATCGGTTGATGTGCGTTTTAACATTGCTAAGAAAATTCCCGCTCCTCCGTGAGAGATGCGAGACTCAGTAATGACGCCACCGGCCTCCCGCTGTTCTCCCGCGGCCGTCAGCCTCGTCCTGATCGCCACAGTAAACATGATGAATGGCGACTGTAGAACGCAAAAGCCGAATCTCGAAAAATCTCGAAATCCAGGGCAAACTCGTCACGGAGACTCACTAAGTTAGTAGCCTAACCTTCTTGTTGTTTTCAACTGCGCTCTCTAACCGGTAGGAGTGGCCTCCTAGGGCAGCGAAGCAAGTGCATTCTGGGAGTTGTTGTCTTTCATCCACATAAGCCAAAAATACATTTTCTGGATTTTCTCAGTCTAGAAAACTCCAAATCCAAAAATTTCTTCACATTTCTTCTACATAAATGACCTATTTTAAATACACATTCATCTTTCCAGAGGTGAAGTATCCCTTTAAGTACTCAGATCAGAATAATTATTCTCCAAATTGAGGCATGGAATAACAGCTGGAGTAGCATTGACTGGGATCACAGACTGGGGGAGTTCACACCTGGATGACAAACACAAACACACAGCATCTCTAAACTCTCACTTCTATTACATTTTGTTCTGTTTCTCTGGACACGAGTGCATTGTACCAGTCACACTGAGACATTTCAAATGATACCAGACATGTAAAGATCATTATATTCTGCTATGATCACTCACAGTGAACTGAGTGAAGGGGAGAATGGGTAAAGGGACTGAAGTGGGAGAAAGAACGAATGAGAAGGAAGGACCGGAGGGAAAAAGCTTTCCTGCATCTTCACTCTGTGGGCTGTGAAACAGAAGCCTGTGTGTGTTTGTGTTGTCCGTATCTCAGAAGATCAAAGTATCTGAGGTTATTTCAGCCTTAAACTGTTACTTCTGACAAGATTTTCCTCTTTTAAAAACAGAGCATTTCTAAAATTGTGAAACTTCATCAACCCTGTTACCAAAGTTACTGTAAGAAGAATAATCTCTAGAACTATGAATAACTTCTACTATTTATGAGAAATGCAACTTCAACACTAACTATAAATCAGATTTAAACTGAATCTAATGATGATCTAATAATTTGTATTGCAATTAATGCAGCTTTGAGAAAATCAAACAATGTTTAGATTCATATGGACATATAATGGTGTAGTTATTTACCTGAGTATCATTCATGTTTTTGTGTTATTGATGTTTTATCCATGTCATATTCTGAGAAATAAGAGTATTGTCTTTCAATAGAGCAGTTTTACAGGCTTTTATCATCAATCCTGACTCAAATAATGTGTTTCTAACAGCAAACACTCAGAATAAAGTGAGATGATCTGCTGATGATCCTGAATGGCTTGTTGAATGAGTGTTGATAGTCTGAGGCTCATCAATATTAACAGATCTGCTGAAAACACACTTTATTTCATGACAATAGTTCCTGTTTTCACCTCATTTATTATGCTGATGTCTTCAGATCTGCATTAGAGTAGCAAAGCATGCGACTGGAATGGATGGAAATGCTCATATATGGTGAAGCCCTTAGTCTCATTTTCACTGTTTAAAACACAAGTATATGGAATGTATTGATCACCTTTGAGGCCTGTATATGTTTGATACTGGACTCTGGAGTTGCTTTTGCAAAAGCACTCGACTTTGTGAGATAAAATAATTTCTTGGGTAGTAAAGTTTATTTTCTGGCATCAAAACCCCAAGACTTTAAGACTGATTTTTAATGAAGTGACAGACTCCACAACAATTTTTGAATGAAGAAGGAGAATAATTATGAGAATAATTAGGGTTATGAATTGAATTAGCATCAGTTACTTTATGATAGACAGACAGACATGATATCCAGTTTTTTTTTTCAGATGTGTCATTTAGTTAAAAAAACTCATTTACTGATTTTTGGCAGATCAGCTCCTCCCACAGCAATCACATCATCAGTGAAGCTCCTCCCACATCAATTACATCATCAGTGAAGCTCCTCCCACTGTAATTCATCATCACTGAAGCTCCTCCCACAGCAATTCCCCAATAAATGCTGTAAATTCCCATCAGCTTCAAGTGAAGACGAGCATCAGAGCATCAGGAAGAGCTGAAATCTGCAAAGACTGAGTTTATTAAAGAGGACAGTGAGAACATGAGTGATCCAGAACCCTGCAGAATGAAACACACTGAAGATCCTGAAGAACAAAGAGGTTGGTGTTTATTCTTCATTCATTCATGAGGCTGAAGAACATTCATGTTAGAAACATTCAAGCACTTCATCACATTTAGATAAACAGTTCAACTATGAAATTTACATTTACATTTAGTCATTTAGCAGACGCTTTTATCCAAAGCGACTTACAAATTAGGACTAGGTTAAGCGAGTCATCATGAAGAGTCAAAAACAAAAACAACGCAAGAAGTGCTCAAGATACGAAGTTAGGCATTATTCAGAGTAGCATAAGCCCGATAAGTTTTAGAGGGAAAGGGGAGGGTTTTTTTAGTTTTGTTTTTTTATGCGGTTAAGTGCTCACGGAAGAGATGGGTTTTCAGCTGTCTTTTAAATGTTGTTAGGGATTCTCGTTGACCGATCGTAGGCTTCTGGTAGGGATGGGTACAGATTTTCAACAAATGTTCAGTAGAGAGAGGTTGGAGAAACTTTCATATAGATTGTCAACTTCAGGTCAGATTATCTCACTTATTTACACTTATTTTAGATCTGGTTCACCTCGGGTTTTTTTTTTTTTTTTACATACAGTTGTAACAGTTCTGAAAGGCTGTTCCATTTCTTGTGCTGTAATGCTGCTCCCCGCCTCAAGGGGGATCTAGGGAGGTTTCTACGGGAAGGGCTATCCTTTTAAGAGAGACAAGTAAGAGTGTTTA
Source organism: Squalius cephalus (assembly GCF_949319135.1). Classification (NCBI taxonomy): domain Eukaryota; kingdom Metazoa; phylum Chordata; class Actinopteri; order Cypriniformes; family Leuciscidae; genus Squalius; species Squalius cephalus. The sequence continues at coordinate 15,565,830 of NC_137122.1, forward strand.
GAGAGGTACTGGCATGGCTTTGAGTGTTTGCTCAACTGAGCTGGATGCAAGAAACCCTATTATGAGGAACTTTATTGGTTCAACAGCTCAATGTAAGTTGTGTATATTTTGTAATTCTATGTTTAGTATGTGTCAGTTGCATATTTTGATTTGTGTGAGTATTTGTTCAGAGGGTTCATCAACACATGCATTGATAAAGTAACTCCAATAAAGTAATAGCCTAGTTAGCATTTACTTGTTTACATAGGATAATAATGTATTTTATTTTATTTATGCACCTATTGCTAAAAGCACTATATAAATAAAAGTGACTTGACTTAACTAACGTATCAGTTTAAAGTATTTTTTTTTAATCAAAGTGCTGTGGTAGGTCAAACTACCTTTACTTAACATTTTCTTATATTGAAAATGTTAATTTCCTGTCATCTCTTGGAATATCTGAAAGCCATGTTTTTGGCTAATATGTGTCATTATTAGCAGAACACATTTTTGTGGAAATTTATGTTGGTGCAGGATGATGTTTTCCCCTTTTAATGAGTCTTTTTAGTTTATGTGGCTGTTTCACATCATGCTTGACATTCACCATTGTGTCTTAAAGCAGTAAATTCTCAGTAGAACTCCACAAACTACGCCCCTGGAGGAGGTGTTGTGTGTGCTGTGTAAACAAACATGATGGTTATTTTAGTGTGTATATATATATATATATATATTTGTAATTGTAATGCATTACATTTACAAGTAACTTTCCCCAACACTGGGCATTTGTTACCGGGAGATCAACGTTAGTGGCCGGTGGGAAACTCTAAGTGACAATGACATCTGCTTGAATAAGTGAAATAAAAAGATTTAAACAGAATAATCAAATGTTTACCTAAATTATTGGCGTTTCAACCTAAATTCGAGGATGTGGGAAAATTGCTCAGATAAATTGGAATTAAATTACTTTGTGCACCGAAAAGACAGCATGCAGGAAACCTTCTACCACACCATTGGATTCAGACATTGGGACAATTGGTTTGACCTTGCATTTAAAAAATGTGTCTCCTTTCTGCTATTACATCGGGCTCATTTTTACATCATTTATTTTCATATTTCTATCTTATAAGACATGGACTTGCCGCCACCTAGTGGTGGTTAAATTGTCATATTTATTTATCCATGACAGTACCCTGGTAATCCAGAGTTCTCGCGAGAGCACAAGTTGAATTCAGCGAGTTACTCTGGTGTCGGATTATGTTGCTCATTAAATATGCCCCTTGATCTGAGCTGCACCAATCACATCAGGTTATTTGATATAGGCGGGCCAGAGGTGAGCTAAACAGATAACGACAGCGATGTGACATCCAAGTCATTAGTAAACATTGCAAGATGGTTATGGATGAACACCAGTTGTTTGAAACGGCTTTTGCCGCTACACTGAACGAGTTAGACTTGGCTTTTTATCTAAAACAGGAACAGAAGACGGCGCTCGAATCGTTCCTTTGCAAGAAGGAAGTTTTTTGCTGTTTTGCCGACCGGATACGGCAAGAGTCTAATCTCCCAGTTAGCTCCGCTGGTAGCTAAGCGTAATGGGTTTATTGCTGTGATTGGTCGTAGTGTTTTTCAATTGTGTGCAGTGAGATTTTCAAATGCATTCTTGGTGCCGCCCCTCGAGCTGGCCGACTTTCATTAGTTGACGCCAGACCATTAATCTTTCAGATTTAGGTCTGGATTTCCAGGCTACCATGACAGGCCTGTACCGAACAAAACAGAATCAGCAAAATAATTTTAATTATTGTTTTCGGAAAATTCCTAACAAATATCGAGAGAGAATTGTATTTCAATTTTGCACACCCCTTGGCACTATAAATGTATAAATGTTAATATCACATTAAATAATTGTGTAATTAATCAAATATATTTAATATTTCTCACTTCAGAAACGTGATTTGTGCCTTAAATGTCTTGAAAATAATAATTGAAATATCAATGTACCTCATTCATGCAATTAATTTATGAAAACAACACCAGAATTATCATATTTTATAGCAGTCGTCTACTAGTACTTTCTGCTATTACTAAATTAAACTTTTTCTTTTGTGTCAGACCCGATGGAAGTGAAGGAGGAGAGTGAAGAACTGATGGAAGTGAAGGAGGAGAGTGAAGAACTGAGTGAAGTGAAGGAGGAGAGTGAAGAACTGATGGAAGTGAAGGAGGAGAGAGAAGAACTGATGGAAGTGAAGGAGGAGAGTGAAGAACTGAGTGAAGTGGAGGAGGAGAGTGAAGAACTGAGTGAAGTGAAGGAGGAACATCATGTCAAACCTGGAGAAAAACCTTTGAGTTGCTCAAAGACTAAAAAGACATTTTTAAAGAAAAGAAGAGCCAAGAAATCTTTCACCTGCACTCAGTGTGGAAAGAGTTTCTTAAAAGCACGTGATCTTGACCGTCACATGAGAGTTCACACTGGAGAGAAGCCGTTCTCATGTGATCAGTGTGGGAAGAGCTACTCACGGAAAGATAGTCTACAGATTCACATGAGGATCCACACTGGAGAGAAGCCGCCCCCCTGCGCTCAGTGTGGGAAGAGTTTCTCAAACACACGTGATCTTGATCGTCACATGAGGATCCACACTGGAGAGAAGCCACACACATGTGATCAGTGTGGGAAGAGTTTCACACTATCATCAAACCTTAAGAAACACATGAGAATCCACACTGGAGAAAAGCCACATGTGTGTGTTCAGTGTGGAAACAGTTTCACATTAAAACAAAATCTTGATGTTCACATGAGGATCCACACCGGAGAGAAGCCGTTCACATGTGACCACTGTGGAAAAACATTTGTTACTGCATCACACATGAAGAGACACCTGACAGTTCATACGAAGGAGAAGCCACATTCATGTTCTGTGTGTGGAAAGAGTTTTTCACTGCTGGAGAATTTACGTAAACATGAGAAAATACATACTGGTGTGAGAGAGTACATGTGCTTTGAGTGTGGGAAAACTTTTAATACAGCTGAACCATTAAAACGGCACCAGAGAATCCATGCTGGAGAAAAACCTTAGAAGTGTTCACACTGTGACAAGAGATTCAATATGTCATCAAATCTGAAAACACATGAGAGGATCCACACTGGAGAGAAGCCGTTCACATGTGATCAATGTGGGAAGAGTTTTACACGATCATCATTCCTTAGAGTCACATGAAAATCCACACTTGAGAAAAGCCATGTGTGTGTTCAGCAGGGTTGGGGAGTAACGGAATACATGTAACGGCGTTATGTAATCAGAATACAAAAATACAGTAACTGTAAATCGTTACAGTTACGTCAAAAAACGTTGTAATCAGATTATAGTTACATTTTTAAAAAAGGGGGAATACTTTCAGGATTACAATGGTTTAATATAAAACTAAATAAATCAGTATTTTGGCATACTATCACTATATTAAAGGGTAACTAAACACTAAACCAACTCTTTAGTTAATGATGTGTAAGAATGGGGCTTTATTAATGTTGTTCATTGATTCAAGTATTTTTTTTTTATGGGCAGAGCAAACTAACAACTTCGAATTAAACTGTAGCGGTATCCGATTATAGATAAAGTTAGATAGATAGCTTTAGTCAACATGTAGGCCTATTTTAAAATAAACTATGTAGATTGTGTTGATAGATCTGCCATTTTCCCTATGATCCTCCTCCTGCTTGTTTCTTCACCTGCAGAACTTCTGATGATTCGGCTGTGCAGTTCCGCCTGGCACTGAGCATGATTCATGTGAGCATATGCGAATTTTTGGAGGCGTACATATTAATGATCCCGACTGTTGCGTCACAGTCGGTGTTATGTGGAGATTCAGGGGTGTTTTTCAAAAACGAGTTTTAAATAAGAAAGAGAAAACTTTGGTGTTTGAGACTCACTGTATGTCATCTCCATGTACTGAACTCTTGTTATTTAACTATGCCAAGATAAATTCAATTTCACATTCTAGGGCACCTTTAAGTGATGTATCGGTACTTTTACTGCGCTATTTTCCTTGTACCTGCCGTCACTACATTATATATTTATTTTTATAATAAGTCATGTGACTCCCGTCAAATCAAATCTCGCACGCGGAAAACTTAGCATCAGACCAGCATCAAACAGACACCTGGCAACAATTTATTTTAATCATGGAGGATGAGGAGGGAGGAATTGTGGTGGTGGATGCGCCAACATGCAACAGCTCAAATACAGCACTTCAGCATCCTTGGCCATACCTGAAAGAGCTTTTTGAAGTGAAGACGAAGAAGGGCAATTGTGTGATTATGTCATGTCTACTTTGCTTGCCTAAGCCAGTTGAAATCTCGGCATTCAAGAATTCTTCCTCTAATTTGAAAAAAACACATTGAGGTAAGTTTCGAATATCTGTATCATATATCTTGTTAAATTGTATAATAAAATTCATCATATAGTGCGCAAGTTTGTTCATGTAGGTCTATGGGTTTATCATGAGTGTGAATGTTTGACAACCGAAATTATTCTGCCAAAAATAGCAAAAAAAAAAAGCACTGAAAAGATTGAATAAATTTTACCGGACAATGGTGTTTTTGATGACGCGATCATAGCAACCATGATAGCTACCAGTGAGCCTAGAGTAAGAGGCACGGGCACTTTATAAAGGGGTTGTTGCTGGTTACTGTATGATGACTGAAATCATGAAATTGCCTTAAACAATTATTAAAAAAATAAACTGCAGAATGTTACTTTTTTTTAATACACGCACAAATTATATTCTGTTAGCGCTGCACGAGCTTGCGGTGCCATCTGCTGGAAACAGTTAATTTATTTTGTTTGTTTACCAGGCTTCAAAGTGCATTAAGCATAATCTATCATCACTGCTAGATTTTTGTCCCTTACATCGATTTCGTTTAGCATGTAAATGCATTAACCTGCTTTCTGTCGACTTATTGAAGTGGATATTTTAATGTAACGTGTTCTCACATGGTGATTTAAAATTTTAGTTCATGTATAGCAAATAACTTTCATAAAACATCAGATTTATATTTAAATCAAGTTTATTTTTTATTTATTTTTTATTTGTGAGCAAAAATGATCAGTGGTGAAAATTGTGTGTTACTCAATTCTGAAGTGTGTTCTTTTTACACAGAAAACATCCAATGAAATTAAAGCAGTACAATGAATGCATCTTGAAAAGAAAGAAAGAAAGAACTCAGAGGAACAGAGGTGTGATTCAGCTGTGAAACAGATGAAGATTAAAGACTTTGCTATGTCCTGCAGGCAGGTTACTCAGTCCACAATTGACAGGCTTGTAGTTGAGTTTGTCTGTGAGAGCCTTCAGCCCTTTACCATAGTTGAACTTCCTACATTCAAAAATCTAATCTGTACAATGCAACCTAGCTGTACAGTTATGTCCAGACCAACTGTGAAGCTGAGAATCGAGGAAGCAGCCGCAAAGATAAAGAAAAACATCATTGCTGAGATGGCAAAAGTCCGTTATATAGGTACCACTACTGACTGTTGGACAGCACGACAACACAGTTACATCGGATTGATGAACCTACTCTGGAAAGAAGGTCAGCTTCCATTGCCTTCAGACGCTTGAAAGGTTCACATACATTTGATTTGCTTGCAGGGACCTTGGATGACATCCACTCGGAATATGGCATGTCAGAAAAAATTGTCAGAACGACAACTGATTGTGGATCAAATTTTATCAAAGCCTTCAAAGTGTATGGTGAACAGAGTCAGGAAGAGTTAATTGGTGCTGACACTGCTGAGGCAGTGACACTGGAGTGTGAGAACGATGAAGAAGGATTTGAAGTTCAGGACACCTGTTCCATTTTAAACACTAACAGTGGGTTGGAGTATCATCTACCCAAGCATCAGCGAACGCGTGTCATATTCTTAATTTGGTGGCTACTGTGGATGCTTCCAATGCAGAGGACAGCAGTGAGGTATTTAAGAAGCTTTCCCGTTCAAATTTGCGAAATGCCAGGCATTGTACAATAAAACCAGCCGGTCTGCCATCAGTGCTGAGATTGTGCAAGAAGAATGTAAGCTGCAGTTCATTCAGCCCAACCACACACGATGGAATTCAGTGTACAATGCTGCAGAGAGGGTAATGCGGATCCTAAAGGAGCAGGGAGAAGCATCCCTTCGGAATGTATGTGCAGCATTCAAAATGAAAATGTAAGTTTGTTTGCTCAATCTCACTCTGTTCTAATTGGAATAGTAAAGAAATTGTTCACTTAAAACTGAAAACTGTCACTTACACACCCTCAAGTTGTTTCAAACCTGTATGAATGTCTGTCTTCTGCTGAACATAAAATAAGATATTTTGAAGAATGTCGGTAACCAAAAAGTTGATGGACCCCATTGACTTCCTTGGTAGGAAAAAAAAATACTGTCAATGGGGTCCATCAACTGTGTGGTTACCAACATTCTTCAAAATATCTTCCTTTGTGTTCAGCAGAAGAAAGAACTTCATACAGGTTTGAAACAACTTGAGGGTGTATAAATGACAATTTTCATTTTTAAGTGAACTATTCTTTTAAGATGTTTGTTTTGATTTTGACTTTATTTATTTTTTAAATAGGCTAAATCTAGTTTTGTAGTACTCGAGACCGGTCTTGGTCTCGAGACCACTTTTTGATGGTCTCGGTCTCGTCTCGGACTCAACCGCATTTGTACTCGGTCTTGTCTCGGTCTCGGACATTGAGGACTCGGGATTTTTTTCAAGACCATAACTGTGGAAATATCACTAAATTGCCAGTATATGTTGTCTAGTTTTTTTTTTGTTAACATCCTTGCTTTTATTGGATGTAAAACGTACTGATTCAAATCCATGCAACGTGACTCATTGGTCATTGCTAATTATGTATTTTTGTTACGCTGTCACCCATCCCCGCCCCCTTTCACTCGCACTCCCAAGAAAGTGAGCTGTGGTTGTCTGGGAGCGGGAGATGTCTGCAAAATCTTCAGTAATAAAATTCGGCTACAAAAATCATAAAGAATATATTTGTAAAACAACATCCAGAAGAAAGCATACAGCTTCTTGTAAATTCTGCAGTGCTTCGCTTTCAGAGACGGTGGGGACTACGTCAAACTTTTATCGTCACTTGGAAAGGAAGCACAAAGAAAGGTAAGCTAACGTTATGTGTAAGTTAAGTGATGTTAGCAAAGCTGGCTAGCTAACGTTAGCAATCTGCCTCGTACCAAAATGTTTTACCCCTCACACAAAGAGGTTTAAAACCTCAATATTAGCTATACATATTAATAGGGATGGGAATTGATACCGGTTCCACTGAAGAACCGGTTCTAAGTTTTATGAACCATCGATATTGTATGCCCTCGACGTTAACGAGTCCTCTTATCGATGCTCCTGCTCCAAAGTGAATTTTTGTCCCGCCATAGTCTTATTTGACCGGTGAGTAATGTAGATGAACTGCTGTGCTTGTGACAGGGCGCAACTGAAGAACGAGCAGAGAGAGAGAGAGCGCGCGCGCGCAATCTTTATTTTCGGAGCCAGGCGAAAGTATAAACAAGGCTTCACCCAGAGTCCTGCAACGGGTCGGGTATCCGCATAAAAGTGGCTAAAACGGGTGGATTGTGACATTCCTAAAATTCACGGGCGGGGACGTGGGCGGATAATGAACTCCTTGCGGGCGGGTAACGGATGAAAAATATGTATAATATTTGTATGTCTAAATTACCATAACACAGTACGCAAATATGTGTTTTAGTCAGGCCGTCCTTAAAAATATTCTTGTTTGCCGTAACCCGACCGACCCTGTCAATTTAGGACCGACCCAATTATTTTTTTTCCCCTTTTTAGTCCGACCGACTTGCCAGTTGTGAACTTGTGTTAAGACCTACCGATTTTTTTTTTTTTTTTACTCTTCAAACAACTAATACAAATGCAATAAAATGATATTAATTATATTTTAGTAAGTATTGTGTATATAAATTGCCCATATATAGGCCTACATACAAACATATACGGTCTTTCTTTTAAATAAAAACCGGTGGCGTCATCTATGATTATAAGGGCTGTATGCTATATGCGAAATGAAACCGAAATCGCGACACTCAGGGCCACGAACCTACAATTAAAACTTTCATAGAGATCTCAAACAGACATTAAAAACACCAAATATTAAGAATTGGCATATCAAGCAAAATAATATTCGATAAATGATCGAAAATCTCCCCCTCCACATGCTCACAATGCTCCTACATTAAATTTCTCTGTACTGTATGTGTTGTAGCCCTGTCATTTAAAAACGATTTAGTTTCATATTCATGTTTAAATAAAATAATATATTTTTTTAATTTCATGTTGATTATATGAAAAGTGAAAAGCATGAATAAGATAAGATGATCCCGAATATCGGGAGACAAATGCAGTGGGCAGACATGATTTTGACCATTTCATTAAGTTTGTTTATATAGAAAGCCTTTCTTTAAAGTGAATTTCGTTTCGTATTAATTATATCTTAATTTTAATCAATGTTTCATCAACCAATATCCTGGATTTAAATATAAATATAAGCAGGCAATAATCACGACACGGAGGCGCGGGCGCGTGAACTTGAGGCTCGTCTCTTAAATGAACCGAAACTCGGCGTATAAGCTACTTGCCTCACAGACCTGAGAAATAGAAAGCATGAAATGTCTACTTTTAAACAAAACAATTAAAAAAAGAAAGAAAACAGACTGCTCTCTGCTTATGCAATCTGTATGAAATGTGAATTTCTCTCTGGCGCGTTCACTACTGCGAAGATCGCGAGTCAGTCAGCATCGTCAACTTCAACTTTGACACAGAAAACACTTGTTTATTAATAAACAATTGAAATGTCTCCTTGATATATTTGACATATTAATAATCATTACTTTTCCCAGTTCTTTGTGACAGCTTTTAGGTGCGTTATTGGCAGCGCACCCTATGAACGCGTCCCCACCGCTCAATAGATTTTAGCTTGTGTGTGATTTATCGCGGGCACGGGTCGGGTAACGGGCCAAATATTAACGGGTCTGGGCGGGTGCGGATTTAATTTTGATATTATCACGGGTGACTTTTAAGTTCCAATTTACAGTTGCAGATCAAATATATAACTTTTTACCAGCATGCTCTCTCTGGCTCATACCATATCAATCATTTAACTTCCTTGTTTACCTATTTGAAAAATGTGATGGCCAAAATACCATTGATTTATATTGTGTTTACCCACACATGTGTTCTTATGCAGTAACATTACACAGATTTTACATACATTTATGAAGTTGCTACTTATTTTTAAGATTGTTCTTTTTATGTAATTGATATTCATATGAAGATATTTTACTGATGATATTTTACTGATTCCTCTTCCCTAAATTTTTAGGTTCTTGGAGTACAAGGCAGGGCAACAGACAGATGTCACACAGCCAACTATATCATTCTTTACACAGAAAGTGCAGCTCTACAGTCTACAATCGCCAAGGCAACAAGACATCAGTTGAAGCCATTGTTCAAGATTTAATAATTGGGTGTTGTCTGCCTCTGTCACTTGTGGAAAATGGACATTTTAAACACTTTCTTGGGATTATGGATAGTAAATACACACCAATCTCTAGAAAAACTATTTCTGAGAGACGGATACCAGAGTTGGTAAGGAAGGTCAAGGAAACTGTTTTGAAGAAACTTGAGACCCAGTCATCTGTGTCATTAACAACTGACATCTGGTCTGATCGCAGGCTACGCTCCTTCCTGGGAGTGACTGCCCATGTGTTCTATAAATCAAAGGATTCCTATGCAGTTGAATCCTACCTGCTGGACTGTAGGCGTTTTGTAGGCAGACCTACTGGAGAGCATATTGCTTCTGCCTTTGAGGAGATCACAGAAGAATATGGTATCCGTCAGAAAATAAGCTATATCATAACAGACAATGCCGCAAATATGAAATGCGCTTTCAAAGTAAACATGCCCCAACAGCAATCTGACGACAGTGAGAGTGAGGAGGATAATCTAGATGATGAGCACTTGTGGGAGGACATTACTTCAGTGGAAGACACAGAATTACCAGGTGAACGTCTTTCCTGCTTTGCACACTCTCTGCAGTTAGTTGTGAATGACGGCATGAAGGAGGTTAGGGCCATTTCCTGCACCATAGCCAAAACATCACGGTTCACAACTCTATTACATAGCAGCTCACAATTCAAAGACAAGTTTGAGGCTATGTTTGGCACTAATAGGACTGTTCCAGCTGCAAACAATACTCGCTGGAACAGTACATTCAAACAAGTACAGGCCCTCACAGCTCTGGACCACAAAGCCCTGAACGAAATGTGCAGCAAAGATTACGGGGATGTGGTGTTTAGTGTCCGTGAGTGGAACCAGCTGAAGGAACTGAGTGCAGTTCTTGCTCCATTTTCCGAGGCAACAGACCTGACAGAAGGAGAGAAATCAGTTACCATTAGCATGGTGGTTCCAACTGTCCTGGACTTGAATACACACCTCCTCAAGATGGAGGAGACCCGAATGCAGTGCCGGCCATTGGTCAGAGCCCTCCAGCAGTCTCTGGTGAAAAGATTCTCTGGAATCTTTACAAAAACAAACATGGGCAAAGACAGCGGAAAAGAGGAACCTTTTAACCACAATGTGTACTTTTTTGCTACCATGCTGGATCCACAGTTTGGCTTAAGCTGGGCGGACTTAGATGTTACCAATGGGGGAAATGCAACATCTGTGAAGAAGTTCAGAGATGAACTTAAGAAGACACTGACAGGTTAGTATACATTTTTATCCAGTGAAAATAAATGTCTTATTTGCAAAACTATGAATCCTAAATGTTTTAAATTAGTAGCCTATAAAAGCCTTAACTAGTCTTACAGTGGAATTCATAGTCTTCCTTTCATCTGTTTATTTTTGTCATTACAAATATTTTGTAATACTCTGGGCCAACTGAACCTGATACTCTTTATATTTAGGCTGGTAATCAATTGAACTTCACAGACCACATTGCAAGAACTGCCCGGTCATGTAGATTTGCCTTGTACAACATTAGGAGGATCAGACCCTTCCTATCAGAACATGCTACTCAACTCCTTGTCCAAGCGCTTGTTTTATCCAGACTTGACTATTGCAACGCTCTCCTGGCTGGTCTTCCAGCTTGCACAGTCAAACCTCTGCAACTGATCCAGAATGCTGCAGCCAGAGTGGTCTTTAACGAGCCGAAAAGGGCACATGTCACTCCTCTCCTCACAAAATTGCACTGGTTGCCAGTTGCCGCTCGCATCAAATTCAAGTCACTGACGTTTGCCTACAGAACAACCACTGGTTCTGCTCCCTTTTACTTTAACTCTTTACTTCAGACTTATGTGCCTTCCAGGAACTTGCGCTCTGCAAGTGAACGGCGTCTTGTGGTGCCATCTCAAAGAGGCACAAAATCTCTTTCTCGGACCTTTACCATGACTGTTCCCTGCTGGTGGAATGATCTGCCGAACTCAACCAGAGCGGCTGAGTCCATAGCCACTTTTAAGAAACGGCTGAAGACACTTCTTTTTCGACAGCACTTGATCCAGTAATACTAACACTTTCTCTCTACTACTCTATTCTGTTCTATAAAAAAAAAAAAATAATAAAAAAAAAAAAAATGCGTTGAATTAAACTGAGAAGGGTCATAGCACTTGCATTTTGTTGTCCTACTGCTAGTTTAACTGCTTCTATTGTTCTCATTTGTAAGTCGCTTTGGATAAAAGCGTCTGCTAAATGAATAAATGTAAATGTAAATGTAAATAGTACTTGGAACACTCTGTACTTTGATTTCTCTCTAAAGGTGAGTATGATGGGCTAGTATAAAGTGAGTTTGGTTTATGTACAATAGGCATATCATCAATTACCACACCAAGGTTCCTGGCTGATCTAGATGAAGTTATGGATGACGAGTCTAGCTGAATGGTGAAGTTGTGGTGAAGTGTTGGGTTGGCCGGGACCACGAGTAGCTCTGTCTTCGCAAGGTTTAGTTGAAGGTGGTGGTCCTTCATCCAGCCAGAAATGTCTGTCAGGCAGGCTGAGATACGATCAGCTACCGTCGGATTGTCGGGCTGGAATGAGAGGTAGAGTTGTGTGTCATCAGCGTAGCAGTGATAGGAAAAACCATGTTTCTGAATCACAGATCCTAGTGATGTCATGTAGATGGAGAAGAGAAGTGGTCCAAGCACTGAGCCCTGAGGCACTCCAGTAGCTAGATGTTGTGTCTTAGACACCTCACCCCTCCACGAAACCCTAAAGGACCTACCTGAGAGGTAAGACTTGAACCATTGGAGTGCGGTTCCCGAGATGCCCTTCGTCTTTAGGATTGACAGGAGGATCTGGTGGTTAACTGTGTCAAAGGCAGCAGACAGATCCAGCAGGATGAGAACTGAGGATTTGGAGGCTGCTCTTGCCAGTCTCAGAGCTTCAATTACTGAGAGCAGGGCCGTCTCAGTTGAGTGTCCGCATTAAAAACAGTAGGCCAATGGTGAGATTTAGTACAGTAGCACCTTGTAACCTAAATAAATAACTATTCATAAAATAATTTCATTACTGACCTCTGCAGTGAATGAAATAACCAGAATTTACATTAACTTGCTATGTTTATTTGAATAACAAAAAGATAATGTAATTGATAATTTAAAAAATGTGTCTTATAAAAGGTGCTAAAAGTATTTCATTTAACTCTGATATGTGCATATCCTTTTAAATCTAACTCATTGTGTTTGTGTTTTTCAGACTCATTGATCTTAGAGGTGGAGAACATGATGGTCATAAAGATGATCATGAAACTGCCTCAGAAGCCATGAATGTGGATCCAGCCAGTGATTCGCTACCACCCAAATGCTCTCACCTTCTGTCCCGCTACAAGGCACACAAGAAGAGCGGCTCAGTCCAGGATTCAAGTATTGTAACACTGATAAGCAAATACTTTGCTTATTGACAATGCACTTGTCTTCTGGGCCAAAAACCATGCTAGATTCCCACAACTCCACAATTTGGCATTGAAGGTGCTGTCAGTCCCTGCCTCCTCTGCACCAGTGGAGAGGGTTTACAGTAGAGGAGGCATTATAATGAGACCTCATCGAGCACGTTTAGGTCACAGAATGTTGCAATCTCTCATGTTTCTAAAATGCAACCAAACTTGACTTTAAACTGATTTCCATTGATGTAACTTTTGAGGTGTCCATCTACTCCTCTATTGCAACTACCGTGCAACTATGTGGTTATCCTTGGTCTTGAGCTTGAATTCATGAAGAGTGTTTTGCCACTGCAGTTTTTTAAGGTTTGGCATATGATGAAACTGCTCCCAATTAAACAGTTGTGTATTTTTATGTAGCTTTGAAAACTTATAAAAGCTGACACATTCATTCAAAAGCAAACTTAAATCTGTAAAAGAGAGAAACTTGTGTCTTTAGTTCTTACTGTCGATGATTGTTTCTGAGCATCTACATTTAACATAGACTTACTGTATTCATATTCAGCTTTACTTTTAATGCAGCGGAAACCCCTGGTTGAATGTTTAGATGTTGCTGTATAGATTGACTTTAAAGTTAATGTTTTGAAGTAAGTAATAACTCAAAACAACCATTGAATATGTATCTTGGGCATTTTTGCACACTGTAAAAGATGCTGGATATAATTTACTGTTTTTATAGTTTTTGTGGTGTTGTGCAACTACTCATCTATGCGTTTATCCATTGCAGTGAGCTTAAATTTATGAAGAGTGTTTTGCCACTGCAGTTTGTTGAGGTTTGGCATATGATGAAACTACTCCCAATAAAATCAACTTTGTACTTTTATAAATCACATGCCGTTAGGCCACTGACTTTCTGACCTCTTTGTATTAAATATCTTTTGTTGCTTTGATTACACATAAAAGCTATAAAAGACTCTTACTTACAATAGTTGTTCCTAAACATCAACATTTCACATAGAATTACTGTGTTCATTACAATGCACAGCTTTTTTTTTTTTTTTTTTTTTTTTTTTTTTTTTTCACATTTAGCTATGTGGTTTTGAAAAAAAAAAAAAAAAAAAAGGTTTGTTGTTGGTTTAAAAACAACATAACTTTATGTATTGTTTATAAAAGGCGGAGAAAAGTGAAGACTTTAGTGATGAACAATGAATAATTGTTTTACATTCTGTACTAAATGATGGAAGTCACCCAGGAGTATTGAATAAAGATGGTTAAGTTTATTTTTGCTTTGAGTGTTTAAAATCTAGGTGTTTTTTTGGGAATGTGGATCTTTCAGATCAATTTGAGAAGCTCTTTTGATCATGTTTCACATTTTATTGTGTCATGTAGTGTGGGGCGCTGGTCTTGGACTTGACTCGGACTTGGTCTGAGCCTCTAAAAGTCTTGGTCTTGTCTCGGTCTCGATACACTCTGGTCTTGGTCTTGTCTTGGTCTCGGGTTAGGTGGTCTTGACTACAACACTAGCTAAATCCTGCTGAAGTTTCTTACCTCTCTGAACACTGCATTGTAAAGAAAGCCTGTATCCATGGCCTTGAACATCCTTCAGTCCGAAACAAACACTCAGATGGGGTGGCTGCTTCCCACAATCTACCTTCTTGATTCAAAGCTCAAAAAGATGGAGGCTTCAGTCAAGGTATGTCTTCCCCTTATTCATGCTCTGCAGCGGGGTCTACAAAAGCGCTTTGGGGAGTTTATGGAAGATCCGGAACTCATCAGTGCTGCAATTCTTCTTCCCAAATTCAAAACGTCATGGACGGACGAGGCCCACATCATAAAAGCAGGTAAGATATTTTGTATATGAGTACAGATTACCTGATGAAATTGATATTATGCCAATATCTGTTAAAGAGCGAAAACATGCAGTTTTGTTTTTTAATGTCAGGAGTCATGGGTACATTTTGCTTATCCATCCCACTTGTAACTTTTCCACTACTGCATATGGGTTTGTGTGGAGTTAAGCTATCGGTTCAATGTTTATTTACTTGCCTACTCTAGCACAGTCAGACTGTGAAACAATGTTAGAAAAGACAAGGGTATAGGGTTATAGGTTGTAAATGCAGCAGTGCTTATGTAGCAAGTAGGCGCATGCGCACTACTTGAGGGAGGCGCATGCGCACACGGTGACTCGCAGCTACAGGTGTCGGTGTGCTTGTTTGTGCTTTGTCAGTTGTTTTCTTTGTTTTTCTGCGTCTCAAAATAACTTTTTTCTCTCAACACTGTCGGACGCGGAGATTTGTTCTATACCCTACTGAAAAACTGGAAAAAGAGAGGCTTGATGGAGAAAATGGGGATTATTGTTTTACTGACTTTGATCCACCTGAGTTTGTGTGTGTTTGAAGCACCTCAGGAGTCGGTAAGAATCAAATATTCCCGGGAGTTTCTTTTACAATGGTACAAGCCTAACAACGTGAAACAACCCGCGGGATTTGGTTATCCTGATTTGGGAAGTTTTTCACCTGTTGCTGTTGGACAAAAACAAAATCGCTCGCGACAAAAGGATTCTACATTTAAAATTCGGAAGAGAGGACGGAAAGGAGGTGTTCGTCAGAAAATGAAAAAGCAAATTCTTTCTAAAATTCCTCTCCCTACAATTTTGTTAACGAATGTGCAGTCTCTACGTAAAAAGACGGATGAGCTTCAAGCTATGGTGAAATTCCAGCATGACTTCAGGAATGTTTGCGTGATGGCGTTCACGGAGACGTGGCTCTCCGAGGGGGATTCGGATTCGAGCCTACGACTGGATGACTTCGGAGTGCCTGTTCGCATGGATCGGGATGAGACAGCAACCGGTAAAGCGCAAGGAGGTGGGGTATGTCTGTATATTAGAGAAAGCTGGTGCAAATCTGTGCACGTTAAGGGGAGAGTGTGCACGAAAGATATCGAGTTATTGACTGTGGCACTAAGACCTCAGTACTTGCCCCGGGAGTTTCCTCAGCTGTTCGTTACGGTAGTTTACATCCACCCCCGAGCAAATGAGGATAATGCAGTAAGGGAGATTGAACGTGTGGTTCATGAACTGAAATCTGCATCTCCTGACGCACCCTGTTTTATTCTGGGAGATTTTAATAAGTGTTCTTTGAAGAAATCACTGGGCCACTTTAATCAGTATGTAACCTGCCCAACACGTAAGCATTCAATTCTGGATTTGTGTTATGGGTCGATTAAAGGAGCTTACAAGTCATTCGGGAAACCTCCTTTGGGAACCTCAGATCATAATATGGTTTTACTTGTCCTATATAAAACTGTTCTGAAGCGGGAAAAGGCACAGGTAATTAAGACGAAAGTCTGGTCTGAAGATGCTACGTTACGTTTAAAAGGGTGTCTGGATTGTACAGATTGGACTGTTTTTATGGACTCTGGTTCAGACATTGATCAAGTAACAGATGAAATTTGTAGTTATGTGACATTTTGTGAGGACATGTTAATACCTGTGAAATCGTTTAAGAAATTTCCAAACAGTAAACCGTGGGTTACAAAATCACTCAAGATTCTTCTGTCAAAAAGAAATAGGGCTTTCAAAGAGGGTAATACTGTAGAGCATTATATGCTAAAAAGAGAAATTAAGTGTGAAATAAAGAGGGCTAAAGCAGTTTATAAGGAAGATCTCGAGTTCAAATTGAAAAATGGAAATTTAGGTTCTGTTTGGGAGGGGATGCATTTAATTACAGGTCAGGATAGTAGGAAAATAAATAATAGAATTAGTTTGAACGGATTCAGTTCAGATGCAGCTTTATCACAGGATTTTAATCATTTTTATATGAGATTTGATACTCATGATTTTAAATCAGAAATTGAGGATTTGAAAAATAAGTGTAGGATAAACGGAGATAATGTTGGTGTCCCCTTTGATGTAGGAGATGTGATAACAGTTTTTAAACAATGTAAAATCAGGAAGGCACCGGGGCCTGATAATATAGGGGGTCGTTTACTCAAGGAATGTGCTGAGCAGTTAGGACCAATATTTTATGACATTTTTGCCTGGTCCCTAAAAATACAAAAAGTACCTGCACGGTGGAAGCAGTCTACTCTGATTCCATTGCCAAAAAAGCAGAATGCACAGTTATTAGATGATTTTAGACCTGTGGCGCTCACATCCTTAGTGATGAAATGTTTAGAAAAATTAGTTAAGAGAGAAATTATGCACAAGATTGAGAGTTCTCTAGATCCTCTTCAATTTGCGTACAGAAATAAGCGAGGCGTAGAGGATGCTGTCGCAACTCTCTTACATTTAGTATTTCAGCATTTAGAGAAGCCGAAAACTTTTTGTTAAATTACTTATTGATTTTTCATCTGCCTTCAATACTATTCAGCCACACATTTTAATTGACAAACTCATTGAAGAATTTGGGTTGGATTTGTATTTGGTAGGCTGGATTTTAGATTTCCTTGTAGAGAGAACACAGAGAGTCAAAGTAAACGACTGTTATTCTGAATGGTTGGTGTCATCGACTGGGTCACCTCAAGGGTGCGTCCTCTCTCCCTTATTATTTATTTTGTACACTAATGCGTGTAAGAGTAGTTTTGGAAATAGGCACATCTTAAAATTTGCTGACGACTCTGTAATCGTTAGCTTATTAAGTGAGGTGGATTCTACGCATGGTCCTGTTGTTGAGGATTTTATTGTTTGGTGTCAGAATGCTTTTTTAAAACTTAATGTTCAGAAAACTAAAGAGATGACTATTGATTATAGATTGAGGGGGAAATCAATTGATGATAAGCAGATAAGTATTAATGGAGCGGGTATCCAGAGTGTTGAACAGTACAAGTATTTGGGTACTGTATTAGATTGTAAATTGACGTTTTCCGCAAATACTGATGCTTTGTGTAAGAAGGGGCAGCAAAGATTGTATTGCTTACGGAAACTGAGGTCATTTAATGTGGATAAAACATTGATGTGCATGTTTTATAGATCCTATATTGAGTCGGTTGTATCCTTTTCATTGTTGTGCTGGTTCAACTCTCTGAATGTGAAAAATAAAAACCGTATTGAGAGGATGGTAAATCAGGGAAACAAAATAACAGGGAGGAAGCAGATGACTATGGCTCAGTTATACCATAGACAGGCTTTGGGTAAAGCCGAGAACATTTTGTTAGATGATTCTCACCCCTTGTATTCTGAGTTCTATCTTCTCCCGTCTGGTAGCCGGTATAGAACTCCGCTTAGTAAAACTAATCGGTTTAAAAATTCATTTGTCCCCTCAGCTGTGAAGTTTTTAAATTCTAGGTAAATGTATTTATTGGGTATTTTCTCTTTTCTCCTATTTTTGTGTATGTGTGTGTGATCCTGTTTTATGTGTATGCTTGTTTGCTGCAACCAAATTGCCTTCGGGAAATGAATAAAGATGAACTGAACTGAAGTGAACAGCTTTATTTAATTTCTAAAATATCCATGACAACCCCAATACTTGGTCCATACCACACTGGTAAACATGCCATAGTTTGTCTATCAGCATTATCCACAATTATCATTAATTTCTGTATTATGTGTATATGATAGGTATGGATTACATTCTGCGTCATCTTGATGCCATGAAGGACACCCAGGAAAACGAATCACAGCATGTTGTCTCTGACGAGGATGACTTCTTTTCTTGGATGGATACTTGGTTTGTGCCTCAGAAGTGATGCAACTGCTTCACTCATTTCCTTTGGTGAAAAGGCTAAGCCTTAAACTGAACACACCCTTGCCTGCCTCTGCAGCATGTGAGCGCCTTTTTAGTTGTGCTGGGCAGCTGTTTACACCTAAACGAGCAAGGCTGGACAGTACAAATTTTGAGAATCAGCTCATTGTAAAACTGAACAACAAATTAAAAATGTAAGCTCGTTGACCCCTACATTAAAATTGCAAGTCTGCGTTCATGTTGAGAGACTTTGTCAATTATTGCATGTTATATTCACTTTAATCTAATTTGTGCTACCGGCTCATCTTTTTATGTAAAATTGATAATGTACAATGCTTTGCAACCTTTTTCAATTAACCTGCAAGAAAACCTCTACAGAATGGTTGTCATAAATGTTACCAGATTTCTCAAATATTACATGGCTGTAGCAGTCAAAAATAAAACTGTTGGAGAAATATTGAAATACTGTTTCTTTTTTTTCTTCTTTTTTTGTTCTTTCTGTGTATCTGGGATAAAAGAGTAAGCTACATTTTCAATTTGCAGGGTATAAGGTGGACTAACATTCATAGCATAATACTCACTACTCACTACTCTTGAGTACTTTTAAAAGGGCTACTTTTTACTCCTACTTTGAGTAGTATTTAGGACAGGTACTTTTACTCTACTATCACTACATTTTTTGACAAGTAACAGTACTTTTACTTGAGTATGCTTTTTCAGTACTCTTTCCACCACTAAGTAGTATATGATACTGGGCATAATTGTACAAGTAGATATTGTGCTAATAGCATACAACACATAAGATAATGCACAAGACAGTGCAAGCAGGGTACCAAAGAACAAAAGGCACTAGAGCAGAGGTAAATTGAGTGTGAAATTATAGGAAAGGGGGGTCAACATGTGCAGCGAACAGGCAGAAGCTCTGATAGATGTGCTTTAAAGGATGTGAGAGAGATGGTGTTCTCAAGTTTCAGTGTCTTTTGTAACTCATTCTAGTCGTATGCAGCTGCAAACTGGAAGGCGCTATGGCCGAAGGAAGTATTTGCTTTTGGGATTACTAGGGAGATGTACCTGCTAGAGTGCAGGTTACGGACGGGTAAGGCAATAGTGAGGAGAGAGTTCAGATACAGAGAGTTCAATACAATTTATTTATATATATAAAATGGTACCAGTGGGTCAGGCGTCGAGTATGTAGAGGGGGCCAGCCCACTAATGCATATAGATCGCAATGGTGGGTGTTAAAAGCAGAATTGGTGACAAAACAGATGGCACTGTTGTAGATCACATCTAACCTTTTCAGAAGGGAGGTAGAGGCAGTTCTATAAATGACATCACCAAAATCTAATATTGGTAAGACCAGCGTATGTTTGGCAGCATAAGTGAAAGAGGCTTTGTTTCTGAAAAAGAAGCCAATTCTAGATTTAATTCTGGTTTGAAGCTTGTTAATGTGGAACTGAAAGGTAAGTGTAATTATCTAACCAGATACCTAGGTATTTATAGGTGTTCACATAATCTAGTCTAGATCCATCCAGAGTCAAAATACTAGTCAAGTTGGCGGGTATGGGCAGTGTGCGATTGAACAGCATGCATTTAGTTTTGCTGGAATTTAGGAGCAGCTTAAGTCCCCAGAATGCATTCTGAATGGCATTGAAGCTTTTTTGGAGATTGGTTAGCACAGTGTCCAATGTAGGACCAGATGTGTATAAAATGGTGTTATCTGCGTAGAGGTGGATCTGAGTGATACCAGCGGCAAGAGCAACATCATTGATATACACAGAGAATAGTATTGGCCCGAGAATCTAACCTTGTGGCACCCCCATCGAGACATCAATAGGTCCAGACATCAGACCCTCAGATTTAACATGTTGAACCCTGTCAGAGAAGTATTTGGTGAACCAATCGAGGCATTTTTTTTTCGATAAACCAAGGCTACCAAGTCTGCCAATGAGGATGTGATGGTCGCCCGAGTCGAAAGCCTTGGCCAGGTCAATAAATACGGCTGCACAGTAATGTCTTTTAACAATGGCAGTTGTAATGTCATTTAAGACCTTGAGTGTAGCAGAGGTGCAGCCATGACCAGCTCAGAAACCTGATTGCATGGCAGAAAGTGTATTGTGGGATTCAAAATGTTTGATCATCTGCTTGCTTATCTGACTTTCGAAAACTTTGGAGAGACAGGGCAAGATCGATATCGGTCTATAACAGTTGGGGTCCAGCGTGTCACCCCCTTTAAAGAGGGGGATGACTGCTGCTGTTTTCCAATCTTTAGGGATCTCTGAGGATACGATGGAAAGGTTGAACAGACTAGTAATAGGAGTTGCAATGATTGCTGCTAAGAGTATTAGGAAGGTCGGATCCAGATTATCTAGTCCAGCTGATTTATAAGGGTCAAGCATTTGCAAATCTTTCATGACAGCTGCTGGTTGAATTTGTGTGAAGGAAAAATTAGAGGGACTAAGGCAAGGTGATGCGGGGGGTGAAGAGCTTATGGCCATATGGGTAGCCAAATTGAACACATGGACAGCCATAGCAAAATGCTTATTGAGATTTTCAACTATAGCAGTTTTGACAGTGGTGATGGTGTTGTCTAGCCGCAGCGCAATAGGCAGTTGGGAGGAGGTGTTCTTATTCTCCATGGTCTTCACAGTGTCCCAGAACTTTGAGTTGGTACTACAGGCCACAAATTTCATCATAATATATATATAGGATAATAATATTTGGAATAATAATTTTGTATAATGTTTTTAATAATAATAAGTCATCATAATTATTATTAGTCATATTAATATATTAAGTGCAAACAAGCACAACAAACCTGGTGTTCTTTATAAAAAATATTTGTTAAAGCATGCATTAAAAAATAATAATAATCCAAAAATCACAGTTTTAACAAAAAAATTGCTATTAGATTTTTCCCCAAATTGTGCAGCCCTAAATACTTGACATCTGAAAGATACAGTGTATGGAAGAGATTTAGGCCCCATCCACACTACTGCATTTTCGTTTAGAAACGGAGAATTAAAACGAATAAGATCTCTGTCCACACCAGCATTTTAGCTGCGTATTAGAATTGATCTCAGTCCACTTTAAAACGACTGAAAACGCGAATCACGTGACCATTCACCAACACTGAGCACGTGCGTGCACCATGACTGATGACACCCAATCATAGAGCCGAGCGTGAGCCTCTGCGCCATCGTTTCTAAAGTCCTCCGTTTTGACCCGTCTTCACTAAAACGCCCTCCGGAGATTCAAAACACAAAACGGGGTTGGCAGCGTTTCTAAACTTCTCTGTTTTAGGTCTTCGTTTTTTGCCGTTTTAGTCTGGACGGGAGGTGCAAACGTAGCAAAAGCTCTCCGTTTCTAAACGAAAACGCAGTAGTGTGGATGGGGCCTTAATGTTACAAAATCAAAGTCTTTCACAGCCTTTCCTTAAGTACTCAGATAAGGATAATTATTCTCCAAATTGAGGCATGGAATAACAGCTGGAGTTTGCATTGACTGGGATCACAGACTGGGGGAGTTCACACCTTATTGAGGAACAGGAGGTAATTTGGTTTGGAGACCCTGGGAAAGGACACACACACACACACATTAGAAACAACATCTCTAAACTCTCACTTCTTTTACATTTTGTTCTGTTTCTCTGGACACGAGAGCATTGTACCAGTCACACTGAGACATTTCAAATGATACCAGACATGTAAAGATCATTATATTGTCACCGCTAGGGCCGAGGACAACCACCACTCCGGAGGAGCTACACCAAAGTACCACACTAAAAGGCAGACAATGACTTGATGTAAAAGCTTGATTCTTTTTATTGAATATAAAAACACTTTAAAGGAATGTCACTGCCACCAAACTCTTCATAGGGCCTCTCGCCTAAGCAGGGCTTCTGTGGAGGAAGACTCCAGTCGGCCACCAGTTGGTCTCTTCCTTGCTCGGAGCAATACAGGGGGGAGAGAAGGGATGAGGGACGAATGCCTTCGTCTAAGCAACAGCGGGGGCTGGGTAGCTCTGCTCATGGGACCACAATAGAAGGAGGGAAGAAGGGGCGGGAAACGGATTGGTCCAGAGGCCAGAACCCGTAGATGGCAGGCAGCAGACCAACGTAAGTGGTGGGCAGGACGCAGGGGGGACCACGGATAAGGATCAGCAGACGAGGGGGGGATTTCTCTTCTCACAGGACAGCATCAGATCACCGAGTGTCACCTCTCCTTCACAGGACAACAGGGATGGGACAGAGAACCAGGACCTTTTTTCAGTGGGGAGCAGCGAGTAGTAGATGGTAGGCAGAGCACGAGGGGCTACAGGTGGGTGGCAGCAGACGATGGGCTTCCTCTTTTCACAGGACAGCGACGACATGCAGTGGCGGATAACAGTTTCTCTGTATTCACAAAACAGCAGTGGTAAGCACAGAATCCCACAGTCAACAACTGAGCCTTCTTACCCCAGAACATTGATGACAGGCGGCAGTGGCAATTAGCAGCTTCTCTATGTTCACAGAACAATGGTGAGTTCAAAACCCTGGGAACATTAAAAAGCAACCACTTGGAGGAGCGTAGCTGATAACTTGCAGAATTCAGACAGAGGAATAATCAGTACAGAATCCAGCAGTTAACAACTGAGTCTTCTTACCACAGGACAGCAATGACAGAATGCAGCAGCGGATATCAGGTTCTCTATGTTCACAGAACAACAGTGGTGAGTACAGAATCCAGCAGTTAACAACTGAGTCTTCTTAACACAGGACAGCGATGGCAGACAGAAGTGGCGGTTAGCAGTTTCTCTATGTTCACAGAACAACAATGGTGGGTTCAGAATCCAGCAGTTAACAACTGAGTCTTCTTAACACAGGACAGCGATGGCAGACAGAAGTGGCGGTTAGCAGTTTCTCTATGTTCACAGAACAACAATGGTGGGTTCAAAATCCAGCAGTTAACAACTGAGTTTTCTTCCCATGGGACAGCAATGACAGAATGCAGTAGCGGATATCAGGTTCTCTATGTTCACAGAACAACAGTAGTGAGTACAGAATCCAACAGTTAACAACTGAGTTTTCTTACCACAGAACAGCGCTGGCAGGCAGCAGTGGTGGTTAGCAGTTTCTCTATGTTCACATTAATTCTTGGTTCCCCACCGGGCTGGACGATCTCTGACTGAGCCTTCAGAGTGCTGGTAACATCAAGCTTTCAAACACTCGTGCATGTATCAAACCAATTTAAATCTTCACACGTGCTCACTTCAATCGTCAGACACTGCAATGACACACCACTTAAAAGTGAAAAGGGTACCTTCACCTCAGCTCGTCGGACCGGCAGATCCACTATAATGATACGTTCAAAGGGAGACACCAGGTTCGATCAACAATCCGTAATTCAAAGCACACTCGTACCTTCAAACTGCCGCCTCTGCCTCTCGTCTTCTCGTACCTCAATTTTGGTCAAGTCCGCCTTGCTTGTCTGCACCTCTCCTCTTCAAACTGCCGCTTCTCTCTTCTCAAACCGCCACACACACTGAACTTTTTGACCGCCACACACACTGAACTTTTTGACCGCCACACACTGAGCTTTTTGACCTCCACACACACTGAACTTTTTCTCACAATGCCACTCTCCTCCGCTTCGGACTCGGCCGCTCTCTCTCGCCTGCTGCCCGCTGCCTCCGTTCTGCCCCTCCGCTTCACCCCTCTCTTCTTCAATGCGCCGCTTTTTAAATCCGCGCTCCAATCCGCTGCAGCTGTCGCTCATCAACATGGGCGGCCATGACAGGTAACCGGAACCAAACTGGTGTCACACCGGAACTGTTTCCGCAAGGGAACTCGTTCCGTTTATTATAGTTCCTACTTGTCACTCCGTGACAATATTCTGCTATGATCACTCACAGTGAACTGAGTGAAGGGGAGAATGGGTAAAGGGACTGAAGTGGGAGAAGGAACAAATGAGAAGGAAGGACCGGAGGGAAAAAGCTTTCCTGCATCTTCACTCTGTGGGCTGTGAAACAGAAGCCTGTGTGTGTTTGTGTTGTCCGTATCTCAGAAGATCAAAGTATCTGAGGTTATTTCAGCCTTAAACTGTTACTTCTGACATGATTTTCCTCTTTTAAAAACAGCATTTATAAAATTGTGAAACACTCACGAAGTGACATCATCTGGGCTCTTTCTACTGCATGATGGGAAGACAAGAAAATAATCTCAATCCGTTGTCTGTATTCATCAACCCTGTTACCAAAGTTACTGTAAGAAGAAAAATCTCTAGAACTATGAATAACTTCTACTATTTATGAGAAATGCAACTTCAGCAGTAACTATAAATCAGATTTAAACTGAATCTAATGATGATCTAATAATTTTATTGCAATTAATGCAGCTTTGAGAAAATCAAACAATGTTTAGATTCATATGGACATACAGTATAATGGTGTAGTTATTTACCTGAGTGTCATTCATGTTTTTGTGTTATTGATGTTTTATCCATGTCATATTGTGAGAAATAACAGTATTGTCTTTCAATAGAGCTGTTTTACAGGCTTTTATCATGTATCCTGACTCAAATAATGTGTTTCTAACAGCAAACACTCAGAATAAAGTGATATGATCTGCTGATGATCCTGAATGGCTTGTTGAATGAGTGTTGATAGTCTGAGGCTCATCAATATTAACAGATCTGCTGAAAACACTCTTTATTTCATGACAATAGTTCCTGTTTTCACCTCATTTATTATGCTGATGTCTTCAGATCTCCTGTAAATTGACACTTAAAGCTCATTTTATTGGTGTCAACAGACTGAGGGGATTTGTTGGCTATATGTACATTTATTTCTGAGTTTAACTGTTTTTCTTATCATTATTTGTATTTGGAAGAATTTACATTAAGATATTAAAGTTTTCTTTATTTCTGCATATTGTAGAATATTTTTAATGATTATTAACTGTATTAAGAGAATATTAACAAAGACATGATACTTTATTATACTTTATTATGCATCAGAGAAGCAAAGCATGCGACTGGAATGGATGGAAATGCTCTTATGGTGAAGCCCTTAGTCTCATTTTCACTATTTAAAACACAAGTATATGGTATGTATTGATCACCTTTGAGGTGTATATATTTTCGATACTGGACTCTGGAGTTGCTTTTGCAAAAGCATTCAGCTTTATTAGATAAAATAATTTCTTGGATAGTAAAGCTTATTTTCTGGCATCAAAACCCCAAGACTTTAAGATTGATTTTTAATGAAGTGACAGACTCCACAACTATTTTTTAATGAAGAAGGAGAATAATTATGAGAATAATTAGGGTTATGAATTGAACTAGCATCAGTTACTTTATGATAGACAGGCAGACATGATATCAAGCGGGAAGGAAGTCAACCGGAAGTTGAAGTCGGCCGCGTGCCACCATCTTGTAGCAGAACTTCACCTGCTGTTAGCATCCCATTGACTCCCATTCATTTTGGCGTCACTTTGACAGCGAATAACTTTACATCTGAGGCATTTAAAGACTCCATTTGTCCATTATTTATTTCTAAAGAAACACGACAATGTATAAAATGCTCCATTACCTTGTAGCTTATGGCCCCGTAGAAGCAGTTTTTGTAAAAGTAGGCTAATGATTGCGTCATAACCACGCGACTCTCTGTCGCACAGTAGAGATTATCGTATGGACAGGAGGAGAAGCTCGCGGGCAATCGGGGGGACGTGGAGGCAAAATGACAAAATAATGAATACCTAGTAAAAGTTGCTCCTGCTCCAAGCTCATGGACACCTCCTACTCACACTCTCCGTCTCTGCAAGATTCGGAAGGGAATGATTCAGATTTCTCTTGGCACAGCTACTAGAAGACAGATGGGTTGCTCACGTGGTCCGTGTAACGCTTTGCTCGGTTTGAGTCTGCGCGTCAGGAAAGGAAGTGCTAAGAAATCGCTAAAAATGGGCTTCACTTGTCTCAATTGAGATCCAATGAGATGGCTCTGTCCACTTCTTATACTGTCTATGCATGATATCCAGATGCATGATTTTACAGATGTGTCATTAAGTTAAAAAAAAACTCATTTACTGATTTTTGGCAGATCAGCTCCTCTCACAATTACATCATCAGTGAAGCTCCTCCCACAGCAATTCCCCAATAAATGCTGTAAATTCCCATCAGCTTCAAGTGAAGGCGAGCATCAGAGCATCAGGAAGAGCTGAAATCTGCAAAGACTGAGTTTATTAAAGAGGACAGTGAGAACATGAGTGATCCAGAACCCTGCAGAATGAAACACACTGAAGATCCTGAAGCACAAAGAGGTTGGTGTTTATTCTTCATTCATTCATGATGCTGAAGAACATTCATGTTAGAAACATTCAAACAAGTCATCACTTTCAGATAAACAGTTAAACTATGAAATGATTTTCAACAAATGTTCAGTAAAGGAGGTTGGAGAAACTTTCATATAGATTGTCAACTTCAGGTCAAATTATCTCCCTTATTTACACTTATTTTATATCTGTGTCTGGTTTACATACAGTTGTAACAGTTCTGAAAGGCTGTTCCATTTCTTGTGATGTAATGTTACTCCCCGCCTCAAGGGGGATCTAGAGAGGTTTCTACGGGAAGGGCTATCCTTTTAAGAGAGACAAGTAAGAGTGTTTAGAGAGGTACTGGCATGGTTTTGAGTGTTTGCTCAACTGAGCTGGATGCAAGAAACCCTATTATGAGGAACTTTATTGGTTCTACAGCTCAATGTAAGTTGTGTATATTTTGTAATTCTATGTTTATTATGTGTCAGTTGCATATTTTGATTTGTGTTTGCCTATTTGTTCAGAGGGTTCATCAACACATGCATTGATAAAGTAACTCCAATAAAGTAATAGCCTAATTAGCAATTACTTGTTTACATAGGATAATAATGCATTTTATTTTATTTATGTACCTATTGCTAAAAGCACTATATAAATAAAAGTGACTTGACTTAACTAACGTATCAGTTTAAAGCATTTTTTAATCAAAGTGCTATGGTAGGTCAAACTACCTTTTCTTAACATTTTCTTGTATTGATAATGTTAATTTCCTGTCATCTCTTGGAATATCTGAAAGCCATGTTTTTGCTAATATGTGTCATTATTAGCAGAACACATTTTGGGGAAATTTATGTTGTTGCAGGATGATGTTTTCCCCTCTTGTTATGAGTCTTTTTAGTTTATGTGGCTGTTTCACATCATGCTTGACATTCTCCATTGTGTTTTAAAGGACACCTATTATGGCATTTAAAATGTTCCTAATATTGTTTTGGGACTCCTACATGCATGCAATGACAAAAAAAACACTTTTGTTTTCTTATAATATGCATTTACTTTTACCTGATTTGCTCACCGACTCCCAAATGATTCGTTCAACGACTCATTTTTCCAAACCCCTCCTTTGCGTGACGCTAATCTGCAGTGATTGGTCAGATGACCCAGTCAGTTGTGATTGGTATACTACGTAGTTTGTAGTAAAAAATTCAAAATCAGAGAAGGAATTTGAGTTGATTTATGTTAGCGATCATAGCCCAAAGTTCGGTGGTAAACACCCAATCAGTTATTGTTTGCGTTAGCTCAACGCATAAACATATTGATAAAGCACTGCAGTACTACAAGGTATTGCTCTATTCTTTATGACAACTCCAATAACAGCGACAAACATTTCACGTATTTCAAAAAAATTGACATTGGAGACCTAGAAGCTGCGCTGAGCGTAACTTGCACAACACACATACATACTTATTGAGCATGCTACAGAACACATAAAAGCAACAATTATTAATAATAGTTACAGGTTGTGATTCGGAGGAGGAAGCTGATCCAAATAAACTTGGTACTGAACCTTCCTTCAGTAGCAACCGGCTCGCGAATCCACACTTGAAAGCATTTATGTTTGTAAAGCAATCATCATTAAAATGACACGAACACAGCACAAGGTTCAGGCTATACTTGTGTGGTATAGTTGTAAATATAAACTCTAGCCACTGATTCTCCACATGCTCGTCCCTGGGCAGTGAAAAAAAGGTCGCTTTTGATTCGCACTTAAGAACACGGCGTCTTGTTGTTGACATGATGTTTTCAAGTTTTCCCTGGTGTCTGCGCGTACAATGAGTGGGCGCGGCCAATTTGATAATTTTTCGTCTTGACGTCACAACGAAAAGGAAAATGACTCATTGGAAAACTGATTCATTAAATTGACTCAGATTCGACTCCTACTTTTGAGAGACAATAACTTTTTTTTACGGTGAACTTTCATATATAAAACTTTGCAGGATGTTTTTGTTCACTTAGATCTATGTTACACACTACATGAAAGGTAATTTTTTTTATTCCATGATAGGTGCCCTTTAAAGCGATAAATTCTCAATAGAATTCAAATAGAACATTTAAGTGCGCTGGTGAACATATGCTGAGTAGCGGTGATTCACGCGCGTCACTCATTCACGTTGCTTGTTTTGTTATTGGGGGGTTACCTCCCCCTCCCCACAAACTACGCCCCTAGAGGAGGTGTTGTGTGCGCTGTGTAAACAAACATGATGGTTATTTTAGTCCTAGACTAAATGTGAACATGTATTTACTCATCTCACTTGCACGATAACATTCATTATTCCTCAAAACTAATAAACAGTCAAATGCAATCTCAGAATTTTATATTTTGAGATTGAGATTTTTATAATTCACTATTAAATTACACAAATATACTTTATGTACTTAATCTCACTTTATTAACCAATGTCTTTGCTGCTGACCAATCTGCATTTCCTTTAGCCTGAGAATTATTCATTCCACTTTTGGTGTGAAAGGGCCTTAAAGGGGGGGGTGAAATGCTCATTTTCACTCAATCTCCTGTTAATCTTGAGTACCTATAGAGTAGTATTGCATCCTTTATATCTCCAAAACGTCTTTAGTTTTATTATATTTGTAAGTGAAAGATTGGATGTACCGAGTCTTTCCGGAAAAAAACGAGCGGCTGGGGGCGGGCCGTGTGGGCGGTATGCTATAGCTGTGCTAACCGATCTAACAACAACACAGAGAGACATTTGAAGTAGTTTACTCACCGCATTGCGACAGCGAACCTTTATCATTGTGACTGCTCGATCCTTAAGCATTAGACGATCTGCAAATCCGTCGTGCTTTGTTTATAAAACAATCATCGTCGAAATGCAGGGAACAAAGAGTCGTGCACAACCTCCGTTGATGCTTCGAAAAAACAAACTCCATCCACTATTCCCTTAACGCTGGGTTCTTTGGGAATCTGTGCAGGGTTGTCTTGCCCTGCCAACCAAAAACCCACTTCTTTGGTGACATTGACTTCCCTAAAAGCCGAGCATAGCGCTTTGAGGTAACGTACTGCTTTCGCTCTCTTCTCTCTCTTGCTCTGGTCTGCGAGTGCGCGCGCGGCCGCGGAGAAGTGCCCTTAGGACCCATATAAGGAAATTCCGCTCTATCTTACGTAAGACAGAGCCATACTCGAAAAAAACTTTCCGAAACTTGTGACAAACCGGAAGGAGTATTTTTGGAACAAAAATACTCCTTCAAACGTACAACTTAACTTTTGAAACTTTGTCCATGTTTAGCATGGGAATCCAACTCTTTAACAGTGTAAAAAACTGAGTATGCATGAAACAGCAATTCACCCCCCCTTTAAAGGTGCTGTATTGCCAATTTTCATTGTCAAATGCACTCTTTCCTGTTGCGTGTCCTCAAACCCCTGGCAACCCGTGTGAGCGTCGAGTCTGAGGAAGAAGTAATGTAACATTACTTTTCATAAAAAAAAAAAAAATTATATATATATATTGTTTATATGTATATATTGTAATGCATTACATTTACAAGTAACTTTCCCCAATACTGGGCATTTGTTACCGGGAGATCAACGTTAGTGGCTGGTGGGAAACTCTAAGTGACAGTGACATCCGCTTGAATAAGTGAAATAAAAACATTTAAACAGAATAATCAAATGTTTACCTAAATTATTGGCGTTCCAACCTAAATTTGAGGATGTGAAAAATTGGTCAGATAAACAACTAATTGGAATTAAATTACTTTGTGCACCGAAAAGACAGCATGCAGGAAACCTTCTACCACACCATTGGATTCAGACGTTAGTGCAATTGGTTTGACCTGCATTTAAAAAATGTGTCTACTTTCTGCTATTAAATCGGGCTCATTTTTACGTCCTTTATTTTCATATTTCTATCTTATAAGACATGGCCTTGTCGCTTTCATATTCGTTTCTTCGAATTATTGATGTGCTGAAAATTAAATTAAACCTTTTTATTTTATGTCAGACCTGATGGAACTGAAGGAGGAGAGTGAAGAACTGAGCGACGTGAAGGAGGAGAGTGAAGAACTGAGCGAAGTGAAGGAGGAGAGAGAAGAACTGAGTGAAGTGAAGGAGGAGAGTGAAGAACTGAACGAAGTGAAGGAGGAGAGAGAAGAACTGAGTGAAGTGAAGGAGGAGAGTGAAGAACTGAGTGAAGTGAAGGAGGAGAGTGAAGAACTGAGTGAAGTGAAGGAGGAGAGTGAAGAACTGAGTGAGGTGAAGGAGGAACATCATGTCAAACCTGGAGAAAAACCTTTGAGTCGCTCAAAGACTAAAAATACATTTTTAAAGAAAAGAAGAGCCAAGAAATCTTTAACATGCACTCAGTGTGGAAAAAGTATATTAAACACACGTGATCTTGACAATCACATGAGAGTTCACACTGGAGAGAAGCCATTCACATGTGATCAGTGTGGGAAGAGATTTACTCAAAAAACACATCTGACCGGACACATGAGGATCCACACTGGAGAGAAACCACACACATGTGATCAGTGTGGGAAGAGTTTTTTTGAGAAGCGTAATCTTGATCGTCACATGAGAGTTCATACTGGAGAGAAACCACACACATGTGATCAGTGTGGGAAGAGTTTCACACAATCAGCAAACCTTAGGAAACACATGAGAATCCACACTGGAGAAAAGCCACATGTGTGTGTTCAGTGTGGAAAACGTTTCACATTAAAACAAAATCTTGATGTTCACATGAGAATTCACACTGGAGAGAAACCTTACAAGTGTTCACACTGTAACAAGAGATTCAATATGTCAGGAAATCTGACAACACATGAGAGGATCCACACTGGAGAGAAACCACACACATGTGATCAGTGTGGGAAGAGTTTTACACAATCTATATCCCTTAAGAGTCACATGAAAATCCACACTGGAGAAAAGCCACATGTGTGTGTTCAGTGTGGAAACAGTTTCACATTAAAACAAAATCTTGATGTTCACATGAGAGTTCACAATGGAGAGAGACTGTTCACATGTGATCAATGTGGAAAAACATTTTTTTCTGCATCAAACCTGAAGACACACCTGAGAGTTCATATGAAGGAGAAGTCACATTCATGTTCTGTGTGTGGAAAGAGTTTTTCAGTGCTGCAAACTCTACATAGACATCAGAAAATTCACACTGGTGTGAGAGAGTACGTGTGCTTTGTGTGTGAGAAGACTTTTATTACAGTGGACAGTTTAAAACAGCACCAGAGAATTCACACTGGAGAAAAACCTTACAAGTGTTCACACTGTGACAAGAGATTCAATATGTCGGCAAATCTGACAACACATGAGAGGATCCACACTGGAGAGAAGCCGTTCACATGTGATCAGTGTGGGAAGAGATTCACTCAAAAAGCAAATCTGAACGAACACATGAGGATCCACACTGGAGAGAAACCACACACATGTGATCAATGTGGGAAGAATTTCACACGATCAACATCCCTTAAGAGTCACATGAAAATCCACACTTGAGAAAAGCCACGTGTGTGTTCAGCAGGGTTGGGGAGTAACGGAATACATGTAACGGCGTTATGTAATCAGGATACAAAAATCCAGTAACTGTAATTTGTTACAGTTACGTCAAAAAACATTGTAATCAGATTAGTTACATTTTTAAAAAAGGAGGAATACATTCAGGATTACAATGGTTTCATTTAAAACTAAATAAATCAGTATTTTGGCATAATATCATTATATAAACCCTCTAGGCGCCACGGTTGAGTTTACTCGACAAGATGCGGCACTGAATAAAATGGCTGATTTTGTCAAATAGGGTGTCAAATTTCGTTCGACCTCCCCTTCACTAGATTGCAGACATGTCATACTTCACCCCCGACTCAAAAAAGTCATGCTTCTATACAAAATCTTCGTGCTAGAGCGCATTGAATCAGTGCCAACAAAAGCGGAGCTAGTGTGCGAGTGAACCATTTTATCTGAGCAATATTGTCAATGTCAGCAAGTATTTGCATTAAATTATTATTATTATTATTATTATTATTATTATTATTATCTAATGGCATCAATAAAGCTTACCCGCAATGAAGTGTTGGGTCTTCTATTCGCGGACCCTGATTCTGAAGGGGAATATCTGCCTTCAGAAGATGATGGTGATTCTGAAAGTGAAAGTATAGCCCTACACCAAGCACAAACGGTAAATCTTTTGCCCAATGTAGATGGTCCTTTGCCTAATGTCAGTGGTGGGAACAATGTTTCCCAGGGATCAGAGTGTTCATCGCGAAGTTAGCAGGCCTGTTAGTGTTGTGGGGAACGAGGCGGGAGATTTTTACCGCGCTAGCCATGTAGCTTTGTCTTCTGACCGTGTGCCTCTCCGCAATCGCGGCGACAGTATTGTGGTGGAGACTTTGTCTAATGCCACTGGGTATGTTAGACAAGGTCGAAGTATTCATAGGACAGATAGGGGGCAACGTGGAGGCAGGGTGGGGAGTCGCAATGACAATGACAGTAGTCCGAGCTGTGCACACTCGACGCGCGCGCAAGGCAGATCTGGCCGCGCTGCTCGTAGCAGGAGCAGAGGCAGTGTGACACGGGGCAGAGGGGCTATTATGTGTTTGTGTGTCATATGAATAATATATATGTGCCCCATACATGGAATCAGAGTGCCTACTGTATGTAGTAAATGGAAAATCTCTACAGCAAAAGGCCAACCGCTACATGCATTCGGTTTGTTTCTACCGTTTATTAGTAATGATTTACAGTTTGTATACTATTTACTATTTACCTGAGCATTCAGTATTGTGCAATATAGCATACAGAAGGTGAGGGACATTTTGGGGGGAAAGAAGTGCTGCATTTTATCATTTAAATGTGACTTTTCATGAAAATTCTATAATCCAAGATGACCACCACCATATGACGTCATAATATGCAAATTAGATGGGGAAATGTAATCCCTACATAAACTTTGGGTCATCCTTTTGAAATTAAGGTGTCAAAATCGAACGTTTTAGGAAAAAACCTCTGGCGCCTAAAGGGTTAAGCGCTGCTTGATTATACAGTAGTTCCTGGTTCTGTTGCCAGTAATGACTCGCGTGTGCCACCCGCTGGTAAAACTAACTTTAGATGGAAATAACTTAACTCTGCTGTAAAGCCGAAACAATCTCTGTTACCTTAAATTATACGCTTATCTCTGTAAAGCTGCTTTGAGACAATCTACATTGTTAAAAGCGCTATATAAATGAAGATGACTTGACTTGACTTGACTTGGTACATGCGCAAATACAGCTGTCTACAATCTCCTCAGACGCAGATCGAATCACTGCTGCTAGTAGAAGGTAAAAATGCTTTCAGTTCATGGAAATTCCACTTCTATTTTGTTTTCAAAGAAGAAAATGCAAACAACATGGTTGTACCAAAATGTCCTTTCTTAATTTCTTCTCACTTAACGGGATGTTCGCTGTATAGGTAACGTAGGAACTCCCACTGCCAATGCCACAAGTTCAGTCAGGCAAATTAAGAAAGATCACGGCTTTAGTCAACATGTAGGCCTATTTTAAAATAAACTATGAAGATTGTGTAGAAATTTTAAATGTTGTGTTTTTATTTTTTCCTTTTACATTGTATGCCAATATTTGAATTTTGATAGATATTTTGGACCTACAAATACACTTCCAAATACTTTCGCACGCACACACTTACACAAAGGCCCAAAGCGCAGAGGGTGAAAAGGACGGAAGAATGCTCATTTAGGGAGACAATGTTGTCACCAAAAACCCCCTTGACTGAGGCAATAGAAGATTGATGTCACAAGATTTATTTCCTCTGGAAAAAACCTATGAAACTGCATAGGAACAATGTAACCCAGTTCCGTATAAATATGACTACTTCTTTGATTTTAAGTTGTTGCATTTTTTTATTTTTGATGTCGTGTGCATCCCTGGGGAGAAATTAGTTCTCTTCTAGCTCAGTTTTTTTGCTTAAATTGCTCTGCTCTATTATTATGACCGCCGCTAGCGTAGCTAGCGAAAGCGGTCATATAGGGATTGTCAAAGTTTTTTTTTTTTTTTTTCGTCATCTACTGAATTTTTCGTCAACGATACCAGGGACACCGAAACTCCGGGGAACATGAAATTTGGTGGGCATGTAGCCCCACTAGACTTTTACGGAAAAATTTAGTTTGGTCCCCGGGCCCCCCCCCACCCCCACCCCGCACTGCCCCCCCCCCTGCACTGGGCCCCCCCCCCCCAAACCCCAAAAATGCAGTTTTTCCTAAATAACTACCTGAACCGTGGCACCGAGGATGAAGACATTTTTATGGTATGTTGGTCTTAAGGGCCCACATCAACCAAGCCCATAATCACTCATTTGTGATTTGCGCCCCTCCCATAAAAAATGAAAATGCATTATTATTCTGCTTTAATCGCCCCTATCTTCAGTTGAGATGTTCAGAACTGCATCATATTTCATGTGTATGATTAACTTGACATCCTCTGGGGGTATGCTAAGTTTCGTAGAATTTCATCCATGGGGGGGTATAAAATAAATTCATTTATGTGCACATTTAGTGACTGTACACTCATCGGCCTGTAGATGGTGGTGTTGAGCGAAGGGTTGCTGGTTTAGGATGATACTGTCACACACACACATGCAGGAATACAAACAAACGCAAGCATGCACACACACTGACATCCACACGCACAGACACACACCCATACACCCATACACACACATACAAATCCACATGCACAGACACACACACACACAAACACACACGCGCACACACATGTACGCACGCATACATACACGCACAGACACACACACACACACACACACACACACACACACACACACACACAGACACACACTATGAATACATTTTGTCAGCGTTATGGACATAACATGAAATACACACACTTTACAAGTGTCCTACAAACTGTGAATTATTAAACAAACTGCCGATGTAGCATGAAAAAGACTTGCTTGAACACAATAAGTGTGTTTTTGAAACTCATTTTTGTAATGCATTATGTAGGGAAAACCACTGTTATGGATGTGACGTTCTCACATTATGGATGTTAAGTGTCAAAACTAATGACTTTTGATATAAAACTTAAATAGTAATGGCAAATAATTACAAAACTCTAAATTATCCATGATCCACAGGAATACTCCAGACAGTCTTTTAAAATATACAACTTATATACATAAACACGCAATACAGCCAAATTGCTCCACGTCATTTATTTTTGTGGAAAGCCAGTGCAGGCCTGAGCGGCGGTCATATTTTGTACCGCCATGCGGTACATCTAGTTATAACTTGAAAAACCTCGGATGAGAACAAGTTATTTTTTATTTCTATTGCTTGAATTGCTTACAAGGTAATTAGCCTTTGTAATATCCACTCATACAGGACTGCCCTGTTGAGATTGGATAAGCTGAAGTTTTATAACCTGTAACTTGATGATTTGCTACAAATATTAATCATTGTGTAACCACTATTTTATCTTTTGTTTAAATACATTTTTATTTCATAAAGACAAGCACTGTTAAATTTTTACTTCAGCTTACAAAGACAGTTCTATTAAAGCAGCGCTCAGTGAGACTGGCAATTTCTGTGCTGTTTTCTCGCAGGTTTCTCTCTCGAGCTCCCCATATAGTTTCGGAGTATATATATATATGAGAAAACTGTTGTAAACTCGTTGTCAACTCTCCCCCCTCCCATCTCGCTCAGGCCATGTGCATTTGTTTTCAGAGAAGCCGGCGAACAAACGGAGCCATGTCCACTGAGGTATGTATGATTCTCAGAACAATATCATATAAATGTTGAGATAGTGTATATTTGTATAGTGGAGATAGTGTATATTTTTATAGTGTTGCCAAACGTAATCAGTAACATTATGGCGAAAAACAATACTATAAGAAATATTTCCGCTATTTATTTATTTTTAGTTTAGCCTATAGCTATAGCTACTTAGATTATGCATTATCAAAATAAATGTTACGTTACATTCTTTTATAATTTTGACGGTGATCCGAGTTGTCCATCATAACGATTGACCAAACAAAGTCAAACACGTAGCCTAGTTTGTTTATTTATTTTGCAAGAATACGTGTACTATGGTAAGGCTATATTTTATTCGTTCATAACGTTTGGTTTGAAATTTCATAATAACAGTGGTTCATTATTTGATATTGCAGGGTTCAACTTCAACTGCCTCGTCCGAGTTTGCTGCAAAGGCCATAGGTACTATTGTAAAACCCAAAACTCCCAGGAGGAGATATCAGACGGGGGGGAAAGGCGCAAGATCTAAGGATCTTGAACAAGATAACCAGAGGAGGATGAAGGAGCTGCAGGAGCGGCGCATGGCTGAAATGAAGGTTGGTTTATTTCCAGACAAGAAAGTAATAATTCAGATACACTACATTTTGCAATAAACATTTTCCAATAAAAAAACTATTTTTTTTTTTTTTTTTTAGGAAAAACTTCATTATCTAGAGATTGGACAAAAAGAAAAATTGCTTGAGAAGATTTTGAACAGGACCCCAGGAATTTTATTTGATGTAATGTCATTAATGGAGGTACCCCCACATCCTGATCCAGTCCCAGACCCAGCGGCTCTCCACTGGTGCACTTGCCAAAATTGCAGGGAGATGGACACAGATATTGAAAGAGTGTGATGTCGCCAATCCCTGCAACATTGCATTAGTCAGATGGCATACATGCAATATTACATTTTGGATGAAGGTGTGTTGCGGCTGGCCCGAGCTGCATGGAATGACATTTTTGCACTTTCGGACAACCCGGAGCCCGGACTCGAGCAGAGACAATTCCGACATGCAGCCTATAGACAGTTTGTCTTGTGGCAGCATGGTCGCCTGGGTGTGGGCAATAGGGTGGTTATACCAAGTTGCTGTGTGTGGAAGATCAGGGACACATTTCCTGATCCCAGGGCCCACTACACTGGCTACAGGGTGCGCCGCTTAGAGTAAATATAATAATTTAGATTGATTATATTGCCATTATTGTAAATAGTTATCTTTTCAACCATTTTAAATAAATATGTTTGCCTCAACTTTGTTGTGTTTCAGTTATTCATTTACACACTTTTTCATATAAAATATATTTATTATAATAAATTACAAGAATCAAACATATAATTGCCAGTGCTGCATGACATATTTTCATCTATAAATTTCTGTATAGAAGATTGCAGTTCCGTTAGTCTTGTGGGTTTTCGGACACTATGTTTCCTCTCGCTATGTGTCCTCTTACAAGTTCGTGAGTGGGTGGGTGGTGGCTGTACTGAAACAAGAAGACCCAGCCGTCTTGGGTCGTCAGGCCTAATTGAAACATTTCTGGGAAGGCCGGTACCACTTCTCAACCTCCTGGACAGAATGGCTCTCTGTATGTCTGGGATGTAGGAGTATTGTTTTTTTTCCTTCACTGTGTACACCCCCCAAGTCTTTGATTTTTTTTATTGTACGACCGCCGGTACCTGTAGATAAAAGAAGCCTTTAATATGAATTATACATAAAAAGATTGTTAACAAAAGACAGGTTTTATATATATGTTACAACTTACATCTTGTGTCCCTCCCGATTGCGTGCTGGCAGCCGTCGGTTATGCTTGTTGTAGTCGATAGCTGCAAGCAAAGTCCGGGTCTTGTAAACAAAAGGCGTGTATGACATGCGCTTTGCGGCATACATTAAAATGTGGTTCTGGAAGCTTTCCAGGTCTGATGTGGTCCTGTGTGGGAAATAGACAAAAAAAAACACACGAATAACCATCCAATCTGCTCATAAAATAAGGCTATTTTGACTGTAGATGCTGACCTAAAGTTTATTAACTTCTTCACCTGTGTCAACCACCTTTTCTCCAGCACGATGGCGGTTAGTGCCTGGTGAGCCGCAGAACCTGTATTCACACCACATCATTGGGAGTAAAATGACTGCATCATTACAGGGCACTATATCCTAAATATTCATTGTCTGTTTGATATTACCTGCAATGATCCAAGGGCTTATTCTCACTGCCCTCTTCAAGAGGTTCATGCTCACAAAAGCCACTTGCCCACGAATGCTCGTTGCTTACATGGTGTAGCACACCAACCCACATCATCTGTACAAAAGGAATACAAATTATGCAGGCACAAACTATATGAGTCAATATGACAAAATAAATTCAAATAACATGCCTTGAAATGCTCTTCGTTTGCGGCTTGTTTGCTGCAATACCAGAAGTGATTTACAATGTCTTTTATCCACACCAGAATTCCAGTTTGGTTCTTTATTGATACAGCCTGATTAAAATAACAATGTAAATATTTAACTTTCAAACATATGTCTTATATCATGCTATGTCTATACCATGATTAGGACAAACCAACATGTTGAAGGTTAATCACGGTATACAATTTTTTTTTTTGGGGGGGGGGGGGATATAAGCTTACCCGTCGAAGTTCCTTGCTTAAACTTTTAGCAGCATGCCAAATATCCAGTCGATGGTGGATACCCCAAGCCTTGTATTTCCCACGCTCTGGATCTGTAAAAAAAAATAAAAATAAAAAAAATAACAGTTTACAACTTAGGTATGATGCAAATCTGTTCTGCATATAATAGTAATAAGTCATACTAAGTTCTTACTCAGCAAGGCAGTGATCTGTGAGTGGGCATCAGTGACCACTTCTTTTTATTTTTATTTCTGTAAGCAGTGCATCCATAGTCCTTACAAAACACTCCCTCTCCATGATTACAGAATTCCGGTTGGTCTCACGTTTGTCAACAGAGACAATGTGCACAATGTCTCTGGAATCCTGTTCAATGGTCGTATACGTACAGTACTGTGCACAGTGACCACTTTTTAATGACAGTGGCCACTTTTCGGTAGTTATTTCCAGACAGGAGAACGTTCATAGACAACATGAAATCACCAGACTGCATACCGAATTTCAGTGTTGGCTGGGAATTCCAACGCCACACCATGTGTCCGAATGAGCATATCTAATGAAAAGACATTAAAATTTTGATTAAAAGATAGTTATGCTACAATACAACCAATTTTTTTTAAGCTTTTTTACCCCAACTGCTATGCCATAGGTATGCTAATTCACACAGCTGAACTGATAAACATCAGCTGACCCCAAGTGACCACCTCCACCATACAGTTTTCAAATGGGATATGAGGATTGGGCCGACAAGCACTGAGGAGGTTAGTCGCTCACACAATAATCTTACCCATTCCATGACGACTCTGGTACCCCGTGGTTTCAGCGTCACCCGGAATGGCTGAGCACCAGGGCATGGTCCAGACAACTTGTCTCTGTGGTTGAACTTTTCTGTTGGAAGTCTCAAGTACATGGCCAGTGCATGGAGGTTGTCATTATATGTGATGTTGGCTTGTTTTCCAACAAGGTCGTCCTCATAAACAACTTTATGCTGCCCAGATAATTTCTCTATTACCCCTTTTCCACCAACAAGAACCGGGTGCTGGTTCAGAGCCAGAGCCAAAGCTGGTTCAGAGTTGGTTCGACTGATGAGCTTACTTAGAACCGGTTTGCCTTTCCACCGGCTAGAGAGCCACAACAGAGCCAGATCTTACGTCACTGTATACGTCTCATGTTGCCCAGCAACCGCTAGTGCGGTAGCGCCAAACACAAACACGCCAGGCTTGTTCGAGATGCATCGGCTTCTCGCAGATCGATCGCCGCATGACATCAAAGCACTGCGATAGCGATC
This sequence comes from Squalius cephalus, assembly GCF_949319135.1. Classification (NCBI taxonomy): domain Eukaryota; kingdom Metazoa; phylum Chordata; class Actinopteri; order Cypriniformes; family Leuciscidae; genus Squalius; species Squalius cephalus. Next base: position 15,606,458 of record NC_137122.1, read on the forward strand.
TAAAAGCACAAGGAGTCGTATGCTCTCCAAACACTCCCGCAGCTCCGATCGGTCCTCGCCGCTCCGATGCATCTCGAACAAGCCATCAACAATAACGGACGTTGCAATACTATGGATGCTCATGGGTTTGCAAAAATACATCGGAATCCAACGCGTTCGTGCAGCTCGCCGTAACTTACATAGACGGATATTATAATCGAGCTGCTATTAGCTCGACTAGCTGCTATTTAAAAATGGCGGTCACAAGTTTCTATTCGTCTTGTTGGTCACGGTAACCCCGCCCCCAGCCCCTGACGCAAGCGGTTCTTTCTTGGCTCCGTTCTAGACCCTGCAATGATTTGGTGCTACTTAAGAACCAGTTTTACTGGTTCGGAGCTGGTGCTTTGGCGATGGAAAAACAAAGAACCGATTTGAAACTAGGCTCTGGCTCCGAACCAGCACCAGCTCTGCCTTGGTGGAAAAGGCACCTATTTCCTCATCTGGAGGATCCAGCATTTCAAAATCAAGCACAGCCTCATCCATAGATATTTCTGTCAAATCATGTGCTTTGCCGCTAACAGTCCTGTGTAAAGAGACAAACTATGAGTACATTGATGATATAGTACTTCATTATATGAACAAATGTAAAATTGACTTGTTCAAATATTTTTCATCATTCAGTTTCATATGTAAGTTGTTTGAAGGAATGAATGAGGCAGCTTTATTTCAACACAAAATTTACAGCAAGTAAAATACCGTAGATGAAGAGAAGGGAAAAAATCATCGTCCGAGCTGTCCCCGTCTTCCAAGTTCAAATTATTAGGGTCCCCATAAAGATCATCCATCTCTATGCTGTGTGTGCAAAACAACATTCATCTTAGGCCCTGTTTACACGAGAACGCTCGCGGGTGAAAACGTAAAAATATTTTATCAGATGTGCCTTTCGTTTAGACGGCGACGGCGTTTTCGGGGCTTAAAAACGCAAAAAAGTGAAACCACCCTCCAGAGTGGAAATCTTAAAAACGCTCCACCGTCGCGTTTCCATTTAAACGGTAAAAACGCAAAAGTTTGCTAGACAGTGAAGGCACCGATCAGTGCTTCACATTGCCACCTAGCCGCCTGGAGTGCATACTACATTGAATTTCACACACTTTTGCGTCACCATATGCACGCAGATTTCCCCCCGATAACGCTCGTCTAAACGCAGAATAAAAAGTGATCACTTTTGCGTTTTCTCTTCAGATCGTTTCCGTGTAAACGTAGCCTTAGATTGGATGGACAGATCAGTGTGAGTTTATGAAACATTGCTGTGAAATACTTACAAGGTTCTCCTCAAAAAATCACCACCCCCCTCATCTGGAGAGTCACAATTTTCTTCAGTAATGTCCATGGAGTGCATGCTACAATCAACAAATAAATATATGTGAACATACACCAATTATATAGAAATATAGGTAAAAAAATTAACATGACCCAATGAAAGACACTCACCTTGACTCCAAAGCACCAACTTCTCCCTCTCCAATTAGTGGACGAACACCAAGCTCAGGAATGGCTACATCACTGTTTGAAAATATGGTAATTTATAGATATGCATGTGCAAAGTTATGAAAGCTAGTTTTAGTAAAGCTATTAGATAGGAACATACTGATCACGGTCAGATTCCTCCGTGAAGCTTGAGATCGGTGGTAGTGGTGTTCTGGGGTGCCCCTTACTCGAAGTTGATGACACTTGCCAACGCTTGTAGCTAAAAAGAAAAAAAATGTATCAATCTTTTATCAACGTCATTTATACACAAGGTCAAACTAGCACAGATGGAGTTGCATGTGTGAAGTTGCAATGAAATTTCTCATTTACTAACAGTTCTGTTTGTGTATATGTGGGTAAATCAATATACAAAGTTGCATTATTAGCTAGCAGCTCTCGTGTCGGTTTATGTATTTTATGTCAAGTCAGCACGGTAACATAACGTTACTAATTCTGAGGCAGACGACAAGCTAAACTAAAGCATAATTTGAAGAATTTCATATCGATTTATAGGCGATCTCAGTAACACAAATAAAACCTGATAGAGGAACGGACAAAACACTACAGAAAACAAACACGTTTTTTTACTAATGAAAATGCTAACATCTAAGTTACAGTATCTAGTGTACTAGTAAGCCCGTAACAGACAGTGACCATAATAAAAACCTAAACAGACAATAGCAAACATCCTGAGGTCACAATTACAAGAAATACAAACATTAAACACAGTTTATTCTAAAGATACTTACAAGTGCAACAGCAAGAAGGCCAGGTCAGCATCGGTTTTGCAGGCTTCGCTTTCTTTCCGTTCTCTCCATTCTGAAAAAGCCGGTCCAATATTAACTCTAGTCTGACTTCTCGCTCGGCCAGTCTCCCGTTTCCTCTTTCTTTGGTCCTCTGACAAAGATTTCCGAGCTTTCTTCTTCTTTTTTACATCAGCCATTACGAAAACATGAAGAACTCAATATCTAGCGTTACCTTTTTCTTATAGCTAGCCGGATACTGGATGGATGGGGGCGTGTACGCGTGCAGTGCCGTAAAGCAATTCGTTACCTCGCGAGACCTGATATTACACGATACTTCCTAACACTGAGGCCGGCGGCGCGCCGGCCCAAAGTTGCAAGGGTGGTTTTGCGGCTCACAGGCACCAGGGGGGTGCGAGACGACCACCATTCAACACGAAATCAGTAATATAAACATTACAATGACTCCAAAGCTGTTCGGTTAAAGGAGTCATAACCTGCAATTTTCACTTTTCCACGAGAATCAATGTATGTTATGATTACCTAACGATTATACACTGGCCGGGAAGCCGATATTTAAAAGTGAAGCGTTTGTAAAGCGTCAGGAGGATGAGATAAATACCATAGGGTTGTTCCATAAAAAAAGATTAGAATTCAAGCCAGGCTTATTTCGGTTAGTCAGACTTATTGTCAGTTGATTCTGTTTCATAAAGCAAACTTAAAATGGTTAGAACTCAGTTACTCTGGCAACTTATGCTGGGAAACGTCCCGGTTACTAATGTAACCCTCGTTCCCTGAAGGAGGGAACGGGAGACATAACGTCACGTGACAACATAATTGGGATCACTTCAGGGAGACCTATCAACTTCGAGTGTCTACAGAATGAGCCAATGAACGTTGGCGTGCATGAATCGCGTCACAGCGCCCTACGCAAGACTCTCAGACCCCCAATTGGCTGGGGCGGAAGATCTGCGTAGAGGGAGTTCAACGGCTGTTCCATTATACCCCACACAGAGGAACTCTTGGATAACACTGGGAAAGTGTGCCTTTCCAGGGAAAGGACGCTGCGGAGCCACATCCTGCCCGAATGGAGGTAACGAGGAGAATACAAATATGGACTGGCCGAAGGGGCAGTGCAACATATGGAATGTCACTGGGGTGGCTCCAGCCCGAAGGGGGAGGCTACACTAGACAGTGACCGCAGAGCAGACTCTGCCAAGGGAAAGACACAGCCTCACCGCATGGAGTTGGTCGTTGAAGAATACACATATGGATCCCAGCCTAGCACAAGTTACACAAGCATACGAGCACTAGGCCTGGCGTCGGACGAACTCACAGGGTTCGCCAAGTGGGGAACTCGACTGGAGCAAAAAACGCACGTATCCGTTCCTAGGAAGGAAGCAGCAAGCCGACACTAGAGCGAGAAACTTCGGTGTTACTGGCTGATTGAAGCAAGCACACAGGAAGAAACCAGCTCAACACGTAGGCTATAAAACCTAGCGAACGTGTTAGGTGTCGCCCAAGAACCTGATGATCAGGTCGTGCTTTTCCAAAGACTTACCATCAACAGCATTGTGATGTGCGGCAATAGCGGCAACATACACTTTAAGGGTGGAGGGAGACAGCCTTCGCTCCAGCCCTTCGTGCAGGTAGGAAAGCACGGCTCTGATCGAGCAAGATCGGGGGTTCTCCTCGTTAGAGGGGGCTCTAGCGGAAGTGATGGTGTCAACTACCGCAGGGGGTAGGTCACCTAGAACCTCCGCGTCCCGTCCAGGGAACAGACATGGAGTTTCCAGAGGTCTGGACGTGGGTCCCATAGGGTGCTCCATCTCTGAGAGAGCAGGTCCTCTCTCAGAGGGATGGGCCAGGGAGGGACTGTTGCGAGGAGCACTAGTTCCGGGAACCAGGTCCAGTTGGGCCAATACGGCGCAACTAACAAGACCTGCTCCTCGTCCTCCCTGACTTTGCACAAGGTCTGTGCAAGAAGGCTCACTGGGTGAAACGCATACTTGCGTAGGCCCCGGGGCCAGCTGTGTGCCAGAGCATCCGAGCCAAGGGTCCGCTCGTTCAGGGAATAAAACAACTGGCAGTGAGCCGTGTCCGGGACGGCAAACAGATCTACCTGTGCGGTCCCGAAGCGCCTGAAAATCAGCTGGACCACCTGGAGTCGCCATTCTCCCGGTAGCACCTACTGCTGTGAGAGCTCGTCGGCTGCACGATTGAGCAGGCCCGGAATGTAAACGGCACAAAGCGACCTCAGATGCTTCTGATTCCAGAGGAGGAGATGGCGGGCGAGTTGTGACATGCGGCGGGAGCGTAGACCACCTTGGCGGTTGATGTACGCAACGGTCGCCGTGCTGTACGCCGTACGGACCAGTACATGCTTGCCTAGTAGCAGCGTTTTGAAGCGGTTCAGCGCAATATGTACTGCTAACAACTCGAGGCAGTTGATGTGCCAATGCAGTTGAGGCCCTGTCCACAGACTTGAAGCTGCATGCCCGTTGTACGTGGCCCCCCAGCCGGTGGCAGAGGCATCCGTGGAGACCACAGAGTGCCTGGACACTTGTTCCAGGGGAACACCTGCCCGCAGGAACGAAGGGTCCGACCACAATTTGAGAGTTTAGTGACAGTGCGGAGTCACTTGGACCCGGCACGAGCCGCTCTGCCACGCCCATCTCGGGACTCGATCGTGGAGCCAGTGTTGGAGAGGCCTCATATGAAGCAATCCGAGCGGCGTTACCGCTGCTGCAGATGCCATATGCCCCAGGGAGCCTCTGAAAAAGTTGTGGTGCCGCTTTTCTGCATCTGAGCGTGCTCATGCAGTTCAACACTGACTGGACGTGGGCCTCGGTGAGGCACGCTGTCATGTTGATCGAGATCAACTCCATACCGAGAAAAGAGATCCTCTGCCCGGCGGTGAGTTTGCTCTTTTCCCAGCTGACCCGAAGCCATAGGTGGCTGAGGTGACTGAGCACCATGTCCCTGTGTTTGCACAACTGCTCTCTCAACTGGGCCAGAATGAGCCAGTCGTCGAGGTAGTTGAGAATGCGAACACCACGCTCGCGCATGGGAGCAATGGCCGCCTCCGCGGGGCGACAGGGCCAGCCCAAAGGGGGTAAGACCTTGTACTGATATGCCCGTCCCTCGAACGCAAAGCGAAGAAATGGTCTGTGTCGAGGGAGAATCGAGACATGAAAGTACGCATCCTTCAGGTCGATCGCTGCAAACCAATCTTGGGGAAGGATGCATTGGGGAAAAATGCATTTCTACGTAAGCATCTTGAACGGTAGCCTGTGAAGGGACCGGTTCAGGACGCGCAGGTCCAAGATTGGTCATAACCCACCACCTTTCTTGGGTACAATGAAGTACGGGCTGTAGAAGCCAGTCTTCATATCAGCTGGAGGGACCGGCTCGATCGCGTCCTTCACCAGTAGGACAGCGATCTCTGCCCTGAGCACAGTGGCATTGTCCGCCAGAACATGGGTGAACAGAATGCCCTTAAAAGCAGGGGGGCGCCGGGCGAACTGAATCGCATAGCCTCGCCGTTAGACCAGACGAGAACTTAATGCCTTGGACGGGAGGCGTGGATTACCCCACCAAGAGGAGGTGGACGCCGGACACAATTGCATCGTGACGGCCCGCTACACTGGGGGGATATCCACAAACCCCTTAGCTGCCCCGCCCTCGAGGGTGACGAGGGGGGAGGAGCCACTAGGACGGCTTCGGGCACTATACGGTGCCTTCCACATCCTAGAAAGCTCCTCATGCACCTCCAGAAAGAAAGGTACCGGAGTCGCATACTGAGAACCAGCACGGCCCGCCCCGAGAAACCAATCGTCCAACAGAGAAGGTTCGGGATGTGGTGGAGGGTTCCATGCAAGCCCGACCTTCTCGACGGCCCGGGAAAGCATAGTGCCCATTCTGGATCGGTCTCGGACAATGCTACATGCCCCGAGGGGGGTAACGCAGCCGAGTCATCATCTCCAGAGGACTGAAGCTCCCCCTCCGATGCTGCTATCGACATCTGGTCATCAGCAGTTGGTCGTTCCGGAGAAGGACCAAGACGTTCACTAAGGGACTCCATTGGCAACAGCACTTGTGAGGCGTGAGTGGCCTGCGGAGGTTGTCTCGACGGGGAAGCCCTCACGGCAATCCTCAGATCACCCTGGTCATACGCCGAAGTAGGTCTGTTCTGCGGGGCAGAATAAACACTAGATCGGGGCATAGGCGAGGGGACTGCACCTCCCTTGAGGTAAGCGAGTCTCAATCTAAGTGCTGAGATTAAACTTCCTGTTTATACCCGCACTACGGGGCGGGGGCGCGTAACGCGATTCACGCATGCAAACGTTCATTGACTCGTTCTGTAGACACTCGGAGTTGATAGGGCTCCCTGAAGTGATCCCAATTACATCGTCACGTTGAACGTGAGCGACTGAAGGGTAACTAGCCTGGTCCAGGGTAGGCTAACTGTCAGGCTAAGCCTCAGTAGTCACACAGATCCTCTAACACTGACCAATAGGAACACAATGACTGACACTCTCTCATACCATTATTTTACTTCATTAATCATTATCAGTCCAAAAATAAATATACAGTAAAGAAAATCAACTTAAATAAGGCTACAATGATAAATGAGACAATATAGATCTACAAACGTGTTAAATATATATATTATATATATACAGTACTGTGCAAAAGTCTTAGGCATGTTAATATCCCCCACCCCCCGTCCCCCCAAAAAAATGGTTTTAAGTCAGTTTTTTATATCTTTTGCTGTAGTGTGTCAGTAGGAAATATCAGTTTACATTTCCAAACATTCTTTTTGCCATTAAATGTAATAATCAGATCAGATTTGTGTATGCACAAGGAGTCTGACAACAGCCGGTATGATCTTATCTCACCATCATTGAGTCCATCTGTGATTACATGAAGAAACAGAAAAAACTGAGACAGACTAAATCCAGAAGAACTGCGGGAATGTCTCCAAGATGCTTGAAGAAACCTTCCTACAAGTGAACTTAACACAAACAACTTAACAGAATCTACTAACTATCTCATCACTCCTGCGAACAGGAAGGGGGCCAGAGCAAATTACAGTGCCTGACATCGTACCTGCAAGTTCACACACCTCTTTAATGTTCATTTTTGTGATCTCCGACTGGCGAAGTCTAACATCATTAGTGCCATTAGTATCTTAGAGAATTTACGATTAGCATTAGCCAGCACTTTTAAATTTGCTTTGATGTCAGGCGCTCTGGCGCCCGGAAAAACATGTGACTATGGTGGCTGGTGTCTCTATTTTCACGTTCCGTGTAATAGAATCGCCAGTAACTAGGGCACATTCAACAGGATTCTGATTTCTCATTAAATGATCTCTGGTTTGGTGAAAAGGACTATAATCTATAATAAGAAAAAGCTATAAAAGTTAACAGAAGCAACCAAAAGCGAGCCATAATGTCCAATGACAATAAAAAAAAAATGATATATATATATATATATATATATATACAGTACAGGCCAAAAGTTTGGACACATTACTATTTTTAATGTTTTTGAAAGAAGTTTCTTCTGCTCATCAAGCCTGCATTTATTTGATCAAAAATACAGAAAAAAATGTAATATTGTGATATATTATTACAATTTAAAATAATTGGTTTTCAATTTATTATACTTTAAATTATCATTTATTTCGGTGATGCAAAGCTGAATTTTCAGGATCATTACTCCAGTCTTCAGTGTCACATGTGACATCCAGTCTATCACATGATCCTTTAGAAATCATTCTAATGTTCTGATTTATTATGAGTGTTGGAAACAGTTCTGCTGCCTAATATATTTGATGAATAAAAGGTTAAAAAGAACTGCATTTATTCTAAATAAATTTTTTTTTAAAAATATAAATCTTCTTTATTATCACTTTTTATCAATTTAACACATCCTTGCTGAATAAAATTATTGATTTATTTAAAAAAAAATAAAGAAAAAAATTACTGACCCCAAATTACTGACCAGTAGTGTATATTGTTGTTATAAAAGATTTCTATCTTGAAAACATTTGCTTCTTTTTTTTTTTTTCTTTTTTTTTTTTCTTTTTCTTTTTTTTTTATTCATCAAAGTATCATAAAAAAGTATCACAGGTTATGAAAAAATATTAAGCAGCAGAACTGTTTCCAACTTTGATAATGAATCATCATATTAGAATGATTTCTAAAGGATCATTTGATAGACTGGAGTAATGATCCTGAAAATTCAGCTTTGCATCACCGAAATAAATGATAATTTAAAGTATAATAAATTGAAAACCAATTATTTTAAATTGTAATAATATATCACAATATTACATTTTTTTCTGTATTTTTGATCAAATAAATGCAGGCTTGATGAGCAGAAGAAACTTCTTTCAAAAACATTAAAAATAGTAATGTGTCCAAACTTTTGGCCTGTACTGTATATATATATATATATATATAAAATTGCAATTAGATTTTTCCCCAAATTGTGCAGCCCTAAATGCTTGATATCTGAAATATACAGTGTATGGAAGAGATTTAATGTTACAAAATCACACTGAGTCTTTCACAGCCTTTCCTTAAGTACTCAGATCAGGATAATTATTCTCCAAATGGAGGCATGGAATAACAGCTGGAGTTTGCATTGACTGGGATCACAGACTGGGGGAGTTCACACCTTGGGAAAAGACACACACATTAGAAACAGCATCTCTAAACTCTCTCACTTCTTTTACATTTTGTTCTGCTTTTCTGGACACAAGAGCATTGTATCAGTCACACTGAGACATTTCAAATGATACCAAACATGTAAAGAACATTATATTCTGTTATGATCACTCAGAGTGACCTGAGTGAAGGGGGGAATGGGTAAAGGGACTGAAGTGGGAGAAGGAACGAATGAGAAGGAGGGACTGGAGGGAAAAAGCTTTCCTACATCTTCACTCTGTGGGCTGTGAAACAGAAGCCTGTGTGTGTTTGTGTTGTCCGTATCTCAGAAGATCAAAGTATATGAGGTTATTTCAGCCTTAAACTGTTACTTCTGACATGATTTTCCTCTTTTAAAAACAGAGCATTTCTAAAATTGTGAAACACTCAGGAAGTGACATCATCTGGGCTCTTTCTACTGCATGATTGGAGGACAAGAGAATAATCTCAATCCATTGTCTCAGCTTTTACACAAACTGTAGCATTGACTGTATTCATCAACCCTGTTACCAAAGTTACTGTACGAAGAAAAATCTCTAGAACTATGAATAACTTATGAATAACTACTATTTATGTGAAATGCAACTTCAACACTAACTATAAATCAGATTTAAACTGAATTTAATGATAATCTAATAATTCTATTGCAATTAATGCAGCATTGAGAAAATCAAACAATGTTTAGATTCATATGGACATACAGTATAATGGTGTAGTTATTTACTTGAGTGTCATTCATGTTTTTGTGTTATAGATGATTTATCCATGTCATAGTGTGAGCAATTAGAGTATTGTCTTCAATAGCTTGTTTGCATATGACGTCATGTCACTGTGTTGCCATGGCGTGAAATGCAGATGGAGGGCAGGAAGTGATTTGATACATTTAGGAAGCACTATAACAAACTTAAAATGCCGATGTTTTGCGTCGTTTATGGTTGCTCAAATCGATCAAATCGATCAAAGTTTTTATCGTGTACCAAAAGTTGTTGTTCATAAGGGGGACAAATGCAAGAAATTGACCGAACAACGGCAGAAAAAATGGCTTGCAAACATACTGTGGTCGGGAGGAGCCGAATCGGAAAACGCCCGTGTGTGCAGTGATAATTTCGTCAAAGGTGAGTTAATACAACTTATGTGGATATTTGTGTAACGTACCATTTTCAGAACTTTGTAAAGTTAAAGTAATTGTTTCTTCTTTTCTTTGAGTTTGTAAGTTACCCCTGTAACTGAAGACAAACGTAACGTTATTCAGGCAAATCTTTCAATTGAAAAATCGCTCCTCTTCAAAACGTAAGGATCACGTCCAACATATGTTTAATTTTTTTGTTATATTTTTCTCTTGTAATAGCGTCTAAAGTAGTACAGTTCAAACTTTACTCCATCTCGTCCATTCCGCTCTTCACTTCCTGCCCTCCATCTGAATTTTGTGCGTCATCACAATCACGTGACTGCAAACCACCTATAGAGCAGTTTTACAGGCTTTTATCATCTATCCTGACTCAAATCAGGCCCGTCGCGACAAGGCAGGCAAACCAAGCAATTGCTTGGGGCCCCGAGCTGGCCTGGGGCCCCAAGACAACGACTGGTTAAGAATAAAATGCAACGACAAACTGTGTGAGCGCCCCTTTGATAGTCAATGCAGTAAAGTGCAATGACACTGTTATTGGGATCCCCCTCAAGGGGGCCCCTCTCAGTAGTCGCTGACAGCAGCCAGCCAACCACGCGATCTCTGCTGCCGGCAAAATACAAAACCTCCTCGGCAGTCATCATGAAGCGGAATTATGCTTCAGGAAGCCAGAAAATAATGAAGAGAAAGGAAGAGGAGGATAAGAAAAAACAAGATAGTGGTAAGTAGGGGTGTAACGATACACGTATTCGTATTGAACCGTTCGGTACGAGGCTTTCGGTTCAGTGTTCGGTACGCATTTTCAAACCGAACCGAATGTTGGATCATTTTTCCTGCCGACCAAAATTTCGTTATTTCAAATGTAGGCGCGTTGCGCGTGGCAAGCGCGCTCATAATGTAGAGACGCCGGCGCGACCACAACATTGCCCAGTATCAAATGTGCAAACGTAATGCAAGCGGAACGAAACTGGGCTACTCGTTATTGTGTGGTTGACGGACCGTTGTTTATCAGTTTGGACCAGTGCAGCGCGAGCCGATCGTGATCATGCGACACTGTTACTACACAGCGCTAATAAGAGATCCAGTAAAGAAAGCATTTGAATTCGCCACAGAAGTAATAACATCGCTGCGAGATCTAGTGAGAAACATTCACATAGTTTGGCAGGAATAGTAGGCTATAATGCCTTCAAGTAACATTACGTCGGTTTTATTTTGACATTATGAATACAATGCCCTCAAATGTTAATCTTAACTAAAATAAACATTTGTTTATAACTACTACAATATTACATTTAATTTTTTCCAAGGAGCTGTTTTGTTTTATATGCTCCTAAGAAGAGTCAATTATAGCTCCAGAATTGCTCAAAGTAAAAAGAAATCATATTTTATGATGCTAGTTTTAATAAAAAAAAGAAGAAAAATAAATAAATCAAGGAAATTGGCATTTCTTTCTTTTTGCTGTATCGAAAACATACCAAACCGTGTGTATCGTATTGAACCGAACCGTGAATTTTGTTACACCCCTAGTGGTAAGTGATAAATTACACTGGATAAAATAGCTCCACTTGTCTTGTACAAATGGTGTAATTTTGCAGCAGGTAGGCTAGAAAAAATATGTTTATGTTAGCTACCTGCCTGACGGCAAATGCTGCTTGTAACAAACAGTTAGTGCAACGTTTTTTTCGAACGGACGGAATTATAATATGTTTTTTATTGGGGGGGCCTCCATGTCCATTTTGCTTGGGGCCCCCAAATTCCTTCAAACGGCCCTGACTCAAATAATGTGTTTCTAACAACAAACACTCAGAATAAAGTGAGATGATTTTGCTGATGATCCTGAATGGCTTGTTGAATGAGTGTTGATAGTCTGAGGCTCATCAATATTAACAGATCTGCTGAAAACACTCTTTATTTCATGACAACAGTTCCTGTTTTCACCTCATTTATTATGCTGATGTCTTCAGATCTGCATTAGAGAAGCAAAGCATGCGACTGGAATGGATGGAAATGCTCATATATGGTGGAGCCCCTTAGTTACATTTTCACTGTTTAAAACACAAGTATGGCATGTATTGATCACCTTTGAGGTATATGTTTGATACTGGACTCTGGAGTTGCTTTTGCAAAAGCACTCGACTTTGTGAGATAAAATAATATCTTGGATAGTAAAGCTTATTTTCTGGCATCAAAACTTCAAGATTGATTTTTAATGAAGTGACAGACTCCACAATTTTTGAATAAAGGAGAATAATTATGAGAATAATTAGGGTTATGGATTGAACTAGCATCAGTTACTTTATGATAGACAGACAGACATGATATCCAGAATTTTTACAGATGTGTCATTTAGTTAAAAAAAACTAATTTACTGATTTTTGGCAGATCAGCTCCTCCCACAGCAATCACATCATCAGTGAAGCTCCTCCCACATCAATTACATCATCAGTGAAGCTCCTCCCACTGTAATTCATCATCAGTGAAGCTCCTCCCACTGCAATTCTCCTATAAATGCTGTAAGTTCCCATCAGCTACAAGTGAAGACGAGCATCAGAGCATCAGGAAGAGCTGAAATCAGCAAAGACTGAGTTTATTAAAGAGGACAGTGAGAACATGAGTGATCCAGAACCCTGCAGAATGAAACACACTGAAGATCCTGAAGAACAAAGAGGTTGGTGTTTATTCTTCATTCATGTTAGAAACATTCAAGCACTTCATCACTTTTAGATTAGCAGTTCAACTATGAAATGGGTAAAGATTTTCAACAAATGTTCAGTAAGGGAGGTTGGAGAAACTTTCATATAGATTGTCAACATCAGGTCAAATTATCTCCCTTATTTACACTTATTTTATATCTGTGTCTGGTTTACATACAGTTGTAACAGTTCTTAAAGGCTGTTCCATTTCTTGTGATGTAATGCTACTCCCCGCCTCAAGGGGGATCTAGGGAGGTTTCTACGAGAAGGGCTATCCTTTTAAGAGAGACAAGTAAGAGTGTTTAGAGAGGTACTGGCATGGCTTTGAGTGTTTGCTCAACTGAGCTGGATGCAAGAAACCCTATTATGAGGAACTTTATTGGTTCTACAGCTCAATGTAAGTTGTGTATATTTTGTAATTCTATGTTTATTATTATGTGTCAGTTGCATATTTTGATTTGTGTTTGCCTATTTGTTTAGAGGGTTCATCAACACATCATCCACACATGCATTGATAAAGTAACTACAATAGCCTAGTTAGCATTTACATAGGAAAATGCATTTTATTTTATTTATGCACCTATTGCTAAAAGCACTATATAAATAAAAGTGACTTGACTTAACTAACGTATCAGTTTAAAGTTTTTTTGGTAGGTCAAACTACCTTTACTTTAACATTTTCTTATATTGATAATGTTAATTTCCTGTCATCTCTTGGAATATCTGAAAGCCATATTTTGGCTAATACGTGTCATTATTAGCAGAACACATTTTTGTGGAAATTTATGTTGGTGCAGGATGATGTTTTACCCTCTTTTAATGAGTTTTTTTTTTTAGTTTATGTGGCTGTTTCACATCATGCTTGACATTCTCCATTGTGTTTTAAAGCGGTAAATTCTCAACAGAATTCAAATATCAGGATATATTTTAAAGCGTCCAGACTAATACTGCATTATGTATGTTTCATGTACTTAAGGAAAGATGTACTGTAGTTTTGTCCGAAGTCAAAGTGCAACACAAAGGCACGAGCATTATTGCTGTTAATTTTTTTGTTGTCGGATTATTGTACAGGAGGTCTGTGCATCAATGAATGACACGTTTTTGGATATCATGGTGTGTGCATAAACGTGTGTGAAATGCCTGCTAATTAAAACACTTTTTGTTCTTAAATTGGCTCATTCTTACTGTTGACATTGAGAATGATGCATGTGTTTTTCCAAGAGTTAAAGTCATCAGTTCAGCGCTCGCAAAATCGCCTGCCCGACGTCCCGGGGCGTTGTGTTTTCCAGTCGGGCTACCAAAATGCATAACCGGCCTGCCCGACGGGCTATCTGAAATAGTGTTCGCTTCAGTCTTGTTATAATCAGATTCAGCGCGTTCTTCATCTTCAATCCGCAGCGGCGCGCACGTCAGAAACAGAGAGGACAGGGTGTGTGTGTGTTCATCTGAGTCTCATTGGTCTGTCACTCATTGGTCTGTGGTGCTCGTCAATGTCAGAATATTTGAGATGACCAATCAAATCAAAGTAGGCGGGCTTTATGTTCACAAGAAGCTGCAGAGCGCGAATTTGAGCAGAGCGACTCGACGCTTCAGTTTACGGCCAAGTGCGAGATAAGATGTAGCCAAACTAAACATTTCATATTTAACAGCTTTTTTAGGTCATAAATGTGAAACGAATGACAAAAATAATCAGGCAAATGAATATACTTTTGTCTAATTTCGCCATTTTGAACTGAAAATAGGCCTGTAATGTGACTAATAATTAGTTTACTGTCATTGTGAGGGGACATTAGCATTAACAAAGCCGTTTTCATCATAGGCACAAGATTAATAATGAATGTGTACATGTTGAGAATTAATATACAATTTGTATCCTTCAGTAAATTAAAAAAGTTCAGCTTTAGGTAGGGAGAAGAGATGGCAAGATGAGGAGACTGAGAGAAAAAGAGAGAGTGATGGATAAGAAGTGAGAGCAGGTATCATCTACTGCCTGCTGACATGGTTTTAAAGCTATTTCTTATCCTTTTTGGGCCTTCAAACATCTTGAAATGGACATATCAGAGAAATAAAAAATTTGAACCCCCTAATAACTTTAAATGTAGGACCTCTTTGATTATAAAGCCCTGTCTACGGCCCTGTATTAAGAATAAGATCAATAATGAATGTGTACATATTGTGAATGAATTTAATAAACTTAGTTAGGCTACCTAGCTTTCCTAGTAGCTTTCAGTAAATTAACGTGTCTGAGAAAATGATTCATAAATCAACCTATCAGTTGACCCTTTGTTTACTTTCTTCACTGACAGACAAAAATGAAAAGCCTATCAGTCAAAGCTCAGCTTTAGGAGGGGAAGAGACAGAGCAAGAGAAAAACAAAGAGAATAGGAGTGTGATGCGAAAAATAAGGAGGAGAGAAAAATAATCAGCTGCCCACTTACATGGTTTTAAAGCTATTGTTATCCAATTTTTTTTTGCCCTTCAAAACATCTTAAAATGCACATATGTAGATCAGAGGAATCAAAATTTTCTCGGGGGTGCCCCCGAACCCCCCTAACTAGCATATCTCACATTCAGGACCTCAGTGATGAAAAAACCCTGCCATCTGCATGTTAATGAAACTAGTTAATAGTGAGTATTAGACCCTAAACTAAAGAGTTACTTTTATTTTATTTTATCATACCCTCATTGAGGGCTGAGCCACCGACACAGACTGATTCATGTTCCATACTGGTCACACAAATTTCAGTTCAGTTATTACCAGATGCATATTTGTTGATATTTGTGTTTTGAAAAAGTTTTTGATTCATTGTTTTGACTCATAACCAATATTCTACATTAAAAATTGTAGTCTTTTTATATGGGCTAGTAAAATTCATTTCGGGCTACCAAAATCTGAAGAGTGCCTGCCCGAAGGGCTACCAGCGATTTTGAAATTTTGCGAGCCCTGCAGTTAATGAGTTTTTCTTGGAGTGGGCGGGTTTTGGTGAGCTTTTGAGCTGATACTGTGGCACAAATAGCCGAGTGTTTTTATATTATTCATCTCAGAGTTCGTACAACTTTTTGAGAGTTAAATTTAAAGTTCTTAATATTATCCCATTTAAATGTTCTTTTTAATGTGATGACCAAAAATATACAAATTAGGTTTGTACATGTCAAATGTTTATTCCAAGAATTAAATGTAATATTATTAGTTACTGCATTTTTTTTAATGCAAAACAATAGTAGTTTTATGATTGAATTACCTTGATGATTAAATATATCCCCCCCACCCTAACCTAAACTAAACCATAAATACCTAATTGGAATTAAATTACTTTCTGCACCGAAAAGACAGCATGCAGGAAAGCTTCTACCACACCATTGGATTCAGACGTTGGGAAAATTGGTTTGACCTGCATTTAAAAAATGTGTCTACTTTCTGCTATTACATCGGGCTCATTTTTACATCCTTTATCTTCACATTTCTATCATGGACTTGCCGTCACCTAGTGGTGGTTTAGGCTAATTGTCATATTTATTTATCCATGACAGGCCTGTACCGAACAAAACACTCAGCAAAATAGTTTTTAATTATTGTTATCGGAAAATTCCTAACAAATATCAAGAGATAATTGTATTTCAATATTGCACACCCCTTGGCACTATTGTATAAATGTTAATATCACATTAAATAATTGTGTAATTAATCAAATATATTTAATATTTCTCACTTCAGAAACTTAAATGTCTTGAAAATAATAATTGAAATATCAATGTACCTCATTCATGCAATTAATTTATGAAAACAACACCAGAATTATCATATTTTATAGTAGTCGTCTACTAGTGCTTTCTGCTATTACATCACGGCTCACTTTCATATTCGTCTCTTTGAATTATTGATGTGCTGAAAATTAAATTAAACCTTTTTCTTTTATGTCAGACCTGATGGAAGTGAAGGAGGAGAGTGAAGAACTGATGGAAGTGAAGGAGGAGAGTGAAGAACTGAGTGAAGAAGTGAAGGAGGAGAGTGAAGAACTGAGTGAAGAAGTGAAGGAGGAGAGTGAAGAACTGAGTGAGGTGAAGGAGGAGAGAGAAGAACTGAGTGAGGTGAAGGAGGAACATCATGTCAAACCTGGAGAAAAACCTTTGAGTCGCTCAAAGACTAAAAATACATTTTTAAAGAAAACAAGAGCCAAGAAATCTTTCACCTGCACTCAGTGTGGAAAGGGTTTATTGAACAAGCGTAATCTTGAGTGTCACATGAGAATTCACACTGGAAAGAAACCGTTCACGTGTGATCAATGTGGTAAAACATTTGTTGTGTCATCAAACCTGAAGAGACACCTGAGAGTTCATACGAAGGAGAAGCCACATTCATGTTTTGTGTGTGGAAAGAGTTATTCACAGTGGTGGCATTTACATAAACATCAGAAAATTCACACTGAGTACGTGTGCTTTAAGTGTGGGAAGACTTTTATTACAGCTCAACAATTAAAACGGCACCACAAAATTCACACTGGAGAAAAACCTTATAAGTGTTCACACTGTGACAAAAGATTCATCCTGTTTGAAAATCTGAAAACACATGAGAGGATCCACACTGGAGAAAAACCTTACAAGTGTTCACACTGTGACAAGAGATTCAGTCAGTCAACAACTCTGAAAACACATAACAGGATCCACACTGGAGAAAAACCTTACAAGTGTTCACACTGCGACAAGAGATTCAGTCAGTCAGCATCTCTGAAAACACATGAGAGGATCCACACTGGAGAAAAACCTTACAAGTGTTCACACTGTGACAAGAGATTCAGTCATTCAACAACTCTGAAAACACATGAGAGGATCCACACTGGAGAAAAACCTTACAAGTGTTCACACTGTGACAAGAGATTCAGTCATTCAACAACTCTGACTAAACATAAGAGGATCCACACTGGAGAAAAACCTTACAAGTGTTCACACTGTGACAAGAGATTCAGTCAGTCAGCAACTCTGAAAACACATGAGAGGATCCACACTGGAGGAAAGCAGTGGAGAGAAGCCGTTCACATGTGATCAATGTGGGAAGAGGTTCACACAATCAGCATCCCTTAAGAGTCACATGAAAATCCACACTTGAGAAAAGCCACACGTGTGTGTTCAGTGTGGAACTAGTTTCAGACACAAAACAACTCTTAAGCGTCACATGAGAGTTCACACTGAGAAGAAGCGACTCAGGCTTTCGCTCTGAAAGGCTTTCTGCTTCTCATTCTGAAGAAAGACCATTTAACTGTGATCAGTGCGGTAAATTGTTTCATTGGGCGTCAGTCCTGAAGAAACACTTGTAGATTCACACAAAGGAGAAGATTCATTAATAACATTACGGCAGAAAAGACACAGCGGTGTGTGTTTCAGTGCAGAAGTCCTTTACTACAGATGAATTGAAGATCACCAGAAACTTCACACTAGAGAAGGCCATAAAACACATTTTTGTCTCAGTGCATGCATTGTTTTAGTTTGGCAGCGCCGCCGCTAGCTTAGCTTAGGATAATGAATGGAATCCTTTGTTGCCAGCTAGCATGTCGTGAGTAAAAGGTATGTTAGAGACCTTAGATTATTTTGGTTTTGGAGTATACTTTAAAAAAAGCTATTCAAACACTGTACAACGACTGTAACAGCACAGTTAAGTTATCATATGAAAGGTCATCCAGGTTTAAAATCAATAGAGGTATCCAACAAGGCTGTCCCATTTCACTGTTTCTTTTCTTTCTTGTAACACAAACCATGGCCTCCTGAAATAATAATAAAAAAAGCTATTGAGTGCCTTAATATTTTTTCTTCTGTATCTGTTTTTTTTTAAACATTAAAAAGATTATTTAGGTATTAATATCTGTAAAGATCAAAAACAGAGAAATAATTAGCATTTTACACCAATTATTAGGAAAATTAAACAAAAATTAAACTCATGGTTAATGAGAGATCTTTCATTAAAAGGAAGGATATTATCCAAAACTGTAAAAAATTATAAAAGAGGTGGATATTTTGTTCAATTTAATTTGGAAGCACATTATTAAAAAAAAAAAAACAGTTTTATGCTAATTGTGTATTTAAGAACAAGTGGATAAAGAACTACTTGAACTCTGTAAACAAGGTTCCGATATCATAAACAGCAAACACTCCCATGAGCAAAGCATAGTAGAGTGAGCCTTTAAAGGAACACTCCACCGTTTTTTGGAATAGGGCTTATTCACCTTCTTTCCTACATTTAGATAGGTGGGCAAATGCATTTTTGTCTCAGTGCATGCATTGTTTTAGTTTGACAGGGTCGGAGCTAGCTTAGCTTAGCATAATGAATGGAATCCTTTGTTGCCAGCTAGCATGTCCTGAGTAAAAGTAATATAAAAATAAAATAAAAAACCCACCTAATTACTTCTTGTGGCCTGTGTATTCACAACAAGTACAAATAGCGATGCAGATTAATACTAGGCGATTTCCTAGGCAGATATTGACTTTATATTAGGGGGAAGCACAGGCAAAGCACTGCTACTTGGGCGTGATATCTCTGCTTGTTGTGAATACACAGGCCACAAGAAGTAATTAGGTAGGTTTTTTTATTTTTATATTACTTTTAATCAGGACATGCTAGCTGGCAACAAAGGATTCCATTCATTATGCTAAGCTATGCTAGCTCCGACCCTGTCAAACTAAAACAATGCATGCACAGATAAAAATGCATTTGCCCACCTATCTAAATGTAGGAAAGAAGGTGAATAAGCCCTATTTCAAAAAACGGTGGAGTGTTCCTTTAACATGCTGAAAACACAAACAATTGAAAGCATGAACAGAAATAAATGTACATATTTGTCAGTAGCGGTTTTTGGCACAGGCGAACTGGGCAATTGCCCGGGGCGGCATTTTCGCAAACGGTCAATTAATATATTTAGGTGAAAATGAAAAAAGGAACTATTGATGTTAAATATGGGTATAACTAGCCTATTTACTGCCCTAGTACAAGAGTTATCACTTTAAAAGTATGCATGTAAATTAAATGTGGGACAATGGCCTTCATCATCACAGTATGCTAATGCTGTGAATCTGATGCAAGGGAATCGTCATAATGCAGATTGAGGACTGTTGTGAGAAAAGACTTTAAAACTTTCACAGAGACCTCAAACAGAACGCACAAAGCCTTTCTTTAAATCGAATTTCGTTTTGTATTAATTGTATCTTAATTTTAATACATTTTCCATTAACCAATTTCCTTGATTTAATAGCCTAAATAAAAAGTAGGCTAAATATAGCCTATGTAATCAAGCCAGCGCCTGAACTGGAGCTTAAGATCATCCCGAAACAGGGTATAAAAGGTAGCCTACTCACCTCACAGACCTAAATTTTTTTTTGAAATATATCTATTACAGAAAGCTTGTATTCTTTACTTTTAAACAGAACCATTCAAAACAAAATAAAACTATGTAATCGAAGTGTGCATTTCTCTCCGGCCCAGCGCATTCACAACTGAAGATCGCGAGTCAGTAGCCTATCGTCAACTTCATCTTTGCAATAAACAATTAAAATGTCTCATTGCAATATTTTACATATTCATAATCATTACTTGCTGGTTCTTTGTGACCGCTTTTAGGTGCCGTTTATGAACGCGTCACTTCTGCATCAGCAACGAAACTGCGTGAGTAAGATGTGTGGTGTGACTCGTGAGTAACTAAAGGAGGGTCAATTGCAAACGGTCAATTAATAATATTGATAATGATACCATGATAATGCATGTAATTTACGGCAAAGCGCCACCAAGTAACAGGGCTGATTTGTGTGGGGCGTGGTAAGACTTTGGCAATCAGCGTTACCAATGGCTAGTCAATATGCTCCACAGCCAAACATGGGCCCCCTCCTTGCTCGGGCCCCGGGGCTTTAGCCCCGCCTAGCCCTATGGTTAATATGGCCCTGTACCGATCTGTTTATGACATCAAAGTACCGCGAGAGTGATTGAAAAGCATACGGAGCCGTCTGTTCTCGAATCACTCTCGCAGTACTTTGATGTCATAAACTGATCAGTTCTAATGGTTCAAGTCGAACCAGCCTAATGCTATGTTACTGGCCTTGCGCTAAAGTGAAAGCTGACTTGATGATGTAAAGCCAAAAGAGTTCAATAGAGCCAATAAAGTTCATGTTTTTGCCCTTCGAAATACTATAATAGTTCAAAGACATAGCTTAAAGTGAGACTATGTGTGTCGTGATGCGAAATCCAAAGGCGTGAGCAAAGGTATATTGTGTGTATTAATAAAATAATCCCGAAAAAAGCACAAACACAGCAGAGATGCCAAGTTTAGTAGCTGGAATAAGCTGAGGTGACACTAATAGACAGCAGACAAACCACTAGTACGTTTAACCACGCCCTTAATAATGCAGAACTTTAAGGTTTAATATAATTTAAACGGATGAGTAATAAAAAAAAATCACCCCAATGATCACCACACTTGTCATGAAGGGCAAAATTAGCTATATAGACCAAAACAATTTTTGTACCAGGCTGTTAACATTTTTTTCTGCTGTAAAGCAAATTTTAACATGGGGGTCTATTGGATTTACTCCCTTGTGCAGCCTGTCTCTAGTGGCCAGTTGATGAACTGCAGTTTAAGCCACTTCCGTGTTGGATTCAAGAGAGACTGGAAGGTTGCCGCTCGGTTCTAACATGTTTGGTCTTATCTGACATCTTATAATCTGAACAGAATAGTGTTGAATAGAGGTCGACCGTTTCATCGGTTTTGCCGATATATCGGTACCGATAGTTGATTGGTTGATTGATAACTATTGTTATAAATATCCCCAACTGAGCAAGCCAAAGGTAACAGTGGCAAGGAACCGAAAAAACTCCATCAAGTGACCTAATGGTGTCCTAAAACTCCATCAGGTGACCTAATGGAGAAAAAAAAAACCTTGGGAGAACCCAGGCTCAGTCGGGGGCCAGTTCTCCTCTGGCGTTTATGAACTAGAGGCCGGATTGTAGTTTGAACTGTAAGATTAAAAATATTATATGAATGCCTGGCCGAAAAGATGCGTCTTTAATCTATTTTTAAACTGGGAGAGCGAGTCCGAGCAACGAACAGTATCAGGAAGGCTATTCCAGAGTTTCGGAGCCAAATGTGAAAATGCTCTCCCTCCTTTGGTGGATCTGGATATCCTAGGTATGACCAAAAGCCTAGAATTTATTGATCTTAAAGAGCGCGATGGATTATAGGGCGATAGAAGATCGGTTAAATAGACTGGAGCTAAGCCGTTTAGGGCTTTATAAGTCAGTAGCAATACCTTGTAATTAATACGGAACTTTATAGGTAACCAATGCAGTGATGATAAAATCTGTGTTTTTCTTGATCTAGTAAGAACTCTAGCTGCTGCATTTTGGACTAACTGTAGCTTGTTTATTGAGGATGCAGGACAACCAGCTAATAAAGCATTACAGTAATCTAGTCTTGAGGTCATGAATGCATGAACTAACTTTTCTGCATCAGAAACTGATAGCATATTACGTAGCTTAGCAATGTTTCTAAGGTGGAAAAAGGCTGTTTTTGTAACATATGAAATATGATTTTCAAAAGACAGGTTACAATCGAGTATAATACCCAGGTCTTTTACTGTAGAGGATAAAGTAACAGGACATCCTATGATGTTAAAGTTGTATTGTGAGAGGTTTTGTAGGCGGTTTTTTGAACCGATAAGTATTACCTCTGTCTTGTCAGGATTTAATAAAAGAAAATTACGCGTCATCCAATCTTTTATATCTTTAACACACTCTGTCAATTTGGATAATTTAGCGTTTTCATCCGGCCGTGATGAAATATACCGTAAAACTTCAAATAATAGCCCGGGCTTCTATTTACCCAAATCGCCGAACTGCACCGGCTTGTATTTGAGACAGGCGTCTATAAGAGACAGGCCTTTAATTTAGTGTTGAGATGTTCAAGCATGACAGTAGGAGGTTACCACATTATATTATGTTTTATTTATAATTAATTTGAATGTGTGTAACAAATCATTTAATGTAAGAAATGTCTTTGGCTATTGGCAGCATAAAAAATAAAAATAAAAAAACGATCTGACAGCAATGGGCAGAACACAAGTTACCGCTAAAATCCATCGAGCATATGAACTTGTTGTTGCCCGAAACATATTCAACAAGAAAGAATGCAGACTACCCTGTAAACAACTGCAATCATGTGATAGAAAATTACTCTATTCATCACTATCATCATCCCCGCGATCCTCAATTACAAGTTCATTAGCGAATTCCTCCTCCACGTCGCTCTCCTCCACTTCTCCCTCTCCAGCCTCCGCTAACTCTGCCTGCCTTGCTTGCACTAACAGCTCCCGCCCAGATGCGCACGGCTCTCCCTCTTTGAAAACAATGGATAAGGTGATCCTCGCTTCCATTAGAATCTACTGTCAGGCCACATACCTAAGGATAACATCCCGAAGTTAAATATATTAGAAATATATTATCTCCTCTTTCTCCCTCACACGCGCGCGAATAGTGATGAGTCGTTCATGAACGGTTGCGTCTGTCACGTGAAATCTAATCAAAACATATAGAACAGACGATCTGACGGGTCTTAGAAGATCATATACAACCCGATACTAAAAAACAGACCAGGCCTCTATTTGAGACCGGCCTTTATTTACCCAAACCTGTCGTCACACCAGGCGTTTAAAAGAGACAGGCGTCTATTTGGGACTCGGCTATTATTTGAAGTTTTACGGTATATTTGAGTGTCATCAGCATAATGATGGAAACTAATTCCATGTTTCCTTATAATATTTCCAAGTGGCAGCATATATATTGAGAATAATAGAGGGCCCAACACAGATCTCTGCGGCACTCCATAGTTTACTGACGTTATCTTCGATTTTTCTCCATTTAAATAGACAAAATGGTAGCGGTCAGATGAGTATGATCTAAACCAGCTTAATGCTTGTCCTTGAACACCAGTAGGCCTATAATTTTGTAGTCGATTTAAGCGTATTGTGTGATCTATAGTATCGAACGCAGCACTTAGATCAAGTAAAACTAGTATTGAGATACAGCCTTGGTCAGAAGCTAAGAGTAAATCATTTGTGATTTTAACGAGCGCAGTTTCAGTGCTATGGTGCGGCCTGAATCCTGACTGAAACTTTTCATAGATATCAGTTTCTTGCAAGTAAGAGCCCAGTTGAGCGGACACAACTTTTTCTAGTATTTTAGACATAAATGTAAGATTTGAAATGGGTCTATAATTTGCTAGATTATTATGATCTAATTGTGGTTTCTTAATGAGAGGTTTTATAACTGCTAGTTTAAATGTTCTTGGAACATGACCTAAAGATAAAGATGAGTTAATAATATTGAGGAGAGGCTCTTCCACTACAGGTAACACTTCTTCAGTATTTTAGTTGGTATAGGATCTAATAAACATGTTGTTGTTTTAGATGAAGTGATGCGTTTATTTAACTCTTTTTGTTCTATAGTTGTAAAGCACTGTAATTTTTCTTGCGGGGTGATAATTGAGGCTGAATTATAAGGCGCGATTGAGGATTGAACGTTTACAATTGTGGTTCTGATGTTTTCTATTTTCTCAGTGAAGAAGTTCATGAAATCATTACTACTAAACTATAATGGGATATTTTGTTCGGGTGACGTCTGTTTATTTGTTAGTCTAGCCACGGTGTTAAATAAAAACCTTGGATTGTTTTGGTTATTTTCTATTAGTTTGCGGAGGTGCTCAGCCCTGGCCGCTTAATAGGGCCTTTTTATAACGTGACATACTGTCTTTCCATGCGATTCTAAAGACCTCTAAATTAGTTTGTTTCCATTTACACTCTAAATTACGGGTTTCTCTCTTTAGAACATGCATAGTATTGTTGTACCATGGTGCTTTAAAGGGGGGGTGAAATGCTATTTCATGCATACTGAGTTTTTTACACTGGTAAAGAGTTGGATTCCCATGCTAAACATGGACAAAGTTTCAAAAACTAAGTTGTACGTTTGAAGGAGTATTTTTGTTCCAAAAATACTCCTTCCGGTTTGTCACAAGTTTCGGAAAGTTTTTTTCGAGTATGGCTCTGTCTTACGTAAGATAGGGCGGAATTTCCTTATATGGGTTCTAAGGGCACTTCTCCGGTAAGATCGCGGCCGCGCGCGCACTCGTAGACTAGAGCAAGAGAGTGAAAGCAGTTCGCCATCAAAGCACCCTGCCCGGCTTTTGGGAAGTCAATGTCACCAAAGAAGTGTGTTTTTGGTTGCCAGGGCAAGACAACCCTGCACAGATTCCCAAAGAACCCAGCGTTAAGGAACCCGTGGATGGAGTTTGTTTTCCTGAGCATAAACGGAGTTGTGTTGTAAGACTGTTGTTCCCTGCATTTCGACGATGATTGTTTTATAAACAAAGCCCATATCGACGGATTTGCAGATCGTCTAATGCTTAAGGATCGAGCAGTCACAATGATAAAGTTTCGCGGTCGTGCGTTGGAACCGGACGGTGAGTAAAACTGTTTGTTGAACAAATGTCTCTGTGTGTTGTCACTAGCTTGGCGCGTTAGCACAGCTAAGCTTCGCCCACACGGCCCGCCCCCAGCCGCTCGTTTTTTTCCGGAAAGACTCGGTACAGCCAATCTTTCTGTTAAAAATGTAATAAAACAAAAGACTTTTTGGAGATATGAAGGATGCAATATTACTCTATAGGTACTCAAGATTAACAGGAGATTGAGTGAAAATGAGCATTTCACCCCCCCTTTAACCCATAAGAACCCGCAGAGACACGGGTGTCACAAACACTGGTGATTATCTGAAAAGGTCTTTTTAAAGCATTATCCCTTACTTTCAACTCAGGAAGTCCCTTAGTGACATATAAGGAACACCCAGGTTCAGTCATGTGACAATGTGTGCATTTTTGTTGCCATGGCAACATTTCCAAAATGATGGCCTGTCTGGTTAGCACATGTTGCAGTGTCAGCAATTTTTAAAAACACTTGTTTTTGTTACTAAAGGTATGTTTCAACCCATGCAACAATTATAATGTTTTAATAACATATCCTAGATTACACTTAACCTGATTTTAATACATTTCTTGAAGAAATTGTTATAAAACCAGTTGTGAAAATATTGTGGTGACATATATGTCACATCGGGCTGTGAACCTTAAAACAGTAGGTGGAATTTTGATGTGACGTATATGTCACATTAAGAAAAATGGTAATGATCTGCTCAATTAATTTATCTGATTCAATTATTTTATTGTTATATATTTTCGGCTGCTCATTTCAAAGCATATTTTTACAAATGTAAACATAAAAATAATGTCAAAATTAATTACATTGTTAATGAAATGTATTTTGAAACTATTTTGCATACCTGTAACTAAAATAAGATGTTGATATCATATGTTGGTCCTATTTTTTGGTTATTTTAACTTTTTTGTTTTTAAGAATAACATGAATAGATTCAGGAAACAACTTGATGTTCAGAATGTGCTGAAAATTATTCAGGGAGATGACAGTGAGTATGAGGGATGTGACAGTGACTATAGGAAGAAGACACTGATGGCCCTGATTACACCCTTAACAAGAAAGACATGGAGGATGGTGAATCAAGTAGGTCTGATTCAGACATTAGCATCAAGTGATTTAGATTTAGAAGCTGCACAACCAAACATAAACTCTGGGAAGCAAAATACAACCAGCCAGGGTAAAAAAAAAAAATCTTTTTAAAAATCGAATAAAAAAGTGCACATTCAAAGGGCCGAGTATCACACCTCCAGACAATCTTCCGACACCCCTGGAGTATTTCAGAAAGTTCATAATAGCAGAAATGCTTGAGCTCCTAGACTAGAGGAACTAACTAATTTGTACAGTGTGCAAAAATCTGGAACTCAGAAGAATGTTAACACCACTGTTAAAGAAATGGAAATACTGATTGGTATCCATCTGTGCATGGGTCTGCACCAAATGCCAGGAAATTGTGCATACTGGGAAAATGACACAAGGTGTCCCATGGTGGCTGACAACATGTCAAGCAACCGTTTTCAGACCCTGCTAGCAAGTCTACACTTCACTGACAACAATGATTCGTCAAATCGGCAAGCAGGGGTTAAGTGTTGGAAGATCCTTCCATGGCTTGATATTTTTCGCAAACAATGCCTGGCTATCACCCCGGCTATCTTCCCAGAAAAATAATAATTTTGATATATGTTGTGGAAAATAAAATAAACAGAAAAATAACTGTTATTAAGCAAAAAAACTGAAAAAAATATTTTTTTAAACTGAGAAATAAATGCCCAATGTGACATATACGTAACATTAAAAATGTATCATAAACGCCCAATGTCACATATATGTAACATTACAGATCTTTCACAAGGAGGGGTTGTATTTCAAAAACAACTGCAGAAACATGTTATAAGTGGTCCATTTGGTCTGTTTTATATGCCCCATAATTTTCCTATAAGGAGAAATTGGTCCGGGTTCTTATGGGTTAATTTTCTCTCTGACCTTTTTTAATTTAATGGGTGCAACAACATCCAATGTTCTAGAGAGAATGGTGCTCATAGTGCTAGTTAGTTCTTCTAGTTCATCTGTTTGTTTGGGTTCAGGCAGCAGCTGAGACAGATTAGATAAGCAATTTGAGAAATTATCTATGGTGGATGGAAGGATTGATCTGCCTGGTCGATAACGCGGCGCAGCTTGATATATTACAGGAGTACATAATATGCAAGTTACCAAGTAATGGTCAATGACATCATCACTTTGTGGAATGATATCTATATCGGTTGGATCGGTTCCATATGATATAATTAAATCGAGTGTATGATTAAGACGATGAGTTGGTCCGGTGACGTTTTGCTTGACCCCAAAGGAGTTTAATAAATCTATAAACGCAGCCCCTAACGCATCATTTGGATTATCTACGTGTATGTTAAAATCTCCAATAATTAATGCTTTATCGACATTGACCAATAGATCTGAGAGAAAATCTACTCTTTTAGGAAATCAGCGTAAGGCCCAGACGGTCTATATACGGTAGCCAAGGCTAGAGATAATATGGATTTTTTTCTAACATCTAAGAGCGTAACATTTAGTACATGTACTTCAAACGAAATAAACTTAAAACCCGTTTTCTGAGTAACATTGAGGGCCCTATTTTAATGATCTGAAACGCAAGTGTCAAAGCGCAAAGCGCAAGTAACTTTGTGGGCGGGTCTCGGCGCTGTTGCTATTTTCCCGGCGGGATAAATGGCTCTTGCGCCCGGCGCAAATCTAAAATGGGTTGGTCTGAAGTAGCTTCATTATTCATAGGTGTGGTTTGGGCGTAACGTGAAATAAACCAATCAGAGCGACTTCTCACATTCCCTTTAAGAGCAGGCGCGCTTTTTCCTTGGCGTATTGCTATTATAACGGCGGATTTGCCAGACGTGCGCCGGCAGGAGCAGTTCACAGCCGAGGAGAGCGACGTTCTCGTCACGGCCGTAAAACACAGAGAAGTGACATTGGGGATGGAGAAACACACCCAAATTAGCTTCGGTTAAACAGGTATATAATAACGTGGGTAAATGTGTAAGCTAGATGTATGCTTATATAATAAATTGTCTATCTATCTATCTATCTATCTATCTATCATTTGTAATAATATGATTTGCAAAAATGAAAACTGCTGCTTCTGTGTAGATTAGAGAATCAAAGTGTATGCGCGTTGTTGTGCACGCTATACATATGGTCAAGCATGCGCCCTTAAAATAGCATAATGAACAACGCGCAACGCGCCACTGACTTTAGACTAGGTTTTTTTCTGGCCACTGGCGCAATTGTTTTATGGAACAATAAAATAGTACCAGGGATTGTTTGCGCCGGAACACGCCTCCTTTTTTGCGCTGAACCGCCCAGGGAGCGCAAGTTCATTCCCTAGTTTAGCGACGTGCTTCTGTGGAGGGAAAAGCATGCTTTGCGCGGGTGCAAAATAGGAATGAAACATGCGTCGCTGTACAAAGTCAATTGTGCTGGGTGCAAGATAGGGCCCTGAGAGTCAATGTTCAGAAATTGTTATTTATAATGTTTTGAACTATGTTGTATAGCTGTTTTCCAGTGTGTTCATTGTCAAACTCAAAAATTGTTTTATTTTTAATTATAAAAAGTTATCCCATCAGAATAGATTTCCACGAAGTTAAGATTGAACTGCACTTGGAATTCTATGACAACCAAATATGTCTCTTTTCATTCCTGCACAATTTAATAGAAATGGATGAATGGGGCATTTGGATTTATACGATGTCAAAAGCTAAAGCATCACTACTGTACAAACCCATCCATCCTGGTTATTCATAAGCTGCTGTTTCACACTGCACATTCCTAAATCCCAGGCTAAAGTCCTTATTTGTGGTGTCAATGTTGACTGCAACGCGCCCTCCTTGCCACTTCCCACCGCAACGGGCGTGGCTTAGCCCTATAAAGGTAGCTCGAAAAGGCTGATTCACTTGATTTTTCATCTCTTCAGCGAAGCTCACGCATCGTTGGATCACGAGAGAAGCAACGCGTCGTCTGAGAAAGCACTTCAGCGGGACGAGCCACTTCTTAAGCCGCTGGCCAAAGCCGCCTTCCACTGCCGTACCTGTTGCGCTATCCGGCGCCTATATCCTTTCTATATTTACTGTGTTTTTGTGTATTATGTATGTACCATTTACACTAAAAGAGCCGGGCGTCTTTTTCAAGACGCCCCCCCTTTCCTAGAGGATCTCGCAGCTCTCGCGCTCGCTGACGGCCACCGCCCTCACTCCGAGCCAATTGCCTATGGTGACTCTGAGGACTCACCTGGCATCCTTAAGGACTCACCTGGCATAAAAACCTGTATCCCCCTGTGGCTCAGTGGTGGAATTATAGGTTTTGCGCACGGGAGACCGGAGTTCGATTCCCGGTCTAGCCGCATATATTTATGCCGCCAATGCTTCGCTCTGTCAGTCCCCTGAGGGCGACTGCAGGGGTGCATTTTGCAGCCAGCAAGCGCGTAGTACCCGCTTAAATGGCGAACACCGTTTCTATGGTTCCCGTGCATCACTGGCAAAGGAGAATGGAGCGTTTTAGCCCCGCTGAAAACCGGGCGATATCCACTCTTCTCACATTCTGGCACTTTCAGGCGTCTGAAAATGTTCAGTATTGCAGGTTGTGCTACCCGCATGCCTGCAAACAAACGCCAGTGTGGATAATACTCGCGCTAACTGAATGTCTGTGTATCTTCACTGTGGCCCAGTGGTAGATTCCTAGGCTTTCGCGCGAGAGACCCAGGTATTGAATCCCGGGTCTACCGGCAGAAAATATTTTATGCTGCCGAATGCAAATCACTCTGTCAGTTCCCTGAGAGGCAGCTGCAGATGTGTTTTGCAGCCGACGAGCACGTGGTACAGCCCGCGCTCGACTAGCCGCTCGTTCAGTCCCAGGAAATGTGACTGTTCCAGTGTATTCTGCAGTGCACAGCTGCCCGCTTGCCTGCACACAAAAGCCGTTTTACGGCTACCCAGAAAAATCCCATAGGGATGTATTTTCTGGTGTCCCGGCCACGGCCGATGGTGCTATAAATGTAGTGCTGATGCCCACTGCCCAGTGCCCATCCCTACACACAAGCACAGCCCTTCACACAGGGCTCGCGCCCATAAAGTCGACTCAGGTCGATTGCGCACCCTACATAGTAAATGTGCCCACCTCCCAGTGCCCACAAACACTATGTCACACATGTCACAGGGTTTCTGTAAAAACGAAACCTGTGCACCTGTGCAAGAGCGCGCTTCACATCCAACCCTCAGCCATCCATGCAGAAGCATGGTCAGCGCTTCCAGGGGTTTCGGAATGGGTGCTAGACATTATAAAGAGAGGCTACTCGCTACAGTTTTGTCGATGCCCTCCCCGCTTCACAGCGCGCGTCGAAACTACGGTGAATTCAGAAGTAGCACACCTACTTCTCGCCGAAATATCAAAACTAATGAGCAAAGGGCTATAGAGCCTGTATCTCAAGCTCCAAGCGAAGGGGGGCTATACAGCAGATACTTTCTGGTTCCCAAGAAAGACGGTGGGTTCAGACCCATACTGGATCTGAGACAGCTGAACAAAGCATTAACGAAACGCAGTTTCAAAATGCTCACAACCAGGAAAATTCTCGCGCATATTCGCCGAGGAGACTGGTTCATGTCGATAGATCTGAAGGACGCTTATTTTCAAATACAGATAGCGTCACGTCACAGGCGATTCTTGAGATTCGCCTTCGAGGGCCAGACATACCAGTATACAGTCCTGCCGTTCGGCTTATCCCTGGCACCTCGTACATTACGAGGTGCATGGACGCAGCGCTCGCTCCTCTCAGACTCAGAGGCATGCGAGTGCTGAACTATTTGGACGACTGGCTGATTCTGGCTCAATCACGGTCAGAGCTCGTGGAGCACAGGGTCATTTTACTCGATCACCTCGAGAATCTTGGTATCAGAGTCAATTGGGCGAAGAGTTCGCTGAGCCCCAGTCAAACGATTTCGTTTCTGGGTACAGACAGTTCTAGACTCACAGTCCATGACGGCACGGCTGTCGCCGCAGCGCGTGCTAAATATTCAGCGCGCAGCGAGCTCTTCCGCTGCGGCGCGACCACCCCGCTCAGGAAATTTCAGAGGATGCTAGGTCTCATGGCCTCAGCATCAACAGTTCTTCAGTGGGCCTGCTCCGCATGCGCCCTCTGCAGTTCTGGTTGAAAGCGCGAGTGCCGCGCAGAGCGTGGGCGTCCGGTCGGCTGCGTCTCAAGGTCGATCAGAGCGTGACAGCTCTGAAACCTTAGATAACGAGCGACTGGTACCAATCAGGTGTAAGCCTGGGGACTTCCTCGATGGTTATGGTGGTGTCGACGGGAGCGCTGCTCGAGGGCAGATCGTTCTTCGGCCTGTGGTCAGAACGAGAGAAGCTCCAACATATCAACTGCCTGGAAATGTTGGCAGTGGACAACGCGCTGACGCGTTTTCGTCCCCAAATCAAGGACCAGCACGTCTTAGTCCGTTCGGACAACATGTCTGTGGTGTCCTACATAAATCACCAGGGCGGTCTCAGATCCCGAGACCTGTACAGGTTGGCAGAACGCCTCCTGATATGGGCTCAGCACAACTTGTGCTCGCTGAGAGCAGTGCATGTGCCTGGGACCCAGAATTTGGGTCCAGACAGACTGTCCAGGAACAACATTCCCACGAGCGAATGGTCTCTACACCCGCAAACAGTCCAGCTGTTGTGGGAGAGATTCGGCAGAGCGGAGGTGGACCTATTCGCGTCCCACGAAAACGCCCACTGCCCCGCAAGAACGAGAGCGCGCTGTCCCGAACGTGGCCGCGCTGTCCGCTCTACGCCTTTCCCCCCGTCTCCCTCCTACCTCAGGTGTTAGAACAGGTCAGGGAAACGAAATGCTCAGTGCTGCTTGTTGCGCCGCTCTGGAAGAGCCAACCGTGGTTCCCAGTTCTGATGCAGTTAGCAGACACTGCCCCGTGGCCAGTGCCATTGAGGAGGGACCTCCTCTCGCAGGCCAGGGGTTCGATTTGGCATCCTCACCCGGAATTGTGGTCCCTCCACGTGTGGGCGCTCAACGGGTACCCGCTGACCTCTCAGTGGGAGTGATGAATACTATCACTCAGGCTAGAGCGCCGTCGACTAGACGGCTTTACGCCTCGAAGTGGTCTGTTTTCTCCGGCTGGTGTACAGCTCGGGGTCGATCACCCCTCGATTGTGATGTGAAGGGACGGAGGGATTCCCCTCCCATTTCCGGACTCTCTGTGAGTCCATCTGGTGATTGTGCACTGTAAGCTCTGGGCTTCGCTTCCAGGTTTATTGGTGCTTTATCCCAGCACTTACAAAATTAAGGATAATTTTTTGCTTCAGTATTTCGTGAAAAAGAGTTTTTTTCCCATAGCGTTTTTACAAAAAACGCAGTACTCGTTCCCTCTTCTAGAGAGAACCGAGGTTACGTTAGTAACCGAGTACGTTTTCAAAAATGAACTTTTTGAAGGCTAGAATGACGGTCTCTTCTTGACTCCAATTGTCCTGTTTTCCATCACCATTTTAACATTTTTCCTATCATATGCTGAAACGACTGTTTATATAGACCTACAACACTCAGTGTTTCAGTGACTGCCCAAAGTGTGTGAATAGAAGGCTCACGATTAGTTGTCATTTGCTAATGTAACCCCTCTTGGTTCGTGTGTTCTTTCATTTCAATAATGACCATGTGAAAGCAATTTTGCTGAGCCCATTCACTTTAGTGTTTACTGCAACTGAGGAAATCTGGAAAAGACACAAAGAGCACCAAACAGACAATAAATACTGCTGGTCCGGCCATAAAACATCCTTCTCAACAGCTTGTGTGAACTGAGAAGATGGCTGATTCAACCCATTGTACACTCTTCTTGCCTGTAGGTGTCTCCCTTTTTCCAAGATGCATTATTATGACCGCCGCTAGAATAGCTATCGAAAGCGGTCATATAGGGATTGTCAAAGTTTTTTTTTTTTTTTTTTTAATGCAGTTTTTCCTAAATAACTACCTGAACCGTGGCACCGAGGATGAAGAAATTTGTATGGTATGTTGGTCTTAAGGGCTCACATCAACCTAGCCCATAATCGATTGTCAAAGTTTTTTTTTTTTTTTTCCCGTCATCTACTGAATTTTTCGTCAACGATACCAGGGACACCGAAACACCGGGGAACATGAAATTTGGTGGGCATGTAGCCCCACTAGACTTTTACGGAAAAATTTCGTTTGGTCCCCGGGGGCCCTTTGGGAACCTGCAAGACAAAGGATGAACAGCAGCACATGAGAAAATGGCAGCTAATGAATATACCCAGTGTACAGTCTCACCTCTTTCAGATACACTAGGACATGATCATCTTCAGCATCAACCCGCTCCACTAGTGGGGCAAACGATTGGGGTGAAGAACCAAGCTGAGGGGAAGAGACCATCATTTACACAATTACAATTGAAGGAGCTTCAAGCATCTTGGGACTTTCTTAAATACAAACCAGTGACGCATCTGCCGTGAAGCCTGACAGGAGCTTAATATCCACTAGAACCAGTGGATTCCTAGAACCAGGCTTTCCTTCCTGCTCAGCTACTGTTCGGATGCTCTTGCTTACTGCTCCGCGCTTTGCTCTATCGCTTTTACATTTTATCTCCTATACTTTTATATTTTATTTCCTTTTATCACCTAATTTTAACTTCAGCAAACAGCACAGTGCTCAGACAACAAAGTTTGGATTACTACAAAAACTGAGAATTCTTTTACCCGTCCAGCTTACATTCCGGGAAAGGAAAACACAACTGCCTACATTCATACGGATAAGAGAGAAAATGCCTCTTCTGGAATCTACTTGCTGCACTAACTGCCACAGACTTTTACAAAGAATTGCAGTTCTCGAAACAAAGTTACTTACGGGACCACCAAACCAGACGGAGCACACAACAGAGCTTCGTCATGGACACCCTCAGCATACCGGTGAGTCCCATGAAACTAGTGCTCCTCGACAGGTAGAGAAACAAGCCGATCGACTTACTAATCGATGGCACAAACAGGGAGCTAGACCCAAAGGCACTCGAGACATCAGATTGTCACGAGCATCACATATTGCCGCAGTAGCATCCTCTACCCCAGATACAGCTCTGACAAGGATTGCAAACACTGGTCTCCTACCACCGCCTATACATCTTGAGAACAGATTTGAAGTACTAATGAATGTAAATGAGGAATCCCCAAATGTGATGAATGTGATCGAACACAGACTGAATGGGCCAGTAGCTAACACTGATGCTAACTGGCACTCAAGGTCGAGCAGACAGCGGCACTCAGCTCAGAGCGCAGCCGAGCCCAGGACTCTGATAGTGGGGGACTCCATAATCAGAAACATTAGCAGCAGGGATACAACTACGTGCTGCCTTCCACAAGCAACAACTTCTGATATAAACAGGGAACTTCAGAACATTCTGATGAAACATAAGACTGCAAATCGACTCATCATACATGTGGGGAAGAATGATATTCATAAAGAGCAGTCAGAACTCCTTAAGAAGGATTTCAATGAA
The DNA here is from genome assembly GCF_949319135.1 of Squalius cephalus. Classification (NCBI taxonomy): domain Eukaryota; kingdom Metazoa; phylum Chordata; class Actinopteri; order Cypriniformes; family Leuciscidae; genus Squalius; species Squalius cephalus. The sequence goes on from NC_137122.1 coordinate 15,641,318, forward strand.
CTTTTTGAAACACTTAAAAGACTGAAAGTTCAAACATTCATCAGTGGACCTCTCCCAGCAAGAGGAACAAACAGGTTTTCACGGTTGCTTGGGCTAAATACATGGCTGCAAAAAACCTGCAATATAAAAGGAGTAAACTTCATTGACAATTTCAATCTTTTCTGGAGTCAGAGACAACTTTTTCATCGGGATGGCCATCACCCAAACAAACTTGGTTCAAGAGTGTTAAAGGACAATTTCTACTTCTCCCTCAATCACCCTTCTGCAGTGTGTGCCAATCCACTCAATCTGAACGTCACACACACACACATGGACACAGTATGAATGACCACGGGACTTCACTTCAGCAGCAAAATGGACATGCGGTTGACATATCACACAAGGACAATGATAACACCACTCCGCCACAACAACCTCTGCTCATGGACTCAATCTCAGCTGAGCCCTGCCCACAAAGCTTACCACAGACAGACATATCAGAACTGCTTGAAGATTCAGCACCCAAGGACGACTTCCTGGAAAACAGCCAGGGAAGCCAGGACAGCATATCACAGCCTCCTATAACACCAGAGCAACAGCCCCTTTCACCAGACACGCTATCCCTCTCTCCAGCATCGCCACTACTGTGTTTCTCACAGAAAATGGAAGAACTGGTGTATGCTGGAACCAAACTATCCCACTCTTTTGCTGCAAGCCCCCAGATACCAACCAAAAAACGACAGGCACCATTACCACCCGCACCAAAGCCTGCGGGCCCAGCTCGCCCACCCCCTCCTGTGAGAGCTCTTCGGCCTCTGCCACAACGCCAGGGCCTACACCCTCCTCCATCTGCTCGAGGTGAACCAAAAACAACTGATACCAGCTCTCAGTGATGTGTTTTGGGTCCCCGCTCTGATAACAGTAACTTTCTCAAATGTTTACAGAACAAGCGGGAACCCAGTGTGCCTGTATCTTTCTCTATTGCTGTTCTATTACAAGATAGAAAATCTAAGGCCTTCAATAGCCGTGCAGCAAACCTAACTAATCTGGTGCCTATTACACGTCAAAGTAAGATAGATGTGGGGACAAAAAGTAAGACTGTTAAGTTAGCACTTTTAAACATTTGTTCACTTAAAAATAAATCACTTCTAGTCAACGATTTAATAACCACAAACAACCTGGATTTTATGCTTCTAAATGAAACCTGGCTAGAAGACAGCTACAGTGCAACAATCCTCAATGAAGCAGCCCCTCCGAACTTTACTTTTATGAGTGTCTGCAGAGCTGTTAAGAGAGGTGGGGGTCTAGCTGCTCTTTTTAAAGATATCTATCAATGTAAGCAAATATCATTTGGGAATTACTTGTCTTTCGAATATCTGGGTATTGTGTTAAAAGGTGCTCCACGCATTTTACTTATTTACAGGCCTCCAAAATACTCTCCAGCCTTTGCTGAGGACTTTACAGAACTGTTATCAACAATTACCTCAGAGTTTGACTGTTTTGCCATTGCTGGAGATTTTAACATCCACATAGATAGTGCAGAAAACAATATGGCTAAAGAAATCAAAAGTGTTTTAAAAACTTTTGATCTGACTCAGCATGTACATGGACCCACACACAATTGTGGACACACTCTAGATTTACTTATCAGTAAGGGTCTAAACATTTCATCGATTGTTATTAAGGATGTAGCACTGTCTGATCATTTCTGTATTTTCTTTGATATATTGATCTCTCCTGCCACTGAAGCTAGATCTGTGTCTGTCAAGAAGAGATGCTTAAATGAGAACACTAGTGTACTATTTATGAAGGCTATATCCTTAACACCAAGCATATCTGCAGACTCTGTTGATTTTCTCCTTGATTCCTTTAACTCAAAAGTTAAAGGTGTAATTGATGATATTGCTCCTGTTAAAGTCAGGAAGAAGAGTGGCAGACAAAAAGCACCTCGGAGAAACTCAACAGCAGTGCAAAATATGAAAAGACAATGCAGAAAAGCAGAGCGTATGTGGCAGAAGACAAAACTTGTAGTCCATTATAACATCTACAAAGACAGCCTTCATGCTTTCAATATGGAACTAGGCAAAGCTAGACAGACTTTCTTCTCAAATATTATAAACAGTAATTTAAACAACACACGCACTCTTTTTGCTACTGTAGAGAGACTGACAAACCCTCCAAGCCAGATTCCCAGTGAAATGCTCTCAGAGAACAAGTGCAGTGAGTTTGCTTCTTTCTTCTCTGAGAAAATCAGTAATATCAGAAAGATGATCAGCACATCCTTGAGTTGCACTGGGGTCAGACAGATCAAACCACCTGAGAAAGTAGTTACTATGTCTGACTTCAAAGAAATTGATGGCAAAATTTTGGAAGAAACCGTACAGCACCTTAAAACATCAACATGCGCTCTTGACACACTTCCCACATCATTTTTCAAAAGTGTGTTAAACAGTTTAGAAGCAGATCTTCTAGAAGTGGTAAATGTCTCACTTCTCTCTGGGAGTTTTCCAAACTCCCTGAAAACTGCAGTTGTCAAGCCCCTCCTGAAAAAGAGCAATCTGGATAAGACCATATTAAGCAACTATAGACCGATCTCAAATCTTCCTTTCATAGGCAAGATCATTGAAAGAGTTGTCTTCAACCAGCTGAACAAATTCTTGAGCTTGAATGGATCCTTTGACAATTTTCAATCTGGTTTCCGACCGCACCACAGCACAGAGACAGCGCTCATAAAGATAATAAACGATTTTCGCTTAAATACTGATTCAGGCAAATTATCAGTGCTGGTGCTACTCGACCTCAGTGCTGCATTTGACACTGTCGATCATAACATACTTCTTGACAGGCTGGAAAACTGGGTGGGGCTTTCTGGGATAGTCCTAAAATGGTTCAGGTCATACTTAGATGGGAGAGGTTATTATGTGAGTTTAGGAGATCATAAGTCTGAGTGGACATCCATGACATGCGGAGTCCCTCAAGGCTCAATTCTTGCGCCACTGCTGTTCAACCTCTATATGCTCCCAATGAGCCAAATAATGAGAAAGAACCATATTGCTTACCACAGCTATGCAGACGACACACAGCTCTACTTAGCCCTATCGCCTAACGATTACAGCCCCATTGACTCCCTGTGCCAATGCATTGATGAAGTCAAAAGTTGGATGTGTCAAAACTTTCTTCAGTTAAACAAAGACAAAACTGAAGTCATTGCGTTTGGAAACAAAGATGAAGTTCTCAAGGTGAACGCATACCTTCACTCTAGGGGTCTAACAATTAAAAATCAAGTCAGGAATCTTGGTGTGACACTAGAGTCAGACCTTAGTTTCAGTAGTCATGTCAAAGCAATAACTAAATCAGCATACTATCATCTGAAAAATATTGCAAGAATTAGATGCTTTGTTTCCAGACAAGACTTAGAGAAACTTGTGCATGCTTTCATCACCAGCAGGGTGGATTATTGTAATGGACTCCTCACTGGCCTTCCCAAAAAGACCATAAGACAGTTGCAGCTCATACAGAACGCTGCCGCCAGGATTCTGAGCAGAACTAGAAAATTTGCACAAATTACACCAGTCCTCAGGTCTTTACACTGGCTCCCAGTTAAATTTAGGATTGATTTTAAAGTATTATTACTGGTATATAAATCATTCAATGGCCTAGGACCTCAATACATTGCAGATATGCTCACTGAATATAAACCCAACAGATCACTCAGATCACTAGGATCAAATCAGCTAGAAATACCAAGGGTTCACTCTAAGCATGGCGAGTCTGCTTTTAGCTATTATGCCAGCCGCAGCTGTAACCAGCTTCCAGAGGAGATCAGATGTGCTCCTACAGTAGTCACATTCAAATCCAGACTCAAAACACTTCTGTTTAGCTATGCATTTACTGAATGAGCACTGTGCCACTGCTCGTCCGACTGTTTGTACTGTATTTTTTATTTTTTTTTTCTTAACTGTTTTAATTATTCTTATTTCTTTTTATTATTTTAATTTCTTCTATGTAAAGCACTTTGAATTGCCATTGTGTATGAAATGTGCTATATAAATAAACTTGCCTTGCCTTGCCTAGAACCATGTTAGTGCTTGATTTCACACCATTGAATCTGAATGAGGGTGAAAAAGAGGTTTAGTCAACAAGATCAAGAATACAGCTTCCCTTTTTGTAAGAGTCATAAACATCAGTTGGTTTCAGGACACAATGCTGCTTACTTCACAGTGAACTTCAACATGAGATTGGCTCCAAGCGGTTGGCAGTCTCCAGTCACCTTCGCTTCGACACTCAGCGTCATGGAGACTTTAACGGGTGTTGGGATGTTGTAGAAACATGCAACCTAAAGTATGAGTAGAAAATCAAACAAAAACACATTTAGATTTGGCTGTGCACAACAAATATAGACAGAGGAAGATACAGACCTGCACAGACACACAAGTGGATCCTGATGCTTTAACACTATATTTGCCTGGAACATTCTTCAGCGGCTTCTCCTGATACAGCAGCCTGTTGTCCCGATTCACTTTGAAGCTATAAGAGTCTCCTCCTACTACTGAGGACTGTACAGTAACAGTGCTGGAGCCATCCAAGCTGAACACTTGAGCAGAATACACAGACAGAGCCTGAAGAGCCACCACAGTGTCCTAAAAACAAGCACAAGATTAAAATAAATACTTAAATGATGATTGCACTCATGTTTGGTAGTCAGAGGCACCTGGGTGGAGGAAAACCCTCCATAGGGATTCTGCTGGGTCACGAGCCAGTTGACAATGCGGTTAGCATAACCCAGATCAGCCGTCGTGAGAGGCTGAACAGAGAGAACCGCGAGCAGCACGTAAGAGCTAATCTCCACCACCAGAGTATCACCAGATGTCGTCTGAGACCAATGAACCTTAGTGCCTTAGGATGAGATGGAGGGGAGAAAGTTGATGCCAAAGAACCTGACGAATCAACATCAAGAGGCTGGTAAATCTTACCTTCAGATATTGCAAGGTTGTCCAAGGCAGTTAAAAGCTGTGATCGAGTGGTGATCTCTCCGGCCAGACTGAAGGTGTAGGCCAGCAGAGCCGTGGCATAAGTGTTCCCAACGTTCCCAACGACAGGCCTCAAGCATGACAGACCGTTGGTAATGACAGGATCCTAAAAAAACCAAAACATATCAGACAGCCAGGGGTGCGTTTCCCGAAAGCATCGTTGGCCAACTATGGTCGCAAGTTCATCGCAATGTCCATTGAACTCTATTGGTAACGACGTAACTTGCGACCATAGTTGGCCAACGATGCTTTCGGGAAACGCACCCCAGAACAGTAAGTTCATCTGCAAGGAGCTCATACAACTACTGGATTGGTCTTACCATGGTGGGGACACCTAGTTCAAGCAGCGATGCAACAATGTAGGCAGTCAGTCACACTGTCACCAACTCCACCGTTAAAAAAAAAAAAAAAAAAAAAAAAAAAAAAAAAATTGATTTAGAAGAACAGTTCATTGTTCCAGTGCATTAAGAAACATGTATTGCACCTTCATGTCACTATGGTACAGAGTTCCCTGCTGAATGAAACAGCCGTCTGAACCCTGCTTGCTGATCAACCAATCCTTTGCACTCTGCAGGACATGTGGATCAATGAAGACAAATTGCTTTGCTAGACCAAAAGACCTCATGACAAAGGCGGTCAACCTGGTTGTGAAAAAGGTTGACAAATTAAACAAACTAACTGTTTGTGCCACGACAGATTATACACAACAGTAGAACAGTGAAAAACTCACCATGTATTTGATTCATCATAACCAAATGTGCTGTATGATCCATCGCTGTGTCTGAAGCTCAGTTCTCCTTGGTATCCTGATTGGATCATACAGCACATGTAAGTGTTAGTCCAATGGGAAGAGCAGGACAAAGCTTCCTTGAAATTGAGTCTCCTACATATATAAAGTGGATTTGGTCATCCATACCGCTCTGAAGGAAGCCTGTGGCAGTCTCTCGGATGGCTGCAGTGAATCTGACACCTGCGAGATCAAAGATGGATATCGCGGGATTCCACGCTCATGCACAGTGTTGCAAATAAACTGGATCTAATGTAAAGGACAAGTTCGGTATTTTACACTTAAAGCCCTGTTTACAGATCGTTTCTGATGAAATAGAACGGTTAAGATTAAAATTTGGACACATGCTGCTGTCCCTTGAATTTTAGGTTTCTTTCGCTTGACAAAAACTACGATAAAACCTGTTGGACAGCATCTTTTGCAGCGATTTTTGTGTGAGCATATCAGTGAACACCCCTGACCACTCGGTGAGCTCCAATGAGGGGGATAAGAGGGCGGATTCGGCGGAATGTTTTGACGAATTACGCCACAGCACTTATGATTGCACCGATTGGCTATAGCTGTGAGCAGACAGTGCCAATCAATAGCTGTGTCCCAATGTGAAGGCTGCATCCTCCGAAGGCCGTATTTGAAGGCCGATTGGGTCACAGCGGCGCGACGAAGGATGTCCCAATTCAAAGGCTGCATCCTCCGAAGGTCGCATTTGAAGGCCGATTGCGTCACCGCAGCGCGATGAAGGCTGTCCCAATTCAGTTCTGCATCCTCCGAAGGCCGTATTCGTCATCGGCGAAACTTGTGCTAATATTAGTTTAACGACCTATTTGTAATATTTGCACTAGTCTCACTAATCTCACTTGTGTATTATAAGAAATATCGCTCACCCTATAAAGCCCACAACAATAGAAAAGAAAAGCAGTTGATCAGGGAATGGGTTTTTACTTCACTATGTGTTTTTGTAGTGCTGTCATGAAAGCTATGTTTTAATCAAATCTGAGAATAATTTCTATATAATTAATAATTTCTGAGAAGTATTTTGTATGTCTTGATGTCATATTTTGCAGTGTTAACAATGCACTTAAGATTGCACCCCTGTGTTAAGCTTTTTTAGAGCAATTCAGGAGGAAAGAAATACAAAGAAAGTTAATACACGTCTTTGCTGAAATGTATTGTGCTGCTGTTGTTAACAAGCCATGGTTCATTTGCTCTGCCCTTAGGATTGCAAGTGTCCTGGGACAGGTGAGGGTGTGAGTGGGAAACCCACTGCTGAAACTTGGCCCTGGTTTGTCCTCAGTTTGTCCACAGTGAGGAGGAGCCAGCACCAGCAGCACGAAGGCAGAGGCGAGGAGAGCACAGGAACACAATTTCTACATATTCTTGTTTATCTTTTTTCACTTTTATTTTTTAAAAGGAAAGAAAAATCTGTACATTATTTTTATGCAACTTTAAATGTGTAAATAAAAGAGAATGAATTGTTCTGGACATTGTTTATTTTTTTGACAGTCATAACTTCTACATGAAACAAACTCTTGTATACCTTTTTTTTTTCAAATACAATTGGTAAATGAAAATCATTTGTTCCACAGGCTACATTAAAGTACTTTTTCCAACTATTAACAACATACGTTAAACATATCAAAATCAAAAAACATTTACAGTACATAAAATAAGAAAAAAATTATGTAGACTTTTATTCAGCTGAGCAGGGAGACCCTGGTGGTGCCGCTGGACTGAGATGGGCTGCCCCTGGTTAGGCCTCTCTGCTGGTGGGACATCATCTGGGATGGTCTCCAGAGTGTTTGAGTGCATATTTCCACTATCCGCTAAGATGTCTACCAACAGGTTTGCAGGGCTGACTCAATCGATGGCTGCCATGTCACTGAGGGTTTTTTTTCTTTTTCAAAAAGAGTAGGCCTAATTTCTGAAAAAAGTACTTTTAAAGGGGCTCTGTGTAGGTTTTTACTTAAAAAAATCTTTAAGATAGAGTTTTCATTTGTACATGTATGAGCCAACCATGATGTAATAAAAAGAATGACACCTTGACTGTCCACCACGGTTGCCTCTATCAGCCTGTAGGCTCAATTGTGTGTGGAGGAGTCGGGCCCGAATCAGTGCGAAAATTCACAAAATGTGACGTCATGCGCGTTCTCGTCTACTTGGGCTTACATCCGTACGGCACGGCAGCCATTATTAGTAAGCAGCGGCAATCGGTAGTGTTTTCAAATGGTGTTTTCTTACCTCAAACATTATGCTGGTGAATCTCGATGAGCCGTCAGTGGATGCTGCGGCAACCCTTGTTGATGTGGTCGTACAAGCGTGTGCGCACCGAGAACGAGCATGAGACTGGCTGCAGTTCCTCTAACGGCCACTGGTGTCAGTAACTGTTAGAAATGTCTGAACCTACGCAATGCTCCTTTAATAACAAGTTTTTAGTATCAAGAGTAAAACTAGAGGTATGTAGCCTATTCTGCAAGGGAAAAAAACTCCTTGTCAGGGTTTTTATTATAGTTTTGATTTATAAACTGCTACTACTGCATTTTACTTCTGAATATTTTCAAGGTTGTTACATTATATACTTTTGTGTAGTTGAATGTAAAATCATATGTGAGGGGGGAAAAAGTACTTCAGTAGGTTACTTCACATTTGTACGCAGTGTTGGGGAGTAACTAGTTACATGTAACGGCGTTACGTAATTTAATTACAAAATAAATGTAACAGTAATTCGTTACAGTTACTGACAAAAAAATTTAATTAAATTACAGTTACTTATGAAAATGTTAAAGATTACAAATGGGGTTACATCTAAAAATGTTCTTTAAAAATCTGGGATATGTTGAATAATATTAATCTGTTGCTTTGCCTGTTTTTGATATGCACGATGCCTTCTGCTAAAGCCATTTATTAAAGCGGTGCTATTTTGATGCTTTTGATTGGTTCATCGGTTTGAATTTGCGGCGCACCACGTCTGCCAATTACGTTAATCCTCTTTGCCGCTAGGCTACTACAACCAGTCTGAAAGCTGCCACCATGGCGAATGATAAAAATGCATTTCATTGCTGGAAATTTAAAAATAATTTCACCCTGAAATCCGAGAGGGGCCCAAATATAACAGTTCAGTGCAAAATTAGTTTGCCAGCTGTTAAAATACTTTCGACATCAAAAGCTTCAATGTCGAACCTGAGGAAGCATCTGCAGGTATGTAACCTAGCCTTTCTTTATTTTATTGTGAGTGTACAGAAATAAAAACAGACCCTTTCACTTCGAATGATATATTACTCGTTTCTGTATGATAAAAAGTGACGGAGTAGTTTTAAGTCGATTTACTGTAGGTGCTATGTGAAAAAAAATCACCAAAACGCACCCTCGCGTTCATCGTCCCCTTTGTGTATTCGACACCAATATTAAAAACATTCATAACAAATTAGCTAGCCTGCTAGCTGCCTTTACCAGACACACTTGTTTTTATGAACCCTTTCACAAAAAAAAAAATACATAGCTTGCATTTTTTTTCCTTGAATGAGGTTGGTAATGTCAAATCTAATAACTTAGTTTTTTTTTTTTTGGCATTGTAGCATACGTTATGACTCACAAAGTTATCGATTTGTGAAATTCACGGCACCAGCAGACTCCTCTGGCCAAAGCGATTTTATCACATTAACCCATTTTAATTTTGAGTGTCATTTGTAAAATCAGTGTTTAGACTACTGCGTGATTTTCAGCTGAAACGTGACTAATGATTTGAAGGATGAAAATCCGCTGCAGTTAAGTTTATTTTCGAAAAATATAAATCTATTAGAGGGCTTGAAACTTTTCTCTAATGATCGATGTTGACCTAACGTGCCACCTAGTGGACAAATCTCTCAATTAGTTTGTCCCAATTTGTCTTTCAAAATCGAGCTATTATCTAGTGAAGCACCCCAATTGGTCATTGAATCTAAGCAGTTTAGATGAAATGTAACTCTTTAAAACAATAAAAAAATAAATAAACAATAACATGGATTTTTTTGACACAGCTACAATGATGCAGTCTGTTTGGATTTGGCAGTATCTATTCTAGAATATATTCTTGCTTCTGTTAGTGAGAAATAATTATTAGCCCTGTATGGTATAATGTTTTCCCTTCACACATAGTGGTAAAAAATAATAGTATATGCAGATTTTTACTATTTTCTATTATATCAGTAAGAAGAAAAAAAATGTGTTTTTACTACATTATTATAATCTAGAATTGTGTTTTCTCTTAAATATAACTAAAAATAATTCTCTCTGTTTTTTTTTTTGTTTTTTTTTTTAGAGGAAACATTCAAGAACTTTATTGATGCAAGACACGAGTCAGTCTGATGGGATGGAAGATGCAACAGCTAGCTCCTCTACCCATGTGGTTACACAACCCCCTTTGAAGCAAGCAAGGATAGATTCAGGGCTTAGTGTGTCACAGCAACGTGTGAACAAACTGGTGTTCAACTTTCTGGTTGATGATGTACAGTGCTTTTCATTGGTGGAGCAGCCATCCTTCCAAAAATTGATTGAGGGAATCAGTGGCGGGAAGAAAGTGATGTGCCGAAAAACTCTGATGCAGCGCATTGACAGAGAGTTTGCTGTAATGAAGGAATCGGTCATCTCCAAGCTTAGTAATGTGGACACTGTCTGCACGACAGCAGACATTTGGTCAGCACAAAACCGCAGTTTCTTTGGAGTCACATGTCATTGGATTGACAAAGACACGCTGGAGAGACATTCTGCAGCACTGGCATGTACACGTCTCAAAGGTCGACACACCTATGATGCAGTTGCAGCAAAACTAAACGAAATTCATGCAGAATACAGGATTCAAACCAAAGTCAAATCAACTGTGACTGACAATGGAAGTAATTTTGTAAAGGCATTCCGTGAGTTTGGTGTAAGAGAAGATGAGTCAGATGATTACAGTGATGAAGTGAGATTTTTGGATGTCGGTGGTCTTCTTCAGGAAGATGGAGATGGAGAGCAGTTTTTTCTTCCACAGCATCAGCGCTGTGCTGCTCATACATTAAATCTAATCGCCACCAATGAGATTCACAAAGCAGCATCAAATGGGCCATCACGTAAGCTATACAGAAGTGCCATGGCTAAATGCTCATCTATCTGGAATTAAGCACATAGGTCTTCATTGGCCACAGAAGTTGTTCAGGAGATTGCCAATATGCATCTGACTGTCCCATCAGTCACAAGATGGAACTCAGAGTTCAGGGCTATCACAAAACTTGCAGGGCTCCCAGTAGAAAAGCTGAGGGAGATCTGTGATAAGCTTGATGTGCCAAGGCTTCATCCACAAGAGTCTGTATTCCTGAAAGAGTACATTGAGGTTCTGAAGTCTCTAGCTGTTGCCACTGACATTCTCCAGGGTGAAAGCAAATGTTACCTAGGATTTTTAATCCCTACTTTGCTTAGCCTTAAGACTAAGCTATTTGAAAAGATGCCTCATTTGCTTTATAATTCACACATCGTTACCACTATCGGTGAGGCCATAGAAGAACGCTTTGGATCAGTGTTAGCCAGCCATGAAGCAAAGATGGCGACCGCAACCCTGCCAAAGTTCCGCTTAAACTGGCTTAGCCCTGAGAAGAGAGACGACATGAGGAGAACCTTACTGCAGGAAGCTATTGCTCAGGAACCACTGCACAGTCCAGCTACAGTGAGAGATGACAACTCTGAGAAATCTGATGAGTCAGAGGAAAACTTTTTTGTCTTTCATAATGCCAAATCATCATCTGACAGCACAACTCATGATGAAGTCAGAAAGTACTTAGAAGATTCACATAACAACCTGACGTCTCTTAAGGCATTTCCCACAGTTAAGAGGCTTTTTATCAAGTACAACACCACATTGCCTTCCAGTGCTCCAGTGGAGTGTCTTTTTAGTCATGGAGGCAATCTTTTGACCTCATCTCGAAACAGAATGAGTGATGACCACATGGAACAGGTCTTACTGCTCCGTTACAACAAACAGCACTGTCCCAGTGACCTACCCCTTGATGACTGATGTGTGGTGTGGACACTCTATCTGTCGCTCTATTGCCCAGTTTGATTTTTGGAGGGTAAAGAGCATTTGCACACAAACACATTTAATTAATTTCTTTCCCTAATTGCATTGATGGCTATGAGACACCAGTGTTTTTCTTTTTCTTTTATGTAACTGTTTTAATAACTGTTTTAACTGCCTATCTGGTTTTATGTATATCTTTATTTTTTAAGATTAAAGTTTTTTTCAAGGCATTGTTACTTGCCAGTGTGTTCTGTCATAGCTATGCAAAATTTAGATTTTGTAACGGCAGCAAACAATTTTTTTTGTTATAAGATCTGGTTTTGTGGTTGTTATACGTTAAAATTAAATTAATATAATCTTAATTCAAGTGATGAAAGATTTTGAAATTCTCACAGTAAACAGAGCTACTCTAAGGTCACACCTGCTTGGTATAAATGCTTGAAAATGATTTAGTTGAAAATATCAATTAGAAACTTAAAAGTAATCAAAAAGTAATCAGATGTGATTAGTTACTTTACTTTTATAAAGTAATTGAAAAGGTACACTACTTATTACATTTTAAATAGGGTAATTTGTAATCTGTAATCTATTACATTTCCAAAGTAACCTCCCCAACACTGTTTGTACGTGAATACTTATCAAAATATGCAGTTCCGAAAATTAAAGTAACAAAATGTAGGTCTATTGTCACAATATTAACAAATTGTTGCTAACTATAGCTGCGTCCCATATGAAAGGGCGTATCTGAAGCACTCGGATTGGTCTAGCCTACGGAGGATTGTTCTTGTCGCCTAGCAACTGTGACAGCTGCCGATGACGAGCGCGAGAAATACTGGACTTTTTTATATTCACTTGGGTTTTATATTCAAACAGGGCTAAACCGAAAATTCATGATCTGGCAGCGCAGGGGCTGAAACATTCTCAACATGTCCTCCAGTAAAATATAAAACATAAAAATGACAATAGCCAATTCTGGCTCCACAGCTGTTTACTCAATTAGGCTATATCAAATGAATTATCAGGATGGCAGCTGTCCTCTCACACCGTTGCTTGGCGCCAGGAGCGGTGATCAAGAACACCTGGTTGCGCAATTAGGAAATCCTATGAAGGCTACGCATAGGAGGACGCATAGGCTGAATCCTTGAAGTTTTCAGTCCTTTGAAGGATGCAGCCTTCACATTGGGACACAGCTAAGGTGTGTCCTATATGGAAGTCTTGTGTGTTTGACATGCATGAACTCTCTGAGTTTCAAACAATGGTGCATATAATGTATTTCTGTTTTTAGCATGCTTTTTACTTGCATTTTATTTATTGTTACTAAATCTACTAACATACATTAATTTTCAAAGTAAGTAAACTGTTGAAATAAATCGCACAGATATCATGGGGACATTGATACAATGTTGAGTTTTGATCCAAACCATAATTTTGGTTGAGATTGACACTTCAGTGTTTAAAGTGTGTTGGATCAGCATTGAAATTTTGATGAAAGCCAACAGCACACATGGGTGGAGACAGTGACATTGAACTAACAGTGATTTGTAGTTGATGAGCACAAGATCATTCAGGCATGTATCTCTGCAGAACACTAGTGGGTGTTTCTCTATCAGCGGGTCGTTTTCAAACCACAATGGGCATTTTCAACCGCTTTACCTGATTTGCTCTAATCCACTGGGGGCTTGGTTTAGGGGTGGGGTGGTTTAGCAAGTCTGTTGAAAAATGTAGTTTGAAATTGGCCACTGATTGGTAAACGCCCATTTTGGTTTTGCATGCGCACTTCTAAGGCTACGTTTACACGTGGATGGCTATTTTCATAAACGGACATTTCACCCCTCTTCGTTTTCAAAAATAACATCGTGCACACGAACCTGTGTATATGCTGTCAAGAGCATGCCAAACCTGTAGGTGGCAGTGTAACGAGAAGCTCAAGCCCACCTTAGCCAATCAGAATCCCGAAAATAGTCACATTCTGTGACGTCGCTGCCTAAAACTCAGTTTTTCTCAGTTTACATGCAAACGGACAAACGAAGATTTTCAAAATCTCCACTCTGGCCGGAGTTTTTAGAAAGAATCGGTTTCATTGGCGAATCCTCCGTTTGCATGTAAACGAAGGGCGCAAACGAAGAGAAATGTCTCCGTTTTTCAAAATAACCATATACGTGTAAACGGGGCCTCAGTAGTCTAATGCTTCCTCATTAGAGGGAAAACACAGGTGCATCCTATACAGAAGTCTTGTTTGTTGAAGCACATGACATACTTACATGACTTCTCTAGCACAGTTTCAAACAATGGTGCATCTACATTCTTAAAATGCACATTGCTTTAGTAAAATTTATTACGAATTTCCTAAATAAAGTTCTAACGTCATTTAACACATTTCTTGAAGTGCAGGAGACATGAACATGAGCAAGAAAGTTAGCTTACACTGTAAACATAGCCCATGTCTTGCATCCGTCAGTGCTTGCATGCAGAGCACATTGCTCCTTTAGTAGGAATGAAGGCCGACGAAGATGGACAATTAAAAAAAAAAAGCATTCATATTTCTGAATCTGTTTTAAATTTGAGAAATGTAACTGATTTTCCATTCAGTTTAGCTTGTTTCCACTGAAACACAATAACAAAAAACATCTTGTGTTTATTAAGAAAGTGACTGAAATGGCTATTTTGTGATATTTAAAAAGATCAAGGTCTACATATGGTGAATCTGCAGCTTCAAAGGGATAGTTCAGCCAAAAATGAAAATTATGTCAGTAGCCGCGTTTCCATTACCCTTCAAATTGCGCAAATTGAAATTGCGAATTGAAAATACGCTTAATGGAAACACGTCAATTTCGCAAAAAAGTTTTTATGCTCTCATGAGGTGGTTTTTCAGACAATTCGAAAAAGGAATATTTCGCAAAACTGCAATGGAAACAGTTTTTGCGCATTTACAGTCACCTGACTTAGAAGACGCAATGTGTTTGAAGTCCATGTATAGCTACGCAAATAATAATAATTTTATATTATTTTATTATAACATTTAATAGGCTATATTTAGAAGACACTTTTATGCTGCGAACACTTACATTTTCCTATCAACAGTGGAAACAACTTAAAATACTCTATCATTTCTGGTCAGACAGAAAATAATAATACATTATTCTCAACCACTTTTATTTGTGTAAACTCACAATAACAAGAAAACGCTGTGCTTTTGTAAAATAAAAGAAACAATCAGACGCACTTTCATGATCTCCGTAAACTGGAGCGTGAGAACTGAAACAAAATATAGCCTAAGTAGGCTAAAGCTTGAAATGTCCACTTTAAAACGAACAAATTCGAATCGAAAGCTAATACCTTCTGATTATGTAGGCTAATCCGTATGAAAGTTGCATTTCTCTCTAAAAGCGCATCTGTTTAACAGCGGAGATGGAGATGTGATTTTAGCCGACACTTAGAAAACAATAGTTTATTAATTATATTAATGGCTCTTCTCATTCAGCATATGAAGGACTAAAAATGACAGAACGAAAAATAAATAAATAAATAAATAAAAGTAGAAATAAATAAATAAATGCAGAAATAATAGTAAAAATAAATACATTTTAGTAATATAAATGGCTATTTCTGTATTTTTACATGTATTTATTTATTTATTTATGCATTTCTATATGTATTTATTGATGTATTTATACATTTATTTATATATTTATGTATTTATATATTTATTTATTTATATATTTATATATGTATTTATTTATACATTTATTTATTCCTACATTTATTTATTTCTGTATTTCCACATTTCTACATTTATTTTTCCCTGCGCATGTATGCTAATTGACCAATGGCTAAACACGCCCCCTCCACTCACTCAGTCAACATTCGGTAACAGGCACTATGGCAGCTGTCACAGTAGGAGACATTTCACAGGAGGCAATTGATGATTTTTTGGAGACAGAAAGATTATATATCATCTCGATGTCACCAAAAGGGCCTTAAATATGCATTGGAGGGTTATATTAATAATTTTATTGTTGAGAAGGTCGATAAGCTTCAGCTCCAGAACAAAGATTTACAGTTCACAGTGTAAACGTCATAGTTTGGTGCTATTTCGCTTCAAACGCTCGCTTTATACACTGAAAAAAGTGATTTTGGAGAGTGGTAAATATAATCTGTGGAAACCATATAAAATGTACATGATTATTGCAGCCAGCCAACGAATTCTAAAGTAATGGGTAAATTCTACATATGCTACCCATTCGTCAACAGTAAGAACCATCACATAGAAAAATGCAGTAAAATATACCCCCAAACCGTGAGTTTTGTTGCTTTAAATTGCGCATGCGTCAGCCCGGGTTTTTGAGTGAGTGTGGACGACGCTGGATCCTCTCTCTGGCTGCCATCGAACAGCAGAGTGAAGGTAAGCTATTTAGCCTACGTAGGAGTGCTGTATATATATATTTTAATTATGAGATATTACACTTCACTTGTATTCGGCTTTCGTTTGTTTAACATGCCATTACTTGAAATTAAAGTTTGAATCTGTCGCTGGCGTCACCATGGCCCGGGACACATCAAGCCGACGGTCGGCCGTTGGGCAACGTCGGACCGTCGGTCAGGCAACTTGGTTTATTGTGTTCCACGCGTCGGTTTGATGTGTTCAAATAAACAAATTGACCCCAGGCCAACACGCATTCTCATCCCAAGGCGTCATATACTGACGCTTTTGACATTTCGTCTACATCCGACGCACATGGCACCCTTTAGCGTCAATATGAGACGCAGATAAATATGACGCCCTAGGATGAGAATGCGTTGACACGGCACGTCTGCTTTCGGTGCTTAATAAATGTTTTCATAATTTTATAATATGTTCTATGAAGCACATTACATATATGAAGCTAATTATATGAAGCATGAATATTAATACATGTAATTGCAATGCCTTTATTTAAGTCAGTACACAGTCAGTTATTTCTGCATGACAGGCCCTTGTCAGACAGACTGCCCAGATCAGAGGAGCACTGATAAACTACCATATTTCCCCAATTAATCACCGGTCTGCAAATAGCCGCCTGGTTCTTTTAAACGTCTGGGGTTATAATCCATTTTGCGTATTAAACACCCACCCGAATAACCAAAGGGGGTGATTATTTGCATTATATTGAGGTAAACCCAAAATCATCTGTACAAAATCTAACCCAGGTACATGTCTGATAATTTGTTTTGTGTAATTTTTGTTTTTATTTCTGTTGCAGGCAGAGTATGTGTATGTGGACACTCACTATTTGCCCTCTCTTCAGTTCCTCTTGTCTGTCCTCCACAAGCACAGACTCACTGATAGACCACTGTTACCAGTTCTAGTGTTGTCACATCCACCCACGTCCCCACCACAAGTGTATCCTTTACAGGTATGCAAGTTTTCCAAATAAAATAAATCACATTGTCCTTAAAGCTATAGTTAACAGTCTTATCACTAAATTGTATCTCCCTACAGACACAGAACATTGAGAAAAAAAGAGATGCTGTTGTCTGCTGCCTCATTAACTACCTCGGTGAAAGACAAGAAGATATTTTCCATGACTGCCAGGTATGTCATATTGATAACAGATTTTTGATTAACTCAAGGGATCCTCCTCTCCTCTCCTCTCGTATCCACCTTCTCCTTTTGCCTTCCACTCCCCCTCTGCTCTCCTTTTAGATAAACTGAAATATATTGAAACAGCATCTTAAATAAAATACAAAATGTGTATGCTTTTTGTTTGTTTCTTTTTAACATGTAGGAATGTGAGGACTACACAGACAAAACGATGAAGGTGATTGTGAAGCACAATGTCATGGCTGAGGAGGATCCATCAGATTTGTCTATTGTGATCGAGGGAAACCAAGTGATGGAAGGATGTGGAAGCCGAACAAAGGCATGCATACTGCTGATGGGACTCATTTATGCAATCAACATCGAATATCCAAAGGAGCTGAAGAACACGTTTGAAGCTTTTCAAAAACTTTTTTTGGAAATTGACGGGGCAAAACTACTGAAAAAGGTCCACAGCCTCAAAAATAAGCTCATGCAGTAGACACACATTTCCCCTCTTGTTCGAAGAGGATCTTTTGTCTGGACATACTTTTAATGGAGTTGTAATGGAGTGTAGTTTTATATTTTTCTTCTTTTCCCTTATTTGCTCCACACACAGACACAGATCCATCCACTCTCTCTCAGCCCACTCCATTGCTCTGTGAAGCTGTTGTACTTTATTTAGCACTTTATTCTGTGTTTTTTGATAATTTGGTGCATCATTGCTGCATATAAACAAGGCTGTTCGGTTATTTGTTTTATGAATGTACCTGGACCACAGATTTGGTCAGTCACTGTTGTGTAAATCTGAAGAGACACAAAGAGTTTAGTCTAAGAGTTTAGATACAAGAAAATCTTAATGTGATTGGACATCCAGCACTGCTCTGATCTCCTCACTTCTCCTTTCATTTTCTCTTCTCTGCTCCCTTCTTTCCTCACTTCTCTTTTCCGCTCTAATCTGGATGTCCTAAAACAGGGATATGTTTTATCCAACATTATTGAAACAACATTTGATAGATCAGTGAGTTATAAAACAGGTTCATTACTTGAAATGTTGTGTAAAGCTTTTGTGCTGCACTAGGCTATATTTTGAGTGTTTCATAGGATTTTTTGAATTAAAAACATTGATCTGATGAACCATCTGAATGTCTTTATTGTGGGGGGTACATTTTACCTTCTCTGAATAAGTAATTGTTATTAACTGATATTAATTAACTTTGATTTGAAGAGATAATTTTTACCTAATTTTAATAAGTAGCTGTTGAATATATACATAAATGTGAGGTATTGTTACCCAATTTATTCAAGTATTTAATAGCTTTTTACTGCAGATAGTTTATACTCAATATATGGGATTAAATCTACCCCACCAAAGTCGATGCAAATTGTTACCTCACATTTATTGGGTAAATTCTATAGATTAGTTTTTACAGTGTACGCGCGTCCTATTCGCTTTGGATTCAAAATGTTCAAGCGTCGAACTAGACGCGGATACGCGCGAATTTGACGCTCTATTCGCGTTTGGTGGGAGCGCAGAATAATGAACAGGCTGCGATGTCAAGATTGCATTGCTGGAATGTGTGTGTGTGTGTGTGTGTGTGTGTCAGAGAGCGGGCGCCGGGGCGCGATCGAACAGTGGCATAAAAACATACTCCATTTTGTTCATACAGGACATAATTAAAACTGCAAAGTGTTTAGCCTACTTATATTTGTGTAAAACACAACATTGTGCTTTTGTCAAACTGTAAACTCTTGTCAAACTGTAACCTACAACTGTCACCCAACCAAAATCACACACACACGCTGTTTAAAAGCCAAACTGACAAGAAAAAACATAAAAACGAATGAAGACTGACTAACTGCAATGCATTGCAATGGACGAGGAAGCAGAGAATGTCCAAGTGTATTGGGTTAGCTATGCGTACTGTGATTCGCTCATCGCGTTTGGGGGCGTGGCTTAGCCATTGGTCAATTAGCATACATGCGCAGGGAAAAATAAATGTAGAAATGTGGAAATACAGAAATAAATAAATGTAGAAATGTGGAAATACAGAAATAAATAAATGTAGGAATAAATAAATGTATAAATAAATACATATATAGATATATAAATAAATAAATATATAAATACATAAATATATAAATAAATGTATAAATACATAAATAAATACATATAGAAATGCATAAATAAATAAACAAATACATGTAAAAATACAGAAATAGCCATTTAAATTACCAAAATGTATTTATTTTTACTATTATTTCTGCATTTATTTATTTATTTCTACTTTTATTTATTTATTTATTTATTTTTCGTTCTGTCATTTTTAGTCCTTCATATCAGCACTGCGGGGAAGACATCAATTCCAGTTTCTAATTTGGCCTTAGAAAACCAGTAAAACCGACATGTTTTCCATATTAATTTGTGAATATTTTAAAGGGACACTATGCAAGTCTGAGTGTTTTTTCTCTACGAGCTCCCCCTAGTGTCTGGTAGTAAATGCTTTCAAACACTCTGTCGTAAAAACGAACTGTTGTTCCTCCCCCCACGCCACGAGCAACCCAGCTGATCAGCTGTCAACCCAGCTGAGCAGAGGAACCGGCTATTTCAAAACCAGTTATGTCTACCGAGGCAAGTAAAGCAATACTTTCTTTCCAACTGATGGCGATTTTTTTATTTATTGTGTTGTCATGCATACTAGTATTTTTACCGGGAACGAACGATATGAACGAGGCGAACTACTGCTTTCGTGTTTGTTTGTTTGTTTGTTTTTGGGAGAATGGGCATGAGCATAAAAAATATATATATATCGGAGGCTAATATTTGTCTAAAGTTATATTAGCAAGGTCTATAAGTTCATCTGGTAGAATGATGGTTTACCTTTGCTTGTCTAAGAAAACATCAGAACGTTTTTTCTAGCTCGATCATGATATGTGCAACATTTTGCGCGTCTGATATTGCCTACTATCAGACGCGTTGACTTAGTGACATAAAATAAAAGTGTAAGTTACACAAATAAAACCGACAGAGGAACGGCCAAACAACTACAGAAATCAAACGTGTTTGCTATGACAATGCTAACATCAAAGTTATAGTATCTAGCGTACTAGTAAGCCCCTAACAGACAGTGATCATAATAAAAACCTTTACAGACAATAGCAAACATCCTGAGGTCGCAATTACTTGAAATTTAAATATTAAACACAGTTTATTCCAAAGATACTTAACTTACAAGTGCAACAGCAGCCAGGTCAGCATCCGTTTTGCAGGCTTCTGTTTCTCTCAGTTCTCACCATTCTGAAAAAGCCGGTCCGATATATTTACTCGAGTCTGACTTCTTGCTCGGTCAGTCTCCCGTTTCCTCTTTCGTTGGTCCTCCGACAAAGATTTCCTAGCTTTCTGCTTCTTTTTTACAGGCTCAGCCTCAGCCATAACTCAATCTATCGTTGCCCTTTGCTTATAGCTAGCCCGCCGGTGCTTGAATGGGGGCGTGTACGTGTGCAGTGCCGTCAAGCAATTCGTTACATCGCGAGACCTGATATCACGCGATACTTCCTGACACCGACCCGCATCCCAAAGTTGCAAGTGAGTTTTTTCCGCTCTCGGGCACCAGGGGGGTGCGAAACCACCACCATTCAACCCGAAATAAGTAATATAACCATTCCACTGACTCCAAAGCTGTTCAGTTAAGGTTAAAAAGTTACCTAGAGCACCTTTAAATGTTTAATAAAGGGGCAAAAAGTCATAAACAAAGCACAGCAGTTGTGTGTAGCCAGTTCAAATTAAAATTTTGGTGTTCAACTTTGCGTTTTAAAAAGACAACAACCGTTCATTTTTCGTTTTTCAATTAGGGGTTAAAAAAGGAAAAACAAATAGACACAAAACTTAAGTAGCCTACATGGATCGTTTGGACAGAATACGAGACAGAATTCTTTATTAAATTCATAAAAGAAACAATAATTAGCCTCCAGGAAAACTGGATTCTAAATCTCAAAGAAATGCCACAATCGGAGCATGAGGGCGAAACACCCAGAAACTCCTTATGTGTCGTTCGGGGGTCTTTCCCTGCCATTAATGCTTGGATAACACGCCACGTCTCCTTCCATTAATAATAATAATAATGTCTAATGCGGTGGCTGTGATATTATAACCAACGTCCGTTGCCGTGATTTTTGGAATGACTTATCGCGAGAGAAAAAAAAGACGTTTTAGTCGCATAACATCGGTTAATGGAAACGCCATCATTTCGCAATAGTTTTTTATCGATATTTAGATAATAGCGCAAAACATATGCGCAAATCTGTAATGGAAACGCGTAGGCCTGTCGCGATAATTAAATAACCGTCTGATCGCGATTATTTGATCTAACCGCGATTGTTTCAGACAACCGCGATTATTGCACTCTTTTATAGACCTACGGCACAAGGGGGAGTCATGAACCAAAATAAATAGACAAGCACTAATTACGTTTTCTAGCAATATATTCAAAGTCATCTGAAGCCATTCCATAGCTTAATGTGAGGGACAGTATTATATTTACATTGTTAAATTAAAGTTCACAAACTCGTCTGCAGCTGCCAATCATTCCGTTCAGCATTCAAACAACGCGCGTCGTCCGGTTACGACAGGATACACGGTAAAACTTTCTCCAATGTGACATTGACGTTATAATGCTTGATCTGTAGATAAAGGGCTGTGGATTTGCATAAAATGACTTTATTTTGCTGGAGTTTTTTGCTGTTTCTAAATGACTCGCTCGCTACCGTGTGCCTACACAGCACAAGGACTATGAATTGGCATCAGACGCACAATAACTGGAGTTTAAAACTGTGAAGAAACAAATGATCAATAAACTGTTGGACTGATATACACTAGGATTTGTGCCCTCGACATTTCTTCACTTTGTGCCGTGAACTTTTAAATGCGCACTTGTGCAGCGCTGCGCACTGTGACTCCATGTTGCATTAAGCACATCATTCTGCACCCGCGATGCGCATACGCGCTTTGTTCCGCTCTGTTTTGAAGCGGATCATATTATCATGGTTTGTGCACATTTGTTTTTATTAACATGTTTAGATTTTATTAAATTACTGTGCAGATGTTTTCAAAAATTACTTTTTGCTGCTGATTTATACACTCACTAAGTTTAATAAACAAATTGTCATAGCTATTGAATATATTTATTTAATATTTAAAGGTGTTAACTGTAATCTTACACTGCAAAATGATAACTTACAAAGGATTAAATTAATCACAATTATTTAATGAATGAAGCACAAAGCCCTAAAACAGACAATTAATCAGCATAATCGCCAAAGCCCTAACACAGACAATTAATCGGCAAAGCCCTAAAACTGACAATTAATCGGCATAACCGCAATTATTTTTTAGACAATTAATCGTCAGCCAAATTTCATAATCGTGACAGGCCTAGAAACGCGGCTAGTATTTACTCACCCTCAAGTTGTTCCAAACTGTATGAATTTCTTTCTTCTGCTGAACACAAAAGAAGATAGAGTGAAGAATGTTGGCATCCTGACAGTTGATGGTAGCCATTGACTTCCATGGTATTTATTTTCTACTATGGAAATCAATGGCCACTGTCAACTTTCTGGTTACCAACATTCTTTAAAATATCTTCTCTTGTGTTCAACAGAAGAAAGAAACTCATATAGGTTTGGAACAACTTGAGGGTGAGTAAATGATGACACAATTTTTATTTCGGGCTGAACCATCCCTTTAAAGAAATTTTCTTTGAAAAAAACTAAGCTCTTTTATTCTACAAGATAAACTTGTTACTTGAATGCTATGTAGTTTCACAGAAAATGAACTGAGATATAGTTAATGGCTATAGCTTATAGGTGTTTGTTCCTCTTCATGAAGAGTTTAGCTCCAACACCTGCCTGGAAGTTTTCATTGATCCTAATGACCTTGATTAGCTGCTTCAGGTGTGTTTAATTACATTAGGCCGTGAGACAGAGGGTTGATGGTACCATTTTAAGGGATTAAACCGCATGGTGATTTTTGTGTAGGTATATGACCCTGTGTATTTGAAAAATGTGTGATAGCATATTCAAGGTAGTTTTTGGTTACGGAGGATGATTTTCAAACATAATGTCAAGAAAAAGGATAAATGAAATTTGTATAGGAGTTTGTATAAGAGTATTGAGTTTGTACAAATTTGTATTTGTATAGTAGTCCAGGCGTTTTAAGCCAAAATGGGGGTCAACCGTGAACAAATTGCAACAGAATCAAACTCAACTGATTTTGTATCCTCAATATGTCCTGAGTAAGGAAAAAAAAAGCCCCGAAGAATCCCATTAGGGGAAAGTTCAGAAAAAGACCCAAACATAGCCTATTCATACGCCTATTCATTATTTTTCTCACATGAATAGGGTAAAAAATTTAACCTTTAATAGGTAGCTTTCATTTCTCATGAAAGCTACCATGGATCGGATGCTATCACACATTTTCCAACACTAGAGATGTGTACCTTCATGAAAATCAAAAATCATATTGTGTTTAGTATATTAACATTCTTGAATGTGGCAACTGAATTGACTTGTTCTTGAGTAACCTCATGCTTTCTTTTTCAGATTTCAGAGAACCCAAAGGAAAAGAGGCAGTAGTCTGATAAGACAGATTTTTAAAAACCTGAACCGTACGTTGGACCACCTGCAGTTATGACATCAGACTTCTGAAGCCAATTTTATTTTTAAAGGTTGAAATGCTTTTGTCCTATTTCTCCCCGTTTAGTTAATTTCAGTGTTGATTCAACAGCATGCAACAGCTTCCTATAGGAAGACGCCAGAAAAGACGCACAAGTATCGCTGTGATCGATGAAAACAATACAAAAATGAGCCTGTCGCTTAATCAAACTGCATAAAGTGTGTTTGATGGTTGTGTAAATATGAGAAATACCGTAAACTGATCTCCTTACCTCAGAAGACTCGACGCTGATACTCTTCTTCTTTATTGGCGGCTCGAATTAACTGAAACTCATGAGGGAAGAGACGGCGCGCGCGAGCGGTGACGTCATAGACAGCCAACGGTAGATCAAAGACGCCTCAAAATAATTTTCATAGCGACTGAGCACATGTAAACATAAACATAATCACACAAAAATAACAATAAGGATTACACACCGCTTCTCTGTATTCCAGTTGCTCTCTTTCTGCTGGTTGTGCAAAGCTGTGGTGAGATGGAGACAGTAATCATGTGAAAACTGTGTGTTGTTTAAAGTTCATAGTATTTGTTCTGACTTCATGAAGCCTCATGGTGTGAATGAAACATCAAACTGACTAGAACTCTATGTATATGAAATGTATATGATACTGGATTATCAAGGGTGAAACTGTTAATAATGTAGACAGACAGCAATCTCATTCAATGTCAGTCATGTGTGGGTAAATATAATTTGATTAAACATTTAAAAGCTCATGAGAAATTTAAAACATGAAATGTGCAATAAGCAAACAATGCTTAATGGCTTTCAGAAATAAAATTATTTTATTAGAAAATAAAAATGGACAACAAAATTGATAAAATGAGTAGGCCTAAAGAGTTTAATTAATAATTACAGTTAAATGTTCTTTCTTCAGAATGAGAAGCTGATGTGATTTCAGAGAAAAACCTGATTATAGGCACAAATCACATTTCTGAAGTGAGAACTATTAAATATATTTGATTAATGACAATTATCTAATGTAATATTAACATTTTATATTGACAAAAAAAAAACAAAAAAACAAAAAAACAGAAAGCCTAAGCCACTTCTTCCGAGTGTGAACTCTCATGTGACGTTTAAGAGTTGATTTGTGTCTGAAACTAGTTCTGCAGTGAAAACAAGTGGGGTTTTTCTTCAGTGTGGCTCCTCAATTATGTATTTTCTCATGTTTATGTAAATTTTGCCGCAGTGAAAAACTCTTTCCACACACAGAACATGAATGCGGCTTCTCCTTCATATGAACTGTCAGGTGTCTCTTCAGGTTTGATGATCCAATAAATGTTTTGCCGCATTGATCACACGTGAACGGCTTCTCTCCGGTGTGAACTCTCCTGTGAACATCAAGATGATGTTTGTATGTGAAACGGTTTCCACACTGAACACACATATATGGCTTTTCTCCAGTGTGGATTTTCACATGTCTCTTAAGGGATGTTGATTGTGTGAAACTCTTCCCACACTGATCACATGTGTGTGTTTTCTCTCCAGTGTGGATACTTATGTGTTCCTTCAGATGTGTTTTTTGTATGAAACTCTTCCCACATTGATCACATGTGAACGGCTTCTCTCCAGTGTGAACTCTCATGTGAATCTCAAGATTATGTTTGGCTGTATAACTCTTTCCACACTGAGTGCAGGTGAAAGATTTCTTGGCTCTTCCTTTCTTTAAAAATGTCTTTTTATTCTTTGAGCGACTCAAAGGTTTTTCTCCAGGTTTGACATGATGTCCCTCCTCCACTTCTCTCAGTTCTTCACTCTCCTCCTCCACTTCACTCAGTTCTTCACTCTCCTCCTTCACTTCACTCAGTTCTTCACTCTCCTCCTTCACTTCACTCAGTTCTTCACTCTTCTCCTCCACTTCACTCAGTTCTTCACTCTCCTCCTTCACTTCACTCAGTTCTTCACTCTTCTCCTTCACTTCACTCAGGTCTTCACTCTCCTCCTTCACTTCACTCAGTTCTTCACTCTCCTCCTTCACTTCACTCAGTTCTTCACTCTCCTCCTTCACTTCACTCAGTTCTTCACTCTCCTCCTTCACTTCACTCAGTTCTTCGCTCTCCTCCTTCACTTCACTCAGTTCTTCGCTCTTCTTCACTTCACTCAGTTCTTCGCTCTCCTCCATCACTTCACTCAGTTCTTCACTCTCCTCCTTCAGTTCCGTCAGGTCTGGAATGAAAGAAAAAAAGGTTTCATTTTCAGGAAAATAATTAGAAGAGAGAAATATGAAAGTGAGCCCTGATGTAATAGCAGAAAGTACTAGTAGACAACTGCTATAACATATCATAATTCTGGTGTAAATTATAAATTAATTGCATTAATGAGGTACATTGATATTTCAGTTATTATTTTCAAGGCATTTCTGAAGTGAGAACTATTAAACATATTTGATTAATGACAAATATTTAATGTAATATTAACATTTATACAATACTGCCTATGGGTGTGCAAAATTGACCAAAAATATTATATCTCAATATGTGTTAGGATTTTTACGATAACAATAATGAAACAATATTTTGCTAATGAAACAATCATGAAACAATATTAAAACCACCAGTAGGTGACGGTAAGTCCATATCTAAATGAGCGATTAATTGAATTAGGAATTGAATTAGGAATTGAATTATTATGCATTACTTCTTGTATACTCAATCTATGGCAAATTTTTGCAAAACACTGTCTGAATGTTTCCTGTAGAACTGAAAAGCTCTTAAACCTGTTGCGCCGGCGCCAATAAAGTCATGCAGATAGCAGATTTGAACAAAAAAATCAAGTGCAAATACAAATGCAAAAATAAGATGAGTAAAAAAATAGGATATATGATCACAGAAACCCCCTGTTAACAGGTTAATGTCACGCTTCGCATTCCATGACTAGTAAAATAATCGCAATTTACTCTCTGTAAAATGGCGTAATGCGCAGAGTGATGGACACGGAGATGGGTTAAAAGGTTGGTGGCTACACGTTCTGCAGATTGGGTTTAAGGGGATCGCACACCTGACGAGAAGTGCCGCGACGCGTCTAGGACAACTCGAGGTATCGCCCACCGGACGCGCACTTTCTCAGTTTATGGCCAGCAATATTGTTATGTCTAAGAACATTATGAAATGAAGATAATGCCTGTCTGTACTATGTTATGATTGTACTGTACAATTAAATAAAATAGTTGCTGAGTCTGCGATCTGAACACTTTACCTCAGACCATCCGTTAACTGAATGAATTGAGAATCTCAACGCTCTGTGTCGCGGCCGGATTTTGAGCCGTTGCGGGCGCAGTTGCTGGGCACCGAGGATAGACACTGAATGACACCGCCGGTGTGTGTACAGTCATAGAGAATAATGCGTTCGAATTTTAAAGACGTGCGCTTCTTGTACGGTGTGCGACCCCCTTTAAGGAGATGGTTTCTTTAGGAGATGTTGTGAGCTTAATTTTTTCGGGTGTGGACAGAGTGTTTCACTCTCTCGCTCAGACGTCATTCTTCTCAGATTAGCTGCGCGGGCGTGCGCTGCGTCGTCTTCTTATTTGATAGGTGTCAGCGGGTGCAATACAGTCACCTGAGAGGTCAACCAGGTGCTGGCGCTGGAGTATTTACGTGTCATGTTATCATAAGAGTCCTGTTCATTTTAACCCCCTGGGGTCAGCAATCACGCTGGCAGGATCTGCTCGTTTTTTCCCTTATCAGTGCAAAAGAGATTCAAAATAATCTGTTGATTTTGATCTTACATGCTTGTGTTATACATCAATCGATCCTGTTAAGTGTGTATTATTTTTGTGTATATTCACAATAAAAACAACATGTTTTGCTTTTTGCCAAATGAAGAAAAATAAACATGATGCGAGTTCTGCTTTCTCTCTGTCAGTGTAGTCCATTCTGAAACGCGTCCGAAAATGAACTGTAACTCAGCGAATACTCAAGTAGGGATGGGACGGTATGCAAATTTAATATCACGATTATAGTGACCAAAATTATCGCGATTATCAATATTATCACGGTTTTGTTAAAACGAGATGAAAGTGTTCAAAAAGAGTTGATGCTCACACTGAAGACATTTCAACAAGTTTTATATTTGAAAATCAACAAACAACAAATAAAACAAGCAGCTCTATTCACTTTTTAAAGCATTTCCTTCCTTAAAATGACGGTCGTCAATAGCAACGCATTATAACACCGCACACATCCATTGTAACGGCCACCTAGTGTTAAGTAGTGTTCATGACATGAATGTGGATGTGCCTTTAAGATAACTTTTTCTATGGCGTACGTTATTGTATGCATGCTGTTTTTATGTGAGCGCGCAGCCGCGCACGCACAGGGAGAGTGAGACTGATCACGCAAAGAGGAAGATGACTGCTCTTTTCCCTTTTAACATTCGCTCTTCGTCATGTATGTGAAGAGTGTGCTTAACTGAGAGAAAACACCAATAAAAGTCTTGTGGAACTACCAGTTCATTTGCACTGTCTTGTATTCTTCATCTGGGCAGACTTGAAAGTTGAAACTCTCTGACAAACGTTACACCATATCACAATGGACGCGCTCTCTCGTTTCATTCAAATACAACTTGCCGTCTTGCGTCTCCGTTTTTAATTGTATTGAAAATTAAATCAGAGTTGATTTATTGTTTACAGAGTTTGATAATATTGTTGTGAATGCTTGTTTTGTACGCTGTACATAATGGATTTATAAACAGGTAAGATTTAAAACATAATCTCAATTCAATGTCCCCGTAATTATGTGGTAAAACAAATCGGTGTAATAAGTGTATAATGAATATAAATTATTATCCCTTAAATGTCACTCTTAATAGTCTTGTTTGAACTTGTTCGTTCATCTTTGGCTAAGCCACTTGCTGCGAACTTTTCTTCGCGGAAGCTTCACGTTTATTTCAAGTGATTGATATAAAATAGTTCAACTTAAAACAACATTTTATGCCCAATTATTTCCCAGATGTAGTTTTGGTATTGAGGTCAAAGTTAACTTGCCTTGCGTTCGCTATAAACAGTGGGTGATGTTCACACAAGACGACTCGGCAGATCTGAAGTTTCCCCCTATTGCAGTGACCTTTTCTTGTGCATGTTCTGCAGACAGGGTGACCATCCTCGATAGAGTTTCCCTCAGGACTTTTGTTAAAGCCAAAATATGACCACACCTCAGATTTGGTTCTTTTAAAAGGCTGAAAAATCTCCCGAGCACGGTCACTGCCTTCTGCAATTCCTTCTTGAATAAAAAAACATAACATTGCGCGCCGCGCCTGCGTCAGACTGTTGCTGGCTGAACAGGATTTAAAATCGCGAAAAATCAAAAACGGTTTTAATGATAATTAAATTTTAAACGATATTACTAACCGTCAGTACATTTTATCGTGGTTTATCGTGAAACCGGTAATCGTCCCATCTAGGGCTGGGCGATTAATCGAAAAGTAATCGAAATCGACATTCAGAACCTATAATCGATCAAATTTTCCAAGGTCGATTATTTAGATTACTTTCCCTTTAAAACACTACCGCGTGTGGAGTCACGTGACCCCGCTGCCTTACATTACGTTATTCCGCCGACATGTCGAGCATGGAGAGCTTAATCACTGAGACAACTGAGCAACAAGTGCATACCAGCTACTAGCTCCCCATCAGAACGGGTTTTCAGTTCGGGCGGAAACATTGTTACATGCCTCAGGTCCTGCCTGAAACCTGAAAAGGTTAACATGCTCGTGTTTCTTAGTAAGAACTTAGAGTAAATTCATGTTCATATAGTGACATAACAAGATCGCTAAGATTACCTCATGCAACAGTGTATTTTCATTACAACAATCTGTTGTTTACATTGATACATTGCACATTAAAATATTTGTTTACAGTATATGCAAGAAATGCACTGTTTAAAATATTATTTACAGGATATACAAGAGTTGTTTTATTTAGAAGAGATACTGCTTATTTTCTACTTTTAATAAGAAAAACATTGAAAGTAATTTATTTTGTTTCCAAAAGTGCAAGTTATTTATTTTTACTTTTTTATAAGAACAAAGTGACTGTTCGTTTTAGGCAATGTGTGCTTTAATTTAAGTTGTTTAACATTGATGTTCAATAAATAATCATAGATGGTAGATAGTGTGTGTTTCCTTCAATTATTTTAAAATCAAGTAATGCACCCTTCATTCAAAAATCTCTCACTTGTAATATGTGAGCATATTTACTGTAAAAAACTTGTCAGTGAACCATGAGGGCAAAAAAATAAAAAATAAATAAAATAATCGTTCATTAATCGTAATCGAGTTAAAATGTTCAATTAATCGAGATTTTGATTTTAGGCCAAATCGCCCAGCCCTAGTCCCATCCCTATACTCAAGTCAATCAGGCATACAGACACACAGGCATGAAGCTTAAATTCTCTTCTTTTAAATGAAGTAATTTTTATAAAAAACAAATATTCTGAGTTTATGTAATATGTATGAAAAGAGAGAGATGTCAGTCGTTCTCATCTCAGCTCATTATGTTTTAATGTGACCCCGCCCACTGAGAGCGCGCACTATTCAAACGCAAAAAATCTGAGGTGATCCAGGCAAACATGTGAATGCCTACATCAGCTGGATAACACACACCGCGGGTCATGTACTTTACGACGCTGTGAGGAATAATACTATCTTAATAATAATCCTTAAAAATCCTTAATAAAGAAAATTTCGAGGAGCAACGGATCCTGCTGAGGAATAGGACAGTTTTATATCTGCTTTGTTCTAATCGCAAGTGTCTGTACACACAAAAAGACTGTTTAAATATGAATCGCGTTTCTATGTATGAATGAATGAATGGACAGATGCTACAGCTGGCAAAAAAGACTGTTTTAAAATTAATCGCGTTTCTGTGTGTGAATGAATGAACAAGCTTTTACCAAACTCATTTGCTATACTGAGTTGAGTGAAAATCGACTACAAAAATAGGATTATAAAGTTTTTACTGTAAAATACTGCCACATCAAATAAGCTTATAATGTTGCCAATTTCTGCTCATATATATAGGCTATATTCAAACTAATGAATCCTTAACTTTTGAAATAAATATGATAAAATGTATAGCCTACTTTAGTTTTTGCAAAGAAAGATTACACTGGAAATATTGTTACAATTTTAATTGTTGTAATTGTATAACCTAATATGTATATATATTGCTCTTGCATTCTTTCTTGTGGCTCAGTGACACACCTGAATGAATGGCTCATTATGTATGCGGGCCCCATTGTCTCCTCAGGTGTGAACCACTAAATATGCATGATGGTGTTGGATCGTTGACGCCCACTCGCCTTGCCTTTCCAAACAGAAAGTGTCTTACAAAATTTAAATCAATGTATTGTTTTATGTGAGTGATTAGGCAGGATGATTTTCACATAATTTTTAAGAAAAAACTCTAGGCGACAAAATGCATTTTTCAGAAGTCTTATGGACACATTTTTAGTATTTTGAGGCCTTATTTCAGAAACTTTAGTTTTTTCAATAACCATGCATAAACATTACTTCACATCAATGTTGTTTTCGTCAATGATGACGATAACGAAATGATTTCGTTGACGCACCTTTTTTTTATGACGATAACGCGACGATGACTAGCTAAAAATGGCTCTAAGGTGACTAAAACATGACGAGACGTTTTCGTTGACGAGACGAGACGGAACGAAAATGATTATAAGTCTGACATTCACAATGCATGTCATTTCTGCCTATTTTGCGTGAAATCTGTCTGTTTTGAGCTAAAAAAGTATCAGCAATGCTGCCACTTCCTATCCTTGTTTTGGGTACGCCCACCACCCGGCTGCCGCCATGCCGCGCACCAGATTCCACACAACAACAACACACCTGCGGCTGCGGCTGCAGCGAGTCACTCGCCACACATCTTCGATGAGGCGCCGGACTGGACAAAAGCGAAACGAACTGCGCGAGCGAGCGAAAGTGCGCGAGAGAGACCGAGTGTGTCTGCGCACGAGAGAAACCGAGTGTACGCGAGAGAGACCGAGTGGGTCTGCGCGCGAGAGAGACCGAGGCTGAGTCCCAATTCGCCTACTTATACTACGACCTAAAAGTATGTACTTTTTTTGTGATGAAAAAGTACATACTTTTGAGTGTGTAGCAAAAAAGTATGCACGTTCTGGGACATACTTCGATGACATCATGCAACGTGAACTTGAACGTGGTTGCCTAGTTACGCACACCGCGACTGTTAACAAAACATTTAACATTTCATTCATTCTTATATCCAATATAATTTTACTTACTATTCCCATCTTTTTTCCACAATACATTTACAATGTGTTTACCAAATTGAGGAGTGAAGCAGGGCGTCGTCGTAGATCAACCAAACGCAGGTCGTTTGTGAGGCGGCTGGTTCTGACGTTCATGTGCAAATGTGTGTAACAAAAGCTAGCGCTACTTATTTTCTGAGTTAAATTATTTAAAGTTTATAGTGTAAATATTGTTTAACGTATTTTATACTTAATCTTATACTTATGTATAATAGCCTACTTAAAAATACCCCGATGAAAATGAACCATGCTTTTACTATAGTAAAAGTGTAGTAAACATGTTTCTTTGGTTGGACTGATAAAGTTAACATATGTACAGCCACAGTATTACTACAAATAAGTCAGACAGAAACATCAAAAGAAATACATAAAAAAAGACACTTGCATGACACTGTACTAGAGCCTTTTTATTTATTATTGTTTTGTAGCCTGCAATGAGGCGCTCGGTATCTTCATCGGACCCTACAAGATAAACACGGTACTTTTTTGGCACAACATAAACCCATTAGTATTACGAGACAATAAAATATAACTTTAATTAGGGTTAAACATTTGAATTCTTACACTTAAAAACTGAGGGCGCATCTCCGTTGCTGCATCCGACTGCCAGGTTTACATCACCATCATCACCGCAAAGCTCCTCCCTCCCGCACGCAATGGGTTGTGGGCAATATTAGCCGTTAGAGTGTGCATTGATCTGCACTTCGAATTCTAACCGGAAATAGTAGACCATCCGGGTATCTTTGGAATACTCATTTCAACATGCTACGATTTGGGACGTACTAATTCTAGTTTCGCATACTATTTAGGACGGATAGTATGCGAATTGGGACTCAGCACGAGTGTACGCGAGAGAGACCGAGTGGGTCTGCGCGCGAGAGAGAGTTTAGTAGGCTAATAGGGTATATGTCGAACGTCGCATTACGAAACCGGAAAACAGAACGCATCGCTTCCGGTTCAGGTCTTTTGTATGTGCTTCTTGCATTTTTTTACTGTTTTACTCAAGATAACTTAAAAGGAGCGAGCAAAGATGATCATAACCAATGTCCCTCGCATGTGAAGATCGATATTTATAAGTAAAAAAAAAAAAAAATCTTCACACTAACGTTTAGATATTTAAATAGAATAAAACGCCAATAACAAAGTGAGATAGGTAGGTTAGCTGATTACCTTAAAATTCCATAGATATCAGCGTCAGTTCATACGGCTGTTAACACTTTCTATGACAAGCGGATGCGATGAGACCAGGTTTCCGGTTTCGTCATGCGACGTTCGACATATACCCTATTGGCACAAAGTAATATAGAATTATTATATAACTTAGATTATAACATAAATTATAACATAAATTATTATTTAACTAATTATAGCCTATAATAAAGCCACAATTGCCAAAGTAAGAATGTTTTTATTCCTGATTTTTTTTGGAGTAAAACAGTGATTCCACTGTTACCCCTTTATCTGTGTGTAATGTTGTAGTAGCTCAAAGTTTTTTGCTGTTTAAACTGTAAACCATTCCTTTATTACTGTGATTACTGGTGAAAATAGCCAATGTGCTGAAATTTTTGAAGAGCATCAATTCATGGAAAAAATATAACTTGAAATATGGGGATAAAAGGTTTCTGCCCAATGCGACAATGAAGTACAGCTTGGCAGCACTGCATCTCCATCAATGAGAAAGTCTAGTTTGTTATGCAAAGGTTTTAAGGTTAACTGTTGTTTTATGAATTGCAACACTTGCTACAACCTGTCAAACCTAAGCCCATTTCCAATACTTTTTAACCTAAATTAATTTGTTAAAGACTACTTTTTTTTTTTTTTTTTACTAAAATTGACTAAAACTTGACTAAAACCTTTTTGCGTTTTCGTCGACTAAAACTTGACTAAAACTATCAAGTTTATAAGTGACTAAAATGTGACTATAACTAAAAAGCATTTTCGTCCAAAAGACTAAAACTAAGACTAAAACTAAAAGGGCTGCCAAAAACAACACTGCTTCACATTAACCATTATTCTCTCAAAAATACAAACATGTACATACATGTTTCTCACATATTATGGTAGCCCTGTTTGTGCTAAATAGAGTGTAATTACACCTTTGACATTAATATGTTTATAAGCAACTGAAAAAAGCACAAATGTCAGTGCATGTCAGAACATCTCAAGGATCCCCAAAAACACCTTAGACCCCAGAGGGTTAAACATTGTGGTTATCGCCAATACCAGTATATTGTCACACTCTAAATTAACATGATGTCAATATTTCATGCTTTGAATATCACGATTATCGTCAACACCGGTATATTGCGACACCCCTAAATTGAATCGTTTGTTCAAACGATTTGTTCATAATTACTGATTCATTTAGAAATTAAGCAAGTGGATAGGCTTGTTTGACTTCATGCAGCTCTGCGCAGATCGATCAGTGTCTGGCTTGGAGCAGGGCATGCCCGTTAGAAATGTTGTCCGACTTGAGACAGCGCCAACTCCACGTGGATGTGACGTATGCCATCAAGTACGCAAGAGTACTAGAACACTAGATACTAACAGTGCAACTGATCATCTTTTCTCCACTTTAACATCCTGCTTGGACAACTTCTGCCCCCTTTCCTTCAGGCCAGCCCACGCCACACCCGCTGCCCCCTGGTTATCTGATGATCTCCGTGAACATCATTCTTAACTCAGGGCTGCAGTGCAGAGAGGAAGTGGCGCAAATCAAAAGATCCTACTGACCTTGGTATTTATCAATTCCTCCTTTCTTCCTTCTCTGCTAATATCTCTACTGCAAAAATGACTTACTATCACAACAAAATAAACAATTCTTCAGACTCTCGCAAACTTTTCAAAACCTTCTCCTCTCTTCTCAACCCTCCTCCTCCTTTATCAACCGTAACATCTGACGATTTTGCCACATTCTTCATAAATAAAACCACCACCATCAGCGGCCAATTTACCAATCCACAAACGGACACACACATTTTACCAGCTAACACACACATTTTACCCTCCTTGCCTTTACGTTCAGAGGCAGAAGTCTCCAAACTCCTCCTTTCCAATCGCCCTACCACCTGTCCTCTTGATCCTATTCCCACTAACCTACTTCAAGCCATTTCATCCTCAGTTGTACCCGCACTCACATACATCATAAACACCTCTCTTCACACTGGTACCTTTCCCACAGCATTTAAGCAGGCTCGGGTAACCCCACTGCTTAAGAAACCCATTCTAAATCCAGCACATCTGGAAAGTTATAGACCAGTATCTCTTCTTCCATTTGTCGTGAAACACTTGAAAGAGTTGTTTTCAACCAGATCTCTTCCTTCCTTACACAGAACAACCTCTTGGACAGCAACCAGTCTGGTTGCAAAAGCGGACACTCAACTGAGACTGCCCTGCTCTCAGAAATTGAAGCTCTGAGACTGGCAAGAGTAGCTTCCAAATCCTCAGTTCCCATCCTGCTGGATCTGTCTGCTGCCTTTGACACAGTTAATCACCAGATCCTCCTGTCAATCCTAGAGATAAAGGGCATCTCGGGGGTCGCTGGTTCAAGTCTTACCTCTCAGGTAGGTCCTTTAGGGTATTGTGGAGGGTTGTGGTGTCTAAGACCCAACATCTAGCTACTGGAGTGCCTCAGGGCTCAGTGCTTGGACCACTTCTCTTCTC
Source organism: Squalius cephalus (assembly GCF_949319135.1). Taxonomy (NCBI): domain Eukaryota; kingdom Metazoa; phylum Chordata; class Actinopteri; order Cypriniformes; family Leuciscidae; genus Squalius; species Squalius cephalus. Next base: position 15,677,372 of record NC_137122.1, read on the forward strand.
CATCTACACGAAATCACTAGGTTCTGTGATTCAGAAACATGGCTTTTCCTATCACTGCTATGCTGATGACACACAACTCTACCTCTCATTCCAGCCTGACGATCTGACGGTAGCTGATATAATCTCAGCCTGCCTGACAGACATTTCTAGTTGGATGAAGGACCACCACCTTCAAATTAACCTTGCGAAAACAGAGCTACTTGTGGTCCCGGCCAACCCAACACTTCCATCACAACTTCATTCAGCTAGGCTCGTCATCCATAACTCCATCAAGGTCAGCCAGGAACCTTGGAGTGGTAATTGTTGATCAATTGAACTTCACAGACCACATTGCTAGAACTGCCTGGTCATGTAGATTTGCCTTGTACAACATTAAGAGGATCAGGCCCTTCCTATCAGAACATGCTACTCAACTCCTTGTCCAAGCACTAGTTCTATCCAGACTGGACTATTGTAAAGCTTTCCTGGCTGGTCTTCCAGCTTGCACGGTCAAACCTCTGCAACTGATCCAGAATGCTGCAGCCAGAGTGGTCTTTAACAAGCCGAAGAGAGCACGTCACTCCTCTCCTCACAAAATTGCACTGGTTGCCAGTTGCCCCTCACATCAAATTCAAGTCACTGATGTTTGCCTACAGAACAACCAATGGCTCTGCTCCCTTTTACTTAAAACTCATTACTTCAGACTTATGTGCCATCCAGAAACTTGCGCTCTGCAAACGAACGACGTCTTGTGGTGCCATCTCAAAGAGGCACAAAATCTTTCTCTGACCTTTACCGTGACTGATCTAACTCAACCAGAGCTGCTGAGTCCATAGCCACTTTCAAGAAACGTCTGAAGACGCCTCTTTTTCGACAGCATTTGATCCAGTAATACTAACACTTTATCTTCATATATATATATAAAAAAAGTACAAGTTCTGTGTTAAATTAAACTGAGAAGGGTCATAGCACTTGCATATTGTTGTCGTACTGTTAGTTTAACTGCTTCTAGGGTTCTCATTTGTTAGTCGCTTTGGATAAAAGTGTTGTTTTTTTGTGTGTAAAATGTAAAGACCCTTTCAAACCAAAATTTAAATATCCCTCAGGCTAAAGGAAATGCACATTCTTGCGTGTACAGTAGAGGGCACAGCTCAAACAAACCTTTCAACTCTTCAGCCTTTTTGGATACCAGTGTTTTTTGCTAGTTTCAGCTCGACGCATTTATCATTTTCACGTCCTGCTCCACGTTATTTAAATAGCAAATGCATTTTCAACCATTTGCTCGCCCATGGGTGTGTTGATCTGAAAACGAGGTGTGTTCAGGCCCATTGTTGGCGTGTTTGAGGAAACTGAAATAGACTAAAGCCCTATTCGCACTGGATTAGTATTATCTGGGGACCTCGTGTGATTTAGAAAGGAAAAGTGACTTCGCATCACTGCCAGATTCAAACTGTGCTTTCATGCTTTGGCTGGCGCTGAGCCAGAGTCGGACGCGCTCAGCGCTGTCATTTATCACAACTACGCAGTGATTTCAACCTCATAATGTTTATTTTAAGTTTCAGATATTTAAATACACATAAGCACGAGTAAAACAATACATTTGGAGTTTGTAAAATACACACTGATGTCTGTGGAAGCAGCAATAACAATCTATTCAAATATAATTTGCCGACATGTGTTAACGTTATTCATATCAGACAAACATAGTGGAAGTAACTATAAAGTTTACTCTATTCTTCTCAGTTCACCGGCCACTTTCTTTCATTTATTTCGGGATAAAATGATGAATTCACATGCTGTAAATCCGACTGACAGGACAACATTGTGGTGCCCATCTCATGTTATAGATCAAGATTATTTATAAAGGTTTTTAAAACGACCAAACACACTCACTTACATGTATTTGAGAATCGGAATATCATATAGGCTAGTTGATGACATGGTAAGCAAGTTTGTGAATATTTTGAATAAAAAAGGAAAAGCGAAATAAAAGCGACACATCTGTCAAACAGTATTATTGTGGCTGCGGTGTATCGCGTAACGCGTCGCCATGGAAACATTAAAGGGAACGTTTCCCTTGAAAAAACTCACTCTGGAGGTGGGGGTGTCAGTTAGAATATTTTAAACTTACGCGTGAAAGAGTTAAAGAAAAGATCGAAAATAAATATTTGTGTGTGCTGTAAAGTGGTTAGAAAAAAATTAAATCGGAATCGGCTAAAATCGGTATCGACAGGTCAAACTCAATGAAAAATCGGAATCGGCCTAGCAAATTGAAAATCGGTGCATCTCTAGTAAAAAGGTCCGGAAAAATTACCTCAGGTAATACTAATCCTGTGCGAATAGACCCACTGTATATATGTACGTAAACATTCATTCATTTTGTTTAAAAGTAGTTTTCCACTGTGTTTCAAGTATGGAGATGCTTGAAAAAGCATTCTGTTGCATTCTAGATGCTGGGACGAGTCTGTGGCAAAACTCAAGTGTTTTCCACACACCATTCAGATAAAAAAAAAGGATCGAAAGCACTTGTTAGAGGCACGAAACATCTTTTACAATAGGTAAGTGCCATTGCATGATCCAATCTGAAGTCAATTAATACATTGTTCGACCGGACATAATCTACCCTTATAAAGATAATCCCGTCCGAATAGGGCTTTAGATCGTTAAAATAGGGTCATTAATGTCAGAATGGCTGTTTACGGAAAGGCGTGAAACATCATGAATAATGCTATGTGGATCCTCTCCAGTGTTTTCAGACATGATGACTGAATGGGCCCTATTTTAACGATCTGAAACGCAAGAATCAAAAGCGAAACACAAGTAACTTTGTTGGCGGATCTCAAATCTAAAATGGGTTGTCTGAAGTAGCTACATTACTCATAGGTGCGGTTTGGGTGTAACGTGAAATAAACCAACCAGAGCATCATCTCACATTCCCTTTAAGAGCAGGTGCGTTTGTTCCATGCCGGATTGCTATTATAATGATGAATTTGCCAGGCACACACAACTTACATGATAGTAAAGGTGATTTCGCAGTCTTCAGAATTTTGTTTCCCGGTTCTTGACGGACAACTCACTTTGTCAGATGTCTTTATATACCTATGTGTCTTGCCACTATTGATCAAACAGTTTTGATCCATCATTACTACAATTAGCCTGAATAATTTGGGTAAATATGCAAACTAGATTTATGCCTATTTTTTCACATCTTCATGGACACCACAATGATTTCCCTCATGTGGTAATATTTTTCCTTGTAATTATGAATGGTTTGCAAAAATTTGAACTGCTGCGTAAGTGCAGAGAAAAGCAAAGTGTATGCACATTGTGCACAAGCTACATTATGGCCATGCATGCACTCTTAAAATAGCATCTGAATAACACGCCACTGACTTTAGCATAGGTTTTTCCTGGACTGGGGCGGAATTGTTTTCTGAAACTGCAAAATAGCACCAGGGAATAGACGTCTATTAGAGGAAATAGACGGTTCGCTATTTTTTCATGTTTCTGTAAATTTTGCCGCAGTGAAAAACACTTACCACACACGGAACATGAATGCGGCTTCTCCTTTGTATGAACTTTCAAGTGTCTTTTCAGGCTTGATGATCCATGAAATGTTTTGCCACATTGATCACACATGAACGGCTTCTCTCCGGTATGAACTCTCACGTGAACATGAAGATGATGTTTGTGTGTGAAACTGTTTCCACAGATAACACACATATGTGGCTTTTCTCCAGTGTGGATTTTCATGTGTCTCTTAAGGCATTGTGATTGCCTGAAACTCTTCCCACACTGATCACATGTGAAAGTGTGAACTCTCATGTGACCATTAAGTTTATGTTTGCTTGTGAAACTCTTTCCATACTGAGTGCAGGTGAAAGATTTCTTGGCTCTTCCTTTCTTTAAAAATATATTTTTAGTCTTTGAGCGACTCAAAGTTTTTTTACCAGGTTTGACATGACGTTCATCCTCCACTTCACTCAATTCTTCACTCAGGTCTGAAATGAAAGAAAACTTTTTCATTTAATTTTCAGCAAAATAATTTGAAGAGAGAAATATGAAAGTGAGCCCTGATGTAACAGCAAAAAGTACTAGTAGACAACTGCTAAAAAAAAATCCTAATTCTGGTGTTTTCATAAATTAGTTGCATGAATGAAGTACATTGATCTTTCAATTATTATTTTCAAGGCATTATAGGCACAAACCACGTTTCTGAAGTGAGAACTATTAAATATATTTGATTAATGACAATTATCGAATGTAATATTAACATTTATACAATACTGCCTAGGGGTGTGCAATATTGACAAAAAAATTATATCTCGATATTTGTTAGGATTATTGATAACAATAATGGAACAATATTTTGCTGAGTCTGTTTTGTTTGGTACAGGCCTGTCATGGATAAATAAATATGAAAATAAATCCACCAGTAATTGGCGGCAAGTCCATGTCTTAATGAGTGATTAATTGAATCATTCATTCAAATGATTTGTTCATAATTACTGATTAATTTAGAAAGGAAGCAAGTGGATAGGCTTGTTCGACTTAATGCAGCTTTGCGCAGATCGATCAGTGTCTGGCTTGGAGCAGGGCATGCCTGTTAGAAATGTTGTCCGAATTGAGACTTGTAAGGTTTTTCTCCAGTGTGAATTCTCTGGTGTTGTTTTGAGGAAACTGACATAGACTGAGCCACTGACCAACAAAAACCTAGTCTTAAGTAAATGAAGCAGTATTTTTTGTTATTTCCAGACCTTTTGCTTTAGATAATGCGCTTAGATCGTTAAAATATTGCCGTTAATGTTAGAATGGCTGTATGCGGGGGGGCATGAAGCATCATGAATAATAATGTGATTCACACCTGACTCTTGCTTCTTCCCAGTGTGAACTCTCGTGTGATGCCTAATAGTTGGTTTGTGTCTGAAACTAGATCCGCTCTGATCACATGAGGGCAGCTTCTCTCCAGTGTGGATCCTCTCATGTGTTTTCAGACTTGATGACTGACTGAATCTCTTGTCACAGTGTGAACACTTGTAAGGTTTTTCTCCAGTGTGAATTCTCTGGTGTTGTTTTAAAAGGCTCGCTGTAAGGAAAGTCTTCTCACACTCAAAGCACATGTACTCTTTCAAACCAGTATGAGTTTTCTGATGTGCACGTAAATATGGCAGCAGTGAAAAACTCTTTCCACACACAGAACATGAATGCGGCTTCTCCTTCGTATGAACTGTCAGGTGTCTCTTCAGGGTTGATGATCCATGAAATTGTTTGCCGCATTGATCACATGTGAACGGCTTCTCTCTGGTGTGAACTCTCATGTGAACATGAAGATTACTTTTGCATCTGAAACGCCTTCCACACTGAACACACATATGTGGCTTTTCTCCAGTGTGGATTCTCATGTGACTCTTAAGGTTTGATGATTGTGTGAAACTCTTCCCACACTGATCACATGTGAAAGGCTTCTCTCCAGTATGAACTCTCATGTGATACTCAAGTTTATGTTTTGTTGTGATGCTCTTTCCACACTGAGTGCAGGTGAAAGATTTCTTGGCTCTTCCTTTCTTTAAAAGTGTATTTTTAGTCTTTGAGCGACTCAAAGGTTTTCCTCCAGGTTTGACATGATGTTCCTCCTCCACTTCACTCAGTTCTTCGCTCTCCTTCTCCATTTCACTCAGTTCTTCACTCTCCTCCTTCACTTCCATCAGGTCTGAAATCAAAGAAAAGGTTTAATTTCATTTTTAGCACAGACAAATAATTTGAAGAGGGAAATATGAAAGTGAGCCCTGATGTAATAGCAGAAAGTACTAGTAGACAACTGTTATAACATTATCATAATTCTGGTGTGTTTTCATAAATTAATTGCATGAATGAGGTACATTGATCTTTCAATTATTATTTTCAAGGCATTTCTGAAGTGAGAACTATTAAAAATGTATTAATGACATAAATATTTAATGTAATAACATTTATACAATACTGCCTAGGAGCAATATTGACAAAAAAAATATTATATCTCGATATTTGTTAGGGTTTTTTCGATAACAATAATGATACAATATTTATCGAGTCTGTTTTGCTTGGTACAGACCTGTCATGGTTAAATAAATATGAAAATAAAACCACCAGTAATTGGCGGCAAGTCCATGTCTTAATGAGTGATTAATTGAATCATTCATTCAAACAATTTGTTCATAATGACGGATTAATTTAGAAATGAAGCTAGTGGATAGGCTTGTTCGACTTAATGCAGCTTTGCGCAGATCGATCTGTGTCTGGCTTGGAGCAGGGCATGCTGGTTAGAAATGTTGACCGACTTGAGACAGCGCCGACTCCACGTGACTGTGACGTATGCCATCAAAGTACACGAGAGCGATTAAAGAGCAGCCAGAGGACTCAGCCAGTGCAGTTTCTTATGACGACACTGCTGGTCCACTATTGGCCGGATTCACCGCATGACAACGATCATGTGTTTATTCTCACACCTTCAGCTAAACTAATTCCGAGTTCACACTGCACAACTTTAAAGGGATAGTTCACCCAAAAATGAAAATGCTGTCATCATTTAATCACCCTCATGTTATTCCAAACCTGTATGACTTTCTTTCTTCTGCTGAACGGAAAATAAGATATTTTAAAGAAGGTTTGTAATTAAACAGTTGCTGGTCCCCATTGACTTCCATAGTATTTTTTTTCCCTACTATGGAAGTCAACGGGGTCCATCAGTCGTTTGGTTACCGACTTTCTTCAAAATATCATCTTTTGTGTTCAGCAGAAGAAAGAAATTCATACAGGTTTGGAATAACATGAGGGCAAGTAAATAAGGACAGCTTTTTCATTTTTGTGTGAACTATCCCTTTAAGCCAGATTTTGTTTCGCCGACAGGTTTTGCGAAATCACCAACAAATGCCATTGTCGTTGGCAAATGGGTGCACGTTCACGACAGTGACAATAATCACAGCTTTCGACTTTCCCCCATTCATTTCAAATACCCCACACTAAACTCACCGCATGAGTTCGGTGATGCCGCATTAGGCATCAACCCAAGTTTCAGACTTGTTAAATGACGGAATCTCGTCACAGCATGAACACTTGTAAGGTTTTTCTCCAGTGTGAATTCTCTGATGCTATTTTGAGGAAACTGACATAGACTGAGCCATTGACCAACCAAAACCTAGTCTTAAGTAAATTAAGCAGTATTTTTTGTTATTTAAAGACCTTTTTCTTTAGATTATGTGCTTAGACTGTTAAAATATTGCCGTTAATGTTAGAATGGCTGTATGCGGGGAGGCGTGAAACATCATGAATAATGCTGTGATTCACACCTGACTCCCGCCTCTTCCCAGTGTGAACTCTCGTGTGATGCCTAAGAGTTGGTTTGTGTCTGAAACTAGATCCGCTCTTGTCACATGAGGGCAGCTTCTCTCTAGTGTGGATCCTCTCATGTGTTTTCAGACTTGATGACTGACTGAATCTCTTGTCACAGTGTGAACACTTGTAAGGTTTTTCTCCAGTGTGGATCCTCTCATGTGATTTCAGACCTGATAAATCATTGAATCTCTTGTCACAGTGTGAACACTTGTAAGGTTTTTCTCCAGTGTGAATTCTCTGGTGTTGTTTTAAAAGGCTCGCTGTAGTAAAAGTATTCTCACACTCAAAGCACATGTGTTCTCTCACACCAGTGTGTATTTTCTGATGTGCGTGTAAATATGTCAGCAGTGAAAAACTCTTTCCACACACAGAACATGAATGTGGCTTCTCCTTCGTATGAACTGTCAGGTGTCTCTTCAGGGTTGATGATCCATGAAAGTGTTTGCCGCAATGATCACACGTGAACGGCTTCTCTCCAGTGTGAACTCTCATGTGAACATGAAGATTACTTTTCCATCTGAAACGGTTTCCACACTGAACACACATATGTGGCTTTTCTCCAGTGTGGATTCTCATGTGACTCTTAAGGTTTGATGATTGTGTGAAACTCGTCCCACACTGATCACATGTGAACGGCTTCTCTCTGGTGTGAACTCTCATGTGATACTCAAGTTTATGTTTTGTTGTGAAACTCTTTCCACACTGAGTGCAGGTGAAAGATTTCTTGGCTCTTCCTTTCTTTAAAAGTGTATTTTTAGTCTTTGAGCGACTCAAAGGTTTTCCTCCAGGTTTGACATGATGTTCCTCCTTCACTTCACTCAGTTCTTCGCTCTCCTCCTCCACTTCACTCAGTTCTTCACTCTCCTCCTTCACTTCCATCAGGTCTGAAATCAAAGAAAAGGTTTAATTTCATTTTTAGCACAGACAAATAATTTGAAGAGGGAAATATGAAAGTGAGCCCTGATGTAATAGCAGAAAGTACTAGTAGACAACTGTTATAACATTATCATAATTCTGGTGTGTTTTCATAAATTAATTGCATGAATGAGGTACATTGATCTTTCAATTGTTATTTTCAAGGCATTTCTAAAGTGAGAACTATTAAAAATGTATTAATGACATAAATATTTAATGTAATAACATTTATACAATACTGCCTAGGAGCAATATTGACAAAAAAAATATTACATCTCGATATTTGTTAGGTTTTTTTTCGATAACAATAATGATACAATATTTATCGAGTCTGTTTTGTTCGGTACAGGCCTGTCATGGTTAAATAAATATGAAAATAAAACCACCAGTAATTGGCGGCAAGTCCATGTCTTAATGAGTGATTAATTGAATCATTCATTCAAACAATTTGTTCATAATGACGGATTCATTTAGAAATGAAGCTAGTGGATAGGCTTGTTCGACTTAATGCAGCTCTGCGCAGATCGATCGGTGTCTGGCTTGGAGCAGGGCATGCTGGTTAGAAATGTTGTCCGACTTGAGACAGCGCCGACTCCATGTGACTGTGACGTATGCCATCAAAGTACGCTAGAGTCTAGGGGTGTAACGGTACACAAAAATCACGGTTCGGTACGTACCTCGGTTTTAAAGTCACGGTTCGGTTTATTTTCGGTACAGTAAGGGAAAGAAATGCAAACATTAAACTGCAGGTTGTTTATTACTATAAACTTTTTTTAACAATTTGTTTACACTTTTTTAAACACTTTTTAATAAAATATAATAAAATAGATATAAAATTAAAAAAAAGAATAAGAAATAAAATAATGCTGCAAAGTTCTCCACTAAATAAAATACTCTCAGTCTCAAACCAATATCACATAATAAAATATAATGAAAAATATAAATAACTATGATTACAGTGCAGCATTACCAATCCCAGCTTGTAGGCCTGCTCATATTTAAAAATTAAGGCTGGGAATCGATAAAAAAAAAGAACCAATTTGCTGTAATTAATTGCAATTCCTCCAAGCTTGTAATCATCAATAATTAAACTTATAATCACCTAATTAAATGAAACATGGGGAAAAAAGGAACAGAAAATAGCCCTATATTAAAATAATATTAAGCATAAATATATCAATGTATTATTATTTTTCAATAATCAATCAACATAATCAATTTAAGATTTTTTTTTCCACTTTTTTAATAATTATCAAAATAAAATATAGTCCAAAGCTATAGTAGCCTACGAAGCTATTATTACCAGAGCATGTGATCAGAGCAGGTCATTTTACCATTGTTGCCAGCATGACTATACCAGCTCAGCAAACAGAAGTGTACTACTGAGAAATTTCACCTTATTTGAGCGGACTTTGCTTTTCCAGTGCGTGATCGGTACATGATTGGAGTGTTTGGGCCGTTAAGGACAGAGCAGAACGCGCAGCGCAAACACGGACTCGAACATTGAGCAGAGAGCGCAGCGGGCTGCGCGCGCGCGGAACGGAGAGTGCGGCGGCGCACACGGAGCGGAAAAGCTTTTTTTCGCCCTGCAGTTGATTTCATTGGTTTAGGTTACAGTGACGACGGATAAAACTTTAGAATCAGCTGCAGGGCGGGATTTGCGCTGAACGCGGAGACTTCCGCCACTTAATATGTTCGTGTGGAAACACGAAAATGTACCTATGTTCCGCACACAAAATATTGCATTCAGTCATTCGGTACACACGTGCACCGAACCGAAAGCCCTGTACCGAAACGGTTCGGTACGAATACACGTACCGTTACACCCCTACTAGAGTCACAAAGTAAGGTTCTGTCACATGCAGTCTCCTCCACACAGCACACAGATCTCAAGCTCCTCCTCTCAGCTAGCCTAGCGCAGACTGCACATCCATACACAACTAGTGGTCGACCGATATATCGCCGAGGCCGATATATCGGCCGATATTTGGAATTTTTTAGATATCGGCATCGGCCGATAAATCTTTCCGTTTGGCCGATATATTTCAAAACAGTTTGTGACTGTGCATTCGCGTTTTTTTCCACTGACGCGAACAGAGCGAGCGTGAATGAACTGAATACACTCGCTCCGCCCAGCACCGTAAGACAAGCCACTCAGAAGTGAAGCAGACATCTGACAGACACAGTAAATGACCATTCGCATTCGCTTTCGAACCTGACGCTACATTGTGTTACACACAAAAACACTCCGGCGTGCAGCAGAGTCTATTCAAACAGTACCGTGATATGTCAGATCCGCAGCCCATCGGTAGCTCCAGTGGGGGTCACAGATGTGATATAAACGAATTCAAACAAAACTGAAAACATTTTACCTCACAAACAGTCAAAAATCCTGTAACTGGCTGTCCCTCAGATACGCGCGTTGTTCTCGGGTTACATTTAAACTAGACGCTGTTTTCCAACGGACTCGCGTGCACGGAAAAGCTGGGTCGCGTCACTCGCGTGCATTACAGATCAGTTGGTAGCGTGAGGTGGATGAGAGGAGAACACTATGTAATAATATTACATTTGAAAATAAATCCTTGAAAATGTTATTCACTATCTATTTATATTCTATTTATCTATTTTATTTATTTATCCATGATTGGCGTAATATCGTGTGTAGTATACATTTTCATATGTTCATGTATGTCATGCAAATACATGTGATGGCTTGCAACGTTTTAAAGAAACAAACAAGCAAAACTAAACACATACATCATTATTTAAATATACTTTAAGTAAAACAACCTGTTTAAAGTAAATAGTGTAAATAAACTATGTGAGATTTATATTTTGTATTCTACATAAAATGTATGTAATTTCACATACTATTTTGTCATTAATTTATGAATATTGTTTAGATTGGTTCATTAATGATAAATGTTATTTGTAACCTGCAGTAAGCAGCAGTAATTATTTATGTGACTGAAAAAATGACTGTAAATATTAAAGCTGACAAGAAGCTGCACTAAAACTTTATTTATTGAAGTGTTAACTTACCTTTTTGTTTACATAAAGAATTTTGCATAAATAATATGTACAATAAATGTTCATTTAGTTTCACCAATATTCTGTGATGTCTTTCATTTACTGTATTCACATGTATTGTATCGGCCTCATATCGGCCAATCGGCCAGATTGCTTTCTCAATATCGGCATTGGCATCGGCCATTAAAAATCCCATAACGGTCGACCACTATACACAACTGATAAAACTTTTAGAATTATCAGCAAAAATACTTTTAAATAAAAATGTCAAAATGAATTAAATTATAAAATGCTCAATGTAATTGACAACATGAATTTCTTTTACATGCCTACAACCAATGTAAACACTATGCCAGATGAATAATAATGAACATTACACACATACCTGTACAAATCAACAAAAAAATACATAAGGCTCTGTTACATGCAGTCTCCTCCACACAGCACACACAGATCTCAAGCTCCGGTTAGCAGATAAACATACAGAAAACCCTGTAGACTAGCAGGTGGAAACATCTACTTTAAAGCTGGCAAAAAAAGTCTGTTTACAAGGTTTATATTCAATTGACACATTAACTGCATGTTCACAACATGCATAAAACAAGGTTTACATCGTCCAAAAACCGAAATAAATGTTTAAAACTGACGTGAAAAATAATACATTACCTCCTCTCAGCTGGCCTAGCGCAGACTGAGAGAAGCGCATGAATGACGACACAAGGCCTGCGACCTCTTAAAGTGACAGTACAGGTATTAACACCATGGTCTGAATACAACATTCAGGCATAAATATTGGCAATAAAACACATCTTAAACCTAGAAAACAATGTTAATCAGAATTTGGTGACATTTCAACCGTAAAAGTAAAGATATAATTTCAACCCGGTTACACATCCAGTTTATTAACAACACCATGCACAAGCGTGAATCCCGCAAAAACCACCTTTGATCTTGGAGATCCACACCACTGTGCGAAGAGAGATCTGTTCGGCTTGCCTGTGCTTTTTTCACTCCTCTCCTCTCACTGCAGCCTCTCGCATATATTTCAAGCTAGGCAAGACGCATCTCAAACAAGCCTATTCAGTAACAGTTCTCACTCCAAACACACAGTTTCTACTTTCTACTTCTCCACATATGCTTGTTTTGAAAAAAAATTATACTAAAATTCAGTAATTTTTGGAAGATATCACTGAACATTTATATAACCATAGCCACAGTCAGTTTCTCTTTTTTTCATCTCTATTTTTGGTGTTTATTTTAAATTAGACAAATTTGATATTATTTTAATCCACATTAATCCTATGTTATTTAACAGTTGATATGGTTCCCCCAATTTTGGATTAAATTCAATGTGCCTCCATTAGAACTATGATATTCTATTCTATACTTTTATGAATTTTAAGCCCCGTTTCCACGTACATGGCTATTTTGAAAAACTGAGACATTTTCCTTTGTTTGTGCCCTTCGTTTACACGCAAACGGAGAATTTGCCTCTGAAAACGCTCTTTAACAGACATCTTGGAGATGTTATGCTATCTGTGATATTACTTGCAATAAAGTAATTCGATCGTTACCATATTTGAGTTTTGTATACACAGAAACTGACAATGGCCATAAAACTTTAAAAAAGAGCAGCAGCATTATTAAACTGTCCAGTTTCAAACTTGATTAATATTTAGGCTATCTGTTAGTATATATATTTAATTATATTTATCTATTTATCATTTATGTATAGATTTGAACTTTCCCCATGCTCATTACTCATTACAGGGACAATATAAACTGTTTATAATTACCTGCTCTATATATTTAAATTTTAACAATATAATCTGCAAAAAATGAATGTCAACAAAGAAATATAAAGATAATTAAAGCTGCAAGCAGCGATGAAAAGGGCCCTCGCACCCCTGCCACCGCCACCCGGCGCCTTTAGGAAATGCCTTAAGATTACACTCACCAAATTTGAAGAGGATCAGATCAAAACTGTAGGAGGAGTACGTTAAAGTACAACATCAGGAAATTACGAAAAATGTCCAAAATCTAGGAGGAAGTTCAAAATAGATCACTTCCTGTTGTGTTTAGGGCTATGCTCCAAGAGACTTTTCTGTAGGTATTGGGTCAATACATGCATGTACCAAATTTCATACCTGTACGTGAAACCAGGAGCCGGGGCAAAATGTGGGGGCAATAATTTACCGAATTTGCCCCCCCCAATTCTGAAAACCATATCACACGTAAATTTTCACCACTTCTGAGGCGTGTGCAAAGTTTCATGATTTTTCGAGCATGTTTTGTATTTGCCACACTTCCTGCTACCAGCAGGTGGCGCTATTGCTATAACCAAATATGAGCATGGTCATGTGTTCAGGACAGGACTCTTATTAAACATGTGAAGTTTGGGACAGATTGGAAATTGTATGGCTGAGTTACTGCAGGCTGTCTGTGGTTGCCTAGCAACATCGGAACTGCATTCAACATTAATATTGAACTTATCTGATCATGCATATATCACCAGAAGGCCGAAATTGGGTGAACGTTTGTCAGGCTGCCGAGGGCACACCCTTCGACGAAAACTCTAGATCTTCGCAATTTAACGTCACAAAGGCCTTAAGATTACACTCACCAAATTTGAAGAGGATCAGATCAAATCTGTAGGAGGAGTTCGTTAAAGTACAACATCAGGAAATTACGAAAAATGTTCGTAAGTTCAAAATAGCTCACTTCCTGTTGTGTTTAGGGCTATGCTCCAAGAGACTTTTCTGTAGGTATTGGGTCATTACATGTATGTACCAAATTTCATACCTGTACGTGAAACCAGGAGCCGGGGCAAAATGTGGGGGCAATAATTTACCGAATTTGCCCCCCCCAATTCTGAAAACCATATCACACGTAAATTTTCACCACTTCTGAAGCGTGTGCAAAGTTTCATGAGTTTTCGAGCATGTTTAGGCCCTCTAAAAAGCGATTCACTTTGGAGAAGAAGAAGAAGAAGAAGAATTAAAGCTGCAAGCAGCGATGAAAGGGCCCTCGCACCCCTGCCACCGCCACCCGGCGCCTTTAGGAAATGCCTTAAGATTACACTCACCAAATTTGAAGAGGATCAGATCAAAACTGTAGGAGGAGTTTGTTAAAGTACAACATCAGGAAATGGCAAAAACTGCCCAAAATCTGAGAGGAAGTTCAAAATAGCTGACTTCCTGTTGTGTTTAGGGCTACGCGCCAAGAGACTTTTTTGTAGGTATTGGGTCTTTACATGTATGTACTAAATTTCATACCTGTACGTGAAACCAGGAGACGGGGCAAAATATAGGGGCAATAAGTAAGCCATTTTGCCCCACCCAATTTTGAAAACCACATCACACGTAAATTTTCACCACATCTGAAGCATGTGCAAAGTTTCATGATTTTTCGAGCACGTTTTGTATTTGCCACACTTCCTGCTACCAGCAGGTGGCGGTATTGCTATAACCATAATGAGCATGGTCATGTGTTCAGGACAGGACTCTTATCAAACATGTGAAGTTTGGGGCAGATTGAAAAATGTATGGCTGAGTTACTGCAGGCTGTCTGTGGTTGCCTAGCAACATCGGAACTGCAAGCAATATTAATATTGAACTTATCTGATCATGCATATATCACCAAAAGGCCGAAATTGGGTGAACGTTTGTCAGGCCGCCGAGGGCACACTCTTCGACGAAAACTCAAGATCTTCGCAATTTAACGTCGCAAAGGCCTTCAGATTACACTCACCAAATTTGAAGAGGATCAGATCAAAACTGTAGGAGGAGTTCGTTAAAGTACAACATCAGGAAATTACGAAAAATGCCCAAAATCTAGGAGGAAGTTCAAAATAGCTCACTTCCTGTTGTGTTTAGGGCTATGCTCCAAGAGACTTTTTTGTAGGTATTGGGTCATTACATGTATGTACCAAATTTCATACCTGTAAGTGAAACCAGGAGCCGGGGCAAAATGTGGGGGCAATAATTTACCGAATTTGCCCCACCCAATTTTGAAAACCATATCACACGTAAATTTTCACCACTTCTGAAGCGTGTGCAAAGTTTCATGAGTTTTCGAGCATGTTTAGGCCCTCTAAAAAGCGATTCACTTTGGAGAAGAATAATAATAATAATAATTAAAGCTGCAAGCAGCGATGAAAAGGGCCCTCGCACCCCTGCCACCGCCACCCGGCACCTTTAGGAAAGGCCTTAAGATTACACTCACCAAATTTGAAGAGGATCAGATCAAAACTGTAGGAGGAGTTTGTTAAAGTACAACATCAGGAAATGGCAAAAACTGCCCAAAATCTGACAGGAAGTTCAAAATAACTGACTTCCTGTTGTGTTTAGGGCTATGCTCCAAGAGACTTTTTTGTAGGTATTGGGTCTTTACATGTGTGTACCAAATTTCATACCTGTACGTGAAACGTCGAGCCGGGGCAAAATGTAGGGGCAATAAGTAAGCCATTTTGCCCCACCCAATTTTTAAAACCACATCACACGTAAATTGTCACCACTTCTGAAGCGTGTGCAAAGTTTCATGATTTTTCGAGCACGTTTTGTATTTGCCACACTTCCTGCTACCAGCAGGTGGTGCTATTGCTATAATCATAATGAGCATTGGCATGTGTTCAGGACAGGAGTCTTATCAAACATGTGAAGTTTGTGGCAGATTGAAAATTGTATGCCTGAGTTACTGCAGGCTGTCTGTGGTTGCCTAGCAACATCAGAACTGCAAGCAACATTAATATTGAACTTATCTGATCATGCATATATCACCAAAAGGCCGAAATTGGGTGAACTAGTGCAAAAAATGCCCGTGCAAAATCAGTTTTTGTGTGTGTTTTTAGTAATTGTTGGTTTGGTGTGTGCTCATTGTTACAATTACACAGCAAAAGTTCAGTGACATTTTTATTTGTGCATGGTAAAAAGCACACAGTGAACTCCGAGAAAACGCTATGCTTGAGCAAACAGTTTGTGAATAGGCAACTACAAATGATGCCCGTGAAAGAGACTGTGAACGCATTGAATAGGATATGTTTAGTTGGTGAATAGCATAGGCTATTATTACACAGTAGCGACAACGTTAAGCGCACCAGAATGAAATATAATATTCAGAAGTAAACACTAACAGCATAGCTGACATACAGATTCAGTTTACATCCACAAATGAATAAGCACCTCGATTCAGGGAGCAGTGCAAAGTGCCCGTGCAAAATCAGTTTTTGTGAGCTGATCGCCGTCAAAAAAGTTCAGGAGATATTTCTTGCGATGGCAATATGATCAAAAATAACTTTATATTGATTCAATGGATTAATAGCATTTTGAAAAAAAAAAAAAAAGTCATGAATTTATTGCATTTTTGGGAAAAAATAATCCGTTTTTATAATAAATCTTAAAAAATTCAAATCCAGATTTTGATTTTCAATGTTGTTATAACCTAAAGATTCTATGTGAAAGTTTGAAACAGAAAATAGTGGTTTTCACACATTTAGTGGTTATCTCACATTCGAGAGATATGCGAATAACACACAGACAGACAGACGGACGTTTCTGTAATTTATAGATAGATGGATTTATCACGTTCGGGAACCAAACTATAATATTCAGAAGTAAACAGTGTAGCTGACTGAGTGTTTATGTCAGAATGTTTATTTTTAAACCACAGCCTTCTTGGGGCTTCTTTGACCGATACAACTCTCTAATGTCAGAATGTTTATTTTTAAACCACAACCTTCTAAAAATGATATATTTAACGATATCTTTTGCATTTCTCATCCAAACAATGTCAAACTTGGCACTGCACTTACTCGTGCCCGTGGCGAGACACCTGTCGAGTTTGAAATCAATCGGACTAACGGTTCGAGAGATATGCGAGGAACAGACACACACACACACAGACAGACAGACAGACAGACGTTCCTGTAATTTATAGATAGATGTTTGTCAGGCCGCCGAGGGCACACCCTTCGACGAAAACTCTAGATCTTCGCAATTTAACGTCACAAAGGCCTTAAGATTACACTCACCAAATTTGAAGAGTATCGGATCAAATCTGTAGGAGGAGTTCGTTAAAGTACAACATCAGGAAATTACGAAAAATGCCCAAAATCCAGGAGGAAGTTCAAAATAGCTCACTTCCTGTTGTGTTTAGGGCTATGCTCCAAGAGACTTTTCTGTAGGTATTGGGTCATTACATGTATGTACCAAATTTCATACCTGTACGTGAAACCAGGAGCCGGGGCAAAATGTGGGGGCAATAATTTACCGAATTTGCCCCCCCCAATTCTGAAAACCATATCACACGTAAATTTTCACCACTTCTGAAGCGTGTGCAAAGTTTCATGAGTTTTCGAGCATGTTTAGGCCCTCTAAAAAGCGATTCACTTTGGAGAAGAAGAATAATAATAAACGGAGCAAAAACAATAGGGTCCTCTCACCATCGGTGCTCGGGCCCTAATTAAAGCTGCAAGCAGCGATGAAAAGGGCCCTCGCACCCCTGCCACCGCCACCCGGCACCTTTAGGAAAGGCCTTAAGATTACACTCACCAAATTTGAAGAGGATCAGATCAAAACTGTAGGAGGAGTTTGTTAAAGTACAACATCAGGAAATGGCAAAAACTGCCCAAAATCTGACAGGAAGTTCAAAATAACTGACTTCCTGTTGTGTTTAGGGCTATGCTCCAAGAGACTTTTTTGTAGGTATTGGGTCTTTACATGTGTGTACCAAATTTCATACCTGTACGTGAAACGTCGAGCCGGGGCAAAATGTAGGGGCAATAAGTAAGCCATTTTGCCCCACCCAATTTTTAAAACCACATCACACGTAAATTGTCACCACTTCTGAAGCGTGTGCAAAGTTTCATGATTTTTCGAGCACGTTTTGTATTTGCCACACTTCCTGCTACCAGCAGGTGGTGCTATTGCTATAATCATAATGAGCATTGGCATGTGTTCAGGACAGGAGTCTTATCAAACATGTGAAGTTTGTGGCAGATTGAAAATTGTATGCCTGAGTTACTGCAGGCTGTCTGTGGTTGCCTAGCAACATCAGAACTGCAAGCAACATTAATATTGAACTTATCTGATCATGCATATATCACCAAAAGGCCGAAATTGGGTGAACTAGTGCAAAAAATGCCCGTGCAAAATCAGTTTTTGTGTGTGTTTTTAGTAATTGTTGGTTTGGTGTGTGCTCATTGTTACAATTACACAGCAAAAGTTCAGTGACATTTTTATTTGTGCATGGTAAAAAGCACACAGTGAACTCCGAGAAAACGCTATGCTTGAGCAAACAGTTTGTGAATAGGCAACTACAAATGATGCCCGTGAAAGAGACTGTGAACGCATTGAATAGGATATGTTTAGTTGGTGAATAGCATAGGCTATTATTACACAGTAGCGACAACGTTAAGCGCACCAGAATGAAATATAATATTCAGAAGTAAACACTAACAGCATAGCTGACATACAGATTCAGTTTACATCCACAAATGAATAAGCACCTCGATTCAGGGAGCAGTGCAAAGTGCCCGTGCAAAATCAGTTTTTGTGAGCTGATCGCCGTCAAAAAAGTTCAGGAGATATTTCTTGCGATGGCAATATGATCAAAAATAACTTTATATTGATTCAATGGATTAATAGCATTTTGAAAAAAAAAAAAAAAGTCATGAATTTATTGCATTTTTGGGAAAAAATAATCCGTTTTTATAATAAATCTTAAAAAATTCAAATCCAGATTTTGATTTTCAATGTTGTTATAACCTAAAGATTCTATGTGAAAGTTTGAAACAGAAAATAGTGGTTTTCACACATTTAGTGGTTATCTCACATTCGAGAGATATGCGAATAACACACAGACAGACAGACGGACGTTTCTGTAATTTATAGATAGATGGATTTATCACGTTCGGGAACCAAACTATAATATTCAGAAGTAAACAGTGTAGCTGACTGAGTGTTTATGTCAGAATGTTTATTTTTAAACCACAGCCTTCTTGGGGCTTCTTTGACCGATACAACTCTCTAATGTCAGAATGTTTATTTTTAAACCACAACCTTCTAAAAATGATATATTTAACGATATCTTTTGCATTTCTCATCCAAACAATGTCAAACTTGGCACTGCACTTACTCGTGCCCGTGGCGAGACACCTGTCGAGTTTGAAATCAATCGGACTAACGGTTCGAGAGATATGCGAGGAACAGACACACACACACACAGACAGACAGACAGACAGACGTTCCTGTAATTTATAGATAGATGTTTGTCAGGCCGCCGAGGGCACACCCTTCGACGAAAACTCTAGATCTTCGCAATTTAACGTCACAAAGGCCTTAAGATTACACTCACCAAATTTGAAGAGTATCGGATCAAATCTGTAGGAGGAGTTCGTTAAAGTACAACATCAGGAAATTACGAAAAATGCCCAAAATCCAGGAGGAAGTTCAAAATAGCTCACTTCCTGTTGTGTTTAGGGCTATGCTCCAAGAGACTTTTCTGTAGGTATTGGGTCATTACATGTATGTACCAAATTTCATACCTGTACGTGAAACCAGGAGCCGGGGCAAAATGTGGGGGCAATAATTTACCGAATTTGCCCCCCCCAATTCTGAAAACCATATCACACGTAAATTTTCACCACTTCTGAAGCGTGTGCAAAGTTTCATGAGTTTTCGAGCATGTTTAGGCCCTCTAAAAAGCGATTCACTTTGGAGAAGAAGAATAATAATAAACGGAGCAAAAACAATAGGGTCCTCTCACCATCGGTGCTCGGGCCCTAATAAACGGAGCAAAAACAATAGGGTCCTCTCACCATCGGTGCTCGGGCCCTAATAAACGGAGCAAAAACAATAGGGTCCTCTCACCATCGGTGCTCGGGCCCTAAAAATGAAAATGGCAACAGCAAAGCCCTGAGATCAATTCCCATCAATTCCCCTCACAGATCTCAAACTTTGACTTTTGACATTAGGCTTGTTTGAGATGAGCAAAATCTGCGCAGAACCAATCCCCGGTGACCACCGCATGCCGTTTATAAATGTGTCGAGTGCGGTCCGCCTTGCTCTGATGTCATGCTGACAAATGTCTAAAAACTCTGGCGACGGCGAGGCGGTCGTGTCAGATTCTGTAGTTTCTCTCCACTGACTTCGCTGATCAAAAGCATGATGGGAGACGACTTGCTGACGACACAGCTCAATGCTCATTTAAACGACCGTGATGTATTGTTCTCTTTTAAAATGTTTGATTTTTAACTCTAATATCATGTTTTTATGTGTATAAATTATGAACAAATATTCCAAAACTTTCTGACAGTGCGATATGGGTAATTTGATGTCATTTAAAAAAATAAATAAATAAAGAAACATATGTTTGTATTAAAGTAAAAATGACTGATAAACATGTATTTGGAATGGAATTAGATAACAAGTACTTTGGGTGTCTTGTTCATTATATTTGTTTTCATATATAAGTAACAGAATTTAAATTACATCCAGTTTGTTAACAACACCGTGCACAAGCGTGAATCCCGCGATATCCGACTTTGATCTCGTTAGGAGATCACTAACAGTTCTCACTCCAAACACACAGTTCTACTTCTCCACATATGCTTGTTTTCCAGCCATTATTCCTAAACCTATATTTTTGGATTTTTATAAGGCTTTGAGGTTTGCTGTGCACTGAAATTATGCATGTTAGGTGATCACATGAACTGATTTAAAGGAACTGTATGTAAGAAATGTATTTCATTTAATCATAAAATGACCCTGATATGTCACTAGACATTAAGAAATCATGTTCATTTCAAATACTTATATCACTGACAACAGTAGTCCGGCCAGGATATTGTCATTTAAAAGTGAAGTTGCGGTCCTCAACTGATGTTGATGTTGTCATGTTGTGTTTTGGCCTGATGCCCCACCCTCCACCTATCTACCAATCACGAAGTCAGTAGTGTTTCGGCATCCGGGTTGCCAGCTCTGCTCTAGTTACCACAGCTGCAGCTACAAACGTGTCGGATAAAAAATGTCTAACGTTACGAAACCTAAAAGACCTCGTTATGAATCCAAAATACGCAAAACATCTCTCATGAAGCATAAACATAATTAACAGAAAAAAAAAACTTACTGTGAAGGACTCGTCACTTGCCATTGGAAGCTCCATGTAGCAACCTATGTTCCTGCTGGATGCTGCAGCCTCAAGTCAGGGGGGAGGGGATACACATTTGAAAGTGATTGCAGTACCAGTTTTGGCCACAATCTTACATACGGTTCCTTTAAAGCAGGGTTCACCAATCTCGGTCCTGGAGGGCCGCTGTCCTGCAGAGTTTAGCTCCAACCAGCTCCAACACACCTGTTTGAAAGTTTCTAGTATGCCTAATGAGACCTTGATTAGCTGGTTCAGGTGTGTTTAATTGGGGTTGGAGATAAACTCTGCAGGACAGCGGCCCTCCAGGACCGAGATTGGTGAACCCTGCTTTAAAGTATGTATTTAACAACCTTTGAAACCACGTGTTGAATATATTATAATGCTTGACTCGTTGATGTATTATTCTTCTCTAATCTAACTTATTGCTGATTATCATTCATTTCAAATACATGGTCAGTTGAAATGTACCTGTCACTTGCTGTCCCCTCTGGGTTTTAATACTATGATGGTACAAAAATGAAATTGTTACATTTGCATCTGACTAATTTTGGGTACTAGAGTTTTTCCTTAGTTATTGAGCCCACGTAAAATCTATGGTCCATTCGAGAACCTGTAAATCACCTTTATGAATTATCATTTCTTTTTTGGCAATACCATACCATACCATCTTCTTCCGCTTATCCGGGGCCGGGTCGCGGGGGCAGCAGTCTAAGCAGAGATGCCTAGACTTCCCTCGCCCAAGACACTTCCTCCAGCTCTTCCGGGGGAACACCGAGGCGTTCCCAGGCCAGCCGGGAGACATTGTCTCTCCAGCATGTCTTAAGTCTTCCCCAGGATCTCTTCCCAGTGGGACGCGCCTGGAACACCTTCCCGGGAAGGCGTCCAGGAGGCATCCGGAAAAGATGCCCGAGCCACCTCAGCTGGCCCCTCTCGATGTGGAGGATCAGCGGCTCTACTCTGAGCTCCTCCCAAGTGACCGAGCTTCTCACCCTATCTCTAAGGGATCGCCCAGCCACCCTGCGGAGAAAGCTCATTTCGGCCGCCTGTATCCGGGATCTTGTCCTTTCGGTCATGACCCAAAGCTCAGGACCATAGGTGAGAGTAGGAGCGTAGATTGACCGGTAAATCGAGCCTTTGCGGCTCAGCTCTTTCTTCACCACGACAGACCGGTACATCGACCGCATTATTGCAGAAGCTGCACCGATCCGTCTGTCAATCTCCTGTTCCATCCTTCCCTCACTCGTGAACAAAACCCCAAGATACTTGAACTCCTCCACTTGAGGCAGGAGCTCTCCACCAACCTGAAGTGGGCAAGCCACCCTTTTCCGACTGAGAACCATGGCCTCTGATTTGGAGGTGCTGATTCTCATCCCAGCCGCTTCACACTCGGCTGCAAACCGCCCCAGTGCATGCTGAAGGTCCTGGTCTGATGGGGCCAGCACGACAACATCATCCGCAAAGAGCAGAGATGAAATCGTGTTGTCCCCAAACCTGACATCCCCCGGCCCCTGGCAGCCCTGCCAGAGTCCAACATGCACCGGGAACAAGTCTGACTTACTGCCGGCAATGCGAACCAAGCTCCTGCTCCGGTCGTACAGGGACCACACAGCCCTTAGCAAAGGACCCCAGACCCCATACTCCTGAAGCACCCTCCATAGGACGCAGGGACACAGTCGAATGTCTTCTCCAAATCCACAAAGCACATGTTGACTGGTTGGGCAAACTCCCATGAACCCTCCAGCACCCTGGAGAGGGTATAGAGCTGGTCCAGTGTTCCACGACCTGGACGAAAACCATTCCTCATTCATTCATTCCTCCTGAATCCGAGGTTCTACTATCGGCCGTATTCTCCTCTCCAGTACCCTGGCATAGACTTTCCCAGGGAGGCTGAGAAGAGCCTCCCCTTGGAGAGGCTAGAAATTTTTTACAGTGTGTGTGTGTGTGTGTGTCCTTTCCCAGGGTCTCCCAACCAAATGACCTCCTGTTCCTCAACAAGGTGTGAACTCCCCCAGTCTGTGATCCCAGTCAATGCAAACTCCAGCTGTTATACAATGTCTCCATAATTATCCTGATCTGAGTACTTAAAGGGGTCATATAATGTCATTTTTGTACAAGTTAATACGATTCTTTAGGGACTAAATTAAGTAAGGGTTAATGCCCGACAAGGTCTCCATTGTCAGGTATTAATGGACGACGGCGAGGCGTGAACAGTCTGACGCGCAGCGGAGGATGGTTGCCCTCCACCGAAGTCCATTAATACCTGACAAGGGACACCTTGTCGGACAATGGACACCTCGAAGGGCATTAACCCGCTTATACCATGGTCACTTGCCAAATAACACATTTTTAAAACATTAGTTTATATTATATTATATTAGTTTTACAATCGAAATCTAAAGTTTTTACAAACAATAACTTCTCATTAATATTGTAAGAAAACACTCATTTTACCTGGTCAAAAACAGCTGTTTTCAGCACACCGTTTAAGTGCATGTCTTTAAATGATAATGAGCTTTGCTCACCCCGCCCCTCTGTTCTGTGTGTACACCGTTTGTAATAATACCACAATAATCATAACGCGTTGTTCATTATAAACGTGGGATTATGAATTAAATTTATAACGTCGTACATAGAAAACATGCCGTAATGTACCCTGAGTGTAAAAAATAGCCGCATTCATCGTGAAGCGTGCAGCAAGCGATTTGCAAAGATTAATATAAAGATTAATATAAAGATCAATAAACCGTTACACTCACTTCAGTTCTTCTGGAGGTGCAGCAGGAACACGAATAGTTGGTACCAATCCTTTTTTCAGGAGCAGCTTCTTAGCAAATCCAGCTTTATACTGACCCTCGTTTGTAAAGCTGTCTGGTGTGTGAAATGTTTCGCGCAAACATGAAAGCATTGACGTTGATCGTGGGGAATATTCCCTCCAAAAGCAAAACTCAGCCATTGCGTCTTCAGCGGTTCGGATTTAGGAACATCAGCATGACTGTTGAGCCTGTGTTTGTTATTACACAGAACACCACAATCGCTTAGATGCCATTCTGCTCATAGACAGTGCTCCAGTGAGTATCAACCACAGACTGTAAATGGTATCAACAATGATGCACAGACTATGATGATTGACAGCTCGCTCACGAGTGAGGGCGGGACTGTGTTGAAACGCTGCTGTCAATCAAAAAACGTGGGAGGGGCGTCCGACCATGTGACGTCACTAGGTCGAACGGCTTGATTTGAGAGATTGGAAAACATATAAGGAGATTAAAAAAAAACACTGGATGGATTTTTATAATTTTATGATGGTTGTGTACAGGCACTGCCAACACACATTTCAGTACAATAAACTTGTAAAAGTGCATGTACCATTATATGACCCCTTTAAGAAAAGGCTGTGAAAGACTCAGTGTGATTTTGTAACATTAAATCTCTTCCATACACTGTATCTTTCAGATGTCAAGTATTTAGGGCTGCACAATTTGGGGGAAAATCTAATTGCAATTCTAGTTAAAACTGTGATTTTGTATTATTATTATTTTTTAATTTATTTTTTAACATATATATTTTTTATAAAGAACACCAGGTTTGTTGTGCTTGTTTGCACTTGACATATTATTATTACTAATAATAATTATGATGATTTATTATTATAAAAAAAAAAACATTATACAAAATGATTATTCCAAATATTATTATTCTAGTCATTTTAATTTATATGTAAATGTAAAAGTTACAAAATAATAAATAGAAAATAATAATAACTATAATATTTTTATTTGATAGAAAATCTTTAGTACCGTTGCCTGGTTACCGTTAACCTATCTTTAGTAACCTCGATTTCGATTCTTGAATGATTTCTCTGACACCATACATGTCACATGTCACAGCCTGGGTGTGCTGTAAAGAGCACATTCAGGGCTTTTCAGAGACACCAAATGTTTGGAGGTTTCACCATGAAAACAATTTCTCCTTGGTCTTTAAAAATGTCTGACTACTTTTCAAATTGTATTTCATAAACCAACATCTCAGGAAAATGTTCAAATAAAAAAAATGCCTTTCTGTTACAGAACAGGGCGTTGATTTCTAACGTGTGCACTGTAGAGGACATCAGGACTTACATCATGTTTATCAG
This sequence comes from Squalius cephalus, assembly GCF_949319135.1. NCBI lineage: Eukaryota > Metazoa > Chordata > Actinopteri > Cypriniformes > Leuciscidae > Squalius > Squalius cephalus. Next base: position 15,702,945 of record NC_137122.1, read on the forward strand.
GCATTTTGGGAGACACAACAAGTGAATATGGAAATAAATTATACATCAATATTCCTATGAAATATTAGATATTATTATTAAAATGTTGCCAATTATTACTCCAATTATTATACTTCTTTTTTCATTAAATGTTGCTCCAAGAACACATTAATGTGCACATTAGATGCAGTGTATACTGTAGATACATTGCATTGAATGGGAATATTAGTTTATGGTCATTTTACCCACATTTTGCATAAAGTAAAATGGTGTATCAATTCATTCCGTTATATCTTTCATAACATAGTTGAGAATCATCTTTATACAAAGTTTAGTTAAAAAAAAATCCTGAAACCCCAAAATGTATTGGTGATTGAAAAAAAAAAAATCCCATTGTTTTTCCTATACATATCATTCAATGTCATTTTATTTTTAAAACAACTGAGTCCTGGTGTCCACTACAGAGGACATAGCATAACATATGAATAAACTATAATTTTATTGCTCTAAACAATGTGATGACATGAAAAAAAAAAAAAAAAGAAAAAAAAAAACTAAATTCAAAAAATATTCTCAGGAGGATATGATAACTTAACTGAGCTGTTACAATCATTGTACAGTGTTTGAATAGCTTTTTTAAAGTACATTCCAAAACCAAAATAATCTAAGGTCTCCAACATAAAGTTATGATCGATATATCAAACGCTTTAAAAAAACAACAAATAATAAAAAAACTATTATCTGTAATAAATTTGTTGTAGTCATTTAAATCCAAAATGAGCCTTATAGTATTGCAAATGTGTCGACCTTTCATAAATCCTGATTGACATTCATCAATTATGGGATCAAAACAGTTCAAGCTTTCTGCAAATATTCGTGCAAAAATGTTTGCATCATTATTGATTAGCGTAATCGGACGCCAATTTTCTAAAAATAATATATCCTTATTGGGCTTTGGTAATAAAGTTATCAAACCTTGTCTCAGTTAATTGGGTAATTGTATAGCTTCTCTAAATACAGCTAACATAAAAGGGGATAATTCTTTTTGAAAATATTTATAAAATTCACTAATTAAACCATCATTCCTGGGTGACTTATTGTCTTTGAGTTTAATACAGTGAGATACTTAATTTAAAAGAAATCTCTTGGTCGCACATTTCATTTGAAGACTCACTTATCTTTTTGAACGTCATCTTTAATAGAATCCAAGAATGACTGTGCATTACTCAATTTGTTATCATAAGAATACAATTTCTCATAAAATTCAGCCACATAGGCTATCTTGATATTTCTTTGGAATTTTCTGTTAACTGTCCATTAACCCTTTAGGCGCCAGAGGTTTTTTCCTAAAACGTTCGATTTTGACATCTTAATTTTAAAAGGCTATATCTTAAAAGTGATAAAAGATAGAGACTTTCTGTAAATTAGAGAAATATTAAGGATGACCCAAAGTTTATGTAGGGATTACATTTTCCCATCTAATTTGCATATTATGACGCCATATGGTGGCGGCCATCTTGGATTATAGAATTTTCATGAAAAGTCACATGTTTAAATGATAAAATGCAGCACTTCTTTCCTCCAACATGTCCCTCACCTTCTGTATGCTATATTGCACAATACTGAATGCTCAGGTAAATAGTAAGTAGTAAACAAACTGTGTAAATCATTACTAATAAATGGCAGATATTCCCCTTCAGAATCAGGGTCCGCGAATAAAACACCCAACACTTCATCGCGGGTAAGCTTTATTGATGTCATTATATAATAATAATAATACTAATAATTAATAATAATAATAATAATAATCTAATGCAAATACTCACTGACGTTGACAATACTGCTCTGATAAAATGTCTCACTCTTACACTAGCTCCGCTTTTGTTCGCACTGATTCAATGCGCTCTAGCTCGTAGATTTTGTATAGAAGCATGATGTTTTTTTGAGTCGGGGTTAAAGTATAACATGTCTGACATCTAGTGGAGGGGAGGTCGAACGAAATTTGACACCCTATTTGACAAAATCGGCCGTTTTATTCAGTGCCGCATCTTGTCGAGTAAACTCGACCGTGGCGCCTAGAGGGTTAATATTCAGTTGGACCATAGATGTAAGTTCTACATTCCTAATTATCATATGAATTATCACATGAAGTACAATTTCACACCAGAGCTTGAAACAATAACCTCTTTACTCTCTTGTGTTACTCACAACTCATGCGCACACAGAAACCCCCGTAACCTTGGTTACCCTGGAAACCTTGAATACAACAACACACTCTTCCTCTTCTCCCTCTTGTATTGTTTCCATACATTGTTGGTATCAACATTCAGTGCAACATTTTGAGTCTATTTTGGCACTCTGAACTGACTTGTATTATGTTCAGTTGGTTTAGTCACATCATTAGAAATAAGTGTGAACAATTTTATTGTGTGTAAACGTACGATGACAACTATGTTTTATTTTTGTTTAACTTTTACCTGCCTGTGTTTAGCGCTTTGAAACTTAAATTCGCACAGTGTGAAATGTGTTTTAGTAAATGAGAGAATGTGTTTAAAGTTAAAATAAAAAAAGAGTACATGAGATTTGCAAACTGTGTTTTAACTGCCTGAACTTGTTTAATGTTTTACAGAAAGAGTGATTTATTCGACAAATTGGTTTAGGCTATTGAGAATTTGGTTCAGAGAATAGGGTTTAGTGTTTAAGCAATTCAGAAAAACTGTAATATCGGATTGACGTCTCTCTTAAAGGAACACTCCACAGATAAATATAATATTACAGCAGAAAAGACACGATGGTGTGCGTTTCAGTGCTGGAAGTCCTTTACTACAGAAGATGAACTGAAAGAGCACCAAAAAATTCACATTGGAGAAGAAGGCTTTTAAAGGAACACTCCACCGTTTTTTTAAATAGGGCTTATTCAACGTCTTTCCTACATTTATATAGGAGGGCAAATGCATTTTTGTCTCAGTGCATGCATTGTTTAGTTTGGCAGCGCCACCGCTAGCTTAGCTTAGCATAATGAATGGGATCCTTTGTTGCCACCTAGCATGTCCTGAGTAAAATTGATTAAAAAAAAACCAACAAAAAAAAACAATTACTTCTTGTGGCCTGTGTATTCACAACGAGTACAAATGGCAATGGAGATTAAGACTATTTAAGCCAGATTTCCTAGGCAGATATTGACTTGGGACTATATTAGGGTGAAGCACAGGCGAAGCACTGCTACCTGAAATCCTGGCGTGACCTGCACAGAGTATCTTCGCTTTTGGTTTGTGTTGAGTTTGAGAAGTTACAGCTACAGTTACAGCAAATATGGTAATTGCCTGTATAGCAAAAAGTTGTGAGAAAACAAGCAAAGGACATACACTCACACCACCTTTTCGTGTTGACTCTCACATCCTGAGTCTGTTGAGCGATCGCAACCTCCTGTTGTTCTCGAAATCGCCTAGTCTTAATCTGCATTGCTATTTGTACTCGTTGTAAATACGCTGAATTTTTTATTTTTTTTTATCACATTTACTCACAACATGCTAGCTGGCAACAAATGGTTTCATTCATTATGCTAAGCTAGTGGCGGCGCTGTCAAACTAAAACAATGCATACACAGACAAAAATGCGTTTGCCCACCTATCTAAATGTAGGAAAGATGGTGAATAAGCCCTATTTCAAAAAACGGTGGAGTGTTCCTTTAAAAGTTTTATGGCCTTCTTCTCCAGTGTGAATTTTCTGGTGGTCTTTCAGTTCATCTTCTGTAATAAAGGACTTCCAGCACTGAAATACACACCGCTGTGTCTTTTCTGCTGTAATATTACGAATGAATCTTCTCCTTTGTGTGAATCTTCAGGTGTTTCTTTAGAACTGATGCCCAATGAAACTGTTTACCGCACTGATCACAGTTAAATGGTCTTTAAATGGTCTTTCTTCAGAATGAGAAGCTGAAGTGATTTCAGAGCAAAAGCCTGAGTCGCTTCTTCCCAGTGTGAAATCTCATGTGACGCTTAAGAGCTGATTTGTGTCTGAAACTAGTTCCACACTGAACACACATATGTGGCTTTTCTCAAGTGTGGATTCTCATGTGACTCTTAAGGTTTGATGATTCTGCGAATCTCTTCCCACATTGATCACATGTGAACGGCTTCTCTCCACTGCTTTTCTCCAGTGTGGATCCTCTCATGTTTTTTCAGATTTGCTGACTGACTGAATCTCTTGTCACAGTGTGAACACTTGTAAGGTTTTTCTCCAGTGTGGATCCTCTGGTGCCGTTTTAATTGTTCAGCTGTAATAAAAGTCTTCTCACACTCAAAGCACATGTACTCTTTCAGACCAGTGTGAATTTTCTCATGTTTATGTAAATGTTGCCGCAGTGAAAAACTCTTTCCACACACAGAACATGAATGTGGCTTCTCCTTCGTATGAACTGCCAGGTGTCTCTTCAGGTCTGATGCAGTAAAAAATGTTTTTCCACAGTGATCACATGTGAACGGCTTCTCTCCGGTGTGGATCCTCATGTGAACATCAAGATTTTGTTTTAATGTGAAACTGTTTCCACACTGAACACACACATGTGGCTTTTCTCCAGTGTGGATTCTCAAGTGTTTCTTAAGGGATGATGCTTCTGTGAAACTCTTCCCGCACTGATCACATGTGAACGGCTTCTCTCCAGTGTGGATCCTCGTGTGAACCTCAAGATTATATTTGGTTATGAAACTCTTTCCACACTGAGTGCAGGTGAATGACTTCTTGACTCTTCTTTTATTTAAAAATATCGTTTTAATCTTTGAGCGACTCAAAGGTTTTTCTCCAGGTTTGACATGATGTTTCGCCTCCACTTCACTCAGTTCTTCACTCTCCTCCTTCACTTCACTCAGTTCTTCACTCTCCTCCTTCACTTCACTCAGTTCTTCACTCTCTTCCTTCACTTCACTCAGTTCTTCACTCTCCTCCTTCACTTCACTCAGTTCTTCACTCTCCTCCTTCACTTCCATCGGGTCTGAAATGAAAGAAAAAGGTTTAATTTAGTAAAAGCAGAAAGTACTAGTAGACAACTGCTATACAATATGATAAGTCTGGTGTTGTTTTCATAAATTAATTGCATGAATGAGGTACATTGATATTTCAATAATTATTTTCAAGACATTTTAGGCACAAATCACGTTTCTGAAGTGAGAAATATGAAATATATTTGATTAATTACACAATTATTTAATGTGATATTAACATTTATACTATAGTGCCAAGGGGTGTGCAATATTGAAATACAATTATCTCTCGATATTTGTTAAGAATTTTCCAATAACAATAATTTAAATCTATTTTGCTGAGTCTGTCTTGTTCGGTACAGGCCTGTCATGGATAAATAAAATGACAATTTAACCACCACTAGGTGGCGGCAAGTCCATGTCTTATAAGACAGAAATATGAAGACAAAGGACGTAAAAGTGAGCCTGATGTAAAAGCAGAAATTTCTTAAATGCAAGGTCAAACCAGTTGTCCCAACGTCAGAATCCAATGGTGTGGTAGAAGGTTTCCTGCATGCTGTCTTTTCGGTGCTCAAAGTAATTTAATTAGGTATTTATCTGATTTTTCCACATCCTCAAATTTAGGATGAAACACCAATAATTTAGATAAACATTTGATTATTCTGTTTAAATGTTTTTATTTCACTTATGCAAGTGAATGTCATTGTCACTTAGAGTTTCCCACCAGCCACTAACGTTGATCTCTTGGAAAGATCAACGTTTTAAAAGATCCCCTGGGGTTAACGTGTCAGCGTGACAGAAGTTTGATGCTGTCGTGTGAGAACAAGCAACAGCCGGCATTTCTCCTCCTCCCGCGTGCCTCATCTTCTTAATCTCCTCACGTAAATGATTAGACCTAAGGCAGAAACCACCACAGGTTCATCAATGCCGTCAAATGTATTAATTTTTTTGTTTGTTTGTTGATTAAAAAGTACAAAGTAGATAAGGAAAACTAGGACGCCGGGTGTATTCAAAGCGCCGTTCTTACGGTTTAAAATGCCTGGAATGGTTAAGCGGACTTATCGCATTCTGCAGAGAAAGGAGACTGGCGTTTGTCGCGGTTTGGAAAGAAAGGGAGAAAACATGACAGAATAACACAGCGGGCGGTGTGTGTGGCGAGCTGTACCTCCGGGAATGGTGCAAAAAATAAATAAAGAAAATGACATTGACGTAATTTTGAACCGACGCACCACTACACATATAAATATATATATACAACAGCAACATTGTCAGCAAATCATTAAATCTAAAGAAAAGGAAGATTATAATTTCATTATGTTAGAACATTTCAGTTCAACACATGTTTGAGTCCAGGCAGAAATAGTCAATTCCTCACCACACCACAAGTAGTTCAGGTAGGAGGCGAGTGTTTCCAATATTCCAAAAGTCCAACATAAAGTGTTTCAAACCATAACCAAGCACCAGTCCAGGTAATAAACAAAGGTGTAGAATAAGAGCTCAACATAGTCCAGATGAAGTGTCTATATTGAATGAAGCCAAAAGAAAAATCTCTGAACAAATAGGCAAACACAAATCAAAATATGCAACTGACACATATTACAAAATATACACAACTTACATTGAGCTGTAGAACCAATGAAGTTCCTCATAATAGGGTTTCTTGCATCCGGCTCAGTTCAGCAAACACTCAAATTCATGCCAGTACCTCTCTAAACACTCTTACTTGTCTCGATAGCCCTTCCCGTAGAAACCTCCCTAGAGCCCCCTTGAGGTGGGGAGTAGCATTACAGCACAAGAAATGGAAAAGTGATGAAGTGCTTGAATGTTTCTAACATGAATGTTCTTCAGCATCATGAATGAATGAAGAATAAACACCAACCTCTTTGTTCTTCAGGATCTTCAGTGTGTTTCATTCTGCAGGGTTCTGGATCACTCATGTTCTCACTGTCCTCTTTAATAAACTCAGTCTTTGCAGATTTCAGCTCTTCCTGATGCTCTGATGCTCGCCTTCACTTGTAGCTAATGGGAATATCCTGACTCTGAGCGTGAGCTCGTGAGGCTCTGCCCCCTGTGCGTGGAACCACACCTCATTATCATTTAAAGGAGACACACTAAAACAGTGCGTTTTTCTGAGCCCCAAAAAATGACAATTTAAACATTCTGTAAAAAATGATCTGTTGGGTATTTTGAGCTAAAACTTCACATACACATTCTGGGGACATCAGAGACTTATTTTACATCTTGTGAAAAGTGTCATAATAGGTGCCCTTTAAAATATAACCATATATTATTTGGATAAAAGCGTCTGCTAAATGACTACATGTAAATGTAAGTCAAATGGCACCGTCAACTGTCTGTTTACCAACATTCTTCAACACATCATCTTTTGTGTTCAGCAGAAGAAAGAAACTCATACAGGTTTGGAACAACTTGAACCATTTTTGGGTGAACTATCCCTTTAATATATTCTTAAAGGAGAACTCCGTTAAATTTTAACATTGAGCTAATTTTTTTGTACATTTGGAGTGCTGTCAATACAGAGAACAACGACAAAAATCGGTGTTGCCTACACCGAGTTCTTCTATTTTTAAAATTTGCACCCTGTTGACTTCAATGGGGCAAGTACTAAACCTGCTTTTAGCCTTAACATCCTTGATGTGTCATTACAAGTGCACAGAAAATGTAAATGATTCCTTCAGAGTGAACACGAGTGAGTCTGACTGCAGTAGATGTGAAAGATATGTATAAAAATTATGTTATTTAAGCCAGCGCAAATACCTGTGTTTACATCCTGTTTTTCGGTTGAAGTCCAAAGTAGTCGATTGCCGAGTTCACGCGCGTAATCATAGATCACGCGCATAGGTTTAGTTATCTATGATTACGCGCGTGAACTCGGCAATCGACTACTTTGGACTTCAACCGAAAACAGGATGTAAACAGGTATATGCGCTGGCTTAAATAACATCATTTTTATTCATATCTTTCACATCTACTGCAGTCAGATCCACTCGTGTTCACTCTGAAGGAATCACTCACATTTTCTGTGCACTTGTAATGACACATCAAGGATGTTAAGGCTAAAAGCAGGTTTAGTACTTGCCCCATTGAAGTCAACAGGGTGCAAAATTTAAAAATAGAATAACTCGGTAGGCAACACCGATTTTTGTCGTTGTTCTCTGTATTGACAGCACTCCAAATGTACAAAAAAATGAGCTCAATGTTAAAATTGACCGGAGTTCTCCTTTAAAATGGAACCATATAAGTGTATTATCAGAAGTTCTTTAGAACAGCTGACAGGTAATGCCCTAAACTGAGCCATGTTTTAATAAAAAATAATAATGGTTAATAAAAACAACAACATCAAACAGATCATTGAAAATGTTAATATCAGCTTAGAGTTATAGGTGATTACCCTTTCACCAATTTAAAGTGAACAAATCAACTACAGATTCAAACATACATACACATTCATACTAGACATGAATGAACAAATGAATATTACAAACAGGTTTGGAACAACTTGAACCATTTTTGGGTGAACCCCTTTAATTGTTTTTAGGTGGCTCATTTAAGGGCATAACCTCTATGTTTTTATATTTACTTTTATAAATATATTAGTGGCTCAGTTTTGAGCATAATGCAGTGCAAAGGCAACTTTGCAAAAAGACTGTTAATGGAATGGATGTTAAGTCTGTCAGTAAATGAAATTTCATTCACACAACAAATATGAACAGTTTGTAATGATTTCTCAAAGTTTGTAATATGGAAAATACTGTTAGCATATAAAATGAATTAATGTTAAGAAATATTTCTAAAGCAATTTGAGTCTTGTGTTATTGACCTAGTGAAATTAAGTTAATAAAATATATTAATTTAACTTATTTTTTAGGTGTTACCAATTGAAGTAATTTTTTTAAGTTAATCCAACTGTAGGAAAAATTAATACATTTAAGTTGGAATGCAGTGAAATTAAGTTAGACTAATGTAAATAATAGGATTGAATGAACTGAAATAATATTAGTGTGATTGACCTAGTGAAATGAAGTTGATAAAACGTGATAATTTATATTGAGAAATTTTTTTTTTGGTGTTACCAATTGAAGTAATTTAAGTTGATCCAACTGTTCACTTTTTACAGTGTACCCGCTTTTTGCCGTTGTAGAGGAATTTACACTTAAAGACTCATGGACCAGATATGATTGATGAAAACATGGTAGAAAATTTTATTGGAGATAGTTTCATCAGGCAGAAGTCAGCCTCAAGACTCACAAGGAGTTCGTAGGCCGCTCTGCGTACATTTCCATAACAAGATAGGCAGAAGCATATCGTCTATCATCAATTATCCAGATCACCAAGACCCTGGTTTAGGCACAGAGTTGCCCAGCAAGGTCAAGTCTGTATTTCAACATTTTTTCAACATTAATTGTGGGAGCAAAATTGATTGTTGAGTCAACGCAGTTAAAATTGACAAATTAGAATTGATTTAACATTGTTTTGATGGTTGCTTGCCATCTGCGACCCTCATCAAACACACCTGAAGTAACTAATCAATGTCTTCAGGATTACTATAAAGATACAGGCAAGAGAGTTTACCAGGGTTGGAGCTAAACTCTGCAGGACAGTGGCCCTCCAGGACCGAGTTTACCCATCCCTGGTCTAAACCATGTAAGTAGGGATGCACCAAGTGTTCGGCAGAAAAAAATTATTCTACTGAAAATAGCAAAAAAGTGTTCAGGCCGAATAAGTGAAAAGACGGAATAAATTGTATCAACATTTTAGATGACGCGATCAAATAGCAACCAGCTTTATAGCCCTGTTTACGCCTGGTATTAAGATGCGTTTTGGTTGACTGGATCAAACGTGGACGATACTAAATACAGGTGTAAATGGGGAGTAAAATGTTTTGAGCTTGTCCAGTTTAGACGTAAATGTTGTCATTTGCGTTGTTTCCTGTTAGTGCTTGTCTGTACACAGGTTTTGTTACGGTCAACACTTACTGGAAGACTACATTATCCATCATTGCTTAAACCACAGCAAACTACACAACTCAAATAGATAATTATGTATAAAAAGTTGAAAAGTAATGGTAAATATTAATGTCGTATTTTGTTTGCTTTATTAGGCAATTTTAAAGTAAAGGTAATCTGAATTGATCATTTAATACACTTTTAGCCTAATTACAATAAAAATCTAGCTGAAAACAAAAACCTATTGATAAAATAGAACCAAGACTTGACTTGGACCTCAAAGACTCGAGACTTGATTTGGACCTCAGGAACTTGAGATTTGATTTGGACCTCAGGGTCTTGAGAATTTACTTGGACCTCAGGAACTTGAGATTTGATTTGGACCTCAGGGTCTTGAGAATTTACTTGGACCTCAAAGACTTGAGACTTAACTTGGACCTCAGGAACTTGAGACTTGACGTGGACCTCAGGAACTTGAGACTTGACGTGGACCTCAGGAACTTGAGACTTGACGTGGACCTCAGGAACTTGAGACTTGACGTGGACCTCAGGAACTTGAGACTTGATTTGGACCTCAGGGACTTGAGATTTGATTTGGACCTCAAAGACTTGAGACTTCACTTGGACCTCAGGGTCTTGAGACTTCACTTGGACCTCAGGGTATTGAGACTTCACTTGGACATCATGGACATGAGACTTGATTTGGACCTCAGGGACTTGAGACTTGACTTAGACCTCATGGACTTGAGACTTGATTTGGACCTCATGGACTTGTGAACATGTCTAAGCCTGGATGATGTGCAACACTGCATGTTGTCAAAAGAGATTTAGTCTTTTTACTTGTGTAAATAATGCATCTACAGTCCATCTCCTTTAAAGAAACCCACAACACTCAACAAACAAGCTCTGGTCACGACGTATTCCATCCACAGGTTGTTTATGTTTGTAAATGTTGTGTTTAAAGACGCCGCTGTCTGCCATTTCAGATTTCCTACTGTCTGTGTGAATGCAACTAGGAAAATGATCCGGAGTATCTTATTACTGTATTACGAGATGTTGAGTCATTATTGTGATGAAGTCCCATTATGAGATGTTAAGTCATTAGTGGTTTTCACATCGCATAGTTCTAGAAACTCAGTAATAGGAACTAGCCAGCACGATAGATCCAAGATAACATGTTTCTTTCTTGTTATAATAAGAAACATTCCAATCAGATACCAAGCAGTCAGAAAAATGTCTTTTCAGTCATCATGGCTGTTAGGAAATAATTTTGATTAACTACTTACTGTGATTTCAGACTGTGTTGATGTGGTTTCTCCACTGTATGGATCTTCATGTGTAGCTTCAGGTGAGTTTTAAAAGAAAAACTCTTTCCACACTGATCACACAGCTTGTGCGGCTTCTCTCTTGTGGATCCTCTCATGTCTTTTCAGATGTGCTGACAGACTGAATCTCTTGTCGCAGTGTGAACACTTGTATGGTTTTTCTCCAGTGTGGATCCTCTCATGTCTTTTCAGATTTGCTGTCAGACTGAATCTCTTGTCACAGTGTGAACACTTGTACGGTTTTTCCCCAGTGTGGATCCTCTCATGTGATTTCAGATGTGCTGAGCGACTGAATCTCTTGTCGCAGTGTGAACACATGTACGATTTTTCTCTAGTGTGGATCCTCATGTGCTGCTTCAGGTTGGTTGTTTGACTGAAGCTCTTCCCACACTGATCACATTTGAACAGTTTCTTCCCGATGTGAATACTCATGTGATACTTAAGACTTGATTTGTGTCTGAAACCCATTCCACACTGATCACACGTGTGCGGTTTCTCTTTCCTGTGGATCATCTCATGTGATTTCAGAGATGATGACTGACTGAATCTCTTGTCGCAGTGTGAACACATGTAAGGTTTTTCTCCAGTGTGAATTCTCTGGTGCAGTTTTAAACAGACCGCTGAAGTAAAAGTCTTCTCACACTCAAAGCACATGTACTCTCTCACACCAGTATGAATTTTCTGATGTTTATGTAAATATGGCAGCAGTGAAAAACTCTTTCCACATTCAGAACATGAATGTGGCTTCTCCTTCTTATGAAGCATCAGGTGTTTCTTCAGGTTTGATGAATCAAGAAATGTTTCGCTGCATTGATCACATGCATACGGTTTCTCGCCGGTGTGGATCCTCATGTGAATCTTATGGTGTGTTGATTGACTGAAGCCCTTCCCACACTGGTCACATGTGAATGGCTTCTCTCCAGTGTGCATTCTCATGTGACACTCAAGATAGTCTTTTCGTGTGAAACTCTTCCCGCACTGATCACATGTGAACGGCTTTTCTCCAGTATGAACTCTCAAGTGGATCTTAAGATGTTGTTTGATTGAGAAACTCTTCCCGCACTGATCACATGTGAACGGCTTTTCTCCAGTATGAACTCTCAAGTGGATCTTAAGATGTTGTTTGACTGAGAAACTCGTTCCGCACTGATCACATGTGAATGGCTTCTCTCCAGTATGAACTCTCATGTGAATATCAAGACTTTGTTTGGTTGTGAAACTCTTTCCACACTGAGTGCAGGTTGCAGATTTCTTGGCTTTTGTTTTCTTTAAAAATGTCTGTTTAGTCTTTGAGCGACTCAACGGTTTTTCTCCAGGTTTGACATAATGTTCCTCCTCCACTTCACTCAGTTCTTCACTCTCCTCGCTCTCTTCCATCAGGTCTGACATGGAAAAAAAAGAAAAGTTAATTGCATTTTCAGTACATCAAAATAATTTGAAGAGAGCAATATGAAGTGAAATGACAAAATATATGAAAAAATATCATGCATTTAAATGGATGGTTTCAAAGGCGGCAACAAAAACAACCGTTACTGCGCATGCGCGCCTTTGTTGCCCAAACTTAACTTCTGGTAGACTTCCGCAAAGAATAAATAACAATAGAGGCTGCGTTATCTTTCGTATGCGTCATCATCTTTGATTTTAATTGTGCAGCAATGCCAGTGTAAATCAGTAGCGAGATCTAAATGAAGAGCTGCAAGCTGCTCAAGTGACTTAAAGTTAGGGATGTCCCGATCAGGTTTTTTTGCCCTCGAGTCCGAGTCATTTGATTTTGAGTATCTACCGATACCAAGTCCCGATCCGATACTTCTATAATACATAAAAAAAGAATAAAGAAGAGCGAAAAAACAGATCCAGGATGTTCCTTATTTTTTATTTAATTCACCATTTTTTTAACATTAAACAACTCTGTTAATAAACAGAGCACTTATGTGAGGTAGCTTGAACAATCAAGTAATAAAAAACATCAATTCTTCACTTTTGGACTTTAGTGCAACAGTAAATATAAAAAGTCTAATATATAAACTAGGGCTGTGACAATAACGCGTTAATTTCGATTAATTAATCGGAGAAAAAAAATAACGCGTTAAAAAAATTAACGCAGATTAATCCATTCCGTATTGACCTTTGAACCTGGAGCCGTTCTAGCCACCATTCGACTGTAAAATGAAGGAGGGAGACGAGAACGCGCTGGCGCTGCTTGGATCATTGATTGGAACATTTACTTCTAAAAAAACAGCCGGCATTTCAACATTGATTCACCGGTGAACGTAAGGGACCAAGTCGAATCAATGTTGGATTATGTTTCGATTGTGCAAAACGAATCAACGTTGAAATCGTGACATTGTTTCACCGTTGATGTCGTGATGTTGTTTCATTGTTGATTTCGTGAACGTTGTTTCACAGTCTCTTCTTTCACAAGATTGTATGTCGACGTTTTGAACCAATGTTGAATTATGCTTTGGTTTTGCAAACTGAATCAACGTTGATATCGTGATGTTGTTTCACCGTCTTACCTTTCATCATGGGATAATGAGTCATGACAATGCTGACTGAATTTGTGATTAACTGTACACTAAAATATTGTTAACTGTCAAATTACTTGCAGCAATGGCTTAATTAAGTTTAATAAAAATATAACACATGCTCAAGATTGTAAAACAAGTTTTATTCTGAAAAAACAAAAGTCTGAAAATACTTTCTAAAACAGATGGAAAAAACATCTCAAATTTTAAATTGCAGCATTTTCGAAGTAATGTTAAAAACCTGTAAAGCAAGTGTAAATAATGTTTATAATTGAATGTTTAACATTAAATGGATAATTTAATAATGTTCAATAATTTAATAATGTTCAATTGTATTGTATTGATTATTTGCTAGGCACAATTATTTCAATGCTCACCCTTTGAACATTTGAACATTATTTCAATAACATGTTCAACACAATTATTTTTAATTGATTGACAGCCCTAATTTATATTAAATTAAAATGCGATTAATTTCGATTAATTCATTACAAAGCCTCTAATTAATTAGATTAATTTTTTAATCGAGTCCCGACCCTAATATAAACAAATAGCACCTCAACTTAAAATACCCGGCAGGCATGTAAATTAACAGATTAGAGCATTCACACTGCACGCAGAGATGGCGCGGCAGTGCGTAGCAGAGCAGAGCAGGAGTGCCGCGATCGTTTCGGCGCAGAGTCTATTTTTTGCTGCGCCGCATACGCTGAATAAATGTGACCATACATTGATCATGGCCAAAATACACCACAGTTTTATCCAAAAAGTGCATTGATGACATCTATTGGGTTTTAAACAGTCAATCAAATGACCAACAGCAATTTAAAAAGAAAACAAATGTCCAAAAACAAACTTGTTGCCATAACAATAAAAACAAAAATTAACCAAAAGTTATATAAATGAAATTATTAATAAAATAAGCTTCTTGACTATGACAAGTCTTTTCTCCTAAATGTATTTGAAAACGAAATACAGCAATGCCAACTTATCCATTATAGAGTAGGCTACTCTGTACACAACCCGCGGTTCAGCCGCGCGTGATAAACGCTGCCAGTGTGAAAGCAAAACGCGCGTGTCCTGCTCCTGCTCACCATATGCACTGCTCCTGCGCTGCTTACGCTCTGCTAACACGTGCAGTGTGAAACCGGCGTAACTATAGATGTGTTAAAAAATAATGAGAACATATATACATATATATCCGAGTCCTGATCGGGAGGTAACGTCCGATTCCAATAGAGTCTGAAAACGTGATCGGATCGGGACATCATTCCCTACTTAAAGTTATACCGCCAGAGGAATAATCGTAATACATGAATTTTATTTTTAATGTTCTATGTTTTTATTGTTGCAGAATGTTTATTATAATCTCCAATTTCTGTCTACAATAGGATAGAGTGGGGAGAGTTGGGGGGGTTATATATATTATATACTTATAATATAACGCTTATATATACCCAGATAGCAAACTGACATTGAATCAACGTGGAAACGACGTTTCTCGTGACATCGAAACAACGTTGATCTCCGACGTTGATCCGGCATCACTTTGCTCATCGAATTAACGTTGAATCAACGTCAGACACGCCATTCAAAACTAACGGAAAATCAACGCAATTGGTTTGCTTTCCTAACGTTGAAACGATGTTGATTTCAAGTTGTTGAAATTACGTTATAGAATCAACATAAAATCGATCTAATTGGTTTGCTTACCTAACGTTAAAAGGATGTTGATTTCAATTGTGTAAATTGCGTTATTATAAACACATTTTCTACTTGTTTTAAAAATCTATCACTTATTTGATAAATTAGTCTGTATAGGTAATCATTTATTAAACACACGTCACATTCAGTTAACATTGCTTTATTATTTATACAAAATATACATTTACAAATACATTTTTAAATCTTCTGTATACAAACCCTAAGAGTAATATAGAAAAAAGCATTTACACTCAAAATACACAGACATTCCACATTCAGGCATTCTTTCTAAGCCTCAACCAAATGCAATTCAATGTACAAAATGTCCTTGACATTTATAATTACATACAGTATTATAGCCTATGATGTATTATTATAGCAAAACCGTTGACAGTGGAGTTTGTAGATATATGTGTTAAATAACAAATAATAATTAAATACCGTGTACAGCAATCGATTAGTACATTGGGTTTAATTTGTCGTTTAATGATCTCATATGTTAGCCTGGGTTTCCCCATACTGCCTTGAGCAGCGCGATTTTATTCACGCTGCAAGGTAGTCTGGATACCATGGACTAATTTTTCCCCTGAAATAGGGAACCAATCACAGAACGGGGAGGGAGCAGGAAGACGATGACGAAGTATATGCGACACACCGAAGCAGTTTGTTTATCTATGGATCCAACATGACAGACGTAAAAATATATGCATATTTTTAGGAACACATCTACAAAAATATGCCTGTATTTCAAGTTGATAAAATAATTTAAAATCCACATCAGTTTATTTGTGCCGACGCGCCACGCCCTCCCAGGATCTATAACGTTAACCTAGGCTACTTCCACTTTTAAAAATGCACCACAACCGCGCGCGCGCGTTCTGCTTGCAGTCGTCAAGATGGATGCTGAGGAGTTGAAGAAAAGAATAGCTAGTGGAGATTGTAAAGTTGTCGACAATACGTCATCAAAAATCAAGTCTAGTGTGTGGGAGAAATTTGGAGTTATCTGAAGAAAATATTGTGAAAGGCTTTGCTGCAAACATTTTCGTGTTGGATAGCCGCAAATGTGGAACTTCATCCCTGAGGAAGCACGCAGATAACTGGTAACAAAGCCGTTCTATCGAACGGTATTTTTCATATTTAACACTGTTAAGTATGTGTGGTGTGCAGGGTGTGTTTGAACCCAAAATTGTCAGATGTAGGCTAGACGAAATTGTGTGGCATATAGGCCTAGTGTTGTAGCCGCGTCTGTTCGATTTGTGTGGTAACGTTAGCCATGTTCTTCATGTATCGGCCTTTTGACAGCTTCGGCTGAAGTTGTCCTTGTGTTAATGGTCGTGTAATAACTTCTGTATGACCTGCCAATAAAAATGTTTGTAAGTGTGTCTATAATGTGATAGTCTAAACTGATTTTATTTCGGGTGCGTGTCGGTTCTATTTTAAGCGGGTCGGTGCAGATTTTTATTAGTGCTGCTGTTGGAAAACGGGTCGGGTGCGGATTTACAAAATCGGACCCGTGCAGGACTCTGGTGTACACTGTACACATAAATCTGACCCATCGTCGTCTTCTTCGTTGAATATCTGTCGCTCTACATACGTCATCTGGTATAATTTGAAATGATTGGCTATGAGCTGCGGACAGGCGCATTTGATAGACATTCGTAGCGCCCAATAAACGGCTCTGGGCATTCGTAAACCACGCCTCAAATACGAGAAAATGTACATGTGGTTCCCAGACCACGTCTCAAAGAGAAAGTGGTCTGACGTTAGCCAGGCTACTCATATGTGTTGTTAGTACCGAGAAATTTCACGTGAATAAATACTTAGTACGTGGGTGGCGTACTTCAATGTCCAGTACGTGGTATAACATTTGCTCCATTATATGGTGAGAAATCCTGTAATGTTTTCCTCAAAAACCTTGAAAGAAAGACATGGACATCTTGGATGACATGGGGGTGAGTAAATTGTCAGGAATTTTTTATTTGAAACTGAACTAATCCTTTAATATATTACTAATATGTCTGTTTCGCAAAATCATCGTAGATCTACGAGTGCTCTGGAGTAATAGTAAATCATGTAGTGCTTTATATACACTTGTCTTGATTGCTAATACACATCTGATGACGATTATTAGGTTAAACGTTCACGGATACGATTATATCATTTTCAGGACTTCGCAAATGGACAGCGACTCTTAAGTAGCACGTAGTGTTCTCGCGCGTTAATGTTAAGTGCATTTTTGGGATTTCCGTAATCTTGCACGTAGAGAGCTAAGGCCAGAGCAGTCAGACTCAGAAGATTTTGAGAAATGCGATTCGAGTAGGAACCACAAACGGATTTGTAAAATTCGTATTTAATGTATTTTTGTTTTTGTTATTTTGCAGTTCACACTTGCTAAATCTTTTCGCATTTCAATCGGACATGCAATATTGTTTGTATTCCAAGCAATCTATATATGCAAAATTTGTCCAAAAAGGTGTAACTTGTGTTGTTGGAGACAAAAAGAGAAAAAAGTTTGCAATTCCAAAAAAAAAAAAAAAAAAAAACTGTCACAGGTGCTCAGTTTTGCTATTATAATACCTTAACATGATAGTAATAAGCCATCTGCAAAAGCAGAGAGGTTGGTGTGGTGTACAGTAGTAGGCTACATCTGTAGTTCCAGGTCAGCATCTGGAGATCTGCATTCAGCTGGAGAATATCAAATAAAATAAAAATAGATAAGCGTCATTGGTTCATTCAGCCCGCGCTCATTTAAGAACGACCAATCAGCGTGTATGTTTTGTCTAGAATAGCCTACCTCAAGTTCGAGTTCCTATGCTTCCTATGACGCTTCCTACGAACTCTCAGTTGTCTTCCACCATCTCGTCTATTCCTACGACCTGCACGGCTGAAATCCAAATCCACTGGTCAAGTGAGTGATGAGCTTTCGAGATATAATCAACCTATAAATCCTGCAAAGTACAAAGACACAGTTTTTCCTCACAAAGAAAAAACGGTCAGGTAAACCACAACGGTTGAAAAGTTGTTGTTTTTTCACACAAAGTAGGCTATTGCTTTTGTCGTTATTTATATTTGCTGCTATGCATGTATAATATGTAGTGGGTTAAAATGAGATTTTTGTTTAAAAAAAATGTGTATGTTTTGTCTAGAATAGCCTACCTCAAGTTCGAGTTCCTATGCTTCCTATGACGCTTCCTACGAACTCTCAGTTGTCTTCCACCATCTCGTCTATTCCTACGACCTGCACGGCTGAAATCCAAATCCACTGGTCAAGTGAGTGATGAGCTTTCGAGATATAATCAACCTATAAATCCTGCAAAGTACAAAGACACAGTTTTTCCTCACAAAGAAAAAACGGTCAGGTAAACCACAACGGTTGAAAAGTTGTTGTTTTTTCACACAAAGTAGGCTATTGCTTTTGTCGTTATTTATATTTGCTGCTATGCATGTATAATATGTAGTGGGTTAAAATGAGATTTTTGTTTAAAAAAAATGTGTATGTTTTGTCTAGAATAGCCTACCTCAAGTTCGAGTTCCTATGCTTCCTATGACGCTTCCTACGAACTCTCAGTTGTCTTCCACCATCTCGTCTATTCCTACGACCTGCACGGCTGAAATCCAAATCCACTGGTCAAGTGAGTGATGAGCTTTCGAGATATAATCAACCTATAAATCCTGCAAAGTACAAAGACACAGTTTTTCCTCACAAAGAAAAAACGGTCAGGTAAACCACAACGGTTGAAAAGTTGTTGTTTTTTCACACAAAGTAGGCTATTGCTTTTGTCGTTATTTATATTTGCTGCTATGCATGTATAATATGTAGTGGGTTAAAATGAGATTTTTGTTTAAAAAAAATGTGTATGTTTTGTCTAGAATAGCCTACCTCAAGTTCGAGTTCCTATGCTTCCTATGACGCTTCCTACGAACTCTCAGTTGTCTTCCACCATCTCGTCTATTCCTACGACCTGCACGGCTGAAATCCAAATCCACTGGTCAAGTGAGTGATGAGCTTTCGAGATATAATCAACCTATAAATCCTGCAAAGTACAAAGACACAGTTTTTCCTCACAAAGAAAAAACGGTCAGGTAAACCACAATGGTTGAAAAGTTGTTGTTTTTTCACACAAAGTAGGCTATTGCTTTTGTCGTTATTTATATTTGCTGCTATGCATGTATAATAGGTAGTGGGTTAAAATGAGATTTTTGTTTAAAAAAAACTTGCATGCCTAAAGTTGTTGAGCCCCTGAACCATTTAGCATTAATAAGTAAACAAGTATAGATATACATGCATGCATAAATACCTTTAAGTGGAACGAATAACTCTGCTGTATGGTGTCAGTCTCATTGCTGGCAAATACCTAAAAATAGACCTAGAGAAATAAAATGAATAAATAAAATATATTGTTGACCACAATATCTGTTAGCATAATAGTTCAAACAATTATAACTACAAGCAATGTAACATTATATTTGTAGCCTACCTCATTTAGTTGATTATTTACCCTATAGAACTTTTCTCACTGAAACAGCCTGGGGTAATTTAAAAATGTTTAAACCTTAAATATTTCAGTAAAAAGCCAAGAGTGTTATACTGTAATATTACATATAATATTTTTAATATAATTTCAATAAACATATAATATACTTATAATTAATTTAACAACTCAAAGTATACACAATTTATCAGTATTTTAACAATTGAGAAACATGTTGGCCTATACAGATTAGTTATTACATACGGTGACGCATTGCTGCCACATACATATTATTTTTTTCCCCCAATTATGTCGTAATAACGAGATCTTATGTCGTTAAAACGACATCTTTTTCTCGTAATAACGAGATCTTATGTCGTTAAAACGACATCTTTTCTCGTAATAACGAGATCTTATGTCGTTAAAACGACATCTTTTTCTCGTAATAACGAGATCTTATGTCGTTAAAACGACATATTTTTCTCGTAATAACGAGATGTTATGTCGTTAAAACGACATCTTTTTTGCCCTTATAAGGACATGTGTAGTCATGTACAAAATATGCCTTTATCCACATAAAATTGACAGCCTATCGCGCCTTTATCACACGTTCAAAAAGCTTAAGCAAATAGTAGCAGCCCCCAATCATGAAATTAATCAATGAGGCCCTTTTTTGAAAATATATTTTATATAGGCTTTTTTATATTTTATATGTTTTTTTTAATATGATATATTATATAGGCCTAATAAGATTTATTTTTGTTAATAGGCTATATCTTCATCTTCATTACATAGAGATATAATTAAACAAAAAGTAGTCAAAACACATCTAACAGAACATAGCCTAAGTTGTTTATTTTTTACAACATTGTGTTCTTATTTTGTTTAATTAACGAAATGTCAATCTTCGTCTTTATAACAGAAGATAGCCTACAATACAATACAAAAATCTTCAAGATGTATAACGGATTGTCACCTTATAAACAGTACTTTTTTAATGGAATAATACACCCTTATAATAAAGAAAAAGCTTCAGTAATAAAGAATATGTTGTCCTTCCACAGAAACCCTTTATTATAAAGAAAATAGGTGGCTCTTAACGTGTCTTTCTATGGGAGGATGGCATTGCGGTGCACAGCAAATATTCAATGCATTCAATGCAAATATTCAATGGTATTCAATGCAAAACAAAAATGAAAAATACAAGTAGCCAATAAAATAAACAAATTATTGTGGCATTAATTAGCCCATAAACAATATTTATTTTAAAGCCTAAACGAATTTGTTTAAAGAAAAACACCAGCGTTGGGCATTTATCTGTATAGGCTAAGTGTTTCAGCCGCCCTTTTCAAACTGGCGCAATAAAATGCAACAGAATTTGATTAGTTAAACATGAAGAGGATTATCCGTCTGGCATGGCCGCTCGCTCTAACGTTAACCTAGATAAATGTTTGCTGTTATGAAGCGCATATCCAAGTGTTTGTGCGGAGTGTGGAGCGCGCAATATGACATGGATGGAGGCGCCGGTGGCATCACTCGCATTTTCCCATCAACAGTGGAAACAACTTAAAATACTCCATTTCTGGTCATACAGAAAATAATAATACATAAGTCGCAACTACTTTTATTTGGGTAAACTCACAACAACAAGAAAACGGTGTGCTTTTGTAAAATAAAATAAAACGAACAGGGCACGCTTTCATGATCTCTGTGAATTGGAGCGCGCCTCAAAAATGAACTGGAAAACAGTGTATAGACAAGCCTCACAGTCACAAACATGAGAAATATAACTATAAAGTTTATACAAAAAAATGTCCACCAACGAAAAAAAATCCAATCGAAAGCATATACGGTAGGCTATAGACTACCATCTGATTATGTAATCCTGTCCGTATGAAAGGCTCATACATTACAGCGGAGATGTATGGAGATACGTATGCAGGCAGCCTACACTGATTTAGAAAATAATAGTTCATTAATAAACAATTAAAATGCTTCGTTATTTTTTTTTCAGATACATTTATCATATCATTAGCATACTTTTGCCGGCGCTTTGCGGCAAGTTTTATGCATGCGCTTGAGCGCGGAATATAGGCTATAGCGTACATGCACCCAGCATTGAATATAAACGTGCGATTAGTTCTAATTGCTTAAATGAATGACTACTAGTCTAGAAAAATCCTTTAGTCTATGGCAACTCTAATCAATAGCCTACATTTAATATCTGACATTATTTCATTAGTAACTAGTATCCAGCTCTTCACATTTAATTAGTTGAGTTAGCATAATTAATAAACTAATAAAATAATAAAGTAAAATTTAAATTTAAATTAAAATACTAACCATATATTTATATATATCATTGCTTATTCCACCACACAAAGGACTGTTTAAGGTGACAATCCGTTATACATGTGAAGATTGTAGGCTGTATCTAGAAGATTTTTGTATTGTATTGTATCTTCTGTTATAAAGACGAAGATTGACATTTCGTTAATTAAACAAAATAAGAACACAATGTTGTAAAATTTTCTGTTAGATGTGTTTTGACTACTTTTTGGTTAATTATATCTCTAGGTAATGAATGAAGATATAGCCTATTAACAAAAATAAATCTTATATAATATATATATAAAAAAACTTATAGGCCTATTTAAAATATATTTTCAAAAAAGGGCCTTATTGATTAATTTTGCATGATTGGGGGCTGCTACTATTTGCTTAAGCTTTTTGAACGTGTGATCAATTTTATGTGGATAAATGCATATTTTGTACATGACTACACATGTCCTTATAAGGGCAAAAAAAGATGTCGTTTTAACGACATAACATCTCGTTATTACGAGAAAAAGATGTCGTTTTAACGACATAACATCTCGTTATTACGAGAAAAAGATGTCGTTTTAATGACATAACATCTCGTTATTACGAGAAAAAGATGTCGTTTTAACGACATAAGATCTCGTTATTACGAGAAAAGATGTCGTTAAAACGACATAAGATCTCGTTATTACGACATAATTGAGGGGAAAAAATAATATTATGTAAGTGGCAGCAATGCGTCACCGTAATTACAGATATTAGATACACAAATTATTACCTAAACTATATAACAATACTATATACTATATAATAATAACTGTAATTAATTTAGATTGACACAAAAAAATTAACAATTAAATAACAGATGATCTTCTGCCACTGCCACCATCTCTGTCTGGAGCGTAACGCAACCATTTTTTGACTGCCTCAGAAAAGTCTGCCTTGGAAGCCTCTTTACCTTGTGCTGTACTTCTCAATGCACCTGAAACATTATGGAACAAAATTAAACTCGCATTGCAGCATAGGGCTTTGACTTTTGCCTTTTCTTTTTGGTGATCAAAGATGAGTTTTAAGAGATACAATTATTGACTGCAGGGGAGTTTCCTAAATGATTTGGCAAAACTGTTAAACAAAGATAGTGTGAAAAGCTCTTTTAGTAGTTAGTCTATTACTTACGGAACATTATCTTCGAGAGATTTGAGGTCTCGAAGCTCCTCTTTTGTCCACGTCCTGCCCAGTTAAATGATGAAGCCAGATTGTTTGTCAAAATGTGGCTCAACATTTTCCTTACTGTGTCTTCCAGTTTATGACCACCCAGAAGTGACAGCTGGAAAAACTAATAAAAAAGAGATCAGTGTTCACATTAATTCCCATTTCCCAATTTTTTTTGCCATTCTCTGTGAATCTCTCATCAAAGTATTTCCATCCACAGACTCTAGACTGTGTTTGTGTGTGTGTGTGTGTGCGTGTGTGCGTGCGTGCGTGTGTGTGTTTGTGTGTGTGTGTTTTGTTTTTTTGCAAACATAAATGATTGCTTCCGGTGTCAAATGCTAGTTTGAGTATTTCTATTTCTGTGGATTTCCTGGGATTTTTACAGACAAGTGTCTCTAGCATTTACTCAGATTGGTGCCAAAAAATTAAAACATCCAGTGAAGTTCTATAGGTGAGAGATCAACAGAGAATGGCCTGACTCGTTCAAACTGACAAAGTCTACAGTAACCATATCAGTGTAAATGTTTCTACAGCATTATTTTCAGCATTATGTTTGGTATAGTACAGTCATCTCTAATGGTTTCTGTTTTAATGAAAACTGAATATGGGCAATCGTCTGGAAACAATAATCTTTGTTTTCTTTTTTCCATACTTATCAAGACCTGGATATTAAATCAAATTCCATATTTCCCAAACAGCGTAGGTTAAGTGTAATTGCATTACAAGATTTACCAATCTGTTTTTTTCTGTCTCGTCCAACCTCTCCAAAGCATCAAAATCTTCTAGAGACTGTAAAGGTAAACCTAAGCTGCATCCTATTTCTGGTTGAGGTAGAGGGACTCCCTGTAATTTTTGGATCATTGCCCTCTGCTCTTTCAGCTCTGCCTTAATTTCCAGGAGAGCTTTTAACACATTCCTCTTGAAAGGAGACAACTCTACAAATAAAGTAAATAAATATATTAATACTTTATTTGTATTAAGAGAGAGAAACTCTACTAGTTCATTAATAATCACCATCAGCAGAACAGGTTTACTGTTTAAATTGGAATGGAATTTTTGTTTTTGATTTATTACCGTTGGTATGTTCATTCTGTGTTTGTTGTGCTCTACTTGGATTTTCTGAAGAAAACAACACAACAGTTTTTTTCATACACTTAAAACTCACCTGTAAAACAATTAGTCTTAAAGAGGTTAGCAGTTTGAAGAATCACCTGAAAAGATGTCTGAGACAGTCGGACTGGAGTTGTGGTTCATGTATCTCTCTTTAAAAAAAAAGTGACATTGCAGGAAAAGTTAGGATGGATGTCAACATTTATAGTGAATAAGTAGCCTACATTTAGCCTGTAAGTCCCACCTAAAAGAATAATGTCTTCCAAAATTAAGAAAGAACATAAAATCAACATAAATCTCCCCCCTAGGAAACTTAATGGTCTAATAAAAAGTTTCAAATAACTGTTTTCAAAATAGAAAAAATAGCTTTGATCATTACCATTGACCAGTTCAGTCAGTGTGCCCCGGTGTGCTCCGTGGTTTGCGTCTTGGTGTCCGCCGTAGTGTGTGCCCAGGTGTCCTCCGTTGTTCGTGTTTTGGTGTGATCCCTGGTGTCCGTCGTAGTGTGTGCCCAGGTGTCCTCCGTTGTTCGTGTTTTGGTGTGATCCCTGGTGTCTGTCGTAGTGTGTCCCCAGGAGTCCTACGTTGTTCGTGTTTTGGTGTGATCCCTGGTGTCTGTCGTAGTGTGTCCCCAGGAGTCCTACGTTGTGTGTGTTTTGGTGTGATCCCTGGTGTCCGCCGTAGTGTGTGTCCAGGTGTGCTTCGGTGTTCGTGTTTTGGTGTGATCCCTGGTGTCCGCCCTGGTGTACCCTGTGTGGATTTTCTGAGAAAAATGTGCAGTTTATTTATAGACTAAATAAATTTCTAAAAGGATATTACAGGATTTGTGGATCTGGAAGTGCAATTATAACAGCTGTGATACAATGTAAAAGAGGCAAAACATTTTTTTTAAAGAATAACATTGCAACACATACCTAGTGAATAGAGGCTTGAGACAGCTGGACTGGTCTCAAAGATCATGTGACTTTCTGAAATAATTATGATCAAGTTAAATTAACAGCAGGGTTTTGCGTAATACAATTGTGTGCTTTGAATTCATTCAGTCATGTTTGATAATCAATAAAGGCGGACTTTTGTGAACTTTCTCAATTAGTGGATTTCAATGATGTTGCTGTTAAGGACACTTCGAAACGGGTTAAATTAACCGTTCGTTCAAGGATGCCTGAGAAAAGAATACAGTTTTCTCTGGCCCAATATATAGACTATGCTGAGCTGCTCATCATTTACTGTGAGTTTTTTACAGGGGCTCCAGCCCCTGACCAGCATCCAGTGTCGGCTACAGCCCCTGACCAGCATCCAGTGACCGCTACAGCCCCTGACCAGCATCCAGTGTCGGCTACAGCCCCTGACCAGCATCCAGTGTCGGCTACAGCCCCTGACCAGCATCCAGTGTCGGCTACAGCCCCTGACCAGCATCCAGTGTCGGCTACAGCCCCTGACCAGCATCCAGTGTCGGCTACAGCCCCTGACCAGCATCCAGTGTCGGCTACAGCCCCTGACCAGCATCCAGTGACCGCTACAGCCCCTGACCAGCATCCAGTGTCGGCTACAGCCCCTGACCAGCATCCAGTGTCGGCTACAGCCCCTGACCAGCATCCAGTGTCGGCTACAGCCCCTGACCAGCATCCAGTGTCGGCTACAGCCCCTGACCAGCATCCAGTGTCGGCTACAGCCCCTGACCAGCATCCAGTGTCGGCTACAGCCCCTGACCAGCATCCAGTGACCGCTACAGCCCCTGACCAGCATCCAGTGTCGGCTACAGCCCCTGACCAGCATCCAGTGTCGGCTACAGCCCCTGACCAGCATCCAGTGTCGGCTACAGCCCCTGACCAGCATCCAGTGACCGCTACAGCCCCTGACCAGCATCCAGTGTCGGCTACAGCCCCTGACCAGCATCCAGTGTCGGCTACAGCCCCTGACCAGCATCCCGTAAGGCCGCTCCATTTCACAAACCCATATATACTGTATATGTCCATCCAATTTTATGACAGGTTCAGTGCATTTCAAATTAAATTCAATGGGAATTTACTTTTAAAGTTTTTTTTTTTTTTTTTTTAAAGATTTGAATCGCCTTGAAATTCAGGGACATATGATCATGAAGAGTTTTTTCTTAAAATTAACTACAAAAACAGTTTAATTAGACTTCCATAATACCTGGAATGTCAATTACGGGGGCAGCTGGGAGCCGTGATTTTTTTGGTGCATTATCATCCTGGTCAGAATCATTCTCTGTGAAGTTTAGGAAGCGTGGATTAGGCCTGTAAAGGGAAACAGTAAAATTATTTCTCAATAAGACAACACGGTAACGCTTTAGATTACAGCCCGGAAAGTACTGCGTAATTAAAGCGATTTTACAATGTAACTTTCGGTAATTATAGTGGACCTATAAAGTAAGTATATACGCTGTAAATTTGTCTTAATTCCGCAGTACTTTCCGGGCTGTAATCTAAAGCGTTACCGACAACACCTATAAAAGTCTTTGATATTTATTATCATTAAACCTTAAATTACCTTTTCTTTCTTTTTATTCTTTCATTATGGCCCTCTTCGTCAGAAGTTATTTCCGACGTGTGGATATCACAGTCCACATACTTTTTAAGCATCTTCTGTGCTTTTTCTAGTGTTTCTAGTAATATAGATATAAATAATATATACGATTGAGCAAAGCATGTATAGTTATCAGTGCATTGAGATAATAAAATAAATAATATAAAAAAAAAAGAAAAACATTCTTACCACACTTTTTAAGCAATCGCACAGGCTCAAATAGTTTCCATCCAGCTTGTACAGGCTCTTGTCTCTTTACTGCCACCTTTAATTTTTCTTGAGTGTATTTTGGCCAGTAGCACTTTTGTCCAAAAAGCCAATTGTCTGGGACAACATCTGTGCTTTTGTCAGGAAATTCTATTAATGTATACTGATTCACTTTATCCATTATTGTCTGGGAAAGATAAGAAATTTGAGAAATGTTGACCCCAGCTGTGATTAGTTCTGGGTTGCTGCGTGTTCAGCTCCCTTACCCATACCAATCACAGTGGAGTAAGTCAGGCATGAATTAATTTATTTGTATGTAATGCAATGTACTTATTTGTATGCAGTGAAAATAACAGAAAGAGTGGGTGTGTTAAATTAAAGTATCTTTTTATTTTAATGAGCAGGAATCCCTTCTCTCACAATGTCACCTCACCTCAACAAACTTTCAAAGGGTTTACCCGAAAATCTTGTCATGATTTACTCACTTTCATCTTAGAAACACATATTTAGATATTTTTTAATGAAATTTGAGAGATTTTGGTCACTCCAATGACAGTACAGATAACCAAAACTTTCTAGATCAAAAAATGTCATCGTACTATTAAAAACGAATCAGTATGAATCAAGAGGTTTAATCTAAGTCTTCTGAAAAGACTTAAATGCTATATATGATGGACAGATTTAATTTAGCCATAATAGACATTGATTAAAACAGATGTACAGTGCATTGCATACACCCAAGTGCTTGTATTTGTGCGTAACCCACCAATGAGGATTGTTCCAGTGTGTTTGAAGTTACTTTTACAAACACAAATTGAATTGAGAGGTGTAATCTATGTTATGACATTTTTGGATCTAGAAAGATTTGGTTATCTGGACTGTCAATGGAGTGACCCAAATCTCTCAGATTTCGTTAAAAAAATATCTTAATATGTGTTATGAAGATGAACAAAAGTCGTATGGGTTTGGAGCATGAGAGTGAGTAAATGATGATAGAATCCTATAACCCTATAGGATTTATTTCAACTTTTTCAATATTTTATGTTTATTTAAATTTAAAATAATTTCCAAAAGCCTGACACTACATCTGTGCTCACTCTGCTGAACAAACACTATCTGCAATGGAGAAGGGGTATTGCAAAAAACCCATTATCATTTTCAGGAAGAAGTACGTACTTGTGTTTTACACTGGACAAAGGTACTATTTCAGTCTTTTCTTGCAAGACAGAGACTCTATAACATCCAAGTGCAGAGGAGTCGCATGGATAAGTGTAAAATGATTCTGTTTTTTGGAACCTCTGACACACTATATGAACGCTTTCATTCTGTTTGATTATATCCTTAATTATGGCTATGTCTGTGTCGATTTTGATACAGTTGTCTCCTTGTTTGGGTGACAAAACAAAATCTGAGAAATGCACCTTTTTTAGCTCTTTTGAACTTGATGACAGATTAGATTGATGAGATTCTTTTGGAAGCATTTCTGAAAGTCTTTTGACAACCTGCTGTAAAGGACAATCTGGTTTTCTAACCAATCGTTTCAGTTCACCCAGGTAATTTTCATATGGAAATGCCGCTATATTATCAAGAGGGCCGAATGCTTTATACTCGTCTGCAAGATGGATAACCTGGTGGACATTGAAAACTACTTCGTCTGTGCCATACAATCTGATGTAATGTGTTACAAATGACAACAGAGCCTTTTTAGCAAATTCAATCATTGAATCAGAGAGGCCGGGACTAAGCAGCAGAAACATGCCAATAGAAAAGAGAAGAAAGTTGTCATAAATTGCGGATTCAACACATCCTTTTAACACAACGGGACCAGTGTATATCATGAACTGGCGGAACTCTGTGGCCTTCCATCTATCCACATCTGTCAAAGAACGAGGTTTCCTGGCAAACTCTTGAGGCATAAAAGAACGGAGAGCAACAAGTCTGTCAGAAATCTCTGCTATACGCTGTGATGACAACCTTGTTCTAAGCTTTTTCCCTTTCATCCACATTTGAATTAACCTCCTCATTACTCCAAGACAGCAGGTGTGCATGTAGTCTAACGGGAATTGGGTTACCATTTTTACTAGTTCGTGTAAAGGGCTTAAACTACTGTTCAAATGGTGTTCTTCATTTGTCATCATTTCATAATCCATGTCAGTACGCAGTGGAGCATCTGTTTCAGGATATGTCATTTTATTACACCATACTCCAGTCTGGGAACATTTGTCACAACCAAAATAGCCATTGTGAGACTTGACATTTTTGATGAATGCTCGTGCAGGGGCATCGCAAATAAAGGAGGAGACAACAACTTTAAAATGAGTACCATTCTTTACAATGCCTTCTTGCAAAACAAATTTTAATTCGGCAATAAAATCTTTCAAATACTCCCTGAGTGAGCTCGGTTTACTACTGCCACAGAACAAACCAACTACAAATGGAGATCGTGTTTCATCACAGTCAACTGTTGCAAGAATTGGCCAAAATTGTGTTCTGGAGCTTTTAAACAGGGGGATGCCATCAATGTTAAACTGCAAAGCAAGAGTTTTTAAATTTTCAGCAATATTGGAGATCCTACCTAATATGTTTTGCAAGCCATTTACCAGTCCAAAATGGTAATATTCACCATTGCAAATCTTTACTACGGGTACCTTTGTCTGTGTACCAAGAAGAGTCCTTGCATCCTTGGGCAAATCAGGAAATTCTGATCTTAGGATTGCCAATAGTGCTGTTAGAGCTACTAGAGGGATGAAAAAAGATGCTGCCCATGTTTGCAGTTTAGTTTGCAACTGATTAAGTGAATTGTTGCTACTGCTATCAGATTCATTTGATTGGATACTACCAGGATCAGAGAGATTGTCAGAATCACAGAAGAAATCAGCATCTGTGTTTTTTTCCAGATCACATGAGTTCTCATGTGGGGACAAAAGAGAGGAAACTATATTACAAGAAGATGTGAGATCTATACTTTCAGAGTCTTGACATTTGTGACCATGAACAGATTCCTCAGTGTTTTCAGTTTGTGTTTTGTATTCATCTAAAATATCTCTTTCTATCTCTTGTACACTGGCCATAGTCTTTCTCCTTTTAGTCCAGTAAGACATTGTGGTATGTGTGTGTTATTGTCAGTATTATATATTATGTATTTGGTTATATAAAGATTTATATGTACAGGTATATTGTTATTGTTTGATAAAAATGATGATTTTGGAAAATGCTCCTGAAAAACAAAAATAAGAGATAGATAAAAATAATTGTTAATATTGTGTAGTTCAGTGCAATTAATGTCAAACCTTTTTCCTTTGTTTGTCTTTTTTTTAGAGAAAAAACACGCATGTACTGTACCTGATATATATCCAAAAGATTAGATTAAAAATGCTGCCAATCATTTTTTATTAAATTTTTATATTTAATATCTTTATTTATCTCAACTTGTTTTGTTCTGTTTGGGCTAACAGCAATATTATAATAATTATAATTACAAACTATTAGCCGTATTAAGTCTATAGTACTCATTTTGTCCATTAGATGGAGCAAAAGTATAAGAAATCACTTGTAAAACTTTTTTTTAATCGGTCTCCATTATTTTTAATGACAAACAAAAGCCTGAATTAATTTTTAATGTAGGGTACTGACAATACAGTTTAATAAAACATGTTTACGGATAAAGTTGTGTGACGATTATAATTAAATATGTAACTTTTTTATATCCCAATATTGAAGACATAGGTCAAGTTTCCAGACGTTTAGACATAAAATGAAGGGACAAGTGTATTTCCCACAATATACATTATTTTAATTGTATAAAGACACTTATTTAGTGCTGTATGAAGAATACAACAAACCTTTCATTTGCAAAATTGCAAGCAAAATAAGCACATTAAATAATATAAACAAACATAAGCTCGGAAGTGCCCGCAAACTTATTGGTACTGTGACTTGACTTGATCCTTAGCAGGAACTGCATTTTTTGTACACTGGGACTTGAGACTTGATAGTAAGGACTTTTGTTTTGACTTTAACATGCGTTACTTGCTCCCATCTCTGTCGATTTTGTTCCTCATAACCGGTATTATATCGTGGCAAGCCTATTGCAAATATTTGTTTAAAAATCAGTAAATAAAATCAAATAAACATCAATATGATTTATTGCTAATTAATTAAATTAATTAATTTTTGAATAAAAAAAATGAATATGTATATAAAATTGTATAATATAATAATATACTATAATTATAAAAAACAAGTTATTTAAATCCTTAAGACAAATTATTATTGCTGCATGATGTATCTGTTTGAACTAAATACAAATACTAAAAGTATCTGATACTCAGTCAAAAAATATACTCACAAGAAAAAAAGCCAAAGATGCCAAAAGAGTCGTTGGGTTGACAGTCGTTGAGAGTTGGGGTGCTGCTGATGACACATAAACAAAGTTTAAAAAAACAAAAACATTAGTAGTCAGACACTGCATACTGTATGAATTGACATGGATTGTTTATTCATTAATGATCATTGTGAACATTTTAAATCGGAAATAATGCTACAGTAGATTGTTTTCTAAGATATCCGTTTAATTTGTAAAGGCATTACTGGTGACTCTGATGTATGATAATGGAGGAGGGCAGGAGGAACGATGTAAAATCTAATAAATAAAAAAAGATAATCATTGGGTTGGTTTAGGTAGGTGAATGCATTTGTATCATGAATCGAAAAAGAGATCAGAAACTGCATGAGCTTGTGAATCAAATTGAATCATGAAATCTATATGAGTCAGGCCAGTATCTGACTTATAACTTAAATATCTGGTAGGCATTCAAAACATACTTACAAAATACAAAGTCGCTGTGTGCTAGGGCTCTTAAAAGAGCCTTTGGGGGTGTTGTAGCTGCTGTTGACACAAGGAAAGGGAAGAGAAAGAAGAAACATGTCTGAATATGAGAGAGAGATATCTGTACGAATTAATGCAATGATTTTTGACTAATCTGGATGACTGCTAGATTTATCACTTACAATAATCAGACTGCAATATATACTGAAAAAAAGAAAATAATAATATTATTAACACGGTGACAATAATAATTTAAATAAAATATTATTATTAATGTATTATTAATAAAATACAATAATAATTATTGTTATTAATAAAACAATATTTATTTAACAATGTTTATATTTATAAATATTATTAGATGTAGTGGTATTAATAATATGACAGACAGACGGATGGCAAATCTGACCTCATCTTTATAAGCCATGCACGTCTCTCGCTCTCATAGGCTTGGCTGCAAGCGCGTGAGCGCTGCGCGTACACCACCAGCGCTCGCAGCCAAGCCACAATAACGCGCTTTCCATACAACGTAAAGATAGTATTATTAATAATTGTATAATTGATTTATTTTACAGTAACGATAACATCACAGACAAAAAAAAAAAAAAACTCAAAAAAGTAAATTTCAATATGAGCGGATTTTCTCTATCCCAAATGACGTCACAGACGTAACGGCATTTATAGCGGACGGGAAAACAACCGGAAAACCATTGTTTATGTGAAAAGTAGTGGTACATTTACTGGAAAACACAGTTAATACATTTTGTGACAATTAAAAATGTTTATTAGGTGAAAGCGGCCGTTATTTATCTTACTTACTTATCTGTATACCCTGAGTAGGGGCCTACAGTAGCCTATGTGCTATAATTAGATTTTATTATTTACTTTCTTCAAAGTTTTAAGTGTCATTTACCTTTGTATGGGGTTTGTATGTTTTAAAAGTAATTTACCTACATCGGTTAAGTAAAAAGTACTTTACCTCAGAAATGTAGTTGAATATGGATGTCCACTTGGAATGAAAACCGGGTTCTGCGCGCGGTGGTCACAACCCCTTCTTATATATGCCCGCTGCCAGGTTTCGCGGGCTTGGCACGCTCACAAATGTATATTATTTTTTTAATTTTTTTTTTTTAATGTACATTTTTATAATGATACCTTGCGTTACCTTGTCAAGAAAGTGATATACCACAATAATTTAATAAATATAATTATATATAAACTTTAGAATATAAATATGTTAACTAAGCTAGATTTACAAAATTAATTAACAATTAAAATGAATCGGTTGTGCAGTCAGTGTTGGGTTACCTGGAAGGGAAACATACATAACATAATACATATTCAACAACCCATAGGTGGCGATCATATGCGAGTTACCAATAAGCATGCATACAAGCGAAGAACCATGCGAGTCACAGACACGAGTTTACTATCAACGCGTGGCATCCTTTATGGTGGCTGGCAGCATTCTGTTTTGATGTACAAATGGTTGAGAGAGGTAAGTAGTATATGGAATAATATGTGGAAATGTATGCTTTTATCATAGTATGATAATTTGTGGGATTGTGAGCGTTTTCCCCAGAGCTGACTAACGCGTTTGCACATTTGTTTTGTTAAAGGAGCTTTATAATTTTGAAAATGCAGTTTTGAAATCTATCTTAAGAATTGAAAGTAAATCAAACATGTAAGAGAAGTACAAGATGCATCCATATATGTTAATTAGGTGTGAATTAAACTGTTTTCCTTAGAAAAATAACCTACAGGAATCCTGCATTTTTTTTTTTTTTAAGGATACTTTTATTTATTTATACATTAACAATATGTGCGGGAAATTTCTACAGGTTTTAGAATGAACAGAAACATGCAAGGACATCAAGCACACTTGTGCACACCTCCATTTTCCCTCATATCAGCATCACCAGAGACAGTGCTAGAAAGGTGTCAAGGTCTGTATGTTTTTTGTTGTTGTTGTTGTTGTT
This sequence comes from Squalius cephalus, assembly GCF_949319135.1. Lineage (NCBI taxonomy): Eukaryota > Metazoa > Chordata > Actinopteri > Cypriniformes > Leuciscidae > Squalius > Squalius cephalus. The sequence goes on from NC_137122.1 coordinate 15,737,098, forward strand.
ATTATTTTACCATTACCATTATTTTTTACCATAAATATTTTGACCTCATTTGTTTGACAGTTTTTTTTTTTTCTGCCAGTTTCTGTGTCCTGCCTGTATATGTTGTTTTCTCTCGAAAGCAGCCTAGATTGTTTATGCTTCTAGTTTGCTGATATTTTAATGTTGATATGCCTTCCTCTGCTGTTTGTTGTAGGTAGCTCCCGATGAGAGACCTAGTGTCATGCCTGATCTGGAATCAGCTGCAGGTTTGCCAAACTCCTAATTTTGATGAATTCATAAACTGACACTGTTAGTTTGTTACACAATGTGTTTGCCTTTCCTTAGTAAAGTGTGCGTGTGTGTGTGTGTGTCTGTCTCTCTCTCTCTCTCTCTCTCCTTTAGATGAGCTTTCCCCTGACTCGAAAGACAATATAGAGAGCTGAGTGAGAACTACTTCTCCCTGAAAAGAGAGCGGGACCATCATTACATCGACAAGAAGAGTCTCCATTACGCTATATATTCAAAAAAGTCCCTTTGTCTTCCACGGAAAGTAAACTTATGGATTTGCACATGAAGGTGAGTAAATGACGGCAGAATTATCATTTTTGGAAGAACTAGTCCTTTAATATGCATTTCAAGGCTGAGATTGTGTCTGCAGAGCTAACGTTACTCACACAAAATAACATCTAAAGTGCATGTGACGAAGACAATATCTTTATGAACTTCAGAAAAATATTTATTAGATTTAGGTAAGTATTAACTAACAGACAGACAGACAGTTATATTCAAAACAACTCCAAATCTTACTAACTTTCCATGATAAAGTGCTTTACCATTTAAACAGATCCAACAAATAAAATGAAGAAAAAACATTATCTGTCGAAATCTGTCTGTATAATGTTGGGCACTGAGAGTATAATGGAAATATAATTAACCACAAACCAACATGAGACTTCCAAGTCTTTTAAATAAATGATTCTCTCTTCTATCCTTTTCTTTTGGTATAGAATAAAATACCAGTTCAGGGTTCCTCTTTCAGCTGTTGTTGCAGCCAACTGCACAACATATTGCAGGCATTACTGAGACCGTGATGGCGGCGCAAAGCTACAGTGACGTGATGTGAACCGAATGAATAATCAGCACAGTTGGAGGTAGCCTACTAAGGCTTCCCACATAATCCATGATCAAATCTTTGATTTACAGTACAGTATTAATTCACACATCACAGTAACACTGCAAAATTAAAGACAGACAATGAGATCCGACTAAAATCACGTTTTATTGAGTCAGCAGTTATATACAAACAATAAGGAAAGCTTCAATACTTAAGTTTGTTGCAGTAGCTCACCAATCTGGCTTTCTGCCTCTGGTATGCGCGCACACCCTGTAATGTTTGAAAACAGGAAACCCATGTTTCAACAACTACGGATGGGCCCTGGCTATTAATTCGGGTTACAAGTCTGACTCTCTAACCATTAGGCCATGGTGGTACATTGACACACTTTCCATCCACAAACTTTTAAAATAAGGTTGAGATTTCATTCTTCTTCCTTCTCTTTTCCAGAGATTTGGAAGAACACGTCCTTCAACGGTGAGTTGTCCCCATACCTAACCCAACCATCTATTTGAATCGGAAAGTAACTGTTACCCTTAAAACTAAAATCATTTACATTTTTGTAAAATGTAAATACAGGTTGATGTGGAAGATAATATTTAAAAAAAATGAGCACAGCCTACCTCATTTGATTGAATGTTTATGACTTATTTTCAATTTTTAATGATTTTATTTATAAAACATTTAGGCTTAAAAATATTTAGTTTTTATATGTTCAGACAGTGATGGTGAAAGTGATTCAGAAATTGGAACTTTGTCCGAGGAGGAATCAAGTGATCTAGGAAGTGATATGGCAAAATGGGCTGTAAAAAATAAGGCAACACGCACATTGGTTGATGAGCTGCTCTTGGTGTTACATAACAGGGTTGTATTCAACTACCAGTCACAGGAGAAGATTGATGCAAGAACAGAAGATGACTGGTTGTTCACCCTTGATCGCTGCAGGCTTGCAAACGTTTGTGCTGGACAATATGCATGTTGTCTGCCCTAGGGGTTGTCAGACGATTGCTGAACTTTCTAAAACAGGGACCGAGAGGGTGTAGGCTGTCCTCAAGGCAAATTGAAGAAATATCAGCAAAACTCTTGATCATTCCCACTACTTAGAATTATACTTCATTTGTAATACCTGCTGTAGCAATTTCCCTTCTTTATTTTATTTTTAAACCAGATCATTCAGCCCTGGCCAAGAGTGTCTGTCCATAAAAATAATAATTGGTCGCTTCTTTTTTGGCTAGAATTCCAGAAGAGAGTTCTTCAGCTCCTTGTCAAAATCAAGGATACAATTCACGTTGCCACCTCATCTGCTGGAACAAGTTATGAAGTGAAGCCGGCAAACACTGAAGAAGAGCTCGAAGCTTTAGAGAATCACCTGGAGGACAAGAATGAGGGAGCAGAACTGGTAAGTTTTCTTTATTTTCGCTCATGATCTGCGCTGTGTATGAACACTTATCCACTTTTTCATGAGAAATATTGCCCTATCGTTTTTTCCAAAAATGTTAGAAACTATTTTTGTTTATGCGTGCCTCTCTGAGATCTTTTTTTGGATTAAAAATCGTTTGTTATTTTGTTAGTTTATATAAACCTTAATATTATTTTCTTTGTGATTAAGATTATTATGCCTGATCATTGTGCCCCAAAATAAACTTTAAAGGTTATCTTGCACTGTATTATGTTTGATTGTATGTTTGCATACCATTTGCTAATTCGCCAGAAAAAAAAACGCGCTTTTACCATCTCAGAAGCACTAACATTAGCTATGGCCGTATCATTTTCCAATCTTATGTCCTTTTTCTTAGACGCTAGAAAAACCATAGATCGAGGAGAGAACCACTATAAATCTGGACATGTAGAACAGTGCAGCTTAGATGCTGGTTTACTTGCCGGTATTGTACGGGCCAGCATGAGGGACAAGGTTTATCGAGTCTCGGTAAGTAAAACTAGGGAGAGATAGAGGAGTTATAAATGTTCTATGTATTTAAGATAACTATACAAATAATCTCTGAACAAGCATAACACAGTTAAATTCCAAACATTTAATATAATAGGCATAATATAATTTAATATAATAGTTGTATTATAATAAATATAATATAACATAATATAATATAACATAATATAATTTAATATAATAGTTGTATTATATATGTTGACATTAAAGAGAATTGTCCAATAGCATCAACAAATGCTTATTATAATATATTAGAATTAAACCATATATGTTCCCTAAATAAACCATATATACTCATTTTGTTAACATTTTCTTTACCAAATGCCAAGCAGGTTATAACTGGTGTGTTTTATGTCATAGATCAAAACGTGAAAATATTAAGAGGCTTTAACCACAGACCTTATTTCAGGCGATTTAGCAAAAACCCATTCAAAAAACCCATAGACTTTTAGGGCGAGGGAACCGGAAGTGCTAAAATGCTAACTCACTTCCGCGTTTTGGCCTACAAAAGTGACGTCATAACTTCGGAACTCTATTGGGGTCTGCGTATCAGGCTAGTGACACATGGTTTCACAACTCTAATGTGCATGGGGCGAATGTACAGGGCTTAAAGTTCTCAGGCACCATTCCTGATTTCAGGCAAAGAGCACTTTTAAATTAATTCAATACATTGTGCACATTTCCTCCCGGACAACTTTTCAGACCTCAAATCTTTTCTTGCTTTAAGCCCTGAATTTCAATGCTAAAGATTTGTAGAGATATTCTTATGCCTCTCGCTGATTGGGTACAAGACAAACACTCAAACTGATCTAATAAGTACAGCTTCACCTTTTGATCAGAGACAACAACAGAGACAGACAAGACGAAGAGGTGTGCACGTCTTATAGGAGCATGGGGCCTATAGAGCGTGCACAGTATGTTTTCATCCGGGTCTTTACAGCAGGAAGTGCCTTTTCCGGCTTCATTCACTTCTGAGGTGTGTGTTATGCTAGTTGTAGCTAATGTACCCTGGAGGACAAGTGCTCTAATGGGCCTTTCACACAGGACGCGGTATGCGCGGGGCTTGCCGCTGGGTTCAGCGTTGCCCTTCAGATACAACGCGATTTGCGCTGCGCTATGACGTAGGCGGAGTTTTAAAAACCTATATGGGGACACATATTAAAAACCTGTTTACACACATTGCCTACCTACAAGTTGCCTGACTGTTAAAACACAACTATTTTTAATGTAAATCTGTCTGTCTATGAGACGATCATCCATTTTGATTTCCGTGCTTGTTTGGATCCCCTGTTTCTATTGGCCGCGCTGGTAATCGTCACAGAGCGCAGCGGCAAAAGTTGAACTATTTTGAACTTTGACCGCGGCGTGCGCGTGAGCACGCCAATGATGCGCACCGCTGCGCTTGCGCTTTGATCGACGCAGCAACAAAACATCCTTGCGCGGCGCAAGCCATTGATATGAATGGGTTTTATAGCGCAGTGCCGCGCATACCGCGTCCTGTGTGAAAGGCCCATAAAAAAACGAAGACAACAAAAGGGTTAAATAATTAATCTTGTAAAGTGCTGGCAAAGTTTCATTAACAATTGGCTTGTTCACCTTGGTGACCACTACAAACTCCTCGTCCTCATCATGTGCCTGCTTTGTGGAGGTCTGGACTCTACTGACCACTTTTCTGGTTATATTTTTAATTTCTTGTTGCTCCTTTTCAGAGTAAACATCTGAAGAGGTTTGGAGGCGTTGATGCTGCAGACCATGTGAAGTCAATGGCTGCGCAAGTAACATTGTTCCTTTTTTGCATTAGTTTACAGTGATGTTCCCTGGCATATACTGTCATGCACTCCCCCCACACACCCACTTACTCGCTCTCTGCTACATTTTCATAATGAACTCGATTGCAATATAATATTCTAATATAAATCTGTTTTACCATGGCAGAACTATGACAAATAAAATGATGACCATAATGAGCCTCAGAGGAAAAAGTGGGAAGGTTGCCTTCATGAAGACCCGTCTCTACAAGATAATCTGTGGTGAGTTTGCTTTAACCTAGTAGTTTTGTAACAATGTTTTTAAAAATTGAATATAGTAAGCAGAATAATAATCATTTTAGTTGGAGGACTCTACAGAGCATGCTCTAATATATAATACTCCATTCTGGGCTCTAGACTAACCGGCAGCACTGGTTACTACCAACTGCCTTTTGTTGCTCGCCCAAGCACATGAATATCAATGACCTTGCACATTGATAAATACTAATTTATATACTTGAAACATTGGCAAAGCCACAGAAGTTGATATTTGAAAAATATTTTAATTTAAAGGGGTGGTTCAGAATTTTGGACATCGGACCTCATTTACAAATTAGCCTGTGTGTTATTTATCAACGGTTATTATTTATTCTCTCAACAGACATTTACATCGATAGTCTGGCGTTATAATTTATTTTATTTTGGTGTACTGTGGAGTGGGTAAAACTGTTTTTAATGGCAGGCTAGAGGATACTGTTGACCACCAGCGAACTATGCAACTGGAAGGACTGGGTGAAATTTTTTGAAAACTGTCTCCACTGATAAATAACACCCAGGCTAACGTGTGAATGAGGACCGATGTCAAAAATCCTGAACCACCCCTTTAAGAGGTTAACGTTTGCTAATACTGATCTGTTTTTTTCCCCCTCATCAGACACTGTCTTGAGCTCATTTGATACAACTACAACAAAAGTAAACGAATACATGGCCAAATTCTTGAAATATGCACCAGAGGATGGGTGGCGGTGGTAGAAAGAAGTAACTAGAAGAGAAGATTTTAACCAGCCGTGTTCAATGTTGCCCAATGGTTGGGCCGTTTTTCTAAAGGTTAAAGTTCGACACGTAAAATTGTTGTGTGAAATGTTGGCACACTTGCAGCCGTGTAATAAAGAATGTTTCTTACGTCAGTGAAATGTCTTTATTGATCTTCTTTATTGATCTTTATTGGGCCGGTTGCATAAAGCTCTAAGACAGTCTTACAACTTAGACATCAATTTATTTTCTTTAAGACTGTTCATATCTTTTTTAAATCATTTACATAAAAATGTAGATTAGCCTAATTTGATAGCAAAAACTAAGACTGACTGCCCTTGATTAACTGCTATTGGGTCATATTTGAACTTAAGACACTGTCTTAACATAATGGCTTTGTTTATGCAACCGGCTCCTGGTCTTGCTTTGACCAATTGGCTTCTTCCTAGCTGACTCTGTGTCCGCAAACTTAGTGTTTATGTATCCATTTTAAGGTGTTTGCTGTTACTGTTGAACACATCAATACTTTAGTGAAAACAGTTTAACAAAATAAACTGTTGAAAAGCAAGACTTTATAGTGATGTTGAAATTTCAACGTTGATTGGATTTGCAAAATCTAAACTAAAATCTATTGATTCAATGTTGACGAATTCACTTATGTTGAGAAACGTGACGTTGGAAAGACGTTGCTATTTCAACGTTGATTAGATTTGCAAAATCTAAACAAAATTCAATGGTTATCCAACACTGGCACCTGACGTTGATTCAACAGTGACTCGACGTTAAAATGTCAGCTGGGATATGTCTCGTCTTTTGCTTTTGAGAGACCTTTCAAAGAGATTGCCTTTCAGACACCGTGTGTGGTACTACAATCTTGCAACCAATTCCACTCATTTTACAATTATTAGATGATGGGGGGAAAAGTGAATTGTAAAGTATCAGTGGTTAAATACTGACTAATCACAACATGATTCTGCACATGTGGATAGTAAATCATCGTCAGGTGGTATTGATAATGTGCTTGTAAGTGTTTCCAATGCTATTGCCTAATCTAACTGGATTCAATTTGTCAGTTGTCTAGTAATTTGCTTCAAGAATCAAGACCTGAATGCAGTTTTTGGGGCCTTCCCGGAAAATTCTTACAACTAAACACTAACAACATTGTGCCCTCTGCTGCCTGATAATGCTGGCGTAATTTTTTCTCTGGCTTGTGAAACTAACTGATCAGTTTGGGTAAATATTTTTAACACAATTTAAATCTTTAAATTGTGCAAACACTTGATTTCTCTGGAGGCCTGTAGAAAGTTTGTGCACCTCAAATTTGGCTTGTTTTCGGCTGCTGTGACGAACGGTTTGCGTGCTTTATCAATTTATTAATCTCAACTCGTTTACATATCCCTTATGCTGAATTCCTGCAACTCAGTTAATCAAAAATAACCAGTTCTGGGAACGTTGCTGACATGTTTAGAAAAAAGGTGCTATGTTTTAGCAAACAAGACAGTGATTCAGGTAAGATAAAGTTAGATTTGGTGATGTAGGCCTAAACAACCAACTCAGAAACCAAAAAAAAAAATGAAAGCTGTCACTTGAGATTCCTTGCCTACTGCTCTCAGAAATCGCAGAATTTAAAGTTATAGTAGGCTACTGTGCACACACAGAGACACAAAAGAAATAAATTTCATAACAGAAAATTGTTTTCCTGTTTGATCATTCTGCATACAGCAGACTTAAACCTTGACAACAGATCACATTTATTTCATAAGATGAATTACTGAGATGAGGTAAAAAAAAAAAAAAACACTGGGGGTCCATGTTTCTGGGTTCTGGAAGGGTCTAATGGATTGTCAACCTTAAAATCAGTCCTGTTTGTGTGGTGGAACAAGCAATGGTATATAGAACTATGTTTAACATCTTAATTTCATTAACTAATTATGTTAACTCAGCTAATTTAATGTAGAAGAGATGGACACTATGTAAACTAAGTAGGCCTAAATGTATTGTTTAGAGTTTCCTCTGACTAAAGATTTTCCACTGTTGATATGGAATATGCAAGTGTCAGAAAAAAGAAAAGCTTTACTGCTACAATGGGGTTTAATAGATGCTATATCAGGGTTCACCAATCTCGGTCCTGGAGGGCCGCTGTCCTGCAGAGTTTAGCTCCAGCCAGCTCCAACACACCTGTTTGAAAGTTTCTATGCCTAGTGAGACCTTGATTAGCTGGTTCAGGTGTGTTTAATTGGGGTTGGAGCTAAACTCTGCAGGACAGCGGCCCTCCAGGACCGAGATTGGTGAACCCTGTGCTATATGCTGAGGGAGAAACTGCAAATTTAACATTTTTCTCTTTTCTGACTTTTCTTTTCTAAGGCTATATCCTAGAAAAATCCTGGAAACTCAAAATTAACTCAATAGCATAATATTCTCATTTCAAAATAAATTTAATTTCTCCTACATTTCTTCTCCTTTAATGAAGAAGACGTTGTAGGCTACCCTTTTTGCATTTGCGCCACAGTAAAGTGACATATTACTGATTGACTTTAAAAGATCCTGGATATCATTCATATTGCCAGCATATTGCAGATGTGACTCACACAAACACGAATATCAGCGAGAGCAGTATGTTTACATAATTACAGGTTATTTTTTTTTTTATTATTCGTTTTGGTATAGCCTACATTAAATCTCTTAGTACACAAACTAAAATGATCACACTGGTAACACGGTTACATTCTTTCAAAACATGATCTCTTTATTCAGTTGATCGATAACTCACCAAGTACGTTATGATTTCGACCAAATGCGTCGGGGCAGTATATGTTGACGAATCAACCGCATTTCAACGTTGAATCGATGTTTTATTTTCAACGTAATAACGTTCTGATATACCGACCAAATAGTGAACGTTGATTCAACGTTGAAATTTGATCGACGACTGATACTAACCTTTACAACTAAAAATCAACGTTGAATCGACATCGGTCTGCTATCTGGGTATTATATACTTATAATATAACGCTTGTCTAGAACAAGTGAAAGTGAATTTTACTTGCCCAACAAACTATTTAGCCTAATTAAATATTTAGCCTAATTAAAACGTCAATAAAAAATAAATAGGAAATCAACAAAAATGTGAGAATGATTCTGTATTAATTTAGTGTAAATGTCGATTGATAGTGAATAATAATATAATGTACTGACGCTGTTGAGGCTCGCGCAGGCTCTCGAGGAGAAATCAAAACAAATGAGCGAATTTGCGAAACACACACACAGAAACTCATTTAAAATACTGTAGTAAAAAATTAATGTTGAGTTTTTTTATATTTATAACGATACAGTAAAGGAACATCACACGAGTAAGATTGCTGAATACATCATGAATACATTGCTTAAACAAACGTTTAAAGTAGGGATGGGGCCGATCCGATCCAGTATCGGTATCGGGACCCGATACCAGCGTAATTCACGTATCGGATTTTCCCGATCCAACCTGCAGAGATTTCCGATATCCACGAGTCATGTCTGCGCTCGCTTTAACGTCTGCTGAAATGACTCCAAAAGTGATTCCCGCTGGCTAGTCTGCTAGCTGGCTGCAAACTGTGGAATGGATTTCCTGAACGGAGGCGCGGCTCAATGAGACAAGAGTTGAGATACGCCCCGCTCAGGAAATCCATTCCGCAGTTTGCGGCTAGCCAACAACGTCTGCTGTGTGAATATACTTCACACTGGAAACACCGCAGAGCAAGACAGCAAAATGTAATGTTTGCAAAGCTGTAATTCAGAGTTTTTTTAAGCTCCCTCGCGTCGTACAAAACAACGAACGCAATCAAACATTTAAAAAAGCATCATTCACGTTACTGTGCGTTCACACCAAATGCGAATAGCGCGTCAAATTCGAGTCTACCGCGTCTATTTTGAATCCATTCGCGCGTCCAGAGAAAAATTGACGTGCGTAAAAAGCAAAAGTTTGAAGCGAAATTGACGCGCGTCTGAAGCAAAATCCGCTTGTTTGTTTGCACGAGCATTTACTGCATCGGAGCGAGGATCACCCTTCAGATAGTGTGTGTGTAAGATGTTTAACGTTACACTTGCACTTATCTTATATTTCAAGACGCAAGTAACGTTATTTGACATTTTGGGAATGTAATAAATATTGACATGACAATCAATCTGAAACCCCAGTTGCATATTTGTTTTCAGAATGGGATTTTTCCTGTTAACAGGATTTCCTGTTTTTCTGACTTCCTTTTCTGACCTTATACTTACCTCAAGTTGCCTTTTGGGACATACATGCATGCATGCATACATAGCCTACGTAACTTACATAACATATCATTACTTGCTTGTTGAGAGAAGTTTATTTCAGCATCATTTAAAATAAACAATAATGATAATAATAATATTAAAGCAAACACAGCTCTGGTATCAGAATAGTATCGGTATCGGCCGATATCCAAATTCAGGTATCGGGATCGGATCGGAAGTGAAAAAATGTGGATCGGTGCATCCCTAGTTTAAAGAAAGGAAGTTGAGGAAGTGGACATGTTGTTGGATGTTGATGAGGCCCACGAAGAGCCCACTGACTGAGCAAAACTGCAGAGGATTGCTTGAAGGAAGATTTGCATGTTTAATGGGACGTTTTGGAGGGAGAGGTTTTTTTTTCATTTAACATTTTGGACGGGACTTTGTGGGGATTTTTGGATGGGGGTGCATTTTTGATTGAGTGGGGTTGGAGATGAATAATATTTAACCCAATATTCCTGTTTTTGTTCTTCCGTGAAACAAGTGATTGTCCAATAAAATAATTAGCCTAAAACTTGTTCTGTTCTACTTACAAATAAATCTGTTTAAATATCTGTTGAAAACTTTTTGCATGAATGTTTTCTTATGACTTGTTTATATTTATGCTTGGATATGATACAATGATTGATTACATTACAATTAATTCCCAGTTAGTTCCCCTAAATTCCCATAATTCCCATGGAAACTTTCCAGCTTAACTTCCCATGGAAATTTACCAGAAACTTTCCACCCCTTTGCAACCCTACGGCAAACACACTGCTGTTCTTTCTCTGCTAATGCAGCATCTAGTCAACAAATCATTTACTTTATACTGAAATGGTAATATGTACTTTAGAGTTCTGTATTTATACCGTGTTGCTGTCTGTGTTTTAAATGCGCATCTGAAGTGTCAGCGCTCTCCGTATAATGTGTTCTCTCCGTGCTGCGCGCAGCCTCACATATTAACGTAAACAACTCAGCCAGTGATAGTTTGTTATTTGTCCTCTAGAGGGCGCTCTCGCTCTGTATAATGCCAGCAGTCTCTTCTTAGCGCATGACTGTGCTCTCTTCTCAGCCGCTCCAGCAACAGACACAACCCGTAAAAAACATCGGTGTGGATTTTTGCTGATAACAATAGTTCCACCAATCAACTATCAGTACCGATATATCGACAAAACCGATGAATTGTTCGACCTCTAGTTTTAACTCCTACGGTGGCCGTATTATTCCAAGATTAACATGGCTTCCAGTTCGACTTCGTCCATGAGGGTTCCTTCAAGTGATGAGTTTACTTTAGAAAAAGATTACAAATTGAATTTAGTTATTTAGTCAGTTATCATGTACTGTAGGTTATGACCTCTATGTAAAATGAATAATAGCTTTACGATTTCGTTATTTTGGTACCATTTCATTGCTAACATCAGCTATCAGGTTCCCAAACGATGGCAAGCTAACGTTAGTAAAGTATCAGTGCTATCGTAATTCTGTATATTGGCGACTCTGTTGTAATTTCAACGCAACATGGCTGCCGCCATTCGAGCGACTCACTCGTATTTATTCTGAATGGCAGATTCTATGCTTACGAGAATACTTGATTAGTTGGCGAAAGTAATTACACATGAATGAGCACATACAATTTTGAAAGAACAAATAGTTTTTTGCTAAGAATCAACTTAAAACTACACAGCGTAAACACAACTTTAAAACTGTGCCACCCAGGAAGTGACATCATCTGGGCTCTTTCTACTGCATGATGGGAAGACAAGAAAATAATCTCAATCCATTGTCTCAGTCTTTACACAAACTGTAGTATTGACTGAACTCATCAACCCTGTTACCAAAGCTACTATAAGAAGAATCTCTCTAACTATGAATAAATTGTATGATATTTGACAAATACAACTTTATCAGTAACTTTACTGATTATTCCTAAAAAAAAAAAAAAATTAAAATGTTGAAAATTAAAAATTCTGGTAACGTTGTTGCTAATTGGGAACCAGATCAAATAAATGTAAAATAAAATAAGTTAAAATAGTATTTAGTTTGATATGACGTTAAAGGGTTAGTTCACCCAAAAATGAAAATTCTGTCAGTAATTACTCACCCTCATGTTGACCTTCGTTCATCTTCGGAACACAAATTAAGATATTTTAGATTAAATCTGAGCCCTATCTCACTCCTCCGTAGGCTGCTAGGTGGCCCAAACTTGCTGGCCTAGAAACGTTATTAAAGAGATCGTTAATATAGTCCAAGTGACTCCAGTGGCTCAATCTTAAGTTTATCAAGCTACGAGAATACTTTTTGTGCGCAAAAACAAACAAAAATAACGACTTTATTCCACTATTCATTTCCTTCTCTCTGGGCCTCGTAGTGTTTTTGCGCTGCGTGTCTGTCATACGTCATCACGCATCACACACATGACCAGCGTCGGCCAATAGTGAGCCTACGTGGTGACGTGTAACACAGATGCGCTGCGCAAAAACACTACGTGAACCAACTAGAGGCCCAGAGAGAAGGAAATTAATAGTAGAATAAAGTCGTTATTTTTGTTTGTTTTTGCGCACAAAAAGTATTCTCGTAGCTTGATATACTTAAGATTGAGCCACTGTAGTCACTTGGAATATATTAACAATCTCTTTAATAACTTTTCTGGGCCAGCAAGTTTGGGCCACCTAGCAGCCTACGGAGGAGTTAGACAGCTCTCAGATTTCATCAAAAATATCTTAATTTGTGTTCCGAAGATGAACGAAGGTCTTACGCGGTTGGAACAACATGAAGGTGAGTAATTACTGACAGAATTTTCATTTTTGGGTGAACTAACCCTTTAACAATCAATATAAAAATGTCTCAAACCTCCCTTAGTGAACATTTGTTGAAAATCTGTACCATTTCATAGTTTAACTGTTTATCTGAAAGTGATGAAGTGCTTGAATGTTTCTAGCATGAATGTTCTTCCACATCATGAATGAATGAAGAATAAACACCAACCTCTTTGTTCTTCAGGATCTTCAGTGTGTTTCATTCTGCAGGGTTCTGGATCACTCATGTTCTCACTGTCCTCTTTAATAAACTCAGTCTTTGCAGATTTCAGCTCTTCCTGATGCTCTGATGCTCATCTTCACTGGTAGCTGATGGGAATTTACAGCATTTATTGGAGAATTGCTGTGGGAGGAGCTTCACTGATGATGTGATTGCAGTGGGAGGAGTTTAACTTAATACTAATATTATTCTACTTCTTCATTAAAATACAGGTATCTAGAAAAAATAGAAAATAATAAATAATGTAATTATTCCAAACATAAATAATGGTAAGAAAAACAGTTAATGCATAAACAACAGAAATAAACGTACATATAGTAGCCAACAAATACCCTGTCTGGTACTAGTCTGCTGACACCAATGAAATGAGCTTTAAGTGACAATTTACAGGAGATATCTAAATGCCAAAGGCCTTAATAATAATAATAAAAAAACAAAGATATTACATCAAAAGTATGTAAGATAGTACAACTTGATCTCTTTTATTGAATCCAAAAGGTTTTAAGTAGCCTATATTTTACTACATATTAATTTATTCTGGCATGATTTTATAACACTATATATCAACATAGTGCAAAATGGTATTAAAATTATGTGTAAAAGTAATTTCTTTGTAAAGCGAAAGAATGTCCGTAAAAATGAATTTAATTGACGTCATTTGGAGTAACCAATATAAAGGCCCCATTTTTGATAAAGTCATGCATTCAATATCATGTCACAGGATGTGATATCATTCAGAAACCTGTAAAGGACCACACAGTCGTGAAACAAAGTAGCTAACTCACTCTCTTAACTGTTGACTAACTGCTGACACCAATGAAATGAGCTTTAAGTGACAATTTACAGGAGATCTCTAAATATAGTTTGACTTTATAATAACTATTAATTGCAATAAAGTATGTCCATAATTAACTGACAATGATCATAAAATTCTTAAAAATAAAGAAAATGTCAAACTTCATTCAACTTTATCAATATTCCCATGCATGCATGTATAGATTTGAAATTTCCCACGCTCATTACTCATTGGGACAATATAAAGTGTCTACATCAATTTTAATAAGTAGCCTAATATGTAATCTGCCAAAGATAAATTTATGTCGACAAAGAAATAAACAAAGTAAACATGAAAATGGCCACAACAACACTTGGGATCGATTCCCATCAATTCCGCTCACATATCTCAAACTTTAACTTGACATTCAGTAACACTTCTCACTCCAAACATCGAGACAATCACACAAACGAACACAAAATCGCTCAGGACTGAATGAACTCAACATATTCTCCTCATGCTCGCTGCTGCTGCACTAAATGTTTATTTCAGTAGGAAGACGCCAGAAAAGACTCACAAGTATCGCTGTGATCGATGAAAACAATACATAAATGAGTCTGTCGCTTAATTAAACTGTGTAAAGTGTGTTTGATGGTCGTGCAAATATGAGAAATACCTTAAACAGCTCTCCTCACCTCAGAAGACTCGACGCTGAAACTCAAAAGAGCGAGCGGTGACGTCATCGGTCTCCAACGCACGCGCGTACGGGACGCACTCACAGCCAATCAGGGCCACGCAGATTCAGCTTTACTAGTAGCCTTCCATCCATTATTATTATTATAGAACTGAAGTGACTCCAGTTACTAAAGGTGAAAGGAACTTTTTCAAGTGAAGCACAAAATAGGAGGATCGCCTCCATCCAGTCTGAAAAGTGTTTAGAATGGTCTATACAGCTTATTCTGCCGATTAGAATAGAATAGAATCAGGGTTCGAAATGACTTAAGACTCTTGGGGGGTCCCCTAAAATTTAATGATTAAATTATTAAAAATTCTGAAGACTACCTTGCTACATTATATACTGTAGGCAAAATTATACCCAGATAGCAGACCAACATTGAATCTACATTGAATCAATGTTAATGCATTAACCAAAAGATCATTGAATCAATGTTAAAATTTAACATTGATTTTTCATCAGGTTTGCACCCTGAAATAATGTTATATCAACGATGAAAAATCAATCAATATGGTCATAAAATCAATATTATTTCAACCATAATTAAATCACTTATTTAACATTGAATCAACATAAAATCAATCTTACTTCATGTACAGCAAGATTCTATGCTAGTTTATCATGCTTGTACTGTGCATTTTCAAATGACTCCTTTCAGACAGAAACCATGTAGGTGTTATGGAGTAACAGTTGGGTTGCAATTAAATATGTTTTTTAATCAAAATGTCATTCAAAGTAAACTACATCCTTCAGTTTACAAGCAAATGTATTTATTTATGCCCCCAAAACTGAACATGAAATTTCATTTGTAAAATGCATTTTGTGGTGACAAAGACAAAAACAGTGCAGTAAGTTACTACGGTAAGAAAGAATGAAACATTACTCTGATAAATATTTCAAGTTCAATTTTATTTATGTATCACATTTAGAACAGACCAAAGTACTTTACAGAAGAACAACATTAAACAATATAGCATGCATTCTATAAAAAAAAGATATAACATGCATTATAAAATAAAACAAAAATAAGAGCAACATAGCTGAGTAACCATAAAAAAAGAACTAAAACAGAAATCAGAACTCAGATATAAATTAATAACACCAACCAAAGAAAATAATCAATATACTAAATAAAATGGGTAGGTTTTAAAACAATTAAAACGTAGGCAGAGAAGGGGCTGCTCTAATAGGCACACTTACCTCTAACGTTACTTGGGTAAAATACCGTACCGTAATTCTAATGAACTCAGGGGTTTCCACCACGAGCAATACCCCCAAGCCGTTCAGGGGCGTAACGGAGCCATCTTTGTACCGAAACAGAAAAAAATAAACTCTGAGGCTCTGAGGCCTCCTTTTTCCTCTGCCGCCTGCTGTTGTAAGGCATCTAAACAAAACAAAACACAATTAGAAAATATTTGGAAATATGACTAATTATAAATGACAAATGTACTACAAAATTAAGTGAAACTTGAAAATTTGAAAAATACCCTGAATTCAAAATCATTTGAATTTATTTTACTATTTAATGAATTTTAGTATAGACCCTATTACAGCTGTTATTTCTATATTTTTTACCCATTTTTGGAAGTTCTGGAAACGCTATATCATCATGGATAAAAATAAATAAATAGCTAGCTATTATTGGAATACAAAAATTATATTAGCTGTCGTGCCCGTCGTCTCCCATTTGCGTGCCCAACTAACGTTATGAACTCACGCTTCTTTGCGCCTTTTTTGACTTAAGGGTTAGTTCTCACAAGAATGAAAATTAACAATTTACCCACTGTTAGTTTTACCCACGATGACGTTTGGTAAAAGACAAATTGAAATTCAATATGGGAAAATCCCGGCCGTTGGTTTGTTCATGTTATTAATAAATTTAACATAGCAGTTCATTCCGACTCACCCAGGAAAAGCAAATAAGTTGTAAGAAATATAGATGCATAAAAATGAGAAATGAAAGATTAGAGATTTAAGATTAACTTACCTCTAAAAATCACTCTGTCGTTGCCTGAATGCTTCGTCTGTCTGTTTCGCGCTTGAAATCTGTTAGCTGCGTTTGAATTCTGTTGACTGTTATCCACGCTTCGATCTGATTGGCGGTTGGCAACCAATGTTAGGATTGTCTAGGCAACCAGTGGAGAAATTTAAGCTGACCAAAAATCAACATTGATTCAATGTTTGTCTTTTCAACACTGAAAAACATTGAATTATCAACATTGATTCAATGTTTTCAACACCGAGAAACATTGAATTATCAACATTGATTCAATATTATTTTAACATTGAATTTTCAACATTGTTCCAATATTATTTTAGCATTGATTTTTCAACATTGATCCAATATTATTTAGCATTGTATTTTCAACCTCAACCAAAATGATGATTCTGATGGAATTTCAACATTTAATCAATGTCACCTTGCTATCTGGGTATGGACCAATGTTGAAGGTGGGATAATGGTCTTGGGATGTTTTTCATGGTTTGGGCTAGGCCCAGTATTGTAGTGGTGTCTGGAGAAGTGGCTATAATCTAACAGGTAAACCTCTAACTCTGGAGCAACAAAGTTACAAGTTCTTTTTCCTCTTTTTCTCTCCATGATGCAGGATTCTAAATTAAGAAACATAATATTAGCTTCCTAGATAGCTTACCAAGCTCTCATGTATACTCATTCATGCTCAAATCACATTCACTTTAATCAACTCACAGACTTGAATTAAGTCCTGGACTGGCTATCTTTCGTAATCACTGACTGGACAAGTAGGTTGTTAAGCTAGCTTTGAATAACTAGTCTAGCTGCTAGGTCTGCTATGGAAGCTCGTTTCTGCCACAGAATAAAACATTTTAAAAGATAATTGCAACTTTTTATCTCACAGTTGAGTTACATCTCGAAATTCTGACTTTATTTCTCAGAATTGCGAGATATAAAGTCAGAATTGCGTGAAATAAAGTCACAATTGCATGTTATAAAGTCAGAATTCTGACTTTTTTTCTCGCAATTCTGACTTTATAACGCAATTCTGATATATTTTCTCAGAATTGTGAGATATAAACTCATATAAAATCCATTCTAAGGGAAAAAAGACAGACTTTGTATTTTATTTTTTTACCTCAGAAAAAAATCCATTCTAAGGGAAAAAAAGACAGACTTTTTATTTTATTTTATTTTTTTACCTCAGAAAAGTTATATCTCACAATTCTGACTTTATAACACGCAATTGCGACTTTATTTCATGCAATTCTGACTTTATATCTCCCAATTGCGTATTATAAAGTCAGAATTGCGAGATATAAACATGCAATTCTGAGAAAAAAAAGTCAGAATTGTGAGATAAAAAGTATATTTCTCGCAATTGCGAGTTTGTATCTCATAATTCTGACTTTATAACACGCAATTGCGACTTTATATCACGCAATTCTGACTTAACACACAACGCAATTGCGACTTTATATCACGCATGACTTTATAACCTGCAATTGCGACTTTATATCACGTAACGTTAATTCTGAGATAAAAAGTCAGAATTGTGAGATTAAAAAGTCGCAATTACCTTTTTTATTTTTCACTCTGTGGCGGAAACAAGATCCCATAGTTTGCTGTGTTAGCTGGCAGATCATTTGGCTTCATACACATACAGCAAGAAACGTTGACGTACTCTTCTAATCATTACACTGGGTATAATGCAACTTTTGATATAGGAACTCGAACTCCTATTATTTTACTATAAGCAATTATGGAGATATAAACATAATCGAAGCACTTACAGGATTTTCATTCAGGATTTCACTCTTTGTGAGGTTTCGTTTTGCCGCGTTCAGCTACAGTGCGTGTCTGCGGGAGCACCACAACAACAATCTGTGACGCTGTAGGAACTCACTCGGCTAATAGCTGCCCTTATTGCTGCCTCGCGCTAGGAAATAAATTAATTACTGTTATAAATATAAAACGTCACTAAAGACCTATAATTTTCACAGTCATTATTAATGTTAAAATATATTTGTCGGGGACCCCCCAAAATCCAAAAATAAATCCTTATGGGGGGTCCCTAATGACTTATGGAGGGTCCGGGACCCCCCCAGACCCCCCTCATTTCGAACCCTGAATAGAATAGAATAGAATAGAATACATCTTTGTTCACCAGGGTGGATTTTTTTCTTTGGCTCACCAAACATACAAGACAGATAAACATAGCCTACAGAAAAAATGTACAATATAAAATATCATAATGAAAACAAATATACTTAAATACATTAGGATAACAACTCATTTGTTGTCGTCACTTGGTTTGGTTATGGATACTAATGGCATTTGGGATATATATATATATTAAAGTACTAGCGCCTCTCAGACTTCAGAAGCTCAAACTGGCCAGAAAGAGGGTGAGTATACTATCTACAGCGATTTTCCTAGCTTTCTTTCTCATTCTGTCAGTGTATATTTGGGTCAGGTGTTTTGGGGGGTTTTCTACTATTTTACTAGCCATCAACACTATCCTGTTAAGCTTGTTCTTAAGTTTGCAGTTTAAATGGTCAAACCAAGCAGAGAGATGAAAGGTTAACTTAAAACACTTCCAATGTAAAGTCCTTTTTCGCCTGTAAAGTCCGGCTCGGTATATACTGTAACGTCCTAAGACAAATAATAATGCCATTTTGGTAGATTAGCACCTGTAGAATTTCCTTTTGTTGAAACCCCAGATAAAAGTAAAAAGCTACTATTATGTTTAGATCCATGTCCGAGGCAGTTCGACTAGCGCATTTCCTTACTAAAAAAAAATAAAAAAAATAAACCTTATACATTAGACTGTCTCGTAATTTTTACTTTATTCTACTAAAAGCTTCTAATTACATCTTCAGCAGTGTAATAAGATTACTGTACCAATTTTTTTTTTTGTAAATCCTTATTTTACTATTAGAATAAAAAGTAATTAAATTACAGTAATTCGTTAATTAATAAGTTAGTATTGCATTACACCCAACACTGATTATTTTATTGTATTTTAATGACTATTTAATATTACCTTTAAACTTTGACTAGGCTAGTGTGACGGTTTTGCCTGGGCGGTCTGCACAATGAGGAAACAAAACGTGGAAATAAGGGATCCAGTACATAGTTTTTTGCCACTTCACGATGACTCGCTTGTTTTAGTCCTCAGTTGTAAGTCGCTTTGGATGAAAGCGTCTGCTAAATGAGTAAATGTAAATGTAAGTCAAATGGCACCGTCAACTGTCCGGTTACCAACATTCTTAAACACATCATCTTTTGTGTTCAGCAGAAGAAAGAAACTCATACAGGTTTGGAACAACTTGAACCATTTTTGGGTGAACTATCCTTTTAATATATTCTTAAAATGAAATAAGTGTATTATCAGAAGTTCTTTAGAACAGCTGACAGGTAATGCCCTAAACTGAGCCATGTTTTAATAAAAAATAATAATGGTTAATAAAAACAACAACATCAAACAGATCATTGAAAATGTTAATATCAGCTTAGAGTTATAGGTGATTACCCTTTCACCAATTTAAAGTGAACCAATCAACTACAGATTCGAACATACATACACATTCATACTAGACATGAATGAACAAATGAATATTACAAACAGGTTTGGAACAACTTGAACCATTTTTGGGTGAACTATGCCTTTAATTGTTTTTAGGTGGCTCATTTAAGGGCATAACCTCTATGTTTTTATATTTACTTTTATAAATATATTAGTGGCTCAGTTTTGAGCATAATGCAGTGCAAAGGCATGGATTATCCTTGAACAGTCCATTTCATATGAACCCAACACCGCATTCCACAGTTCGGAACGATTCCCCATTGAACCATTAGTAAGTCATAAAACACAGTCATGGTGCCGAGATGGCTAAAGGAGATGTCACCCCCCTTCCCCTTTTTGTGCGTGTCTAATCTCATATCAGCGATGCCAGTACAGCAGGAACAGATTTCTCTTTGTTCCCCAAACTTAAGACCAAATGGCCAAGAAACCCTGTGGTGACCCCAATGCATAAATCCACAGCCTTATCAGGAAACGAAGGACGCTAAGGCATTCCCATGGCCACAAACCCTAAACCAGGGAACCTCCTTCCTGCAGCTGTAAATTCCAGAGACTTTTGTCTCCAAAACCAATAGACTGAAATTAACCCACTTAATTGTGGTTTAATACAAACAACAGTCTCAAAATTGCTTCCAATAAACTGAATTGATCACCAGTATTTACCTCACATATATCTTCAGTATCATGTATGTTTTATATAACCTGTGGAGTTCTTTCTGTGTGTTTAACTCTCATTACAGACTATTCGTATAGGGTTGTCTACCTCAGTTATAGGAACTAATCACTAGAAGTTGCCTCATACATGTGTATCCTCTATGTATGCTTTATATTACTCAAGTTAATTTTGTGTGTAAAACACTTTTCACATTAACAGATAAATCCGTATTTTGGTACCTACTTTATGAAGGTAAATGATTTCTAGAATTTTGATATAAAGTAGATGTGTGTAGGATGCACACCATATTTAAACTATGCTTATTAAAGCGTTTAACTAAACTCACACGAGTGCACACGCGATCACGTGGACATATGCAAGAACCGGAGAACGGCGCGTAGGTCCCGCCCAAGACAATATCTGATTGGCTGTCACACTAAGAAGGACGGGTCAGATGGACACGCTTATAACCCAATGACAAGCAGCTAGGCGTTGCTTTTTGCCTTGCTTTTGCAGTGACTTTTGCTCTTGCTTATGTTTGTGCTGACCTTTCCATCGTCCAGTGTGTTTGCTTACTTTTCAAACCAACAAGAGCTCACTCAAAACTCATTAACTCTTCCGTAAGATCCTTCGTTGAACTTCGTCAAAGGAAACCCTCTCAGAGTCGCTCCAGACTCAGAGGAAACTCCGTTGCATAGCAACCCGCAATCCAGGAAATCCCGCGAGCGAAGCGCCACCCGGTAGGCCAACCAACCACTCACCATCGAGTGCTGTCCCTCAGAACGCATCATCGACCGACTGCCAGCCAATCAGCTCTGAAGAGATTCCCTCCAGCAACTTCGTCACAGATGGGAACGCACGCGCCCAGGAACATCCAAAACGCAAGTACACAATCTCCTAATTCTGGCTGAACTGGTGCAAATCTTATTAAGAAAACGAACTAAGATTAAAGTGCTAGTAGATTGATTCTCTCAGGTTGCGGTCAAGAAATAGTGTCTAACGCTAGACATTCGGGACTCCCCCAGCTAGCAAAAAATGTGCTGGCCGAAAGCGGCCCGATTAAGGCTAAAACACTCGGCCAATCCTCGGCATGAATCTAGGTCCGATTGCTCTGCGAGCGCTCGGTTTTAACGCGGCCCGATTAAGGCTAAAGACACTCGGCCGAGCGCTCGGTTTTAACGCGGCCCGATTGCGGAAACCCGAGTGAGAGGACGTGGTAAACTCGCCTCCAATCCCGTTCCTTATTTGGGCTTATTTGAACTTTGAACTATAATTTCCATTCATATCAGGTTAATACTAAAATTGCTTAGCAGCCGTTATTTATGCAAGATAAACAAAGTAAAACAGCACACAAGGAAGACAGGTTTCATGTTTAATGCATTTTTTATTGGACCACACTACAAAAATAGGATAAACCAGAGCCCGTCTACGGAGAGCCTTGCCACTTCCTATTAGCCCCATTGTATAGATAGTTGGTTGCAGTTCCATTAGAACTCCACTGGAGGTGATCGCGAGCGAGTGCAGACTGAATGAAAGTCAATGGGGCTAAACGGCTAAATGTGTATCTTTCACCCGATTCCCGTTGAGAAATCTCAGATTTTATTGTAGGTTTTGCAAGTTCAACATGGGTTATAGGTCGAAAGTTGAATGAACGAGTACTTATGTCCTTTCTATTTCTTACAGGTTGAGTTGTTGTTGCCCATAACACGCTAGCATTCTGCTAATGACGTCAGCATTCTGACGTCATTGACATTTTGAAAGACTTTTTAAAGCAAATAAGTGACTCTAAAAAATCTAACACCCAGCAATGTGTAATTTCTTTGCATCTCCTTTCGAATACAACATTCAAATTACTAGACAAAAAATTATATCCTGATAAAAGTGGGTTTTGAGGGTTTTTCGCCATAGACCTCCATTCATTCTGCACTCGCCCGCGAGCGCCCCCGCATGGATAGAGACGTGTTACTGCAGCCAGTCCAGAAACCGGAAGTAAGCAGAGAGTGCCAATTCTCTTCCTATTAGACATTCTCTGGATAAACACACTTTTTAATAACAGATTTGAATAGAATAGAAAGAATATCACAGCAATAATGTAAAATCAAGGAGTTCAAATACAACTTTCCAATATCAACATTTTTAACTTTGAAACATTTAATTCTGGCCCACTGCGTTTTTGAGTCGTCTACGCACACACACTTTTTAATAACAGATTTGAATTGAAAAGAATATAATAGAAATAATATCACAGCATTAATGTAGAATCAAGGAGTTCAAATACCATTTTCCAATATCAACATTTTTAACTTTGAAACATTTAATTCTGGCCCACCGCGTTTGAGTTGTCTACGTTGTCTGCCTGTTCGCCCTCTGGCTTCGGCCAGCATCCCTATCAGAGGCTAACCACAGACACCTGGTGATGAGCAGCTCGGTTTCCTCTTCTGTAGAATGTTTGGTCAGGGCATTGCGGCGGACTGCATCTGAGAAAAACACAAGATAGAAGAGGGCAGCATGACCACGTGATGTTACTCAGCAACCACCAAAACTTAATTTGGATGCAGGGCTCTACACTTACATTTCTTTTTAATTTAAAAAGTTTAGGAGCACAGTGAAAAATTTAGGAGCACCTTCTGATCAATGACAAATTAACCTACCCATTAAAAGGCGATATTTGATAAAATTACTTGCCGGGGCATTTTTTTTTTTTTAAAAAGCGCATATTCTTAACTAAATCACAGCCTTTGTGATTTCATGATAGCACTATGCTATATTATGATTGTAAATGGTTTTAAATAGATCGCGTAGCCTTAGAAAACGGTGTAATAATGTTATTCATGGATTCTCGTCTGTGGAATGCGCCACTTCCGGTATTTTGCCGGTTACTCAACACGGGTAAATTGCAATTGAGGATTTTTTTAAATCGAGTGCTCGACTTTAATCGAGGAATCGTTACAGCCCTAGTTTCAATGGAGGGTGCACCCATAGAACCTGCTCAGGTCAGTCGCACTGGTGCTCTTAAATACTTTGTCACTTTCACAGCCAGTAAAATAAATAAATAAATAAATAAATAAATAAATAGGTTGCACTGTAGAGCCCTGGGATGTCACCACAGTGCAGTTATCCAGCACTGACACTCACCCAGAACCACACTTTTAATGAGTCTCACCAGCGAAGTTTTCATTGCTATTTTCAGGACCCACCCCACAGTGTCTTTAAGAGTCATGCCTCCGACCATTCCAAGGAGAACAGTCTGAAACAAAGACATGTAACTCGTTAGTTATTTAAGGAATATAGCATGAGTGAGAGTGGGGACTGACTTTTAGGAATGATCTGATTAATGCATAATTTAACTCACCAAATTCTTCTTCTCCTCTGGATTCTTTAATGTCTCCTCCAAGCATTGTAGCTCCTCAATAGTTGAAAGTGGGAGCCCAAAATGTGTTGGGTCTGGCATGAAGTCTGGAACTGCTGGAGATTTGTTGGAGCTGCATCAGGATGAGCAACTGCTGCTCTCTGATAGAATCAAGCTGGATGAGGATCTCCTTAGCAATTGCTGTAAGCCACAAGAAAAAGCAGGCATAACAGATTAGTAGCAAAACATTGTACGTAGATATGTCAGAGTAAACCGAGAGAGATCACTTTGTAGAATTCCTACCTGTGGGCACAGCCTCCCGAGAAGACCTGCTTTTTGTGTCTTCCATGGTGGTGTTTTCCATGGTTGTGTTGACATTTCTGCCTTTATAACTGAGGGGATTATAATCAGAGGAAGGTTAAGTTTAAAATAAAAATGTTGAATGTAATATATTTTTCTCCTGGTCCTTATTTTAAATAGGCTAGGTCATAAAAAAATATCAATATTATCGACTGATATGAAACGCTTACATCATCATGATACAGTTTTCAGTCATATCACCCAGCCCTAGGGTAGCTAATAAACTTTTCAAACCTGTCTGTACCGCATTTAGCCAAAGGTAATGTTGATGTTAGCTATAAAGTGCGATTTCAGTTTGCGCCATAAAAGTACAACTAGAGGCCAATTCACACCGCAGACAAACGCCAGCAAACACCAACAAAAAAAAGTCACCAACAAAAGTTGGTCGTTGTATTCAGAATGTTATGAAAAATAAGTGTCATGTTCACACTGCCCCAACAGACACCAACAAACTCAAGCACCCACGGAAAAACACGAGATATTCATTAATTTTAACCAATACAAGTAAAAGATTGCAGCTTTCAGACACAACTTTCTTCTCGTTTTATATTTTGTTAAATGTCGAGAGTGCATATGTTACAGGCCCCTGTGCAAAAGGCCATTAAATGCACTTCACGACGTCATACACAGCGTTCACAAAATGGCGGACGGTCTGCACATAGATCTTAACAACCGAGAACATTAATACACAACATATTTGCAGCATGAACATATGTTGTATCATACCTGTAAAACCAGGAGCAAACGTTTTAGCGTAATCATAATCCCCAGCAACTGTGAGGTGGCCGGCGCAGCTGCTCCTCTACCGTTATAAGAGTCCTCAGTTCATTTTCATAATAAGAGTCCCGATCTCACTCAGCAACAGACATGACCCAGCTTTCAGCAGACCAAAGTCCCACATCATTCCTCTATTTACATAAGAAAAATAAATATTTTCTTACAGGATCAAAATGTGCACATACTTTAGGACAAAACATGTTTGTTGGCGTTTGTCCGGTATGAATTGGCCTTAAGCCAGCTAACATTTGTTCCATTTTATTTTCTTCCACAGATCAAAGACTGTGCTCGTAAATATTATTCACGTAAATTGCATTCAATAAAAATGGTGTCTAGCCTAGCAACTAATTCTTTGCCAGCTAGCAGAACGAAAATATAAGCTGCTAGCGCAAAAACAGCGCAGCTAACGTTAGTCAACGTTAGCTTCGTTCGCGCCAGTAGCTTTCATATTTATAGAATTAATAGAATTCGAGTTCTGAATTCTTTCTTTTCGTTTCATCTAGGGAAGCACTGTCAAATGAACATGAACAAGGTTTAAACGGTTCGATAATAATCAATATTTAATCAGCAACAGTTCGAAATATGTAGGTCGACGTAACTCGATTGAAACTATGCTCGGCGTGAAATGTTGATGCTTTTTAAAGAAATTGAACACAAGACTTTCCTTAAAGGAGTCATAACCTACAATTTTCACTTTTCCACGAGAATCAATGTATGTTATGATTGCATAATGATTATACACTGGCCGGGAAGCTGATATTTAAAAGTGAAGCGTTTGTTTACCTCAGGGTTTGTAAAATAGCCCACGTGCACGCGCACTAAAAAACGAGATTTTGATTTCTGCCCCGTCTTGACGTCAAGACGGGGCAGGATATACCATATATGGACACCGCTGCAGGAAGCCCTGCCCCTCTCCCCCTCATATTCAGTTCAGTCGAGAAAGATGCAGAAACGTAGTGCACACGTGAGTTGCTCTGTTGTTGACTGCCAGAATCAACATGTAGCAGCTAAATGTGTTTTCTCTACCAAGAACGGACCTAGCTATCAGGGACCAGTGGATTAAATTCATTTTTAATGACGCGGTTCCTTCAACCCTTCCCACTGGCTTATCGTTATGTGTCTGTGCTGTGTTAAACATTGTACGCCGGAATCCTTCACAAATTTGGGGCAATATCAGGCGAAGTTGGCATCGAAGCTCGGGAAAAGCGCCATTCCAACAATCAGAGACTTGCCTACAATTGAAACGGTAAGACAGTTTATTGCTCTACTGTGTGTAACAAACAGCAGCTAACTGCTGATGCGGCTATTGTAAGTTATGCTATTGCGTCTGTCACTAAGTTAGACAAATAAACGAAAGACTCGAGGTGAAGTAATTATTTATGTTCCCTGTAAACGATTTTTGACTGCATTATAATGATTTCTTAATTCAGAATATGATCAAGATTGCGTAGGTGGATGTGTTCAGGGAATTTGTCAGTTAATAGTAACATTTAAAGCCCCTTAAATTAACAAAATGACTCGAAAAAAGATTTGTTGATTTTGATGAACGAGAGAGAGTCTGGTGGCTGGTGTTGCCAGATTGGGTGTTTTTCCGCTACATATTAAGTGGGGCTGTATACCTTGGAGAACCTGGCGATACGATACATACCTCGATACACAGGTCACGATTCGATACGTACCTCGATACAGAGCTGTCTCGATACGATTTGATATAATGTGACACGATTCGATACGATTCAATAAAAATACATGGGCCAGAGCCAATTAGTTAATGCTGAACACATTTACTCAACAAACAAAACTCTGCATTTTTCTTCAATTTATTAAAGACAAAAGTGCATTATAACAAAGTGCATTTTGCTTAAATATTTACAACTTTAAGTGCTCTGATTAATTGTACACAAAAGCCCCTTTCACACAGAGATTCCGGAAAATACACGGATAAAGTGACCCGGGATTTGACCCGGGTTCGTTTGATTTTGGTTCATTCACACTGCCAGTGATTTTCCGGAATCAGAGAGTGCGTTCACACCATAGACTGTAAAAAATATGGACAAAGCGTCTGTGACGTCACCCATAGACTTTCTGAAGAACGGGTTTGAAGCCGTTTATGGGGGGTATGGGCGGCGCCATCTTGGAAAATCTTGGGAAATCCTAACCCCGCCCACCTTCTAACGCAGCGCGCGTCACTCAGCTCGCTCTGCTACTCCGGGTATATTTCAGGCAACGAACTATTTTTTTACAGTCTATGGCAACGAAATATGTTATAAAACACCATACTAACTCTTTTCGTTTTCATTTAAAGAAATCTTAAACATTTTAGCCACACAAATGTGGTTCAGGCAACGCATATTGATTATATTCAACTGCACATAACGTTTGCCTATTTATGAAAAACAAAACAAAATATAACACAAATCTGCCTCTTTTCATTTTAAATATAATATAAAAATATTAAACATTTTATGGTCCAGGCAATATGTGCATTTGTACTAAACAACAGATTTTGCAGTAAACAACATTACATATCATCTTCGTTGTATTAAAATGACAAAACTCAACCCAGTCTCTTTTTGTTAAATTTCAGTTTTATCAATATTAGCCATTATAAAAGTATAAGTAAAAGGTGTAAGAAGCTATACAAATAAAGCAAACAATTCAATCAAACATACAAAGTCAGCGCGAGTTTAACCATACATAAAGTTAAATAGCTTATAAAGTTATGAAACTTCCCCTCAGCCAAAACGATTGCCCAGGGAAAAAAATATAGATTCACGAGACCAAAAATCGCCCATTAGATACACACAAGATGAATTATATCTCATGTTTAACCACTACAGAGACGCCAGAGTCCGCGGCATTGGCGGCAAACCTCAGAACGTCAAGCCGATGTAAGACCGTTCCAGGCGAGGTACATCGCGCCGAGCACCCGGTCATCGCTGGATCAACTGGATACAATTTTCATAAATCTTTAAATAAACCACAGATTTGAGCTTTAAACAACTACATTCTCGCCTGAAAAACTCTTAAAACTACATTTCATGATACAGAAACAGTAGTATTATATGTCAACTGTATTAAAAAATGGCGCTTCTTATGTTGTCATTCTCCGTGGCGCTGCCTTGTCAGCTGTCAATCAAGCTGTCAATCAAAGTTAACCACGCCCTTATTGTCATACATTTTATATCTAAATACGATCTAAACTAACGAGTTAGAAAAAAATTCACTACCCTCGCCGTTGTCAGGCACTCGAAAGCTATCGAAAAATACAATAAAAGTCCATGGGACCAACCTGTAAAGACATGAATTTATGCTGTGAAAACGGACATTTTAACATGGGGGCTATGGACATTTGCTCCCTTTTGGGACCTTCCCCTAGCGGATTTTCGATGTATTGCAGTTTTTCGCACTTCCGGGTAGGCTTCATTTTTCAGATCAGAATGTTGCCGCTTGGTTCACACACAACCCGTAAAAATCCCGTAAAGACACGTGACATCGATGTGACATGTAATGTCTCAGCAGCGTCTTAAGTTTGCTTATGAGCTGCGATCTCTCTCTCGAGGAACCATGCTTGTGCATTTTTTTTTATCTGATTCGATCATAAACTTGCGCATTACGCACCGTTTCACAGCTGGCGAACGATCCCGGCTTCAGCGTCATCGCTACAACACGGCATTATTATTACGGCTTTTGTTCACACAGCGCACATTCCGGGACTGAACATGGCAATGTTACTAGGTCCCCAACACGGCATCGATCCCGGCATCAATCCCGGGTCGAGTTTGCGTTCACACAGAAGGCGCTCTGGCAATTTGCCGGCAATTTCCCGGGTTCAAAGCGCTGTGTGAAAGGGGCTAAATTGTATTAATCTGGAAATTACCACAAGTCAACATTTAACTTTCCAAGGGTACAGTCTGAGCTCACACAAGCACAAAATCTTATTATTATTATTATTCTTATTCTTAACTTCTTATTAAATCTTAAATAAGGTGGATATCCGTCTAACACGTCCCAATAAACGATCGAGTGACAGCAGGAAGCTTCAATGCACGCCGCGAGGCAAGGTTTAAAGTGTGAGCGAAGCACCTGAAATGCAACATACCGGCAAGCTCCGCTGCGACGCTCATATTTGCGGCGTTGTCAGTCACAATAGCTGGGTCTTTGGATACGAGGTCCCACTCCTCCAGCGCCGCTTTCAATAACTCTGCAATGTTTGACCCCGTATGGCTCTCGTGCATGGCTCGCGTTTGTAAAACGTGCGACATCAGTTCCCACTCCTCGTTAACACAATGGCAAGTGATTGTAACAAAAGCTTGTAATAAAATCTTCGACATTTTCCATGAGTTTTTTTAAACTCGCGGGCGCCGCTGCGCCCCCTAATGGCTGGGCGGAGTATCGATACTAAGGGCTAGAATATCGATACTGTATCTTTTTTTATTATATCGGTATGTATCTAAGAATCGATATTTTGAGCACACCCCTAATATTAAGGCCGGTTTACGGTGGGTTTTAGGTGGGTTTTCGCCTGGAAGGCTTTATAGAAATCTGGCATCCTACTGAACGAATTTAAACTGAGAGAGCGTGGCGTTCACAGACTCCAGAATGAACGAGTTCACAGTAACGTTCATCAGGCAGTAATGCGGTACGTTCAGTTCACGTTCGCCCAAAATATGAACGAGTTCATGGACTATCGTTCAATGAACGCGTTCAGGCACAACACTGCTTCGAGGTAAACATGGGGAATGGCTGCTAACGTTACTTTGCAAAAAACAAATGACTGAGATCATCATGAATTCGGCTATTGTTGTATATTGATTGCCTAACGCTTATACACTGGCCGGGAAGCCGGTCGCGGCCAGGTTGGGTTTATTCACAACTTGCGCCATGATGTCATTTTGGAATGATATGCTAAAGCGTTACCTGCATTGTCAACCCACCTCCTTCCTGCAACCAATCAACGCGCCCCTCATTTGCATTATTAAAATGACCATCCACGACAGCCAAAATATCGCATCAGATCTCGCGAGACAATAATGCCTTCAGAAATAAGGGTCTGAGGAGCTCTGTGTTTATTTTTTTTCCACTTTTCTTTTTTAGAAGGGCCTGAAAGACTATAATACAGCAGTAGGTATCCAAGGTAATACTAGGTTATGACTCCTTTAAGTTCACTGTAATGACGCAGGATCGAAAAGGGATGATTTTAAGTCAGGCGTTGAGTTTTATCTCACCGAAAGTTGTGCAAACGTCTTGCGTGCTGACGCTTGCTGCAGCAACTGTTGAAATCGGCTTCATACTGGTAAACGCATCTGAGCCGAGCGGCGAGCGCCCAGAGTTAAACCGTCACTGCTGGTAAACATTTGAAATAGCCAGCAAAATGAATTTTAGACTCAGTGTTAATTTTAGACTACCCAACTACTCAGCCGATGCGCGACTGCAATCACCGTGACTGTGCGAGTGATGTCAAGCGCCCATGCATGTTTAAAATACACGTAAAGAATCTTCATGACAACTAAAAAATTTTGCTATGGTTATAAATATTAAAAATTGCTCTGTGCAAAATGACTCTATTATTATTATTTACCGCAGATATTTTGTTTTGGACAACGACATTCGACGAGTATAACATCCTAAGATACAGTCAGGAATTTACGTCAATTTTAAAATAATTTTTATGTTAATTATTGCTACATTAAAACCATCCTTGATTTAACCTAAGCCGAGTCATTTCCAGAAGTGGTCCAGATCATACAGCAGAGCCGAGTTACCAGTTACGGTGAACATGAATCGGCCCAGTGCTTTACAGCCGTAACAAAAATGCATGTGCCAGAGCGAGCTGCGGGCCACAATCGGCCCGGTTAACACACGCCGATGCCGAGTCTGAGCCGCAGGGCAGCCGAGCTCGGGCCGATTATACATGCTATCTGGGCCATTCACACTCCTTTAATAACATCACTCTCTGTCACTGTTTGAATGAATGTTTGTGTGTTTTCGTTAATTTAGTTTGTGTGTATTAGAGTAGTTCAATAAAGTCTTGGTTGATTTTACATACAAGCGTCTTGTGCTGTGTGCTTAAAAGTTACTGCCTTAAAATGTAGATTCTGTTATCTTGCTCATAATCAGTTATCATAATTTTATGATACTATTACCGTAGGCCACGGGATTCTGTCCAGAATTGATAAAATAATCTCAATTTATCGGTGGACGAATAGTTGATAAAGTGTTAAATATTAATTCTGAATAATTTGCATATTAATTCGGTATATTCACTGTAATTTAATGCCCTTTGAGTGATATTGATCCTAATTCACTTATTAATCTTACAGGAACTTTGCAAAAAAAGACTGTTAATGGAATGGATGTTAAGTCTTTCAGTAAATGAAATTCATTGACACAACAAATATGAACAGTTTGTAATGATTTCTCAAAGTTTGTAATATTGAAAATACTGTTATCATATAAAATTAATTAATGTTAATAAATATGTCTAAATATTTCTAAAGCAATTTGAGTCTTGTGTTATTGACCTAGTGAAATTAAGTTGATAAAATTGATTAATTTTACTTATTTTTTAGGTGTTACCAATTGAAGTAATTTTTTTAAAGGTCCCATGACATGAAATGTCCACTTTCTGAGTTTTTTTAACATTAATATGAGTTCCCCTAGCCTGTATATGGTCCTAAAGTTTCTAGAAATTTTAATTGGTGTAAATTAAGCTTTTGCTATTTTTCTCTGCCTTTGAGAAAATGGAGGCTCATACGCGCTGATCTTAAATCTCCTCCTTATGACGTCATAAGGAGAAATGTTACCTCCCCTTTCTCTGCTTTGCCCGCCCAGAGAATATTTCTCGCCCATGAGAAAATGAGCTAGGAAGTAGAACGCGCACGATTTTAGTTTGTCCACGAGAGATATCATGGCTTTTGAGCGAGCGAAGCATAATAATTGCTAAAAAAATTGGATGTACAAATGAACACCGAAGGGTACACACAGCTACACAACTCGGACAAGTAAGTCAACAAATGATATAGTGTGTTGCTTTACTGTTTATGGTTACCTAGCTTGTTACACGTAGAATGTGACTGTCACATTAGCTATGCAGCTATGCAGTTTATGTGTGTGAATACACACACTGTTACGCAAGTGTTATTTAACACCGTGGCTAGACTAACAAATAAACAGATGTCTCCTGAACAAAATATTCTGTTACAGTTTAGTAGTAATGATTTCATGAAGTTCTTCACTGAGAAAATAGAAAACACCAGAACCTCAATTATAAACGTTCAATCCTCAATCGCGCCTTATAATTCGGCCTCAATTATCACCCCGCAAGAACAATTACAGTGCTTTACAACTATAGAACAAAAAGAGTTAAATAAACTTATCATTTCATCTAAAACAACAACATGTTTATTAGATCCTATACCAACTAAACTATTGAAAGAAGTGTTACCTATAGTGGAAGAGCCTCTCCTCAATATTATTAACTCATCTTTATCATTAGGTTATGTTCCAAGAACATTTAAACTGGCAGTTATAAAACCTCTCATTAAGAAACCACAATTAGATCCACATAATCTAGCAAATTATAGACCCATTTCAAATCTTCCTTTTATGTCTAAAATACTAGAAAAAGTTGTGTCCTCTCAACTGGGCTCTTTCTTGCAAGAAAATGACATCTATGAAAAGTTTCAGTCTGGGTTCAGGCCGCATCATAGCACTGAAACTGCGCTCGTTAAAATCACAAATGATTTACCTTTAGCTTCTGACCAAGGCTGAATCTCAATACTAGTTTACTATAGATACTATAGATCATACAATACTCTTAGATCGACTACAAAATTATACTGGTGTTCAAGGACAAGCATTAAGCTGGTTTAGATCGTATTTATCTGATCGCTACCATTTTGTTTATTTAAATGGAGAAAAATCGATCATAACTTCAGTAAACTATGGAGTGCCGCAGGGATCTGTGCTAGGCCCTCTATTATTCTCAATATATATGCTGCCTAGGGCTGGGCAAAAAAATCGATTTTTCGATTAATCGTTTTTTAAAATGTGGTCGATTCAAAATCGATTCTCAAACGCCAAGAATCGATTTTTTATCTTTATTTACCCAAGTATTAGTTTTCCTCCACTGTTCATAGGCTTGCAAACTCC
Organism: Squalius cephalus; assembly: GCF_949319135.1. Taxonomy (NCBI): domain Eukaryota; kingdom Metazoa; phylum Chordata; class Actinopteri; order Cypriniformes; family Leuciscidae; genus Squalius; species Squalius cephalus. The sequence goes on from NC_137122.1 coordinate 15,770,597, forward strand.
ATTTTATAGCTAATGCTGAGATTTTATGTTAGTTTAATCTAAATCATAACCTCAACTAGCGCTGAACGTTTAATCATATCGCAATCGCGATGTCAAGCCTATACGCAATTAGGCTATATTACGCAAAATGCTGCGATTTTATATGAAATAAACAAATTTGGGCTTTTAATGCAATTAATGCAGCATCTGTTAATTTTTTGTCATCCTTTGGCTAGTGTTACATGTATTCATGTAACACTAGCTCTTATTCATGCAAATGCTTTTAAACCATTCATGCGCGACAAGACAAAATAGATCTCGCTGCCTGTGAATGTCGTGACTGTGACACAAAAAAACTTGCGATGATATCGTGCGTGCGTGCGCACAAGACAGCCCAGAATAGAGTTATCTTTCGCGCTTGAACGAACAATAACACACACAATTATGCCAAAATGTCTTTTTGTTGAGTATTTTCATAACATAAGAGCAGTCCTGAACGTGAACGTGATGAACGTGAAGAGTTGTGACTCGTGAGAGAATGAAGCGCGTGTCAGATCCGCGTCTCTGTCAACAGCGGCTGGTCTTAAAGGGCCAGTACACAGTAGCCACTGATTATCTCTGTCGTTAAAGTTAATCAAAGAACAAAGGGAACAGAGAAAAACACTCACTGCTCTTGACTAAAGAACTTTTGTAACTTTGATTAGTCTATAATTTATAATTAATGCAGTGCAGACTGTTTGATAACTTTATTCAATTTCTGTATATGGCCTAGCTGTTAGACAGAAAGGGCACAGATAAAATATATATATAAAATGTTTTTATATGGGTTTATGTGAGGATTGTTAACCTGTTTGATCAAGACATGCGACTGTTCTGACTTGTCCAATTTTCAGCATCAATTTTTCATCTTGCATCAAAATCCTGTCTATTCATTGTATGCATTTGAAATATAGAGTTGGGTTCTGTTTTAATTGTACCCAATTGTACCTAAAATAAAAAGAGTTTAATATACAGGTTTGTAGCTCTTAATTTATTTTTATTAATTAAACACTTGAAAACTTATGCTCACTTTTCTTTTCTTTTTCTTTTTTTAATAAATATAGGATTTGTATTAAATATTCATTGAGTCGAATCGAAATCTAATTTAGAATCGGAATCGAAAAATCGAATCGAGAATCGAAATCGAAAATCGAATCGAAAATCGAAATCGAATCGAATTGAGAGCTTGCGAATCGAAATCGAATCGAATTGTAACATCTGAATCGATACCCAGCCCTAATGCTGCCACTTGGAAATATTATAAGAAAACATGGAATTAGTTTCCATTGTTATGCTGATGACACTCAAATATATATTTCATCACGGCCGGATGAAAACGCTAAATTATCCAAATTGACAGAGTGTGTTAAAGATATAAAAGATTGGATGACGCGCAATTTCCTTTTGTTGAATCCAGACAAGACAGAGGTAATACTTATCGGTTCAAAAAACCACACACAAAACCTCTCACAATACAACTTTAACATAGTAGGATGTCCTGTTACTTCATCCTCTACAGTAAAAGACCTGGGTGTTATACTAGACTGCAACCTGTCTTTTGAAAATTGTATTTCATATGTTACAAAAACAGCCTTTTTCCACCTTAGAAACATTGCTAAGCTACGTAATATGCTATCTGTTTCTGATGCAGAAAAGTTAGTTCATGCATTCATGACCTCGAGACTAGATTACTGTAATGCTTTATTAGCTGGTTGTCCTGCATCCTCAATAAACAAGCTACAGTTAGTTCAAAATGCTGCCGCTAGAGTTCTAACTAGATCAAGAAAATATGATCATATAACACCAATTTTATCATCACTACATTGGTTACCTATAAAGTCACGTATTAATTACAAGGTATTGCTACTGACTTATAAAGCCCTAAACGGCTTAGCTCCAGTCTATTTAACCGATCTTCTATCGCCCTATAATCCATCGCGCTCTTTAAGGTCACTAAATTCGAGGCTTTTGGTCATACCTAGGATATCCAGATCCACCAAAGGAGGGAGAGTATTTTCACATTTAGCTCCAAAACTCTGGAATAGTCTTCCGGATACTGTTCGTTGCTCAGACTCGCTCTCCCAGTTTAAAATTAGATTAAAGACGCATCTCTTCAGCCAGGCATTTATATATTACTTTTAATCTTACAGTTAAATCCGGTCTCTAGTTCATAAACGCCAGAGGAGAACTGGCCCCCGATTGAGCCCGGGTTCTCCCAAGGTTTTTTTTTCTCCATTAGGTCACCTGATGGAGTTTTTTGGTTCCTTGCCACTGTTGCCTTTGGCTTGCTCAGTTGGGGATATTTGGGGATATTTAATTTAATTAATCAATCAACGATACTATTGATCAGCATTACCAAACGTGGACGTTCCACTAGAAACAAACATTGATGTATTGTTTTAATTTATTACTGTGAAGCTGCTTTGATACAACCAATGTTGTGAAAAGCGCTATATAAATAAACTTGACTTGACTTGACTTGTTGTACATTTCTTTGTTATTTGGATAACCGTTTTCCTGTTGGTTATATGGCACGCGCAATATCCGCATTTCAAGATCGCAGAGCTTGATGTAATTGTAATATGATAAATTACAGACGTTACAGATCTCTCATGAAAAGGCAACAGTAGGTTCGCGTAAGCTACATGAAAATAACTGTAAACCATCTGAATAAAGTACCGTATCCATCCAGACATAATATTTTAAACTAACCATTCGCTGGAAACGTCCTGCTGGAGCCGCTGAGTTGCAACTTCTTCATCCGTTGCTTCTCCATCTAGATCAGATTCTGGGTCAAACTGAAATTCTTGAACGACTGCGTGTCTTCGTGCCATTGCAATATATCCAACATAAACAAACATGCATGGTACCGTTGCGCAAGATTTCAGATACAGTACCAAGGACCACTAAGTCCTATATTAAAGCCTACAAAAAGTAGCATGTCATGGGACCTTTAAGTTAATCCAACTGTAGGAAAAATTAAGTTGGAATGCAGTGAAATTAAGTTAGACTAATGTAAATAATAGGATTGAATGAACTGAAATAATATAAGTGTGATTGACCTAGTGAAATGAAGTTGATAAAACGTGATAATTTAAGTTGAAAACTTAAAACTTTTTAACTTGTTTTTTTGTGTTACCAATTGAAGTAATTTAAGTTGATCCAACTGTTCACTTTTTACAGTGTACCCGCTTTTTGCCGTTGTAGAGGAATTTACACTTAAAGACTCATGGACCAGATATGATTGATGAAAACATGGTAGAACATTTTATTGGAGATCGTTTCATCAGGCAGAAGTCAGCTTCAAGACTCACAAGGAGTTCGTAGGCCGCTCTGCGTACATTCACATTTCCATAACAAGATAGGCAGAAGCATATCGTCTATCATCAATTATCCAGATCACCAAGACCCTGGTTTAGGCACAGAGTTGCCCAGCAAGGTCAAGTCTGCATTTCAACATTTTTTCAACATTAAAGGGTTAGTTCACCCAAAAATGAAAATTCTGTCAGTAATTACTCACCCTCATGTTGTACCAACCATGTAAGTCTTTCGTTCATCTTCGGATCACAAATTAAGATATTTTTGATGAAATCTGACATATTTCTCACTCTTCCATAAGCTTTCAGAGGGACCCAAACTCGCCGGCCCAGAATAGTTGTTAAAAACATTGTTAAAATAGTCCAAGTGACTACAGTGGCTCTACATTAAGTTTATCATGCAACGACAATACTTTTTGTGCGGAAAAACAACAAAAATAACGACTTTATCCAACTATTAGTGTTCTTCAATGTGGGCCTCTGACGAGAGTTCACGGGAGCGCCGGGACGCATGCGCGAGAACTGAGATTACAGCGTTCTTCTTCTACTACTTGTTACTGGCTGCTCACTCCTTGGGAGTATTACCGCCATCTACTGTACAAGATGACGTCCCGACATTGCCGGAAGCGCAAAACGGTCTGTTTATAAGCAGAGGAAGACGAGCACTGTATATAAGCTATTGAATTCGACACTCGATGATGTCGGGACCAAAGTCCTGCACGGGTCCGATTTTGTAAATCCGCACCCGCAGTGCTTCAAACCGCATCCGACCCGTTATCCGTCAACAGCACTAATTAAAATCCGCACCCGACCCGATTAAAATAGAACCGACACCCGACCCGCACCCGAAATAAAATCATTATAGCCAATCACATTATAGACACAATTACAATTATTGCCAGGTCATACAGAAGTTATAACCACAATTAACACAAGGACAACTTCAGCCGAAGCTGTCAAAAGGCCGGCACATGAAGAACATGGCAAACGTTACCACAAAACGGAGTAACCTAACAGACGCGGCTACAACACTATATCTGCCACGCAGTTTCGTCTAGCCTACATCAGATAATTTGGGTTCAAACACGCCCTGCACTCCACACATACTGAGCAGTGTTACATTTGAAAAATACTGTTCGATTGAACTGCTTGGTTTGTTACCACAGTTATCTGCGTGCTTCCTCGGCGATGAAGTTCCACATTTGCGGCTATCCAACACGAAAATGCATGAAGCAAAGCCTTTCACAAGATGTTTTCTTCAGATAACTCCAAATTTCTCCACACACACTGGACTTTATTTTTGATGACGTATTGTCGACAACTTTACAATCTCCACTATATATTCTTTTCTTCAACTCCTCAGCATCCATCTCGACGACTGCAGTGCAAGCAGATCGCGCGCGCGCGGTTATGAGGAATTTTTAAAACTGAAAGTAGGTAACGTCATAGACTCCTGGAAGGCGTGGCGCGTGGCTGCCTAACCCGTGCAGGACTCTAGTCGGGACGTCATCTTGTACAGTAGATGGCGGTAATACTCCCAAGGAGTGAGCAGCCAGTAACAAGTAGTAGAAGAAGAAGAACGCCATAATCTCAATTCTCGCGCATGCGTCCCGGCGCTCCCGTGAACTCTCGTGTTTTTTAGGAAATCAGACATGGGCTGCTGTAAAAGGTTGTAATATAAAAATGAAATCTATGATGTCTGAGGATCACAACCTGGGTGGACAACCCGGTCAACAAGCTGCTGGAAACTTGTAATTAGGGTCAAAACAATGCTACCTTAAATTCTGCTTTAACTCCCCGGAATCACCCAAACATGCTAAAAAGGTTTAATTATATTCATGAATCCTGGGCCATATCTCCGTGATACTTTATGCTAGAAACAAACTGAGTACACCTTTCAAAAGAGTGGAAGATAGGCTTTCATCGCATGCCTTGATATGAGAATATTATCAGAATGAGGTCATTGTCAGCAATGCCGGTGTAAATCAGTAGCGAGATCTAAATGAATAGCTGCAAGCTGCTCAAATGACTTAAAGTTATACCGCCAGAGGAATAATCGTAATACATGAATTTTATTTTTAAATGTCCTATGTTTTATTGTTGCAGAATGTTTATTATAATCTCCAATTTCTGTCTACAATAGGATAGAGTGGGGAGTGGGGGGAGTGAAAAATCGAAACAAATTAGCGAATTTGCGAAACACACACACAGAAACTCACTTAAAATACTGTGGTAAAAAATGAATGTTGAGGTTTTTTTATATTTATAACATGATACATGGTAAAGGAACATCACACGTGTAAGATTACTGAATACATCATGGTTAAAAATGTGACACTGATTTCAGTTAATATTAAGTCACATTTTAGACACGATATAGACTCTTTTTGATCTGTTTCAGCAGCGAAAATAGTTCCAAACAAAGATCACAGCAGAACAATGACGCATCTCACAGAAACACTCAAACGTGTTTTCATTGCTGAATGATTCAGTGTTTTGAAGGAATCGTTTGAATAAATAACACACTCATTAAGACACGATGGTCTGTTATTATCCAGTGTGTTATGATTAGCACCGCTAAGCGCATGTTCGCGAAATGTCCCACCCCTGCGAGTTCTGCTCTATTTGTGTAAAATTGCTCTAATCGATCACAAAATCATGGATAATTTTCCTTTCCATGGTAAACAGTCTTACAAAAGCTACAGTAAACACTACATCAATACTGTTATGTTAGTTAGGCTAGCAGAGGCAAAGCTTTGCCCTTTGTTTACAACATATAGCAGCTACATAAAACTTATAACTGGAACAGTTCATAGAAAACACAACAAATAAAAAGACATTCTTATAAGTTGAGATCCATAAACAACAGATTGTCACAACAAAGTGGGAACTTCTCTATTTCAGGAGAAGCTTTTGTGTGTAGCCTGCATTTTACTCTCATCCTTCATGAAATGTGCAGCGCACAGACAAACGTTGAGATTATAAAGTAAAGAACAGCGACAACACTCTTAAACTTTGCTAGCGCAGCTCAAACAGGCCTTGTCCTCTGTTGGCGTAGATTATTTAAATGAGTAAAATTATGACTTCACAAGATCCAGAAAAAACGTGTTGTAGTCCAAACGAGCAGTTCGTTGTAGTTCTTGGTACAAAGCTCAAAGTCCAATCCAAAGGGATATTTTATTTAACAGAATTCACTTTCCTTACAGATTTTTGCAATGCTTGAACAACAAATTTACACACTTACTAAAGTTGGAAAAGGGAAAAAGCATAATAGCACCCCTTGAACAAGTTTTTAATTAATGATTTTTATTAGAATTATCTGTGTTAAACGTTTCACTCAACTGTGTTTGATTTTCCTCCTTTTAAAAACAGAGCATTTTTTAAAATTGGGAATAAACCCCAACCTCTTTGTTCTTCAGGATCTTCAGTGTGTTTCATTCTGCAGGGTTCTGGATCACTCATGTTCTCACTGTCCTCTTTAATAAACTCAGTCTTTGCAGATTTCAGCTCTTCCTGATGCTCTGATGCTCGTCTTCACTTGTAGCTGATGGGAAGTTACAGCATTTATTGGAGAATTGATGTGGGAGGAGCTTCACTGATGATGTGATTGACATGGGAGGGGCTTTACTTTGTTTGTTTTAATAGGGTCAAATACCGGATTTCAAGTTATTGTGTCTGTATCTGATTTAATTTTTGAATTAAATTTACTATTTTTTTTTATAAACATAAAACCCATTCAATGTAAAGTTTCTATTTGACAGTTTTTCACAATTGCTTAGACACAACTCCATTCCCTGAACTAAATTCTCAATAGTCTAAATCAATTTGTTGAATAATTCACTCTTTCTGCAAAACCTTAAACAAGTTCAGGCAGTTAAAACACTGTTTGCAAAACTCTAAACACATTCTCACTCACTGAAACACATTTGACACTGTGATGCATTTGTTAAATGTGTCGTAGCAATTGTGAAAAACTATAATGTTTCAAATAACCTTGGTGAAAACAAAATGTCAAAATATGGGTGAAATAAAATATATTTATGTAAAAATAAAATTACATAGTTATTCTTACCTGTACTTATTGAAATATATAAAATACGTGATCATACTAAATTGTATTATATTTTAAATTATATTTCAAACCTAGTGGTTTGAAGGAAAGTATAAATACTTCAATTTACAATGAATGAGTATTTTGTGGTTTAACTATGATCCTTAAATACAGTCTTTGAATATGTCATCAAATAATTATTCTTCTTAATATGCCTGAAAAGATTTATTTGCAATATTTGTCTTTGACCTATAATACTATTTGACACATTTAAGCATTTATATCAGTCTGTCTGTCTATTGTAAAACAACTGATGCTAATTCACAATTCTTTATTTTCAATTCTAACATTATTCATTTTCTTCGTTAAAATAACTGCAGATATCTAGAAAAGTGTTAAAGAACTGCTATAAATAAATAAAAAAACATATGAAAATGTAAAAACACAGAAATAAACACATATAGTACCCAACAAATCCCCTCAGTCTGTTGACACCACTGAAATGAGCTTTAAGTGGCAATTTACAGGAGATCTGAAGACATCAGCATAATAAATGAGGTGAAAACAGGAACTATTGTCATGAAATAAAGAGTGTTTTCAGCAGATCTGTTAATATTGATGAGCCTCAGACTATCAACACTCATTCAACAAGCCATTCAGGATCATCAGCAGATCATCTCACTTTATTCTGAGTGTTTGCTAGATCCTGTTTTCACCTCATTCATGCTGATGTCTTCAGATCTCCTGTAAATTGACACTTAAAGTAAAATAAAATGTGGATCATAACATTGTCCTCCATCGTCTACACTCCACTGTTGGTCTATCTGACTTTGTTCATAATGGGTTTTCATCCTACATCACTGGGAGAGCTGAGCATTGTTGCCTTGGGAGACGCTAAATCCTTGACACACAACGTTACCTGTGGTGTCCCTCAAGGCTCGGTGCTCGGCCCCACCCTGTTCATTCTCTATATGCTTCCCCTCGGCCGTGACCTATGCAAACCTCCAATTACTAAATATGTCAAATAAAACATACAATTTTATGCATTTAATCTTATTGACCAATGTACTTGCTTCTTGATGATTCAGTTAAACCAGAAGTAAACCAAGTAAAAGCTATAGATTTTTTATTTTATATTGGTAAAGTAAGTGTTAAACTTTCTTCTTCTGCATCCTATTTTTATGTTATCCAGAACAGCAGCAGCTGAAAGGTGTGTTTGAGTGGCGCCCTCTACTGTACATGAGTGAAAATGCATTTTTTTTTTAGCCTTTCTTCAGGCGTATTATTTCACTTTTGGTGTGAAAGTGTCTGTTTTTTTTGTTTTTGTTATAAAAAAACAAGCCCAGCCCAGTTAAAAAAAAGTAACGCAAAAGTAACGTAACGCATTATTTTTCTAAAAAAGTAACTAAGTAACGCTATTAGCTATTTTTAAGGGAGTAACGTAAATATATTATTTTTATTTTGGGCAGATCAGCTCCTCCCACTAAAATTTACCATTACTGAGGCCCCTCCCATGTAATTTACATCACCAATGAATCTCCTCCCACATCAGTCACATGGTCATTGAAGCCCCTCCCACAGCAATTCACCCATAAATACTGGAATATTCCCATCATCCTACAAAGTGAAGACGAGCATCAGAGCATCAGGAAGAGCTGAAATCTGCAAAGACTGAGTTTATTAAAGAGGACAGTGAGAACATGAGTGATCCAGAACCCTGCAGAATGAAACACACTGAAGATCCTGAAGAACAAAGAGGTTGGTGTTTATTCTTCATTCATTCATGAGGCTGAAGAACATTCATGTTAGAAACATTCAAGCACTTCATCACTTTTAGATAAACAGTTAAACTGTGAAATGGGACAGGGAACACTTCAACAAATGTTCAGTAAAGGGGAAACTTTCATATTTATTGTCAATATCAGGTCAAACAAAGTAAAATTTTAGCTCTGGTTTATACTTGGTTCGCAATTTTTGTTGGACATTTCTCAATATTTTTATAATTATTAATATATACTTTAAGCAATCAACAATCAACTGTATTAAGGAAATTACATTTCCAGGATGGCTGACAGGGTTGTTAGCGTAACTTAAGCGATTATTTGTATAACTTGTATTAATTAATCATAAATGATATGTTATACCGTTATAGAGATCATTCTTCTTACAATAACTTTGGTAAAAGGGTTGATGAATACAGTCAATGCTACAGTTTGTGTAAAAATGGACTGGGATTATTTTCTGGAATGATGAATTGGAGTCATTGGAATTAAAAGTCTAAAAGTCCAGTCACAATTACAGTGTGGCTGGACTGTAATAAAAGTTTTAAATAAAATAAGTTTTAAGTAAAATAAATTAAATATCAATCTAAACATTGGTATCAACATTATGACACTATTGTATAATTTTTAATGCTAATAATACATTAGATAATTGTGTCATTGATCAAATATATTTAACAGTTCTTGCTACAGAACATGGGATTTGTGTCTATAATGTTTTTTAAATAATTATTAGAAGATCAATGTACCTCATTTATGGAAAGTAGTTTTTGTTATTACATCAGGGGCCGTATTCACAAAGAATTTTAAGGCTAAAAGTTGCCCCTAACTGGCGAATTTAGGAGCAACTCCTAAAAATAATGGGCGTGTCACTCGTAACTTTAGGACTCCTAATTTTTTTCACTAAGAGAAATTCACGAAGCATTTTAGCCCTAAAAGTAGCACCTAAGCCTGGGACAGCTTAAAAGAAGTTGAGAGGACTCCTAACGGTACGTTCACATGGGGCGTCAGCGTCAACGCTTGATGGAAGGCGTGGCTGAAGTTTGGCACTGACGCCATGGTCATAGCAGCGTCAGCCAATGAAATTTAAAATGTATCCTCAGTTTGCTGCTCTTGAACAGGATGAACGTGATTGGCTGCCGCCTGGCTACTGTATTTGCATAGAGCGATCCTATTGGCTGACGCTTCCGTCTGCGGCGCTTCACTGGCGTTGCTCGCGGCAGAAGTTGAAAAATTCTCAACTTCTGCCGCGAGCAACGGCAGTGAAGCACCGCCGACGGATCCACAATTCCTTTCGGCAACGCTTGACGTCACCCATTCAAAGTCAATGGGAAGCGTTGACGCTGACGCCCCGTGTGAACGTACCGTTACTCACTAAGACCTATTCACAAACCGCTTTTTGTGGCATTTCACGTTGCGATGTTTTGAAATGCGTATGCGGCGGCTACAGGAGCTTCCAATCGCGAGGGAACAATTTTGCATTGTAGGCATAACTAGGGATGCAATAACGCCACCAATAACAACCAAAACTAGGCTACTCATTGCATGTAAACTAATTGTAACGTTTCATTGTGAATCAAATTAAAATGTTCTTCTCTTTGCAAACGTAGGCAGAGGCATATAGTGACAGATTAATTCAATAATGTTGCAAAGATATTGCATCAATCCATATGTTTCATTAGGCTACTAGGCTATTTGTTTTGCCTTACTCTTTATTCATTTAGGCTATTTATTCAGTTATTCATCATCTTCCGTCCTTCGCACTACTTGTGTAGCGCACGCATTCTCAGACCTGTCACCTGTCACTCATCATCGTAGGGGAGGTGTTTGAATCATTCCCGCGTTACAATCATCAGCCAATCAAGGTGGTCACTTCAGTCAAGCTCGTGCATGAGTAATGACGTCATCCATAGCAACGAAGACTCACTCTTAGTTTAGGAGTTGTCATTTTTCTTTACTAAGAGTAGGTCTGAAAGGTGTTGTGAATAACTTTTAAGAGAAAACTCCTAGCTAAAATCTTTTAGTGCGATTTAGGAGTACTCCTAGTGGTAAGATAAAATGCTTTGTGAATACGGCCCCAGGGCTCTTTTTATGTCCTTTCACTTCATATTCCTCTCTTTGAATTATTTTTGTTGTACTGAAAATGTAATTACCTTTTCTTTTTGATTTCAGGCCTGATGGAAGAGAGTGAGGAGAGTGAAGAACTGAGTGAAGTGGAGGAGGAACATCATGTCAAACCTGGAGGAAAACCTTTGAGTCGCTCAAAGACTAAAAATATATTTTTTAAGAAAACAAGAGCCAAGAAATCTGCAACCTGCACTCAGTGTGGAAAGAGTTTCACAACCAAACCAAGTCTTAAGCTTCACATGAGACTTCATACTGGAGAGAAGCCACACACGTGTGATCAGTGCGGGAAGAGCTTCACACAAAAACAACATCTTGAGATTCACATGAGAGTTCACACCGGAGAGAAGCCGCACACCTGTGATCAGTGCGGGTCAAGCTTCGCACAAAAACAACATCTTCAAGGCCACATGAGGATCCACACTGGAGAAAAGCCATACTCATGTGATCAGTGTGGAAAGAGTTTTACACACAAACATAATCTTGAGATTCACAAGAGAATTCATACTGGACAGAGACCGTTCACATGTGATCAATGTGGTAAAGATTTCATGCACTCAGCAACCCTTAAGAGTCACATGAGAATCCACACTGGAGAAAAGCCATATGCATGTGATCAGTGTGAAAAGAGATTCTCAGACAAACAACAACTTAACCTTCACATGAGAGTTCACACCGGAGAGAAGCCGTTCACGTGTGATCAGTGCGGGTATAGTTTCACACAAAAAACTCACCTTAATAAGCACATGCATATCCACACTGGAGAAAAGCCGTATGCATGTGGTCAGTGTGGGAAAAGCTTCGCACTATCATCAAGCCTTAATGTTCACATGAGGATCCACACTGGAGAGAAGACATTCACGTGTGATCAGTGCGGCAAAACATTTATTGTGGCAGCAAACCTGAAGAGACACCTGACAGTTCATACGAAGGAGAAGCCACATTCATGTTCTGTGTGTGGAAAGAGTTTTTCACGGCTGCAACATTTACATAAACATGAGAAAATACACACTGGTGTGAGAGAGTACATGTGCATTGAGTGTGAGAAGACTTTTATTACAGCGGACAGTTTAAAACTGCACCAGATTATTCACACTGGAGAAAAACCTTACAAGTGTTCACACTGTGACAAGAGATTCAGTCGCTCAGCAAATCTGAAAACACATGAGAGAATTCACACTGGAGAAAAACCTTACAAGTGTTCACACTGTGACAAGAGATTCAGTCTGTCAGGACATCTGAAAACACATGAGAGGATCCACAGCAGAGAGAAGCTGCACACGTGTGATCAGTGCGGGACAAGTTTCTCTTTTAAAAGTCACCTGAAGCGACACATGAAGATCCATGCAGTGGAGAAACCACATCACTGTAGTCTGAAATCATCAGTTGATTTCTAACATTCCAAGAACATAAAAATGTCCAGTTTCCTGAATGTTAATATAATGTTATTTAAAGGTTAGCATGAAGTTCCTGAAACCCTGTCATGTTTGGAACCATCCTCAAACAGAATTTAATGGGTTTAAAATGACTATTGAACTCATCAGTGATCTTGACTTATGGCTTCACTTTTTATTTCACATTTTTTCTCTCATTTGATGTCACATGATTTAAAGTTTCTTTTAGACCTAATGGGAGAACCAGATTTCCAGATTTTCCCCTAAAATCAAATACTGTATTACACTTTTCAAAGGATAATCTATCTTTAAAGTTAGAATAAAAAGTTAAAAACCAAACATATCTTCATACCTGTTGTGTTCTGGTAGTGATAAGTTCTATTTCAAAAAGGCCAAAACCATCATACAGGACTCATCACACCCCGGTCACACACTGTTCAGCTCACAATGCGTTACCAGTGTCATCCACGGACCTATCTCTGTTCGAGTGTAGTTGCCACATATTTTTCCCAGTCTGGAATCCGAAGTCACGGTCCCCTCCGTTCAGGCCTTCGTCCAGAGGTGTCGCCACACATGGACTAGAGCCTGTGAGACTTTGCTCCAGGTGGGGGGGGGGCGCGCACCAAGGCTAAGGCTGATCAAAAGGTGTGGCTTTCTACCAAGAATATTCCTCTCCGCTCCGTTTCTAATAAGCTTGCTCCCAAATTCATTGGCCCGTTCACTATCACCAAGATCATTAGTCCGGTGACAGTCCGCCTCAACCTTCTTCCAGCGTACAGGAGAATTCACCCCGCCTTTCATGTATCTAAAATAAAACCGTGTTTCATTCTCGTCTTAACCCGCCTGCCCCGGTTCCCTCCCCCGCCGCGACTTGTAGATGGGGAGCCTACTTATTCGGTTAACGAATTCGGTTCATGGATTCATTGACTCGCCCTCGCTATGTGTGTGCGTGTTGTGTGAATGGGCACGGCTCATCAGCACGGCTCGTTATCTCCGCTGATGAGCCGATCAGCGCCAGCTGTTCTGAATGAGGATGTCCTATATATTGTTTGTCACTTCGTCTTGTCTTTGTCAGATGGTTGTGGAGGTTCTCCCTGGGAATACTCACTAGGGCTGTGCGATTAATTGAAATCGTAATAAAATCGCGATTTGAGCATGCACGATTTCTAAATCGCTTCATAGCACTATTTTTTTCACGCTCCCGGCTCCAACCTCCCAGTATGCTATCCGTACCAATCAGAATGTATCGCGCCTAAATTGAGCGCGAGAACAGAACAGACCGGGCATAACGACAGATATTCTACAGAAACAGGGAAAATGAGTTCAGGAAAGATAAGGACTTGGTGCCCAAAAAAAAAATCAACATCTGTGGTGTGGGATTACTTTGGATACAGGAGAGATGATTTATCACAGAGTCAGGTAATTTGCAAGACCTGTCAATCTGTCATTGCGGCAAAACATGGTAACACAACCAATCTTTTTCAACACCTGAGGCAGCGCCACACAGAGCTTTATGACCAATGCATGGCAAAAAAATCCCTGGACATGAACCAAAGTACATCCCAAACTCATTCGGAACAAAAATCAATAATACAGGAATTTGCGAGCTGCACACCATATGACAGAAGTTCAAAAAGGCATAAAGAAATAACCAACGCTGTCACGTACCATTTATGCAAAGATATTATGCCCGCAAATATCGTCAGTAAAGCCGGCTTCCATAAAATTATTCAGACCCTTGATAAGAGATATCAACTGCCATCGCGAAGTTATTTTTCAAGAGTTGCCATCCCTGAGATGTATTCCAAATTCAAGGCCAGTGTTGAATCGGAGTTAAAACAAGTGAAATACTACACAACTACTTCAGATATGTGGTCAAGCAGAACATCGGAGCCTTATTTAAGTTTAACGGTGCACTTTATTAATGACGATTTCTAAATGAAAAGCCAATGCTTGCAAACGTCATATTTCCTTGATGACCACACTGGAGAGAATCTGTCTCAGGGTTTGAGAGATGCTCTGGCTTCCTGGGGACTTTGTGAGGAACATTGTGAAGGCTGTCGCTCTAAACAAATGGAGAAGATTACAATGCTTTGGACATAGACTGCCTCTTGCAATCGGTAAGTTTCATTAGATATACTGTTTCGTTTAAAATATGAAAATGTAGTGTATTAATGGAAAATCAGTAGTCATCTGATAATTTGTCCTGCTTGTTTTCGTTTGTCATATATAAAATGTATATATTTTTAGAAATCTTTAGTCATTGTAACAGCTTTTAAAATTGTAATTAAGTTATTGAAATAGGATCCATGTTCAGACTACTAGAGTATGTGGTGCTATTCAGTGGATTACATAATCAGAGAGTAGCCTTTTTCTTTTTTCTTTTTTAATTTTTTTGTTTAAAGACATTTCAAGCTTTGTGTATTTGATGTATTTCTCATGTCTGTGTGAGGCATACACTGAGTTTGGTTAAGTTAGGATGAGATGCACTCCAGTTAACGTGTAGTGCAAGTGACCCCGTGGGCGCTTCCATTTGTTGTCTGTTATATTTCTTATTCATTAAATCCAGGCAATTGGTTGATGAAAAATTTGTTAAAATTAAGATACAATTTATACAAAACGAAATTCACTTTAAAGAAAGGTTTTCTACAAAACAAAATTCGGAGGTGACGGAACATGTTCCGGCGTGTTCAGTTGCTATTATATTCTACACAGCCCTATATAATTGCAGTGTTTTTAATTAAATTAAATTAAATTATAATTTGCTAATATATGCCGCAACAAATATAGTGCAGGTCTGTGGAAAACACTGAATTGCAATCATCATTAGTAATGTAATCAGTATTGTAATCATTATTAGTTTTCTCTTATTTAAAGTTTTGGTACAGTATAAGATGTTTTTCATTTAAATGATAATGCTTTTTATTTAAATGCACTTTGTCTTATTTATTTATTTTAGAAAATGCAGTTAAGGATGACTCTCACATTTCCAGAGCCACAGGTTTGTTCAAAAAGTTGGTTGGGCATTTTTCTCATAGTTGGAAGAAGAAGGTGGCATTAACTGAAGTCCAAGAAGAACTTCATCTTCCAAAGCATGCACTCTTAACAGAGTGTCCAACAAGGTGGGGCTCAAGGCAACGGATGATAGAACGAGTTTTGGAACAACAGAAGGCTCTGTCTCAGGTCCTTTTAGCTGATCGCAAAACAAGACACCTGGTTCCACAATGGCAGGACACAGATGTTCTTGAATCTGTGAGCAAGGCACTGAAACCCCTGCAGGAGTTTACAGATGCCCTGTCTGGCGAGGACTATGTCAGCGTTTTATATCTGAAGCCAGTTCTTCATCTGTTCAACACAAAGATACTGGCTGTGAATGATGAGGATTCTGACCTGACCAACGCAATAAAATCCAATGTTCTTGAGTACATTAATAAAAATTATGATGATGAAGATACCCAAGAACTGCTGGATATGGCGTCATTCCTAGATCCAAGATTCAAGACAAATTACATTGCTGTAGACAAACTTCCAAACATCAAGGCCAAGGTGAGTTGGTGTATGGGTAAATTGACTGGTAGTGTCACGGGTCAATATGTATAATTTTGGTTTAATATTTTTCTGTTGTCTGTTGTGTTTGTTCTCATAGGATGCAGTGAATTCTGAGAGCACCACAGAGAGACAGAATGTAGACACAGATCTACCTTCATCAGCAAAAAAACAAAGTCTCTGGGAAGCTTTTTTAAGACTGTCTCAGCCATGCCAGCATCTCTGCAGCTTGAAGATGCCATTGCCTCTGAGATGAACAGCTACCTGCTTACTCCCTCTATCGACAGTGAGGAAGATCCTCTTCAATGGTGGAAACTATATCAAATTAACTTCCCAAGATTGAGCAAGCTTGCTCAAAAGTATCTGTGCATTCCAGCTATATCTTTATTTATTTTGGCCATATGTCTGTTCTAGAGACGTGCTAGTTCTAATTGGTTTCCTTTGGAAATATGTTTCAAATTCACACAGAATGCTTTAAAACTGTAAAGCATGTCTGTTTGTGTCAAAATCGTGATTAGAATCGAAATCGGAAAAAAAATCAAGAAATCGTGATAGGTTTTTTTTTGTCCATATCGCACAGCCCTACTACTCACCGTATTCTCCTGCGTCCCATGCTGTGGACTTGAGTGTTTCCGAAGGATTATCTGCCTGTTTCCAGCTTCGTTGTCTGCCCATTGCGTCCCTGCGTTGCCGAGCCTGAGAGATCCCACCTGCTTCCATTCTGACCTGCTCTACCTTCTACTACTTTGTGTTAATAAACATCATTGTAACTCGCAATTGAATCCTTGACTGTTTTCTTCTGAACCATGACAGCACCATCGCAAATGATGGTTTTATTACTCCACTAGATTTAGTCATCTTGTTCAGACAGCAGACGACACTGTTTCACATTTTGTATGTTGGACTGTACGTGTTTTAGGTGAAGACATTTATTTGAGAGCTGTCAACATTCAGTGTTTATAGAAATAAATGAAATTAAGAATTTAAGTGATAGTCTTTCTGTTTGAGAATGTTTTACTAAATTGATACTTCGTTTTAGTGCAACTTTCCCTCTATCTATGATGTGGAAACACACAAAGTATTAACACGAAAAGTAAGTGCATGCTGTTTTACACTTAAACTATTACAACAGAGTCACATCTGACTATTGCACTGAGAGATGCATATTCATTAAAGCTTGAGGTTATTAAAGTTCCACACTAACTGCACCCTGCAGATAAAATTGCATACAATTAAATTCTAGAGGTCGAACTTGCTAAAAAGTAATTACAGCATGAGCCATTTAAAACAAAAAAAAGTTAAAAGGCTATATTCTGATAGTAATCATTGCTAAAGAGTGTTTGTTCAGTAACAGGAGTCTCCATGTCTCTCCAGCTCTTTAATAAACAGAAAATATTTTTTCAGGTAGGTGACAAATGTCAGCCAATATTAGCTTTAATTTTATGATGTTTCAGTTCTAATTTTGTCAGCTCAATTCTTTATGTCATCACTTCCAATTTAAATTGTTTAATCTGTAACCTGTGTGAATTCTCTCTCCTGGTTGGACAAAATTGGAACTGAAACTAAACTGAAAATGCATTTTCTGTTTAATAAAGATCTAGAGAGACATGGAGACTCCTGTTACTAAACAAACAACTCCTGTTACTGAACTCTAATGAACTCTATAAAGCTATTTAACAATTATTTTAACAAAAGAAAATCACTTACCCTACCTTCAAGATTATGTACAAAGGAACATTTTTTTTTTTTTTTTAAATACAGTAAGTGTTAAGTTTGTTGATCACTATAGTATATCACTGCAAGGTCCATTGGCCAAGTGGTTTACAGGACTAAAATCAATTCTATCCATAGACACATACATAATTAAAAAAACAAATCAATTCATGGCACTACTTCTTTAAAGAAGTCTGAAAATGGGACACATAATTATTTTTTATTTATTCTGTAGTATTTATAATTATTCATTGTATGGTGTTGATTATTGGCATTAAGAAAATCTATCCTTCTATATGAATGTAGAAAAAGAGGCTACACTCTTTACACTCAGAGCTGCTGAGCGGGAACTCTATCCAGATAACATGTCGGGCAAGAGGGTGAGAAAAGCAAACTGCCTAGACTTTGGTGATGAAGATACCAGTATTGGCAACAAAAACTCTGGCTATGGAAATCCAAAACAGGTAATTAAACAGCAAAGATTGATATCACATTAGGGATCATTTGTGTATTGGATTATCCATGATTAAATATTACAAATGAACATCTTTGCCCTATAGAAAAAGGCCAAGGTTGCAGCACAAAGACAGGTGGAACTACTCTCAGAGGACAGTCAGTTCAGAGCAGAATCGTCAAGCCAGGAAAACAATGACCTTACCAGAGACCCGCAGAGCCAGATCAAGGCCTTACAGAAAGAAAACACCAAACTGCGGAACATGGCAGTTAAAGGCAAGTATTGAGTATTAAATCATCAAATATTACTCTATATCAAATGGTATTAATCCATTTAGACCTGAAAGTGATTCTAAATACGCTTTCTAAATCTAGAAGGCATTCGCTGCCCACCTATGTGGTCAGATAGGTTGGCCGCATACATTTTCAGAGCATGTTTGAAGAATCCAAAAAAAAAAAAAAAAATTCCTCAGATTTACATAGCGCTTTTCAAAATACTCAAAGACGCTTCACAAAAGAAAGTTATTTCTTAATAAAGTTTGTTTCTTTCTATTTAAAATACTAAGAACTTAATGAACAAATATCACTGGAATTAAAATGACGAAGAATTAAAATTAGTAGGGGAAAGAAAGTCTAAAAAGGTGGGTTTTGAGAATGTGGGAAATCTGAGGAATTGACCCTTGAAGAAACATATTTGTCACTCACTTACACAGGTATAAGCAGGAAATGAGGTTGCAATTTGTTCCATGTGATTGTTCAAGTAACAAGTAACAACCATCGGTCAACAGTAGGGCTGTAATCAACCAAAGAAAATCTTGGTCGACTGAAGGCCTGAAATTTGCAACTAAAAATCGACTAAAAATTACGTTAAGAAAAAAAAACGTTAAATTAATTAGATGCGCACTGTGCGCAGTAATTGGTAGCCTTGTTGTCCGCTTAAATGAATTATAAATAAACATAAAAAACTAGTAGGCTATTTGCAGTATATTAAATCGTTTTTGACCTCATTATTTTGCACTGAAATGAGTCTGACACACGAGTCGGCTCTGACGTCTGCATCACGTGCACCTGCGCAATATCAGAGCCTATGATTTCCGAAAATAGTACTATGTTGTCAACTAGTGATATCACAAGAACTTTTGAGGAATATGCAACATAATTTAGACAATTGTTTTTGTCATATAGCCTATGTATTATAATAACTGACAGACACTATAATTTCAGCCAGAGGCTGAACATAGGAGCTCAGCTTTGTGGCTGAGACACGAATAGACTATTAACTTAAAGCTTTTAGTCTTAAACACAAAAGGCACATCCACTATAATAAAAAAAGAATGTTTATTAAACAAACCAGATCAAGTAATAAAGGTGTACAGCAAACCTTCTAGTAGCCTACTTTCTTCAATCTGTCGCTCTTCTCCAGTGGGTTGGGCTAATCCAAAAGAAGTGAAAACAAGGGGGGTGTTCTGAAGACAGACTCTTACCTGTGAAACAGGGGTGCTCTGAAAACACCCCCATTAGCAATTAGTGCTGATGAAATGAATGAACGCGGCAAAAAATCGACCAATCAGAATTGACTAATCGACTGGGAGATTACAGCCCTAGTCAACAGTCTGTATCATTATACTGATTGCTACTGTCTAATGAGCCATGTGTGCAAACAAGAATGATATACTGTACATTCATGGAGGTCAGTGTCAGTCCTTTCACTTGTTCCTGTTTCTATGCGTTTATGTTAATAAGTCAATTGATTTGTAGCTTCTTGGACAAGTTCAGCTCTAAATGGGTTAATATTAGAAAACTGGAGATGTGGTTTTCAGGCACATATTGGCTTCTATGGTTGCTGTCTGTATAATCTTGTAGCACTTTTTCTTAGAAATTCCAGCGTTGTTGGTGGATGTGAGAAAGGTTGTTTCCATTAACAACACCACCAACAAAGATGTTGATGACCCTGATGCTGAGAGTGACGGCCCAGGTGAAACGTCACTTTGCACACCTTGCAGACCTTCACAAGTAAGTATTTATTAATTAGTAAATTTCGAACAAACATTAAAACTTAAACCATTTTTGCCATTCTATTGCTTGTGGCAATTACCTTTGTTTTTGCCCTTCGTTGCATTCTATTGCTTGTGGTGATTTTCCTTGTTTATTTCTTTGCTTATGCTCTTATTTATTTTTTTATTAATTTTGTTTATTTGTTTACAAAAGGTGAAAATAGGGAATGATGGAACCGTCACTGTCTCGTCACATTGTTGGGAGACTGCAAAAGCTTGTACCACCCCCAATGGGATGGCACGGGTGCTACTGATGGGGCTCTTCAGTGTGGATGTCCTCCTCAAGCCCAACCTGAAAGGAGGAGTCAGCAAGCTGGATCCCTCTGCTGATCGTCGGCAGGCTCTCGACCCGAGGAAACTTCAAACTTTGCAAGGTAAATAGTTTTCAGAGCTGGTGCTTTCCAGTTTTGATTGCATCTCTGCCAGACGGGGGGAGGGGGTCGAGATTTTCGCGAACCAGAGGGGCAGCAGGAGGAGTGAGGAGCAGGAGAGTAATCGTTGTTCTGTTCCACAGATGCTGTTGTAAACCAGTTTCCAACGGCCAAGGAAGCTGATGTCAGAAAATCCATCAACAGTAGAATCTGCGAGCTAAAACACCAGGTGAAGTGCAAAAGCGTGGTCGTTTAAAAAAAGATAAGTCGTTTAAATCAGCGAAGAACCAAGATGGACTCCTAACCAGGATAACGGACTGTTCTTTTGACAATTTATTTCTTTGCTTTTCCACAGTTCCATGAATGTTTGTATATTTTATTCATTCATAATTATTTTTGCATTTTGTTATAGATATTTTATTTATATTTTATAACAGCACTGCTGAAGGTTTGAAATAGACATTGGTCATTGAAATTGCTTTAAATTATAATTTATATTTTGTATATTTTCTGTTCAGTGGCACTCTTTAAAACTGTTTTACTGTTAAGAAATGTAGAGTTCAATCACATTTCCTTTGTCTGACCATATGCAAGGCCTGTGTAGGTCTCTACCTCAAATTGGGTTTAGTATCTGTGCCTGATTAAAAGAAAATAAAGGTGGCTTTTGATAGATGACCCATTAGTCTGTTAATATGTTGTATAAAGGTTTGCACATATATTGCAGGTTGAATATTTATTAAGTATTCCTATTTTAGATGTTACATGTACATATACTGTATATATCACCATATATGTACATACATTGTTCGGCATGTTCTCATATATGTACACATATATTGTGTATATATTTTACAATATATATGTACATATGTTTTCATATAATATTACATATATTTAAAATGTATTCCACAATATATTGAACACACATCTGTACATATATTTCATGTATATATTTCCATATAATTTTACATATATTTAAAATATATTCTACCATATATTAAACATATATGTGACACTATATCTTTACATATATTACCAAAACATTTTCCCATATAAATCTAAATACATTATGGTGTATATTTATAAATATAATATTGCATATATTTTGGGATATATAAACACATATATTATATATTCATGTTCAATATTGAAATATATTGAAAGCGGCAATCGCTTGTATATTTAGCAATATATTGCAATATATTACATGAATATATAATATATTGTATAATATATGTATCACAAATATATTATTCCATGTATTCTAATATATAATATATTGGAAAATAGAAAGGAAAAATAATACATTACAATATATTACAATATATTTCATGTAATATATTGGTAAATATATTTTTCTTTCGTAAGGGGCTGGCAATCATTGGCGCAGTTATTGTTGATACTGGAGCACTGTCTATGAGCAGAATGGCTTCTAAGCGATTGTGGTGTTCTGTTCTTGGGTGTAATAACGAACACAGCAGTCATTTTGATGTTCCTAAATCCGAACCGCTGAAGACGCAGTGGCTGAGTTTGTTTTCGAAGGGAAAAATTCCCCACGATCAACATCAATGCTTTCATGTTTGCGCGAATCATTTCACACCAGACTGCTTTACAAATGAGGTCAGTATAAAGCTGGTTTTGCTAAGAAGCTGCTCCTGAAAATAGGATCCGTACCAACGATTCGTGTTCCTGCTGCACCTCCAGAAGAAGAAGTGAGTGTAACGTTTTATTAACCTTTATATTAATATTTATATTAATCTTTGAAAATCGCTTGCTGCACGCTTCACGATGAATGCGGCTGTTTACACTCAGGGTACATTACGGCATGTTTTCTATGTACGACGTTCTCAATATAATTCATAAACCCACGTTTATAATGAACAACGCATTATGGTTATTGTATTATTATTAAAAACGGTGTATGCACAGAACAGAGGGGCGGGGTGAGCAAAGCTCATTATCATTTAAAGACACATGCACTGAAACGGCGTGCTGAAAACAGAGCTGTTTTTGACCAGGTAAAATGAGTGTTTTCTTACAATACTAATGAGAATTTTTAATTAAAGTATATTACAAACTTTTAATTTAGACCCTAAATAATCATATTAGCTTGTACAAAAATTACATTATATGACCACTTTAACTCGACTTGACATTCTAACAGTTCTCACTCCAAACATCGAGACAATCACACAAACAAACACAAAATCGCTCAGGTCTGAATGAACTCAACATATTCTCCTCATGCTCGCTGATGCTGCACTAAATGTTTATTTCAGTAGGAAGACGCCAGAAAAAAATTATGGAAGTAAAATAATGTCAAATGTTTTCAAAATAAAAAGCCTGTTGAATTGCACTACTTGAAAAAAATAGGCATTGCATTAACCATGCTTGCATTTTAATGCATTGTATTTTTAGGGCTTGCATTTTTATGGGCTGAAATTCAACATGGTTGAATATTTAAGCAGTGAATATTTCAATTAAAAATATTTCAAACACATTTTCATTATTAAAAATTCAATAATCCATATTCACCTTTCATATTTCACTTCCAAAATATTCAAACTGTTTAAAAATACAACCTATAATATTCAACAGGCAATTTTCGGTCCATTTTATTTCGCTTTGCAAATTCGCTTCCACAAATTCAGTGGTTCAAATTCGACAGTAAATTCAACATTGACGTCCAGGAACTGCAGGAAAAGCAGTAGATTACCGAGCATACTTTTCATCTACTGTTAGTCGACCTCACCAGCAGGAGGTGCAAAAGCGCGTGTTGTAGACGAGTCTAGGACAACTCGAGGTATCGCACACCAGACACGCACTTTCTCAGTTTATGGCCAGCAATATTGTTATGTCTAAGAACATTATGAAATGAAGATAATGCCTGTCTGTACTATGTTATGATTGTATTGTACAATTAAATACAATAGTTGCTGAGTCTGCGATCTGAACACTTTACCTCAGAGCATCCGTTAACTGAATGAATTGAGAATCTCACCTGAAAATCAGATAACATCAGCAATTCTCTTTCAAGCAGCTGATTTCTGTGAATTAATGTAATTAACACTCCGCCGGTGTGTGTACACTCATAGAAAATAATGCTTTCGAATTTTAAAGACGTGCGCTTCTCGTGCGCGACCCCCTTTAAGGAGATGGTTTCTTTAGGAGATGTTGTGAGCTTAATTTTTTCGGGTGTGGACAGAGTGTTTCACTCTCTCGCTCAGACGACATTCTTCTCAGATTAGCTGCGCGGGCGTGCACTGCGTCGTCTTCTTATTTGATGGGTATAGGTGCAATACAGCCACCTGAGAGGTCAACCAGGTACTGGCGCTGGAGTAATTACGCGTCATGTTATCATAAGAGTCCTGTTCATTTTAAACATTGTGGTTATCAACAATACCAGTATATTGTCACACTCTAAATTAACATGATGTCAATATTTCATGCTTTGAATATCACGATTATTGTATAAAATATCATAATTCTGGTGTGTTTTCATAAATTAATTGCATGAATTAGGTACATTGATATTTCAATTATTATTTTCAAGGCATTATAGTCACAAATCCCGTTTCTGAAGTGATTAAATATGACAATGATCTAATATTCACATTTATACAATACTGCATAGGGGTGTGTCAGATAACGTGAACTGCTCTCCTCACCTTCTTCTTCTTCTTTTGGTATTTGGCGTATACAATGGCGTATTGCTGCCTTCCTCAGTTCATTTGAAGAATTAATAGATTTAGCAGATTATATCCTAATATAGTCTAGTCCGGTGCAAAAAGTCAATAACAAGTTTTGTTGTCTCGTCGTCCTTAGTACAAAGAACTGATTTTTAATAAATAACTTGAAATTAATCTTCTGACAGCTCTGAGTACATGAGATTTCTTTCTGTACGATGACATAAACAGTCCATTAGTGCATGGCTCACAGTTTCTACTTCTCCACATATGCTTGTTTTCCAACCATCCTTCCTAAACCTACATTAATATTTATATGGCTTTGAGGTTTGCTGTGCAATGAAATTATGCATGTTAGGTGATCACATGAACTGATTTAATGTATGTATTTAACAACCTTTGAAACCACTTGCTGAATATATTATAATGTCCGTAGATGTATTATTCATCTCTAATCTAACTTATTGCTGATTATCATTCATTTCAAATACATGGTCATGATTGCATCAACCTGCTGTTTTAATACTATGATAGGATAGTACAAAAATAAAATTGTTATTTGCATCTGACTAATTTTGGGTATTTGAGTGTTTCCTTGGTTATTGAGCCCACATAAAATCTTTGGTCCAGTCGAGAACCTGTAAATCACCCTATTAAAGAGTTAGTTCACCCCAAAATGAAAATTCTGTCAGTAATTACTCACCCTCATGTTGTTCCAACCCCGTAAGACCTTCTTTCATCTTCGGAACACAAATTAAGATATTTTTGATGAAATCTGAGAGCTGGCTCCCTCCTCCATAGGCTTCTAAGTGATTGAAACTTGCTGGCCCAGAAAAGTTATAAAAGAGATCGTTAATATAGTCCAAGTGACTACAGTGGCTCAATCTTAAGTTTATCAAGCGACGAGAATACTTTTTGTGCGCAAAAAACAAACAAAAATAACGACTTTATTCCACTATTCATTTCCTTCTCTCATGGTCTCGAGTTAGTTCACGTAGTGTTTTAGCGCAGCACGTCTGTGTTGCACATCACCATGTAGGCTCACTATTGGCCGATGCTGGTCATGTGTGTGATGCGTGTGACGTACAACACAGAAGCGCTGCGAGTGCCTATGGTTATGTTCGCAGTGAGGGAGGTAGTGCAGGAGTCGTTGGGCTTTAGTCAGGCCGAGTTAGTGTTCGGGCATACTGTCCGTGGCTCAGAATTTTTTTTCAAGTTGCGCCGTGCATGTGAGTTGGCCAGAGAAAACTTGGAGATTTCACAGCAACGAATGAAAAAGCGCTTTGATCGTCATGCTAGACTTCGTAGCTTCGCTTCTGGTGACAAGGTGCTAGTGCTAATGCCAGTGCCTGGGTCTGCATTGCAGGCTCGTTATTATGGTCCCTACCAAGTGAAAGAAAAGGTGAGTGAGCTTGACTATGTTATTTTGACGACAGACAGAAAAAAAAAAAAAACTTGTCTAACTTTGCTGGTTAAAAAGACTGATAGCACATTTAGTTTTTGTACTGACTTTAGACGCGTCAATGCTGTAACAAAACCAGATAGTTATCCATTGCCTCGTATGGAAGACTGCGTGGATCATGTTGGACATGCTGCGTTCATCACTAAAATCGATCTGCTTAAAGGTTACTGGCAGGTGCCTTTGTCAGATTGTGCGAAAGAAATCAGTGCGTTTGTGACACCAGATCATTTTCTACATTACAAAGTAATGGCTTTCGGTTTACGAAACGCCCCGGCAACCTTTCAGAGATTAGTTAATCGTGTCATCGAAGGCATGCATAATGTTACCAGGTAGTGGTGTTATTTTATTAGTAAACTTTTTGTTATTTATTTAGTACAGCGAAGGTAAGCAGCCCGGAAGATTCACCCGTTACAGTTCTTTTCGGGAGCTAGGTAAGATCTCTCTTGGAACAATAGGTGTAGTTAAGGGTTCCTGTTTTCTTGTAGCTGCCCTACCTGTGTTGTTAATTTATGATTATTGTTTGTCCATCTTCTGAGATGCTTTATTATCTTTTCATTAAAGCTTATGGCGTGGTTGATGTCAGAAATGCTACCCAATCGTCTGTGATTTTTTATATGTTCGGTCCTTGTCTGTTGTGTGATTTAAACAAGCTAAATTAGATTAAGGGCCGTAACACTAATGATCTTTGCAATGGAAGTGAATCAATCAGAACTAACTTTAGCTAAACAATAACTTTATTCTGGAGCTGCTGTAAAGCCAAAACAATATCTGTTACTTTAATTTCCTGTTATCACTGTAAAACTGCTTTGAAACAATTTATATTGTTAAAAGCGCTATTTTAAATGAAGGTGACTTGACTTGACTGTGTTAACTCGAACTCGATCGGCCCATAGTCCGGCATCTGACCAGCGGGGAAAGTCTCTACGTGTTACTGTCCTTTCTCGTGGCAAAGTATTTCAATACATTTTCTCATATGCATTTTCTCGTTATTCCATCTGACTCCATAAATGAAAAGGTTTTAATGATATCCGTGCATCATTTAAAGTGAGCGAATGTTTGACTATTCTTTTTAACTCTTTAATGAAAATAATGTCAAAGTCAGTAAGAATAATCAAATGTAACAATTTATTATGTCAGGTAAATGTATCATGCCAATTACATAATCAATTCAAAGATAATCAATACAAAACATCAAAAGCTCTGGATTAAAGATAAGAGATGCGAACCCGACATTAAGATATAAATGAGGCTGATATTCTCAGCCGCTCTCAGTCTCGCGGGCTAATCTGAAGTACAGAATCGCCAAGAGCCCTTTGCTGCATTTCATTATAGACAGAACCTCTTTCACATTGAAACATCTGTTAACAATGGGAATTTACATTCAGAGTTGACACCTTTTGGGTGTAGGACACCCAGAGAGACCAGCCCTCCTTGTGTTAGGGTGACCAGACGTCCTGTTTTTCCCAGGACAGTCCCGTATTTCAAGTCTAATTTTAGTGTCCCGACCAATGAAAAAATCATGTTTTGTCACGTATTTCATCATTAATATATATATATATATATATATATATATATATATATATATATATAAACATTTTTTTTTTTTTTTCTGAGTGATAGCATGAGTACTCCTCTCATACGGAATAGCCTAATAAAACTAGCAAATCACCTCATAGTATATTTTAGAGGAAAAAAAAAATCCATCCAATAAGAGAAGGCAGAAGGACAATTGCATCCAATCACAATTCCCTCAATCAACTTGCAGTTAGTGAAGGCATAATCCGAAGTCACAGTTAAGTGTATACGAGACGAGAGCACGGATAAGCTTGACTCAGGTGCAAAGATGTCAAAGAAGTGTGCGTGTACATTTAACGAGGATCTTCAAAAAGAGTTTCAATTTCTCAAAAGAGAGTCACTATCAGAGGCAAGTAAATTAAGATGTGACATTTGCAGGGCTTGCTTTTCCATTGCTCACGGAGGCTGAGCTAATATGTAACGTTCTTGGTCCTTTGTCAGAGGAAGAAGTCCAGCATGATTTGGACAAGTGCTCTTTTGTCACATTAACTGTAGATGCATCCAACCACAAAGACATTAAATTGTTCCCTGTGCTTGTGCGATACTTCAAGCCACTAGAGGGTGTAAAGGTCAAGATAATTGAATTTTCATCTCTGCCAGGTGAGACATCGGATTTGCAAAGTGCCTACATTTCCCATGTCATTGAAAAACATGGCCTTGCTCAGAAAATAGTTGCACTTTGTGCTGATAACACTAACACAAACTTTGGCGGTGTTAAAAGAGCTGGTAAAGGCAATATCTGGAGAAAGCTGCAAATGCAGCTAGGAAGGGATATTCTGGGCATTGGCTGTAATGCACACATCATCCACAATACCCTGCAAACAGCAGTGAATTGCTTACCGATTGATTTGGAGTGTTTTGCTGTGAAGGTATACAAATACTTTCATATCTATACAGTGCGCGTAGAGGAGCTCAAGGAGTTTTGTGACTTTGTACAGCTGGACTATCAGAAATTACTGCAGCATGGTAGCACATGTTTCCTCTCTCTTGGTCCAGCTCTTGAACGAATTCTGCACCTTTTTTGAGATGGTCCTCAATGCAGAGCATAAAATCCAGGGGGAGGAGTTGGATAAAATCCAACTCCTCCCACCTTACATATACCTAAACCTACCCGTCTCCACCCCCTGATCCCTAAACCCACCCCTAAACCTACCCATCTCCACCCCTAAACCTACCAATCTCCACCCCTTATATAAGATCCGACTCCTCCCCCCGGATCTTGTGTACTGCATTGAGGTGCTACTGCCTTTTTTATGGTCTACGTGCATACTTTCCTTCTCAAGAAAAGTGCCCAAAGTTTCTAAGAGACACATTCAGCAACCCTTGCACAAAACTTTGGCTTGGATTTGCACTTAAGCAAACTGCAGGTTTCCATCTTGCACTGGAGACAGTTGAGCAAGACAATATATCAGTGGCTTTGCACATTTATGATCTGAGAAATGTCTTGCAGGCCAGGCTGGAAGAATCATTTATTCCCTCTGACATCAAAACACAGTTAGACACTCTTGTTGAAGCTGGTGACATAAAAGCTGATGATTTTTATTGTGCAGTGAGAACCTTTTACTCAGCATCAGTGGATTACCTTGATAATTGGAGCTGCTCACTGGAGAATACAAAAGAACTAGAGTGGGTCCTACTGAGAATGAAGAGACATTCAGAGCTGCCTCAGCAACTTCTTCTCAAGAATACCTGCTCTCACATCGGTTGACGAAACCATGGTCTTTGATGAGTGGG
The DNA here is from genome assembly GCF_949319135.1 of Squalius cephalus. Lineage (NCBI taxonomy): Eukaryota > Metazoa > Chordata > Actinopteri > Cypriniformes > Leuciscidae > Squalius > Squalius cephalus. The sequence goes on from NC_137122.1 coordinate 15,799,876, forward strand.
CCTGTGCTAAAACATTGTCACTTGTCACATCACTGAGTGGAACAAATACAAGGTGGCTGTCTGATAGATGGACAGACGTGTTTAGTGAGATGGGGAGCAAGTCACTCAACTTTGGAGTCTTATCTTTGGCTGTGGAGTTTGTTTTATGCCTGCCTGGTACATCTGCACCTGTGGAGCGTGTTCATGGACGGATGAAAAATCTCGACTGAGTGTAACAACAATGAAGGCAATGCTTTTCGTACGAATTAATTTCGGACTGGACTGCTCCGCATTTTATGATAAACTCTTGAAAGACAAGCGCACGCTGACAAAAATTGGTTCCAGTGAAAAACACAAAACGGCAACAGTGAATGATGCTGTTGCACCATCTTGTTCCCGCTGATCTGCAATTTTATGTAAGTCTACATTTATTTATTTTTACATAGCTAACAATATTATTAAGTGTAAATACTTGTTTGTGTGCAGTAGGTGTTGTGGGTCTGTGGGTTCTGTGTCTGTCCCATATTCCACTCTGAGAAATCTCGTCACCCTACCTTGTGTGCCAGTTATCTCGAAACTCTTAAAAACCTTATTACCTTTTGTTTAACTTATTTGGAAAAAAGACATTTGTACCAGTCGCACTGAGACATTTCAAATGATACCAAACATGTATAATACTCAATGATAATTATTCACATTAAACCTATGGATTTTTGGGTGAATTCAGGTGATCTTAGCATGAGAGAGAAGGAGTGGGGGATGAGGAGAGGGAATGTAGATTAGGATGATTCAGAGGTGAGACTTTCATCTCGATAGTGAACAAGGGTGAGTTCAAATGTTAATTTCCAGAGAGGTCCTTTGTCCCTCTCAGGGCCTCAAGCAGACTGCCTGGCATTTATCTAATTTCTAAAGTCTTACAACTGAAACACACACCACCGTGTCTTTTCTGCTGTATTATTACGAATGAATCTTCTCCTTTGTGTGAATCTTCAGGTGTTTCTTCAGGACTGATGCCCAATGAAACTGTTTACCGCACTGATCAGTTAAATGTTCTTTCTTCAGAATGAGAAGCAGAAGTGATTTCAGAGCGAAAGCCTGAGCCGCTTCTTCCCAGTGTGAACTCTCATGTGACGTTTAAGAGTTGATTTGTGTCTGAAACTAGTTCTGCAGTGAAAACACGTTTTCTTCAGTGTGGCTCCTCAAGTATGTATTGTCTCATGTTTATGTAAATTTTGCTGCAGTGAAAAACACTTTCCACACACAGAACATGAATGTGGCTTCTCCTTCGTATGAACTTTCAGGTGTCTCTTCAGGCTTGATGATTCATTAAATGTTTTGCCGCATTGATCACACGTGAACGGCTTCTCTCCGGTGTGGATCCTCATGTGAACATCAAGATGATGTTTGTATGTGAAACGGTTTCCACACTGAACACACATATGTGGCTTTTCTCCAGTGTGGATTTTCATGTGTCTCTTAAGGCATGTTAATTGTGCGAAACTCTTCCCACACTGATCACATGTGTGTGTTTTTTCTCCAGTGTGGATCCTCTTGTGTTCCTTCATATGTGTTTTTTGTATGAAACTCTTCCCACACTGATCACAAGTGAACGGCTTCTCTCCAGTGTGAATTCTCATGTGAATCTCAAGATTATGTTTGGCTGTGTAACTATTTCCACACTGAGTGCAGGTGAAATATTTCTTGCCTCTTCCTTTCTTTAAAAACATATTTTTATTCTTTGAGCGACTCCAAGGTTTTTCACCAGGTTTGACATGATGTTCCTCCTCCACTTCACTCAGTTCTTCACTCTCCTCCTTCACTTCACTCAGTTCTTCACTCTCCTCCTTCACTTCACTCAGTTCTTCTCTCTTCTCCTTCACTTCACTCAGTTCTTCACTCTCCACCTTCACTTCACTCAGTTCTTCACTCTCCTCCTTCACTTCGCTCAGTTCTTCACTCTCCTCCTTCACTTCCATCAGCTCTGAAATGAAAGAAAAAGGTTTAATTTAATTTTCAGCAAAATAATTTGAAAAGAGAAATAGGAAAGTGAGCCCTGATGTAATAGCAGAAAGTCTACAGTAAATGACGCAGTATTTTTTTGTTATTTAAAGACATTTTGCTTTAGATAATGCACTTAGATCATTAAAATAGGGCCATTAATGTTAGAATGGCTGTATGCGGGGAGGTGTGAAACATCATGAATAATAATGTGATTCACACCTGACTCTTGCTTCTTCCCAATGTGAACTCTCGTGTGATGCCTAAGAGTTGGTTTGTGTCTGAAACTAGATCCGCTCTGATCACATGAGGGCAGCTTCTCTCTAGTGTGGATCCTCTCATGTTTTTTCAGACTTGATAAATAATTGAATCTCTTGTCACAGTGTGAACACTTGTAAGGTTTTTCTCCAGTGTGAATTCTCTGGTGTTGTTTTAAAAGGCTCGCTGTAATGAAAGTCTTCTCACACTCAAAGCACACGTACTCTCTCACACCAGTATGAATTTTCTGATGTGCATGTAAATATGACAGCAGTGAAAAACTCTTTCCACACACAGAACATGAATGCGGCTTCTCCTTCATATGAACTGTCAGGTGTCTCTTCAGGGTTGATGATCCATGAAATTGTTTGCCGCAATGATCACATGTGAGCGGCTTCTCTCCGGTGTGAACTCTCATGTGATCATGAAGATTACTTTTCCATCTGAAACGGTTTCCACACTGAACACACATATGTGGCTTTTCTCCAGTGTGGATTCTCATGTGACTCTTAAGGTTTGATGATTGTGTGAAGCTCTTCCCACACTGATCACATGTGAACGGCTTCTCTCCAGTGTGAACTCTCATGTGACACTCAAGTTTATGTTTGCTTGGGAAACTCTTTCCACACTGAGTGCAGGTGAAAGATTTCTTGGCTCTTCTCTTTAAAAATGTCTCTTTAGTCTTTGAGTGACTCAAAGGTTTTTCTCCAGGTTTGACATGATGTTCCTCCTTCACTTCACTCAGTTCTTCACTCTCCTCCTTCACTTCACGCAGTTCTTTACTCTCCTCCTTCACTTCCATCAGGTCTGAAATTAAAGAAAAGGTTTCATTTCGTTTTCAGCACAGACAAATAATTTGAAGAGAGAAATATGAAAGTGAGCCCTGATGTAATAGCAGAACGTACTAGTAGACAACTGCTATAAAATATTATCATAATTCTGGTGTGTTTTCATAAATTAATTGCATGAATGAGGTACATTGATCTTTCAACAATTATTTTCAGGGCACTATTAATGACATAAATATTTAATGTAATATTAACATTTATATAATCCTGCCTAGGGGTGTGCAATATTCTCGATAAATATCTCGATATTTGTTAGGATTTTTCTGATAACAATAATGAAACAATATTTAGCTGAGTCTGTTTTGTTCGGTACGGGCCTGTCATGGATAAATAAATATGAAAATAAAACCACCAGTATTTGGCGGCAAGTCCATGTCTAAATGAGTGATTAATTGAATCATTCATTCAAACGATTTGTTCATAATGACTGATTCATTTAGAAATGAAGCAAGTAGGGGTGTGAACCTACACTGGTCTCACGGTTCGGTTCGATTGCAACATGACATCATGACTTTGCGTAAACATACACGCCACTTTCAAGTCAAGTGGCGTGTTATTTATACGCATTTTGAGCTTTCCGCGTGTATGTCCACGCGCGTGTATGTGTACGCCGTTAAACGTCCGACTGATTCCGCGTGTATGTGTACGCCGTTCAATGTCCGAGCGAAACGGAGGAAAATGTATATCTACATCTGGGGAGCAATATTTTTTTTTCTAGGATGGTAGGGGAACACTCATAAATGGTATTAACCCGAGTGATGGGTAGGTTTAGGGACGCGGTTGGGGTAGGTCATATATATTTATATACAGTAATGTAACGTAAATCAACGGCGTTGATAAACACACTGAAAAGCGATTGTGCGTGTTGATAACACGCCAAAAATGGAAATACGAATTGGCGTGTCATACATACGCCATTTCATGAGATCAGTCTGTCGATTGTGATTATCATGTCATCGATTCAATTAAATTCGATATCACGATGCATCGCTATGCACCGCATCCTCAATTTTAAATTTTACTTCAAATGTGATGTGTGCTCGCCTGTTCGGGAAGTCGCAGTGACAGAAACAGTGACATTCCAGTTCAAGTTTCAAGGGAGTAACGCTTGTTTATGCCATTAAGAAAAGGAAAATCTGTCAAATACATTTTGTTTTAAAGGAATGTTCATTTTACAGCAGCGCTCATTCATCAGTGTATTATGTTACCATTAAAGCTGCGCGCATCAACCGTCGCCGAATCCGCTCTTGAAGGTGACGATCATCCATTTATAATCACGCGTAACAACACAGAATAATTGTAATTTGACCATCGGGTGCAGATACTTAAATCAGAGAAAGTTATTGGGGCGGGTGGATGATTTGTTTTTGGCTGTGGATTCGGGTGACGTTGGAGCTCATCCTCGCATTTCTAAAGCAGCCAGACTCTGCCAGGCGTTAACAGCTCGCGGTGAAAACGGCTAACGTGGTTTATCAAGTTAGTGGTATTACCTCCTGCATATTCTATTTGTGCGTGACATGATTTACACACAGCGCGTGTCTTCTGCAGGTCGTGCTTACCAGGTTGTTCATAAAAGCCGAAATGTGCCCAGATGTCGGCTTTAAAGTAGTTGGAGCATTTTTAATTTTCTCGCACTCGCGTCTCTCCTCCCTCTGCCACTATATGCTACCGCGACAAAGCGTGTACACCACAAATGATGTCAGAAAAGCATCAGTACATTATAATCGGTTATGGTCTATTACTGAACCGATACCGAATCGTGCTCGTCCGCATCGCGATGCATTATAGAAACGATAAATTTTGACAGCCCTAGAAGCAAGTGGATAGGCTTGTTCAACTTTATGCATCTCTGTGCAGATCGATCGGTGTCTGGCTTGGAGCAGTGCATGCCAGTTAGAAATGTTGCCCGACTTGAGACAGCGCCGACTCCACATGGCTGTGACGTATGCCATCAAAGTACATTTTTCGAGACGTTTATGGACGCTTCTTTGTGTCCATACCTAAGCGATGTTCAATGGCAATGCGCCAAGTGAATGTGCAAATTCACTCCCTGACAGTAGATGGCGCTTATTGAAAAACAGAAATACCTCGGTAAACAAGGTGGCGCTGCGCAACTTTACGCATCTGACACTCGCTTGTCACACAAAAGAAGAAGAGAGCCAATATTTACATGCTTGCCAAAACCATTCACACACTTTTTCTGTTTAGATCATGCACGTAATTTGCACGGGGATCATGACTAGGGCTGCAACGATTCATCGAGTTACTCGATTTACTCGATTACAAAAATTCCTCGAGGCAAAAACTCTGCCTCGAAGCCTCGTTAAATTCCTATGACGCGCACTATACGCGCAGGGATCTGATTTCACACGGACCGTTGTTCAATGTTCAGGAAGCACACCATAGCGCGTGATACATTTTGAATTTATTTGGCGCGATGGCAGAGAGTAGATGTCCATAAACGGCAGAGAATGTCTAAAGTTTGGGATCGCTTCCTTTCAGCGGCGCTGAAACAAGGTAACGATTCTGTCCCCCGCATTTTTTTTTACCCAGCGCCAATATTTTCGCCTGTGCCTAAGCCTTGATGTTCGCTGATTTTAATCCCATACTGTATTTATTTAGTGATGTCGAGATGCGGTTTGACTACATGTGATGTTTAGCTTTGATGTTTTTAAGAAGTAAACGTAATATAGCCTAAAGAAAGAACCCCTTCACACACACACACACACACACACGCACCCTCGTCTCTCTCACATGGCAATGCATCACATATGCTTAAACTTTTATGTAGCCACGCAACAATAATTTCAGCATGCATTCACTGTATACACCGAGACATGATGGAGGAACAAATATTGTATTGCAGTCTTTGCGAGACCTTGTTTGTAGGCTATGTTACCAAATAGTTACAGACAAAAAAAAAAAAAAAATTAAACTCCCCACCAGCCTGCTTCTCCAAATCCACTCGTACTTTTGGGGAAGACATAATCGGCTACCAAAGTAATTGAACATAGAACATTAACAAAAAAATATAATACTACAAAACGCGCTAATATACTTCAACTAGCCTAAGTGAAAAACAAAATGCTCTTCTTTTTCTATTTAACAAAATGCATATTTGCAATAAAACATTCCCCTTTTCAAAGCTACACTTATTTTTTTTTATATAAATTGTATACATTCTGTACCTGTTTGGCTTGATATTTTATATTCATTTCATTTATTTTTGTTCTCCGTTGGGTAATTTGCAGAAGGTGCAATCCTTTTTTTGTAATGTTGTATTAAGAAGACAAAACTAAGACCCAATGGCCTTTACTATTTAAGTTTGTATTCATAGTTTTACATGTTTGTTTTACAGTATAAAGTTGACTTAACTGTATTGTTATATAATTGTTGGCACTGGCACTTATAAACACTAAATGGGTAAAAATTACAATAAATAGGCTTAGTTTTGGAGCCAAATGCCACATCATTTTCGTTATGCATTATTTGTTTTGATTGTTTAAAAACACACTACATTTTTTTTATCCGATTACTCGATTAATCGATCGATTAAGTGCTAGATTAATCGATTACAAAAAGAATCGATAGCTGCAGCCCTAATCATGACCCCCTCAAAAATCAGATCCAGCTAATATAACCCCCCAAAATCATCACATCATTCAGATTAAAATAAATATGAAATATTCCAAATGAATACTTTTGTTCGTTTTCTTTATTAATTTCATTTGCCACCAAGAAAGATAGTATCATATTTTAAATAATCTGTAATGTACCCGCCCACCGCACTGACTACTTGGTATTACCCAACCCGCTTTCTCTACCAAGTTTGTTCACTATTTTGCGCAGTCGCTGGGATGAGTGATTGGAGAAAGCTGACGGTGCATGCTAACGGATGGAAAGATGAAAAGGACACTGAAAGGCAGCCAGACAACGATTTTTCATTGTTGGTCGACACCAGCCAAAAAGAGGAAAAATCCTGACCAAACGGAGGTACCCCTATTGCTAAGTAAGCTGTTAAGTTAGCTCAGCGTAGGGCTGGGCGATATGGCCAAAAAAAAATATCACGATAATTTTTTTTATATCAGTCGATATCGATAATTATCACGATAAAAGTCAAATCATTATTTCTTTCAAGTTTAAAAGCATATTTTTGCTCCTAAGTGAAAGTTGTAGAAACCAAAACGTTAACTGTGGTTTTAAACTACTCTTTATTGTCAGAATATATCATGACAAACACTTGCCAAACAGGTGAACATTTCACAAATATGAGGTAGAACATTCAAACACTTGTCATTTTTCCTTAACAAAATAAATATATTTATTGGACAATTTCTTAGTTTCAGCATGTGCTTTTTTTTTTCTTTTTTTGGTAAAATGTAATATTCTGACTGTATGAGTTTTATTAAACTTAACCATTGGTCATCCAGTATAATCATGCATTTAGATCATGACAACCACAGATGAAACCAGGCACCTCACTATCATGGCAAAATGTAACTATGATTTCTATGGTATTTGTATGAAAAACAGTATAGCCTATACAATATTAAATACTATAATTATATTCCATTAGTGCTTTAATACATTGTCTACATTAATAATACAATTCAATATGTATATCCCACCTTTCAAGGTGCAGTTAATATTAACGTTAGGCTAACGTGCAGTAAATCCAAAATGATGGGAATTTGTAGACGGAAAAGCCTTCTGACTGTATCGTTGCGCTCAGTGTTTCTCCTGTTAGTCAGCGCTGTTTCATATGCCTTTAAACTGGTTTAAATCACTGAGACATTTGTGCTCCTCGCTGAATTCAAGCGCTTCTCACTGGATTTCGTGACCGAGAGCGATCAGAGTAAACGCCTCTGCTCTAGTGAGCTCGTGCTGCTGTTTGGACTTTAGCCGAGCGGATAAATGGTCCGTGTGGCGCGCGGTTCAAATGAGTTTCGTTCCGCTTTTGGCGCATAAACATTATCGAACATTTATCGACCTCTTGATATCGTTTTATCGAGAAAAATTATATCGCGATAATTATCGTTATCGTTTTATCGCCTAGCCCTAGCTCAGCGTTTCTCAAAGTGTGGGGCGCGGCCCACTGGTGGGGAATAGAGACATGACAAGTGGGGCGCGACAAACAGGTTTTGTGCCCATCTTTTTAATTCCTTTACTTATTGACCATACACTCAAAACAAAACAAAGACACATTTAAATGTAAGCCTTACTTAACCTTTTCACACGCAATTTTAAAAGTTTTTCAAGGCGACCGTTATTGAAGAGGACACGGAGACCGGCAGACTAAACAGAGCAGGTTACTTATGATATATATAAAAAAATCTCAGCTCTCAGATTCTGTCACTTTTATTACGAAATTCAAACAATAAATGCCGTTTTAACCAACTGCTGGTTGCTCTTTAAATGAAGGCAGAACAGCGGTTTTGTCTGTACAAATCAACAAAAAATACATAAAGGCTCTGTCACCTGCAGTCTCCTCCAGTGTTGCCAACTTAGCGCCTTTGTCGCTATTTTTAGCGACTTTTCAGACCCCGTTAGCGACATTTTTTCAAAAAAGCGACTAGCGACAAATCTAGCTACTTTTTTGACAAACCTCAGTAACCTTCAAATGTTGCCAGCACAGTCCTGCGAGCGCGAGGTTTGCTTTCTCCTTGCCGTCACACACCTCTCTCTGCGTCTACCCTGTTCAGTGAATGGCTGAGAGAGGAGCAGCAGCACGAAACAGACGTGAATGAGCAGTGTTGTTTCCACGGACTTATCACTTATCTTTTGTTTTATATTTAAATAATTTAGTTTGACCATTTTATTTTATTACTTGTGCTTATCACTTGTAATACTCACTACCACAGTGCTTTAGTTCACACAGTTCCCGAACTCTCTCAATTCAGATAATTTTGCACATATAAAAAATAGTCATTCAAGCTCTACTCGTTCTATTGTCTGACAAAAAAAAAAAAAAAAAAAAGTAAATGAGAACAGCTTTATTGGACATTCGGTTATATTATATTATATTATATTAAAATACAGTATGTGAGCATGATTTTAATGAGAAAAAACATTAGCCAGGCAGAACGCAAGTACGCCGCGATGACGTCATGAATATGCTAATCAGGGGCGTAGGAGCAATTTTGAACCTGGGGGGGACAGTAAATGCTAGGGGGGTTCGGGGGAAATTCGCCGAATTTTTTTTATTAGATTTTTTTATATATAAAGTACTTAAATGCTCATTTCTAATGACTTTTGGGAAGAGACTGTACTACTTAGTTCGGTTGTAAGAGGGTATACGCAGTGACGGACTGGGTAGATTATAAAAACAGAGAGAAGCAATCTAATATAACTACAACCAGGGGTTCAATTGGGATTTATTATATGGGGGGGGGGGGCTTTCCCTAGGGGGGTCCGAGGGTATGCCCCCCCGTGAATTTTTTTGAAAAATAAACCATTAAATGGCATTTTCTGGAGAGTTTTGTGCAAAGAAATGGAGAAATTGAGTCTTCCAAGATATGTGAAAAACTGCAAGGTTAAGAGCATACTTTGCATTGTTGTAGTATCAACAGGTATTAGGACATTTAGCATTTACATTACTGTTAATCAGCAGTGGTGGAATGTAACGAAGTACAAATAGCCTACTTCGTTACTTTACTGAAGTAGGCTACATTTTTCACGTAGTTGTAGTGTTGTCAAAAGACCCGGTACTTCGGTACCAAGTCGGTACAAAAAAAATGTAAACGTCACGGTACCAAGTTTTCTTAAGTACCGGTGGTACCGAGGACCCGTTCAAACCCGGTTCCTTGATGTGCACGCATGCACTGAGCGGGTGCAGTTGCGCGTCCTCTTTATTAAAGCGCTGAGACATGACAACCGGCGGTGCAGCTGATGTGGTAAATCCACTTGTTGATAAAAAAGGAGGAAAGAGCCGTGTGTGGAAATATTTCGGATTTGCGGCTGATGACGAGGGGAACATCATTGGTAATCAAAAACCCATTTGCAAACGATGTCATCGAAGTTCTCTCTCAAAAGGAGAAAACACATCTAACTTAATAAAACACCTCAAAGACCAACACCCGGATCTGATGAAAGAGTTCAAGCAGATAAGTTTCAAACTAATTTCAAATTTAGAGCTTCTGTTATGAATTATATATCATATTTTAATTTGAACGTCGGAATCAGTCGGATAGAAATAAACAGCCGTTTGTGTAGCGCTAATATAATAAGTGTTAGAATTAGGGCCTGTTCACATATATCGCGTCTTTTGCGTGCTCAAGTTTGTTATTTCAAATGTAGGCGCGTGGTATGCGCGCTCATAATGGATGCGACGCGCTCGTTTTTTCCAAGCGCGTTCCCGCCGCATCGAGATAAAAACACTCTCAACTTTTCAGAATGCCGCAAGCGCACCGTAGGTCACGTGACACGTGGTGGAAATCCATTGCTGAAATTTCCTTGCTGTAACGGAGAGCGCAGCTGATGGTTGCGCAACCGCCCTAGCGCTTTGGACAAAGGAGAACGCGGCGCGCCTAGTGTTTTCTACACGTTTTTAGGCGCGATATGTGAACGGCGCCTTAAGATTCTTTATTAACTATTTAAATCTCTTATACATTTAATTAGGGTAAAAACAAACAAACAGGACGACATAAAGGAAAAACTTGAAACACAATTTTAAACAAGTATAAAGAATGGCATTGTTTAACTTTATTAATAAAAATAGTGTGTTGTTCAGCTAGCATGTTTTTGTGTTTTGCTTTGGTACCGAGAACCATGAATGTTTACTGGTAAATTTAGTCTAAATTAAACTTTGGTTTGGTACCGAAATTGGTACCGAGAACCGTGGATTTTCACTGGTATCGGTACCGAATACTGAAATTTTGGTACCGTGACAACACTACGTAGTTGTATCTTTACCTATCTGTAGGTTACTTTACTTAAGTAGAATCAATAGTGCATAGGCCTACTTTTGACTTTTACTTTGTTACATTTTGCAGCAATTATTATACTTTCTACTTTTTCCCCTGCCAAAACAGGGTTTGAAAAAAATCTCCTAAGGGTGGCGCTGCCAATAAAGCACCTAAAATCTGTCTCAAAGAACCGACAAAAGTAATGATTATGAATATGTAAAATATAACAAGGAGACATTTTAATTGTTTATTAATAAACAAGTGTTTTCTGTGTCAGTGCCCTGCATAGATGAAGTTGACGATGCTGACTCGAGATCTTCGCAGTAGTGAACGCGTCAGAGAGAAATGCACATTTCTTAATTATTAAATCCTAGTAATTGGTTGATGAAACATTGATTAAAATTAAGATATCATTAATACAAAACGAAATTCATTTATGTTTGAGGTCTCTGTGAACCTGTTTGAGGTCTCTGTGAAAGTCTTTTAGTGCCTCCGCAACATTGTTTTTTCCTCATAAATGCGAACGTGAAAAATAAAATAAAATGAATATGTTCTGTTCTGTTCTGTGGAGAGCCGACCCTTCTTCATCCGGTGGGTAGTACTTTGGTTTGCAGTTTAATTCACAGAATTACAAAAAATATATTTTGCCACCTAAAAGTTAAAGGGGTGGTATAATGCCCTTTTCACAAGATGTAAAATATATCTATGATGTCCCCAGAGTGTGTGTGTGAAGTTTTAGCGCAAAATACCCCACAGATATTTTTATATAGCAAGTTAAAGTTGTCACTTTTTGAGGGTTTGCAAAAACGCACAGTTTTGTGCCTGGCCCTTTAAATGCAAATGAGCTGCTGCAGAGGGCGGGGTTTCAAGAGCTCGTGTCTGTTAGCAGCTGCTATTACCTCACGCAGACACAATAAAATGACAGAAACTGTTCTGCCTTTAATGTTAAACGGAGTCAGATAAGGATGGAGAGACTCAAGAAGAAGTGACAACATGTAGAATGCAACAGAACGTCTCTGAATGGTTTATTGATGAATTTATGTTGCTGATGTGGCGTTAACTATCTTCAATTAGGATTTTCTGTCATGATAAATCTATAAATTGCCCATATATGAACTGTTGTGAGATGCACACAGAATGACTTTCTATTGCATGTGAAAAGATGGATGCTAAAGTTTGAGCTGACTCACAAATGTACTCTTATACAACAACTTTTCCTCTTCTCGACATGGACTGCGTGTTCCCGGGGGCGGGGTTTATGTAAATTCTAGGGTTAGTGATGTCACTAACCCGAGAGGAATGTTGTGTAGTCCCTACCAGTTGTAGTCCTTTTCTTTAAAAGAAAATATCTCCCTTTGCTTTGAACTTTGAGCGTTGTAATTTTGCAGATGTTGTTTATGCTCAAACAGCAACATTACACACTAACTAAAGTTAGAAAACTAAAGTTACCCCTTTAAAGATTTTTTGTGTCATGTCCATGGCATGTGTAGCCTTTTTCCCTCATATTAAATATAAAACGCGTGTAGACTGATATTTCTTTATTAAGGGAGTATGGATATATAAACAGTTTCAATATATTGGTAGGCCTATTAAATGCATTTTCTGAGAATTTATATTTCAAGTTTTTACTGCAAATGTCACGTCCATAACGCTGGAATTGACATCACTTGATTACACATTGTATTACCTTGTTATGATATAGGCTAGTGACCCATACAATGTGCCAAACATATTTTCCTTACCTTGTCATTCAAGGCCAGGACACTTTTTGTACAACGTTGTGCTGAACTTGACAGAATTGATCTGCAGCGGCGGCCAGCAGCTTGTGAGTTGTTTTTGTTTTTTTTCAAGGCAGTGGAAGGTTATGGAACTTTTGCGCGCTTCCACATCCCGCGCAACTACGGATCTCCCAGGAACATTCATAATATATAATATTGCTGCGTACATTTATCCGTGTCGGAGTTCTGAGTAGCCTACCTAGATGCGCATGGCATGCGCGAGCGGTGCGTGATCATGGTCGACTGGACAACGAAGAGATTAAGCAGCTGAACTAGAATAAGGCGGCCTCCTGTATTTTTGCTAGTCGATTTTATTTCATCTAGTGACATGATGGGTTTTATCTTCATTCAGGAGATTTTGGGTAACTGCACAACTGACAGATGACTTTGAGCGCACCGCCAACGGTGTGTGTGTGTGTGTAGTGTAACCATAGCGACAAAACGACCAACTTTCGGACCCTGCACTTAAGCCTATAATTTCGTTTTAAAAATTTTTATTATGTATTTAAAAGTTGCAGAATTGATTCATTTGGAGACTCCGAAATCGGCAGAGATAGGCACGCAATGCAAAACAAAATCTTACATTGGGAAATAGTGGGGGGGGGGCAAAACTTAGATTTTGAAATGTGGGGGGGACATGTCCCCCCCTCGTATAATGGCTCCTACGCCCCTGATGCTAATTAACGTATGACGTCATCTAGCGACATTTTAGCGACTTTTAGGGGAGGCGTTAGCTAATTTCCTTTGAAAATAGTTGGCAACACTGGTCTCCTCCACACAGCACACAGATCTCAAGCTCCTCCTCTCAGCTAGCCTAGCGCAGTATACATACACGACTGATAAAACTTTTAGTATTATCAGCAAAAATACTTTTAAATAAAAATGTGCAAATGAATAAAATAAATGATAAAATGCTCAATGTAATTTCTTTTACATGCTTAATACAACCAATGTAAACACTATGCCAGATTAATTATAATGAACATTATACACATATCTGTACAAATCAACAAACTTAAGGCTCTGTTACATGCAGTCTCCTCCACACAGCACACAGATCTCAAGCTCCTGTTAGCAGATAAACATACAGAAAACCCTGTAGACTTGCAGGTGGAAACATGTCTACTTTAAAGCTTGCAAAAAGTCTGTTTACAAGTTTTATATTCAATTGACACATTAACTGCATGTTCACAACCTCAAAACTAACATTTAAACATGCATAAAACAAGGTTTGCATCGTCCAAAAACCGAAATAAGTGTTTAAAATTGATGCAAAATAATACATTACCTCCTCTCATCTAGCCTAGCGCAGACTGAAAGCAGCGCATTACTGACGACACAAGGCCTGCGACCTCTTAAAGTGACAGTACAGGTATTAACACCACGGTCTGAATACAACATTCAGGCATAAATATTGGCAATTAAACACATCTTAATTAAACATATAGAAAACAACGTTCATCAGGATTTGGTGACATTTCAACCATAAAAGTAAAGATATAATTTCAACCCGGTTACACATCCAGTTTATTAACAACACCGTGCACAAGCGTGAATCCCACAAAATCCGCCTTTGATTTTGTAGGAGATCCACACCACTGTGCGAAGAGAGATCTGTTCGGCTTGCCTGTGCTTTTTTCACTCCTCTCCTCTCACTGCAGCCTCTCGCATATTCAGGCTAGGCAAGACACATCTCAAACAAGCCTATTCAGTAACAGTACTCACTCCAAACACACAGTTCTACTTCTCCACATATGCTTGTTTTCCAACCATCCTTCCTAAACCTATATTATTGGATTTTTATAAGGCTTTGAGGTTTGCTGTGCACTGAAATTATGCATGTTAGGTGATCACATGAACTGATTTATGTATTTAACAACCTTTGAAACCACGTGCTGAATATATTATAATGTTCATTGATGTCTTATTATTCCTCTCTAATCTAACTGATTATCATTCATTTCAAATACATGGTCAGTTGAATTGTACCTGTCATGATTGCATAAACTTGCTGTCCCCCCTGGGTTTTAATACTATGATGGTACAAAAATAAAATTCTTACATTTGCATCTGACTAATTTTGGGTACTGTTTTTTCTTGGTTATTGAGCCCATGTAAAATCTTTGGTCCAGTCGAGAACCTGTAAATCACCTTTATTAATTATTATTTCTTTTTCGGCCCATCATTTCATTTCTTTTCAGTTTGTAGCGAAGCTTAGTGATGAACTAAGATGTTGAGTTGGTTATTCTGACCATTACATTAGCTTTATTGCCCTTACTATGTCTTATGCAATTATAGAGACGGCTTTATGTCTTTATCAGCTTTTCCATATACTGGCCCTGATAGTGATAATCATCACAAATACTTGTTTGAATGAATGACTCTCTCTACTGTTGCTCTATAGTTAAATTCAACAACAGCCACACTTGCACCCCCTGCTGGTGAGGTCGACTAACGACAGATGGAGATTATGAATCAGCAAACTATTGATATTCCTGGTGTTCCTGGATGTGAAATGTTGAATATTCTGTTGGATTTGAACCACTGAATTTGAAAAGCAAAATATAATGGATCTGAAGGGAAAATATGGATCATTAAATTTTTAATAATGAAAATGTGTGAAATGTTTTGAATTGAAATATTCACAGCTTAAATATACAACAATGTTGGATTTCAGCCCATAAAAATGCAAGCCCTAAAAATACAATGCATTAAAATGCCTGCACGGTTAATGCAATGCATTTTTTATTTTATTTTTTGGAGTAGTGCAATTCAACAAGCTTTTCAAAACAATGTCTTTATTAGCTTTCAAATTCTAAACAAGGTAAATGGATAGATACAAATATACTGATAAAACAAAATGGTACAAATAAAGTGCAGCACATGCAAAGTATGCAATGACTGTGGGGATCATTAACAAAGCTCTAACGTTCAGTGTATATAAAACAGCCAATACAAAGACGGCATAAACTCCTCATACTTATTAAAAGATGTAATAACAGAAGAAAACAAGGGATTTCATTTGGAAAATGTAAAGCATTTAATTTTAAATAATAAAGTAATTATATTGCAATCTTATGACTTGTTTGCATTTGCTTGTTTTGTTTTTTAAGGATTCAAAAAACCCCCTCAAATTATGGATATATGGTATTCAAAATTACACTTCCCACTAATAACATAATATTTTATTGCTATTATTGTTCGATAAATAATGTTTTATATTATAATGTTAGAGTAATTGGTATTGAGAAACAGTATGTTAATGACAGAGATTTATCAATGACTTAAGTGCAGGTTACATAGTTACTCCAGTAGGTGGCGGCAAGAGACTGACCTTAAGTTTGCAATCCATTCATTAAAAAAACAAACTCTGATTTATACTGGAACGAAGCAAGGTTGCAAGGTATATGATTGACCTGAAGAATGAAAGCTGTATTATATACTTTGGAAATATATGAGCAATATCATGCTCATAGCCAAGCAGAATGCTTGTCCTGAGAGTGAGTGAGTCTCTGTTCAGCTTTACAGAACGAGCTCCAGCACATCAAGCAGGCAAAGCACAATAATTCAGACTAATATATATATATATATATATATATATATATATATATATATATATATATATATATATATATATATATATATATATATATATATATATTTTAGACGTTAAATGTAGTTCCCTTTCGAAAGGGAACTCACACTGCATCAATGACGCTATGGGGAACGCCTCCGCGTTCCGGTGTCTGAAAAGCTTATCCAATCACAGCAATTGTATTTACAGCCTATGACGTTACTACTAGTGCCACGCGGAAGTATAAAAGGGGTGTCTAGAGAACATGTCATCCTCTTTTCGTCTTCAGGGACAGTCTTGTTTGAACTGCGATCACTTGGAAAACATTCAAGGTAAAGAAAATTATTGCTGACAAACGTTTCAAGAAGTGTGTGGATCCGTGTCCCAGGTTTTGGACACCAGGATGATGCAACGGCAGCCACAGTGCAACGGCGCCAGTGCGCTCAACACACCCCAGCTATACACTGTTAGACTTTTCTGTAATTTCTACAGTTATTTACTTTAAATCCCCCAGTATTATACTGCTATTTCTCTTTACAGTAAATAACTGTGATTCCCACTGCATCATGGGAATTTTCTGTGACGTCTAACACCACATACAGAGACTTACTGTATTTTTTAAATTTGCTGTATACTACTGTATTTGACGTAACTGCCTCTCTGGCTGGCACCATTCCACCGTGCTTTTTATTTCCTAATTTTTGCCTTACACCGCGTGTCTACAACGCTATAATAGCCAGAGGCTGTCTATATTGGACACATCGAAGCGACCGGACCTTTAATACAAAATGCAAACCTGTTTGTCCCTTGTCAGAAATAGCGCGAGCGCTTGGACTCGTATCGGACTACGTCAGAAATATAACGGCCGCGGCGCATCACTGTCTGGGATTTGTCGTGTCGCGTCAGAGCATCCAGTGTAGGTAATGGGGTCTGTGTTTTGTTGGATCGCGACGTTCGTGTCTGGCCCGGGGAAGAGACGGAATTCACTTCACCGAGAGAGAGATCAGCAAGCAAGGTAAAAAAAAAAAAAAAACCTTCTGTGTGTGTTGACAGGATTGTGCCCAGTTTAACCTATGTTATAACGTTAACGTTAGCCTAACGTTACTCGTCGTCAACATGGCGGTAACGAACTTTACCATGGTAAACTGAGCTAACGTTTCATTTTACACACTTTGTTAGATTGAATTGTCGAGTTAAAATATGCCAACGAGCAACGCGTTTACAACAATAAATGTGAATAAACTAATGTGAAATTCTGTTTATAGCCTAATGTTGGCCTACTGATGAGAACCTTTATAGTTTTAGCATTATTTTTCAAACTATACCATACTATAGTTTTTTTTATGGAATTTAATATACTTCCATTTTTGTGTTTAAAGGCAACTGCAACAAAGCGCCAATTCGCGCCAGTGACTTCTAGCAAGATTCCAGAGGTAGGCAGCCCATTTGTGATATATTTTGAGATAAGTTTGCTGAAATGATTAGCATACGCTATGTGAAAATTGCTTTGAGCCACTGGTGCAGACTAGGTAGCTTACAATATCTTATAAAATCTCTATAAACTTTATATCAAATAAGTGACCTTTGCATTATGTCTAACTTTATTACACAGCAAATGAACCAATCAGACGATGGACCGTCTTTGTTCAGTCTCACCAGATTAAATGTATCCAGGTAAACACTGCAGTTAAACTCTCACTTTCATTCATACCAAATCTAGCATTCTAAACAACTTAAGTTGATATTTTTGCATTATTTTGATATTTTATTAGCCAGAAGACTCTACCATTGCAGTCCCACCTGACTAGGAAGGTCCTAATATCAGCGCACAGGTGGGTTAACTACTGTAGGAAGGAGAACGATCATCACACAGTGATTTCTTGCATGTATCTTACTGTGTATTTGTCTCAAACAGGTACTCCTTCACTGCAGACAAGCTAAAATGGGCTAAAATCATCGATTTCAGTCGTTTTTTCTATGGATCTCAGCATTTTTGGACAGAATTTAGGATTTGTAAGTATTAAAATTTAATCTGGCATAATTTAATTTAGTTCTTTTGTATGCTATTTATTGACAAAAGCTGTTTACAAATATATATTCTTAAGTTTTTGTTTATGTGAAAATAATAATAAAAATTAACAAAAAAGGAGGTTAAAAATAATGTGACACTAATATTCTCTCTCTCTCTCTCTCTCTCTCTCTCTCTCTCTCATATAGTTTTGGAACCGGGATCTCCTCTGAAGGACTGAGTACATTTGTGTTTGTGGACACGCATGCAGACCAGGGAACATTCTGATGTTGTCAATCAAGTTCTGAACAGGAACCAATCTTTGGAGAAGTTCATTTATTCACAAAGGTGGACAAAAACATTGTGTTGGCTTTTTAAAGATTATTTTGATTTTTACTCCTATGCTGTAGAAAAGATGGAGTAGACAGTCAGACATTGATAATAATAAGAAATGTTTCTTGAGCATCAAAGAGACTTCTTTCAAAGACATTAATACACTTAAATACTTCTTTTGGCCACCAGTGTACATGAATCCAACACATTTTTGGAAATAAGTGAAATTATTTTTAAGGTGTGTCTTGTATTGTGAAAAGAACTGTGTTTTGTCCTGTTTTGGACATTTCCTTTTTGAATGCTTAAAAATTTATTTATATTCTGCAGTTTTATGAATGTAATGGTTGATATTTCATTATAATACTTGTATAAGCTAAACAACCAATGACTCTACATTCATTTAGTCAAATGCTAATGTTTTGTTTATGGTTTTATGTATGTTTTCAAAAATGTTTGCAGTGAAGGACAGCACATAATGTGTTAATTTAACACGTTTACACATCTTTGTGCTAACCTCTCTGACATATTTACTTTGTTAAAATCATTAACACAATGAATGAGTTAAAATTAACACAAAAAAATGTTGTCTCTAAACTCACCCATTAATGTGTAAAAATTTCACTCATCATTTCCAGCATTGGCATGTTTATTTTGTGATATATACGAAATGTTTTAAATAAAAAAATGGTATTTTGTGATAACTTTGTCTAATTGGTTTGTATGAAAGTAGTACTTATGTAGGATAAAAATAAAATTAATCATATATCAAAATTATCAAATCTAATTTATATTTAGTACAAATAAAAATAATTACAGTAGTGTACTGATTAGCTTCGTTTTTACAGTAATGCACTGTACTGATTAGCTTCGTTTTTACAGTAATGCACTGTATTTACACAAAACTGAAATATGGTTTGGTACTGTAACTCTGAATTACAGTAACTTACTGGCAACAGTGTTGCCAGTAAGTTACTGTAAAAAACCCTTGAAAAGTCTAACAGTGTAGGTGGAGAGGAGAGAGTGAAAGAGCCAATTCAATGTAAGGGCCATGATTGGCAAGGGCCAATGGGAATGTGGCAAGGACACCGGGGTTACACCCCTACTCTTTTACAAGAAGTGCCATGGGATTTTTAATGACCACAGAGAGTCAGGACCTCGGTTTAACGTCTCATCCAAAGGACGGTGCTCTTTGACAGTATAGTGTCCCCATCACTTTACTGGGGCATTAGGACACACACAGACCACAGGGTGAGCGCCCCCTACTGGCCTCACTAACACCTCTTCCAGCAGCAACCTGGTTTTCTCAGGAGGACTCCCATCCAGGAACTAACCAGGCTCAACCCTGCTTAGCTTCAGTGGGCAACCAGTCTTGGGCTACAGGGTGATATGGCTGCTGGATTAGGGTGAAGAAGAGGTACTACCTGAACCCTCACAGCAGTGGCGTGCACAGACCTCTTCAGGGGCAGGGGCGGAAGGACCAAAAAGGGCACTTAAAAAAAAAAAAAAAACATTTATTTTTAAAATAAATCATTTAAAGCAGTACCCGTCTATCTGTTGTGTTTTATATATTTTAATGACTTCCTCACAATTATTTGGAATATCTCACTCGATGGAGAGCAGCAGTCAGAGAGCCTCTCTCGGAAATGATGATAATATAACTAAATATTATTTACTTTACCAAACAAAACAGAGAATCAAGTCGGTAATTATGAGGAATTCATGTTTAGTTATGTTGATGTTATAAATTGTAGGCCTATGTATTCAATAAAGTGTTAGCTATCATGAAATCAGTAACACTTTACAATAAGGTTTCATTAGTTACATTTATTAACATGAACTAATAATGAACTGCACTTCTACACAATTTATTAATCTTAGTTAATATTAATTTCAGCATTTACTAAAAAATTATTAAAATCAAAAGTTGTATTTGTTAACATCAGTTAATGCACTGACTGTGACATAACATGAACAAACAATTAAAAGTTGTATTATTATTAACTAAGATTAACAAATAGGCCTATACAGTAGCCTAACAAATGTTTAGTTTAGTTTCAGACACAGTTGAGCTAACAAACAACAGCACAGTCTGAGGTGTAGGCTGAAGCTCTTGCTTATAATGCCTACCTTTTTAAAACATATCATATTTTAATAAAAAATAAAAATAATTATTGTCTTACATCATTATAATGTTGACAAACAAATATAAACAGAATACAAAAACATTAGTATTTCCTACTATGCAATACCATTGCACAATCCAAATACAACAAAAGCAGCTTGTTAATTTATCATTCTTTAAATGGTTTCATATAGTTTCAGTGCATTATTTTTTAAATAGTTTCTTTAACTTATTAAGTGCCCCACATATTTTTAGTTCCTCATGACAGCTATTCCATAGATTTACAACTTTAACTGAAATACAATGGTATTTTGCATTGGCCCTATGTTCTTTTTGAATTGTACAAGTTCCCCTTAAGTCATGTTGGCATTCTCTTTCTGTGAACAACCCTTGGATACTTTCTGGCAATTGATGATGTTTTACTTTGTACATGATCTGTAATGTTTTTAGTTGTTTTGCATGATTAGTTAATGTTAGTTAATATGAATACTAAACAAATAAACCTCATTGTAAAGTGTACTATGAAATCAAAGATATAAATTCCTTACAATTTAGAGCTGTACATGGACTTTTCCTTGGACATGAAATTTCCTTTCACTAGATGCATGCCATTTCCCCAAGCTAATAACACTTGCTATGGCCTGGACAAAAACGAATGACATTGTCAGACTCAGAATGCGGCTGAAATTGAGTTATACTTTTATGATTGTTAAGCATAACTCACATGCTGCCGCAACTTTTACAGTAGCATGGTAGGATAAATGTAACTTTTCCGTATTAGCTTAAAGTAACAACATGTAACTTTTCAACCTTCATAATATATTTTCAAGACCCTTGTGATAGTACATCGACTTACAATAGGTTGAATGAGACGTCTGGCAGAGCCTGACGGGGTCTGTATCGCTTTTACTGGCACTATGTAACTTCGCGGTGCGGGTAGTAACCAGCGCTCAAAAAGAACTACAAAATTCGACTGCTTTACGGCATACGTCACTTCGCCCACCACTTCCTCAAATGTGACCAACCAGCGCGTTTGTTTTCGTGCGTCTGTTTTCGTCATGGCTGAAGCAGCAGCGAAACGTAAGAAGTCCAAGGTTTTGTCGGAGTAGAGTCGGAAGAGGAAAAGGGAGAGTGATAAACTGAAAGGCAGGACGAGGATCAATATGGGTGTATATCACCGATGCTGACTTGGCCGTCATGCTGTTGAACTAGTAAGTAACTGTAAATTGCTTGCATACTATCTTTAGTTTTTCTAATCTGTTGTCTGCCTGGCTACGTTACGGAAACTATCTGGTCCTCCATTTATTTATCTTCATGAATCAGCTAGTAGATGAGCGAATTATCAATCTGGTAGCTAGTAAACACTAACATGGTAGTTTTAGATGGTTAGGATGCTGTCACTATCATTCTCGTTCAGATTTGAGCATTGCAATCGACATGCAAATCGCAAATGTTGAGTTAAAATGTTTAGTCTACTAAACATGTATAAATTATGAAAGGGGGAAGATTAATAATATTATCATGGCCCATATGAAAAAAACCTGCATGCTTCATATACAGTAACCGTAAATCATTTTACGACAGCGGTAATGGACAATTCCGCCTCCAACCTGTAGGGCGACCGCAGAGGAAAAGTTCCATGTTGTTGCTTTAATATTACCTGCTGCCCGTGCAGTTTGAAGACTCGCGGTGAACTGCTGCGTACATAGCGCTGAAAAAAAAGAACTCCGCCTACTGCCACTTCACCTCCGCCAAATGCTTCCGCCAAAAAAATAATAATATTTAATATTTGTTTGTATTATTATTATTGTTCGTGGCAATGGTGTATAAGTGTATTGTTATTTATTATAATATTTATTTTAATAATAATTATTATTTACATTTATCAGAGAGGGGCACAATACATTTTGAGACAAAAGGGGCAGGGGCTTGAGTCCCCCCCCCCCCCCCCCCCCTGTGCACGCCACTGCCTCACAGCCTCCCTGCCCCACGGATGTAGAGCTGTTGGGTGTTATATGTTCCTTTCTGATCATAATTCCCCAGCTCCCGTGAGCCTTCCATTCCTTCCTGATCTAGGCAATGAGATCAAGAAGGCATGATAGAACTTGTATTAAGCACAAATCCATCGCCGTCAAACTATGCTGATGTTGAGGGGATGTGTGAACATGGGTTTGTGTCGATGCCCCCAATCAACGAGACGTTCGCTAACTATGTTGTCGATGGAAAGGCATCGGCACTGAGAGCTCTGGCCCTGCCTTCCAAGCCACTCAAGATGACATATCGCATGAATGGCAGGGCATACGCAGCGGAGGCTCAGGCTGGGGCTGCTATGCGCACTATGTCTGTGTTGCAAGCGTACCAGGCTGACCTGCTGAATGATTTGGACCAGGGTCAGGGTCTTTCCCCTGATGCAGTGGAAGAGCTGCGGTGCACCACAGATCTGCACCGCACAGACAAACCGCTGCCACGATCGGAAGGTCAATGGCCAACTTTGGATTTCCAGGGTACCATCTGAGCCAAATTTAGGCTAAAATCGGAAGTCTTTGAAAGTTAGTTTGATATGATTCATGACAGCCGATTAATGACCATTGCAATCATTTTTTTATCTCCGACGTAATTCTGGCAGTGTCAGAAGATTTGACTCACAGTCCTGCAGTGACTCCTCCTGAGACGACCGTCAAATTGTCTAAGTTTTTCAAGACAAGCCGTGACCAAAATTAACATTAGAGATTTCTTTATAGCCACTATTTCAATCCTGCGTGCAATGCAGCTCACATCACCGAATGTGTTATTGATTGATGATGTAAGAATCCGGACAAGTTTTCTTGTGGGCGTCCATTTTTAACATGTCTTGACTGTCGTACAGTCTGACACTAATGACAACTGAGATCTTACAATGTGGCTTACAGCGATCGAGGATCATGTTCGTACAGTCTAAAAAGCAATAATCGTAAAGGACAATAATAAATCGCACAGTGCGCACCCAGCTTAAGACACAACATGATTAAATGTAATAATTTGACATAATAAATGAGGCAGAGTCTACATAAATAGGTAAGACAAAATTGCCCCTATAAAAGGTAAAACCTTTTAAACCTATTGGAAAACTTATATCTGTCACTGCTGTGAATCACTCCTATAATCAGTTGCATATCTGTTGCTGATTGCAAGAATGTACAAATCAGTATGTGAGATAACAATGACAATATAGATAGAGATTAATAGGATATAAGTAAACAGAATTCCAAACATAGGCCTAACTAAAAATGAAAGTAAAGTGAATAATCATTAACTGATTTTCATCACAAAAATTGCCACAACCACAGCATTCATTAACAAAAACTCATCTAAATATCCAACATAACTGCACATTTATCATTAACATAAACTACCAACATCTTTCCCTAAACTGGAAAACATATAAAATAACTTAATCCCTATATTTACTCTCCTAATGCAGTCCTTTGCAAAGAGAACTACACATGACCTCCATGTCCTGTCAAGATTAGCTTAATCCTGATCAACCCTTTCATCAATGTCTTCAGGATTGCTGACTTTACTAAAGACAGGCAAGTGTGCTTGATCTAAACCGAGGATGGGCAACTACGATCCTGGAAGGGCCACTGTCCACTGTATTGAATCAACATCTCTTTCAAATCTCCAGCAATTAATGTTTTTTTTGTTTTGTTTTTTTCATCCATAAATCAATGGTGATGATATTGAGTCAATGTTACAATGTGATGTTGGTTCAACACCATGCTTGCACTCAACAATTACAACTGAAACACAACAATTACAAATGACTTAAAGCCACACAGCATGAAATCAACTGCAAATAAAATAATATTTTTTTTTTTTTTTTTTTTTGAGAATTAACAGAGGTGTAGTAGTTGATGTTTTAAAATGTTTGGTCACCATTGTTGTGATCAGTGTTTGCTTTAGTTGGATAGTTTGACTCTTGGCTTTTATGTGTGTTTCTGGTCTTTGTAGCAGTGTTTACCAAAACATTATTTGTTGCAAAGAAAGGCAAAAACAAGGATAATCAGGTAAAACAGTTTTCAGCATAATTAGTTTACTAATTTTCCGTCTCAACAAAAGTGAATATTGTTTTCTTGCAACAGATCAAATGTTCAGAAAATATGTATTTTTAAATACGTATAATAGTAGTTTTTTTTTTTTTTTTAAGACACACAGACATCAAGAATCAGCATACGAATCTCAACAATGGTGATGTGCATGACAATGCATGCTGGTTTTATACTATGGTGGCTCCCAACATGCATTGCAGCATGAAGCATGTCACCATTGTTGAGATTCATGTGCTGATTCTTGATGTGTATCTAAATATATTTTTCTATTAATGTATTTTAAATATCAAAATTCAGAATGTCTGATCTGTGGCAAGTAAGTATTGTTTGTGAATGTAACTTTTTAGTAACAAATTTCCACTTTTGGTAAGTGGTAAAATTAGTGAATTATGATGCTGAAACCTATTTCAAATGATTATATTTGTTTCTGGCTTTCTTTGCAATAAATTATGTGTTTCAGCACACACTGTTGCAAAGATCACACACGAGTGATGAGTCATTCATGAACGACCTGTTCATTGCGTTTGTCACGTGACAAATGAGTGAAAGACTCGGAAGGTAAAGTAATTATTTATGTTCCCTGTAAATAATTTTTGACTGCATTATAATGATTTCTTAATTCAGAATATGATCAAGATTGCGTAAGTGGATGTGTTCAGGGAATTTGTCTGTTAAAAGTATAACATTTAAACCTCTATAAATGAACAGAATTACTCGAAAATAGATTTGTTCATTTTGATGAACGAGATCAAACAAGAGAGTCAGTAAAATGATCCGAACTTCCCATCACTATCACACACTCACATAAAAGCCAAGAGTCAAACTGGCCAACTAAAGGAAATACTGATCACCATAATGGTGACCAAACATTTTCAGTAAAACATCAACATTTAAACCTCTGTTAGTTGTCAAAAAGACCTTCTGCTGAGATCTTGAGAGATTTGTTGTCTTTTATTTGCAGTTGATTTCAGGCTGTGTGGCTTTACAGTTATAGTTGTTGTGTTTCATTTTCTGAGTGCGCAAACATGATGTTGAACCAACATCATATTGTAACAATGATTCAGTGCCATTACCATTGATTTTTGGATGAAATCTTCAAAAAAAAAAAAAAAAACTGCATTAATTGTGGGAGCAAAAGTGATGTTGAGTCAAAAATGTACACATTAACATTGATTTAACATTGTTTTGATGGTCGCTATCTATCTGGGACCCTCATCAAACACACCTGAACCAGCTAATCAATGTCTTCAGGATTACTAGAAAGCTAAAGACAGGAGAGTTTATCAGGGTTGGGCTAAACTCTGCAGGACAGTGGCCCTCCAGGACCGTTTTTGCCCATCCCTGATCTAATAGAGCACTATCAGTGTTTTACTGCATCCGTCAAAGGTCTTAAAACTGGAAAATGTGTGAAGTGCCGAATTTTTGTGATGAATATCAGTTAATGATTATTCACTTCACTTTCATTTTTAGTTAGGCCTATATGTTTGAAATTCTGTTTACTTATATCCTATAAAGGGCTATCTCTATTTTTATTGCATCAGTCAAAGGTCTTGAAACTGAATTATATGGTAACCACCAGCAGGGTGTTAAAAGTAACACTGAAGCAGTGTTAGAGTTAATAAGATAATTAAGTGATTAATTGAGCGATGATTGAACATTGAAGACACCTGATGATAACAAGCAGAATCACTGAAGAAAAGAGAAACACAAGAAGATATCAACTGACTTCAACTGAAGATAAAAGACGACATTAAACCTGTGAAGATCTCACTAGAGGAGGGTTAAACAACTCCACAAACAGCATTACCAGCTTCACTTATTACCAACCAGATATTGAGAATTAATAGAGGTGTAGATGTTGATGTTTTATTGGAAATAATAGGTTTTTTAAAGTCACCATTGTGGTGATCAGTGTTTCCTTTAGTTGGGCAGTTTGACTCGTGGACTTTTATATGCAAGTTTGAGGTCTGAGCATATAAACCCAGCAGGTAAAAAATAAAGCACCCGTTTCAATAAAAGGATATATTAAAGTTTAAATAGCCTACTTTTACATTTTTGCTGTTGTTCTAACATGATTTTCGCCATTAGGCTTCTGCAGCAAAAAAAAAACAAAAGCTCCAGCTGCTTGAATCCCAGTGCAGGAGCTGTAGGTTACCACAGAAACGTAAGTGGTTAGTTGATTGCTGTGGTGACTCGTGACACTCGCGAACAGCACTGAACATGCACTTTTGCCGGTACAATTTTTTTATCATTTGTTGGTAAAGGGTGAGAGACCTTGCGACCCTACATGATTTTTGCCAAAGAGCCAGGTGTGGCTCACGAGCCATAGGTTCCCAACCACTGGTGTACACGAGTCAACAGATTATATTATGTGACCATTTCGTGCGCTGGTCTGGTCTGACAGCGTGTGGGGCGTGGCATCACGATGGTGGCTCTCCATCGTGATATTGGTCAGCCATCGGCACAACCCTATGTCACCCTGATGGTGTTTTGTATTTGTGTGTATGACACTGTGCACCTTCATTATATTAATATGTTTCTCAGCTTGTGGAGAACTAATGGTGGTGAACTTTTTATATTACAAAGGTATAAAGCAGATTTTAATACTTTAGTGAAATTGAATGATGCCGTTTAATGGTTAATGAAATATAAGGCTTGTCCCGTAAAAACTAAAAGGTTACTATTGTATTTTTTTATGGTGAAGTACTGGGAACCAAAGCTGATGTTTTTTCAACGCACATTTAAGTCCTGCTAATGTTTATTTATTTATTTTTTTGCCATAAATTTAAGTCCAATACAAAGTAAGGTTGCTACCATATTTTTTTACAGTAGAATACTGGAAACCAAGCTGACGTTTTTTTACCATAAATTTCACCGTTTTTTTTTTTTTTTTTTTTTTTTACATTGTGGTTTGTTTGTTTTTTTGCCCATAAATTTAAGTCCTGTAAAACATAAAAGGTTGCCACCATATTTTTTACAGTAAAATACTGGCAACCACAGCTGCCGGTTTTTACCGTAAATTTCACTGTTTTTTTTAACAGTTTGTGTGTGCAGTACCATCTTTTTTTGATGAATATCATTTAAATATTACTTGCATTTTATTTAGGCCTGTTTATGGTTTGGAGCATGGCTCTCTTTACTTAAATCCTATAAAGGGCTATCTGTATTTTCATTGTATCAATCAAATCTCAGAAACTGAAAACAGAGAGAAACTGGGTAAGGTACTAACCCTGAACCTACCCCTAAACCCAACCTTAACCCATGTAGTTACCTTATTTTACCCAGTAATTTCGTAGGTAAGTACACAGTAAGTACACACAAGTTAATGTACTATAAAATAAAGTCCTAAAATTCAATTGAGTTTTCAATATTTGTTGGATGAACTTCAAAGTACTCAAGGAAGGAGGTTAATTGTGAGCATTTCTTTAAGTTTCTTTTCATTTTCACTTTCTTAATGAGAACAATGAGAACAAATGTCCTTTCTTGTGTAATGTAGGGTAATTTCTTATCATACGGCACACATTTTCCCAGAATTTGCACACACACACAACAAAATCCCCAGTGTTAAATTAACACTCCTCATATGTGTCCACACAGAGTGTTAAAAGTAACTTTATTACTTCATTATTGAAGACACCTGATGATAACAAACCAAGGCAAGTCACCTTTATTTATATAGCACTTTTTACGCTTAAAAACAAAACAAAAAAAAAACCTTGGGAGAAACACAGCCTCATTTCATTGATGGTAAATTCACTTCGACTCATGTTTAAAAGATTAAACCTAACATTAAAATACTTATGCTTAGTAAAATCTTATTTTATATAATCACTATTTTTTATGTTTAATTTATCAGCAATGCTTCTTATTTCTTAAACTCATTTGTACCATTTCAATATCACACAGACATTATGGATGGATGCCATGCAATCTGAAAGCAAAGCCTCTGCCATATCTCTTCTGATCATAAATTCAACGACCTGGGGTCGTTAACCAGATAGAGACAAAAAAGACATCCTGGAAAAACATTCATTCACAACATAGGGGGTCATAAACACACAAACACTCCGGAAACGGAAGGTCAAAAGGTCACAAACACACACCTGTTGCTCAAAAAATGTCATAAATATAGGGGAATAAATCATTTTTGATATTGTGTATCTTGTATAGACTACTGACTAGTCTTGTCCTGTCTCAGAAGAGTGAACTAAAACCTACAGAGCAGAGCGCCAAATAACAACTGAAGAGGGCAAGCTGTTTTAGGTAAAACAATTATATTTTATCCTTAATCCTAATTATATTTCATCCTGCATTTTTTTATTGGTAACAAGTGTATCCAAGTTTATCTTGAAAATAGCATCTGCTAAATGCATTCAATGTAAACTTATCTACGTGAGCTGTTTATATTATATTGTGTGATGTGTGAAGATTCTCTTTTATCGTGGTCTAGAGTTATTCTAGTTACATCCAGTGCACCAAACTTTAATGTTAGCTACTAGACATAATAATGCTAAACATTTTGAAGAGAGTTTATTTTTTATTTTTTTAACAAGACCCTTTTTAAATATGATATCCTTTAAATATGACTTTGTACAGGTCCATTTCAATTCCAATAACTGTTCTCAAGAATGTCCAACACCGCACCAGCAGGACCATCTGTGCCTGTTAATGTTCAGCGGGTGCTGAGAGAGGTGCTTCAGAAAAGCCAAACAAAAGCACTTGGGGTGAGACACTTTTCAAAAACCCTAACAATTTTATACAGTATGTGTATCTAAAAATGAGTTATTAACAAATGCACAGACATTTAATGGGGTCAGCCCTATGTTCCCACATTTTTAAGATTTTTTTTATTTATTTTTTATGATTTGTCTAAACCCCAGTTACGGGTAGGTTTAGGGGTGGGGTCAGGGGTAGGCCATTTGTGGGAACATAGGGCTGTGGGAGCATAGACATGATCCCAATTTAATAAAGACGGTTGACGGTTGACTTGTTCCCATGGTGACAAAACAAAACAATTTGAGACTTGCCTTAAAAAATTATACAAGGTTTATAATTTATACATTTATACTGCTGACAACTGTCATGCACTGTATATCCCTGTTTTAAATACACTTTGATACTTTTTTACTTGGTATAAAAAAAAAGACTTGTTGTGTTGTTCTTGTTCTACATAGACTGTCCAGTTAATGATAGGTTTGCTGACTTTCCTGTTTGGCACTGTTTTAACATCGAATGGAAGCTCTGTCGCTGTCTTTAGTGGTGTTTATTACTGGTCATCTCTCATCGTAAGTCTATTTACAGTTGTATAATTGTATTGTGTCATATATATTCATGTCTAATATATATAAGCTAAATGTTCTAATGGAAGCCTCATTTTTGCCGTTCTCCTCTCAGTACATCATTACTGGCTCACTTTGCATTGCAGCAGAAAACAAACTTAATTCAACATCTAGTGTGTGTTTGGTATGTGTAATTTGTTTTTACCATGTTCCATACTCTTTGTCATTTTCTGCTTTAAGGAAAACTAAAGTTGTTTATGTATTACCTGTCCATTACCTGTCCCCCCCTTGTCTTTAGATGAGAGGTTCATATGGAATGAATACTACCAGTGCTGTGACCGCAGGGATTGCCATGATTATAATTTTAGTGGATGTGGCTATAGAGACAAGCAGTCAACTTTCTGTATGTTACTTACTTCGCTACTCAATTTGATGTATTCTTTTTTCTTTCTTTTTTTTTATAATGTCAATGTGTGGTTACTGGATCTGTCTAAGTAATGCTACAATTACATTTTCAACTATTTCCATTTTATGTCCACTCTTTTGCCCACCATTTCAGAATTAGCAGTTTAAAGTGGCTACTACAGCTGTGTCTACTATTATTTTATACCACAATTATTGGTTTTAGCAAAGATTGCTAGACCTAGAATTTTGACATAGATTATACGGTTCATACTAGACTACTGTATAATTGTAATTTATGTAGTTGTTTTTATTTGTGTCAATGACTTATAATTATTTTTAAATGATTTTAATTATAATCTTTTTCTGAAACTTTCCAAGGGCATTGTTGGCGTATTGTTCGTGTTCACCCTTCTTGAGTTTGTGGTTTCTATATATCTGTCAGCATCCACCTGCAATGCCAATGGCTGCTGTACCCCTCAGGTGAGTAGTGTGGTAATAAATAGCATATTAGTAGTATGATAAAAAGGTTTCTACATTGGTGCATGGGTACGTTAACATGACAACGCAGTTAAAAAAAAAACGAAAAGTTTTTTTCTTTGTACAGATGACAACGCTGTCAAAACAATCCCCATTTACAAGGATCCGCGAAAACAACCTAAAACGCTGTATTATGCTGCTAGGTCAGTAGTTGGCGATGCAATTTTTTAAACAAACACTACGCTCCTGCGCACATACACAATCTTTCACAGAGCACGCACGCCAAACGCGCATGCCTATAGACTGAACATGTAATACACGTCACCGTTTTCAAAAATCCGCGATTTTGTTGTTTACACGGAGATGATAATAGTCTATTTTCAAAAACTTGCACTTTGAATACCGTTTCAAAAGATTGTGTTCTAAGGCCTCCAAAATGCTGTTGTTGTGTAAATGAACGGCCAAAACGCATAAAAAGATTTCAGTTTTTAGTTAAAAATGGTGTCTTGTAAACAGCACCTCGGTTCCCTTTTAGTCGGTCACGTTCAATGTACCAACGTGAGAGCCCCAATCATCTTTGAGTGTAAACAGAATGAGCCAATGCAAATTGGCGTGTAAGATTTGCATCTCGCGCTCTGCCCGACAGCGCAGGTATAAATAAGGAAGCGGATGCAAGCACCACTTCAACTGTATGCAGTCTCTGAGAGTGGTAAATTCAACGAGTGTATCGAGCGCTCCTCAGGAAGAAGCCTCTCTAGGTGTTGGTGTGACAGTGCGCACAGCAGTGGTCGCGAGCTCACAGCTCTCAACAACTGTTTTCACAACACTTTGGTTGTTTCGAGGGTGTCTTCAAAGAGATCGCTGTTTTAATAACAGCTGAGTGAGTGCTCACTGTAGCAGGCTGCACCATTCCCTGCCAGTGTTGCCGCGGCTATTTCCCCAGTGTGCTTCAGCACTAAGAGAGAGCTAATTCCTGAAAGAGCAATCACAGGTGTAACTGTATCTCTTTCAACATGTCATTTCACCTGTGTGTTTCGGGATGTGGTCGTTTCCTGGCGCAGGCTGACAGTCACAATCACTATCACGTGCCTAGGCATTCAGCACGCTCTCATGTTCCCACTGTGGGTGATGTAGAGTCCCCTTACCAATGCCTCAATTTATTTCCTCTTCTGGCCATCCCCAGAAAGGGCTTCTTTAACGAATAGCCAAGGTGATTAGAGGATCACAGAGAGGGCTTCCCCCACCTGGTACCCAATCCCTGTGGGCCCCTCACTCCTCTCAAACACTGCAAGCTGTGGAGCTTCTGGCTGATCATACTGGCTCCTTCCATGAGCGGCCAAGTGGCCTTCTTCCCTGAAGTGCGTGAGGAGGTTACCAGGTCGTGGACGGCACCTTTTTCTGCCCGAAACTACCCTTTTTCCCCCCTCACTACCCTTGACGGTGGAGTGGCCAAGGGATACGTGGGTATTCCTCCGGTTAAGCGGTCTGTCGTGATGCAACTGTGTCCAGCGACCGCCACTTCCTGGAGGGATAATCCACGCCATCCATCCAAGGCCTGTAAGTTCTCGTCCGTTCTCAAGGGCAAGGCTTACAGAGCATGTGGACAGGCTGCTTCCTCCCTGCATGCCATGGTACTGCTTCAGGTCCATCAGGCCAAAGCACTCATGGACATGCACAACGGTAGCCCTGACCGTGAGCTCATGGGTGAGCTCCGTGCGGCAAATGACCTCACTCTCCGGGCGACAAATGTTCCTGCACGTTCAGTTGGTCAGGTGGTGTCCACAATTGTGGTCCAGAAGCGCCATCTCTAGCTGAACCTGGCAGACATGAGGGAGATCAACAAGTATCGGTTCCTGGACTCCCCTATTTCCCAGGCCGGCCTCTTCAGCGAACTTTGCCCAGCAGTTCTCTACCACTCAGAGACAGACGGCTCTGATCCGGCACATCCTGCCATGCACCCGCCTGCCGGTCGTAGATCCTCCGCTTGCTAGTCGCCGAGGATGTCCTCCTGCCGCTGCCTCTGCTCCCGCTAGACCTCCTTCACCCTGGCATCAGCGTGGAGTTGGCCGCAGGAAGGTCGCCCAGCCCGACCCAGCCTCTGCCAAACCAGGTGGCAAATGTAAGTACAAGCGGCCCTGAGACGGGCGACCCAGGGATGGAGGAAGTAGCTCTTCAGGAGATGGTGACCGGAAGTGACTCACAGATGAGCGTGCTTGGTCAGTGTTTAACTGCTTGAATACACTCAAGAGCAGGACAGCGACCCCACTGAAACATTTTCAGAGGCTCCTGGGGCATATGGTATCCACAGCTGCAGTAACGGCACTCGGATTGCTTCATATGAGGCCGCTTCAGCACTGGCTTCACGGCAGAGTCCTGAGATGGGCGTGGTAGAGCGGCACGCTCCGTGTGACAATCACCCCGGCCTTCTGCCAAACCTTGAGCCCGTGGTCAGACCCTTCGTTTCTACGGACGGGAGTTCCCTGATGTGACCCCGATATGTCGGCTTGCTGCGCCATTCCCCTCCTATGGACTGGATATGTGCGCTACCTTTGCTCCAGGTGAGTTCCCCGTCTAGGCGAACACTGTTGATTCCCTCCAGATGTGGCGGAGCATCCGGCGCCAGGCCTAACACTCATATGCATTAGTGGAAAGGCTGGGTCCCATATGTTGTTATCCCTACAGCGATCCCATATGTGAATTCTTCCATGATACGGCTCCCTTGCGCTTCCACTGGGCGCTGGAGGGTAGCAGCAATCCCTTGCTTGCGATCCCAATACGTCGTCGTTGGTACGTAGATCGTGACCAACTGAAAGTGAACGTCTTGGTTATGTATGTAACCTTCTTTCCCTGAAGGAGGGAACGGAGACGAATGTCCCATCACCACCATTGCTGGACCAGCACTGAACACCGGGTCTCTGCATGGCTCCTCAGCGAAAAACAACTGGTGCTTGCATCCACTTCCTTATTTATACCTGCGCTGCGGGGCGGAGCGCGAGATGCAAATCTTGCACGCCAATGTGAATTGGCTCGATCTGTTTATACTCGAAAAAGATTGGAGCTCTTTGACACGATCCCAATACGCCTGTACATCGTCGTACGTATCCGTTCCCTCCTACGAGGGTTACATACGTAACAGAGACGTTCTCCATCTTATAAACGAGGCATAATTAATGTCATTAACATATAAAGGGCACCAGTCAACATCCAGATCCTTTACTTGAGAACGGCTAGCAGCAAGAATTGCTTCGATTTCCAAATACCTGCAGTTCTCCGACTCTCTGCCACAAGAAAAAAAGTGTTAGTCTGCTTGGACCCTGATGTGGCACTAAGTACTTTTCCATGTCAACGATCATTTTTATAAATATGACTGTTGGCATGGATTTCAGTGTACGCACACTCTAGGATCAAATCTGTGCATAGGCAAATTAGGCATGTTTTATAAATGAGACTCAAGGACATTTCAGAAGGACATTTCTTTTCATCTAAAGTTTAGTGATAAAACTGGAACTGCAAGCATGCATCTGTGGCATCCTACAGTGTATATATTTGAATTTTGTGTATGGTGTGTCTGTTCCATGAGCAAGGAAGTTTGCCATGACCCAATTTGTTTGTTTGGCAGATATTTGTCATCAGCAACTCCTCCATGCCTCAGCAGCCAGCAGATATTCACCAACAGTGCAGAGACATAAAGGTGTGAATGAAGAGAACAGAGTCGTGGTCTAGAATTGCACTGTGATGCTTGTGTGGGATCTGTTGCCTCTCCCAATTATTTCCTGTCCCTTTACTATACTGTCCTTTAAATAAAAAAAAGTTCTGGCTATATTCCAGATTCTGTCCGTCAATGTTTGAACCGCAGCGATTATTATTATTACTAGTGCATGAGCTTCATTTATCTGAGAATCAAACTCATTTCAGCAGCATATAGATGAGAGAAGCTGCTGTGATTGTCTCTGAATAGGACTGGTCAGTGGACAGTGAGGAAGAACAAGGGAATGTGCTGGTATCTACTCACAGTGAGCGATTTTACTGGCTTTGTATTGGAAGTGACCACAGAAAAAGTCACATGACCATCTGTCTGCTCCTAAACATCAATGAAAACATGCAGAAAATCAAGTTTAACACACAGAACAGACATATCTCTCACTATACAATATGTAGAATAACACAAAAGCTTTCAGTACATCACATCATAGAACAAACAGTGAACGTAATGTTTGATGATTTAGTTGACTCGAGGAATGGACATGTTGACCATCTCATACGTCCCTTTATGTTCATTCTCATCTGTGACCTTCAGACAACAAGCAGTTAGAACTGCATGAATGACACTTTATTGAGTTTTAAAGACATTAATCAAATCTAAATCACTGCATTACTGAACTCACTGCTGTTGCTGAAGCACATAGTAAGCCCTTACTTGGGCTTCAATGCACATACCATGCTGCTGTCTAAAATTATGATAACATGGCAAGTGGTATTTTATTGATTCAGATTTAAGTCTATTTAAATATCACAAAATATCTCTCTCGCTCATAATTTTCATATTCTTTTAAACACAAACTGTGGCTTTTTTTTTTTTTTTTTACTTTATTTAATTAAAGTTTTTACACAGTTTAATTTAGTTTATTTCAGTTTAGCTGGTTTATGTCAAATTTATTTACTCTAGTATTTTAACTTAACTACTTAGTTAACGTCAGAGAAAGCAACAGATATGAGCTGCATTTTATTGATAATCAGCTAATTTCAAAATCAAAGACCTCAATAGAAGAGAGCGGCAACAGCTGTGTTATGATCATTTCGTTTCTTAACTTTTAATGATTGTGTGTTAAGCGACTATGACTTACTTTCACTTTGATTTGCAATAGTTTGCATGTTGGATCTATGAATGGATGCTCAGCTGCTCATCGGCAGTAGCGCCGTCATATCTGGCTATAACATGACATATAGGGCCCTATCTTGCACCCAGCGCAATTTACTTTGTACACCGACACATGTATCATTCCTATTTTTCACCCGACGCACAGCAGACTTTTCCCTCGGCAGACGCACGTCGGTAAATTAGGAAATGAACTTGCGGTCCCGGGGGTGGTTCAGCGAAAAGAGGAGGCGTTTTCCGGCGCAAACGTTCCCTGGTGCTATTTTGCAGTTTCAGAAAAAAATTCTGCCACAGACCAGGAAAAACCTAGTCTAAAGTCAGTGGCGCGTTGCTTGGCCATAATGTAGTGTGTGCACAACGTGCATACACTTCGATTATCTACTCTACACAGACACAGCAGTTACACAATACTAATACCGTCCCTTCGGATGAGACGTTAAACCGAGGTCCTGACTCTCTGTGGTCATTAAAAATTCCATGGCACTTCTCGTAAAGAGTAGGGGTGTAACCCCGGTGTCCTGGCCACATTCCACCCATTGGCCCTTACCAATCATGGCCTCCTAATAATCCCCTTCCATTGAATTGGCTCTATCACTCTCTCTCCTCTCCACCTATAGCTGATGTGTGGTGAGCGCACTGGCGCCGTTGTACTGTGGCTGCCGTCGCATCATCCAAGTGGATGCTGCACACTGGTGGTGGTTGAGGAGAGATCCCCTGATATGATTGTAAAGCGCTTTGGGTGTACAGTAGTACATATGAAAGCGCTATATAAATGCCTCATTCATTCATTCTAATACTAATAATGTAATACAATTTGGGGGGGTTTGTCCCATCCCCATACAATGTCACTTCTCTGTCTTTTACGGCCCTGAAAAGAACGTCGGTCTCCTCGGCTGTGAACCACTCCTGGCGTGCGTCTGGCAAATCCGCCGTTATAATAGCAATCCGCCATGGAAAAAGCGCGCCTGCTCTTAAAGGGAATGTGAGATGTCGCTCTGATTGGTTTATTTCACGATACGCCCAAACCACACCTATGAATAATGTAGTTACTTCAGACCAACCCATTTTAGATTTGCGAGATCCGCCCACAAAGTTACTTGCGTTTCACGTTCAATACTTGCGTTTCAGAACGTTAAAATAGGGCCCATAGCCTTTAACACGCTCTCACACATTTATATTTTTGCATTGTTGGGAGGAGTAAAATTGGAGATGCAAAAAACAGATGCATTTATACTAGACCTTAGACCTTAGACCTCCTCCTGAAGTGGTTTGAGCGATCGGATTTAAATCCGTCTCAAATGCGTTTCGGAGGGCATTTAAACCTGGTCTTTTCACAATCGCGATCACAGAAAACGCATGTGCCCTGTCCCAAATGGCACCCTAAGCACTCACGGTCTTCCTCTGAGTCCGCACTTTCGTGATGTAACGCAGCTTTGACTGTCGGGAAGAAGTGTGCTGCGGAGCTTGTATCAGTGCGGGCTCGGTAAAAGTGCAAATCGACCACAAATGGGACACCCTACAGCCTCACGGACTTAACGGACACATGCACGCGGCAGCCATTGTAAGTCCACAAGACCGAAAGTGCATATGAAGTGTGCCATTTGGGACAGGGCCATGGAGTGGCCAGGTGTAAACAGCCCCTAAATGTCCAGCATAACTGAACATTTTTGCCTTTACTGAAAAACACATAAAATAACACTTAATCCCTATTTACTATCCTAATGCAGTCCCATGCATACATGTCCTCCATTTCCTGTCAAGTTTAACTTTAATACTTATCCTTTTTACTAATGACTAATCACTTAACTAATGACAGGCAAGTGTGCTTGATCTAAACTCTGCAGGACAGTGGATCCCTGCCATATAGAGCACTATCAGTGTTTTACTGCATCAGTCAAAGGTCTTAAAACTGGAAAATGTGTGAAGCGCCATCTTTTTTGATGAATATCAGTTAAAGATTATTCACTTTACTTTCATTTTTAGTTAGGCCTATATGTTTGAAACTCTGTTTATTTATATCCTATAAAGGGCTATCTCTATTTTTATTGCATCAGTAAAAGGTCTTGAAACTGAAAAATGTGTGAAGCGCCGTCTTTTTATGATGAATATCAGTTAAAGATTACTTTCATTTCCAGAAACTGGATTATTTGTTTTGGTTGAATGTAAAAATATTAATTTTAGGATAATTGAACTTAATTAACTTAATTGTTTTGGACAAAATTAAGACTGTTAACCTTATTCAACTAAACAGCATTGGATTAACCTTATGTAATTAACTTAAGTTAATTGAAATAAATAATGTTACATAAATCCAACGTAACCTAGTTACGTGGGACCTGTTGACATAAAAAAGTTAATTAAAGCCAACATAGCATTTTTTAGAGTGTGTATTCTTTAATGTCTGAATTTGATATTTGAATGCAGTAACATTGCTTGCCTATTTATCCCGGCTTCCAGAAATGAAATGGGGACATGTTTTGTGTTTGAGAAAGGTCTTCAACGTGTTAAAACACATAGGGGTCATTGAAGTCTATAGTTTAAGGGACCATTTCTCAGTTAAAGGAGAACTCCGGTCAATTTTAACATTGAGCTCATTTTTTTGTACATTTGGAGTGCTGTCAATACAGAGAACAACGACAAAAATCGGTGTTGCCTACACCGAGTTATTCTATTTTTAAAATTTGCACCCTGTTGACTTCAATGGGGCAAGTACTAAACCTGCTTTTAGCCTCTTAACATCCTTGATGTGTCATTACAAGTGCACAGAAAATGTGAGTGAGTCCTTCAGAGTGAACACGGGGGAATCTGACTGCAGTAGATGTGAAAGATATGTATAAAAATGATGTTATTTAAGCCAGCGCAAATACCTGTTTACATCCTGTTTTTCGGTTGAAGTCCAAAGTAGTCGATTGCCGAGTTCACACGCATAGGTTTAGTACCTATGATCACGCGCGTGAACTCGGCAATCGACTACTTTGGACTTCAACCGAAAAACAGGATGTAAACAGGTATTTGCGCTGGCTTAAATAACATCATTTTTATACATATCTTTCACATCTACTGCAGTCAGATTCCCCCGTGTTCACTCTGAAGGACTCACTCACATTTTCTGTGCACTTGTAATGTGCACTACTCTCATTCCGGCGTAATAATCAAGGAACTGTGCGGCTGTACCATGGGTCCAGCAGGCGTAATGATATGACGCAGCGCCTGAAAATAGTCCCCAGCTCGGTAACTTCTTCCAACGTGACCGGGACTAAGTTTGTCTAACCTATTAGACCTATTTTCAGGCGCTGCGTCATATCATTACGCCTGCTGCACCCATGGTACAGCCGCACAGTTCCTTGATTATTACGCCGGAATGAGAGTAGTTCCTAGCCATATAGGCTTAGAAAATCGCAACTTTTCATTTTCCGTCGATCTTAGTACACGGTTTAACTACAGAAGAGTCGAGTTTTAAATAGGAAAAATATTGAAACTCTTTGGTCATTTTGAAAGAAATGCTACTGGACTCATCAGAATCAATGATCTATGCTAAGCTATGCTAAAAGTGGTACCGTCAGACCCGGAGATCGGCTGAATGGATTCGAAAACGGTAAAACTCAACTGTTTAACTCTGGGGGAGTTGTAAAATGAGCATATTTCCGAAAAAAGTGGAGTATCCCTTTAAGGAACCACTGGCATTATTGGAGATTGACTGAGTTGTTGTTCGAGACATGCTGGCACCCAGCAACCCAAATCTGCGACCTGGAAGGTCACGACGTGCCTGACTTCAGGGTCCGAGTGACAGCTGCATAATCTATGGAGATATGCTTCAGTCTATCTGTATATGGGCCCCAAATTAACTTCGGTTAAACAGGCGTATGATCATTTGGGTAAATGTGTAAGCTAGATGTATGCTTTTATAATAAAATGTCTATCTATCTATCTATCTATCTATCTATCTATCGTAATAATGTATGATTTGCAAAAATGATAACTGCTGCATCTGTGTGTAGATGAGAGAATCAAAGTGTATGCGCGTTGTGCACACGCTACATTGATTAAGGCCAAACATGCGCCCTTAAAATAGCATATGAATAACATGCACAACGAGCCACTGACTTTAAACTGTTTTTTTTTTCGGTCAGTGGCGCAATTGTTTTCTAAACCTGTAAAATAGCATGAGGGAACGTTTGTGCCGGAACATGCCTCCTCTTTGCGCTGAACCGCCCCGGGGAGCGCAAGTGTATTTCTTAGTTAACCGACGTGCATCTGTGGAGGGAAAAGTCTGCTTTGCGCGGGTGCAAAATAGGAATGATACATGCGTCGGTGTACAAAGTCAATTGCGCTGGGTGCAAGATAGGGCCCTATGTGTGGAAAAGTACTATGTTTATCAATTTCTTGTCCAATGAGAATCATTCAACCTGTAAGCAATGACGTAGCATAGACCTTGGAAATGGTATAACTGCTGTGATGTAAGAAGTTGCCCTTGGTGGGGATAGAACCGTGGTCTCTGGTGCTCTAAGTGTGAGTGGTTACTCACTGAGCTAAATTAGTTAATTTAAACCCAATTGCAGAATATCAAAAGAGCCAGGAGACTTGAGTCTTTAAAAATAAAAGTAAACTTTACTTGAGAAACAAAAGATACAAAATACAAATAAACTAGGAGAGCTGAGCTTCCATTAAACATAGAAAACAAAAACAGACACGAGGGTCCAAAATATACAACAAGAGATACACTTAACACGAAGACAGGCAGCATGATACACTGGATAAATGGCTCAAGACTGAACACAGTGACAGGGAACAAACAGACTTATAAAGGGTCAAACACAGGTGTGGGAAATCAGGATTGATGAGAAGGATTTAATACATGGTTAGGGGTAATGGCGCCTCCTTCAGGAGTGGAGAGTCTAGTGTCAATTATAGTCAAGCGCCATCCACAGTTCTGGAGGGAGCATGATATGGAGAGCTCAAGGAGAGTGACCCCTACTGGCCAGGATGAAAATGCACTCTGGAGACAAGACCATTACATGTGATCTTATAAGCGGGGCGGCCTACGAACTCCTGTGTGAGTCTTGAAGCTGACTTCTGCTGATGAAACTGCAAACTATCTTCAGTAAAACTTTTCTTCAATTTTTTTATAATTCTGACTCCGGGTCTTCTTTCAAACATCTGGTCCTTGGGTCCTAAACTGTTAAACCCTAACATACCAAACTAGACTCTGTGTAAAAACTGCTTCGTTCTCTGCTATCTCACTGGTTTAGATTAATTGAACATCTACAGGTTATCCGCTTATAACATTACGTCTCACACCAGCCTGTACTTCAAGATAATTTATTGCGCAACTTCAGTGTATGTGTGTGTGGTTCTGTAAACACAAACAATATACAAAACAATTATACAATTATAATAAATATACAATTATACAATATACAGTATACAATTATAATAAATAATGTACAATTACAGATCTATAAAGCAGTATTCAAGTACTGTAGTATTTAAATATTAATTATAAGTAGCAAAATAAAGCTAAAGAAATAAATATAAACCTAAATATATAAATACAAACACAAACTCTATACAAATGATAGTGGTAGATTACAGTTTGTCTTATATTAGATATTGTATTGTTATTATTATGATTATTTAAATACAGTGATTGATTACAATTTGTCTTAAATTAGATCTTGTATTATTATTATTAAAAAATACAGTGATTGGTTACTGTTTGTCTTATATTAGATGAGTTATAAGGAATGATGTCCCTGGGTCAACATAAAAATGTGATGTCCCTGGGTCAACACAATATATTTTATTATTATTATTACATAGTGATAGATTACAGTTTGTCTTATACTAGATATTGTATTGATATTATTATTTAAATACAGTGATTGAATAACCCGCATTATTGGTATATGGTCCCATTTTGCTTCTCTTTTGCAAAATGATTAGTATAAGGGTCTGCTAAATGAATGCAGGGGAAAAGTGATATAAATCCACGGGAGAAAAGATCCGACGACACGATCACGGGGAAAACACCACACCGGGTCGGATGGCGAAACAATCGTGGGTGCCCTTACTTGTCCGATAGGCAAGGGGTTTGGGCAATTTGCACCTTACATGAGCAGCTTAGTTAATGTTAGCATTAGTAATAAATTCATATTGAAATTAAAATTAATACATTACACTGCACACGCATTTGAAATTATACATTTTAAAGAAATTGCACTTACCTCAGTGAAAAGGCTGAGAAACGCCTCAATCTCGATGATGCCACGTGATGAACCTGATTGGTTGATCACTTTTACCTTAAGCACCTCCCTTGTTGACCCA
This sequence comes from Squalius cephalus, assembly GCF_949319135.1. NCBI lineage: Eukaryota > Metazoa > Chordata > Actinopteri > Cypriniformes > Leuciscidae > Squalius > Squalius cephalus. The sequence goes on from NC_137122.1 coordinate 15,842,127, forward strand.
GGAACACGTCTAAGGCCCTGATCACACCTAAATTGGTTTTTGCAGTGAGGGGCGCTTTTTTCAATTGTTTTCCTTTTTGCCCCAGGTGCCTCGCGTTTTACCGCCTGCTGTGCCTCGCGTTTTTGCAGTTAAAAAAAAAAGCAACTCCGAGCGTAAAAAGCGCCCGACGTCATTGCGGTTTTTTCCACTGTCCAATTGAATGAACGTAGAGGCGGGCCTTGCGGTTTAGTGATGAAAGCTACAGTTGCTTGAACTCCCAGAGAGTGTGATAATGGAGGATAAACTTGTGGTGCTCTCGCAGGTTACCAGAAGCTTAATGACTTCACAAACCGTATTGTTAAAGGAGATCTCCGGTCAATTTTAACATTGAGCTCATTTTTTTGTACATTTGGAGTGCTTTCAGTACAGAGAACAACGACAAAAATCGGTGTTGCCTACACCGTGTTATCCTCGTTTTAAAATTTGCACCCTGTTGACTTCAATGGGGCAAGTTTTAAACCTGCTTTTAGCCTCTTAACATCCTTGATGTGTCATTACAAGTGCACAGGTCATGTGAGTGATTCCTTCAGAGTGAACACGGGTGAATCTGACTGCAGTAGATGTGAAAGAAATATATAAAAAATGATGTTTATTCAGCCAGCGCACATACCTGTATTTACATCCTGTTTTCGGTCGAAGTCCACAGTAATCGATTGTCGAGTTCACGCGCGTGATCATAGGTACTAAACCTATGTAACCAAAATCACCAATCCAGAACCATAAAATCCAGGCTCCAGCCAGTCTACGCTAACCAACGAAAACCCCCAGCTAAGAACTTTATGGCCATGCAAGCTTCAAAGAGATGAGCCCAACTAAAGGAAGAACGTTGTCAACGTTAGATAGTTTGGAAAAGACTGATTAATTGGTTCAGAGATGGCACAGCTCAGGGCCCGACCAAGATAACGGCAGAGGTTGTTTGATCCCACGACAGATATACAAAACAGATCTTCTTCTTTAGGACCTCTGAACGACCCCAGGGTTGAAATCTTTTAACCCCCTGGGGTCGGCCGGCGCAATTGTCTCGCTTTTTTTCTAATCAGTGCAAAAGAGACTCTGTCGATTTTTGTCATAAAGGCAAGTGTTATACATCATTCAAAACTGTTAAATGTCTTCTTTTATTTGTGTACACTAATAATAAAAACAAAATGTTGTGTTTTTCGTAAAGTAAAGAAAATAAACATGATGCGCATTCTCCCGTCTCTCAATGTGAAGTTCATTCTGAAATGCGACAGAAAATGATCTGTAACTCAGCGAATGCTTGTTACTGTGACATGAAACATATGTCTTTACAAAACTTGAAGTCTCCGTTTTTGATTTATGTAAATCATATCAAAAACAAATATTCTCTGTTTAAGTAATCCGTATGAAAGCAACGACATGTACAGTTTCTCAAACGGGTCCTCATTAACTCTAATGTGACCACACACGCACGAGAGATTGACATGCAAGTAGTCCAGGCGAAATAGCACAGGCCTGTAAATGCCCCATCACCTAAAAACAAAGAATCAGAGTTTTCATTGAGTTTGGAAGACTGTGTTTATGCTGTGCTGTTTACCTTGGATTTACCTCAGAAGAATTAGAAGAACACGATTTGATTATGAGAAAGATTTTTAAGGTAAGACACTCATAATAGTAAGCATGTTATTGTTGAATAAACTTTACATTGTAGCTACTAGTTAAACTGGTGCCAGACTAAAATGTACGTTATGAAATGAAATTGCAAAAACTCTAGGCGGCAACATCAATTAGTCAAAAGTCTTGTGGACACATATTTAGTATGTGTTTTGTGGCCTTAATTTCAAAAACCATGCATAAACATTATTCTCTCAAAAATACAAACATCTACATGTTGCTCACATATTATGGTAGCCATGTTTGTGCTAAATAGAGTGTAATTACACCTTTGCCATTAATATGTTTATAAGCAACTGAAAAAAGCACAAATGTCAGGGCATGTCAGAACATTTGTTAGATTTTATCTAAGGCTGTGGCTGAAGTCAGTTGTAGCTCTTGTGTTTCTCTTTTTGCCTGTTGTGATGTCCTTACATTAATACTCCACTAGATGGCACTCAAGCTCCCTAGGTTAGATATACATGTGAAGTAGGAGAGAGAAGAGTGAGAGAGAATACTGAACATGTGCTTGCATGTTATCCTGCTTGTGCATAAGTTATTAAAGAGTTTCCTAAGATAATTCTACTTGCTTGTGCTTCCTGTCATGAAGACATAACAAAATTGGCGACGAGGACGATTTTTTTCACAAGATTTCCTGAGGATGGCATCAGTAAGTGCTCCGTTTCCCAGTCCATTTTTGCCTTGTCCCGGTGAGCCCGCTATACCACTTGTAACATGGCTGAGAATGTTTGAGAATTACATGCTCATCATTAATGCTACTGGAGATTCCTGGCCAGAAGCCAGAAAACGGGCTTTACTTCTTCACTGCCTCGGAACTGAAGGTCAGAGACTATTTTATACATTGCCCGATACCGGTGACACTCTTGCAGCTGCTGTTAAAGCTTTGGAGGAGCATTTCATTCCAAAACGAAATGTGGTCGTGAAAAGACATGCCTTCAGGAAACGAGTGCAGAGGACAGATGAAACGGTACTGCAATATATTGCTGCATTGAGAGATTTGGCGACTACTTGCGAATTTAATTACAAGATTGATGATATGCTGCGTGACCAGCTAGTAGAAAATATTGCTAACCCTCGCATTCGTGAAAGATTATTAGTGGAATCTAAATTGACACTAGAGACTGCAATTACAATTTCCACGCAGCTAGAGGCCGCTGATGCACAGGCAAAATCTATGACTACAAGCAGTTCTGCTCCAGTACAAGCTGTACATGCCGCTCCTGCGACTGGACAACAGCATCCTAAGGCCAAATTCAAAACACGTACCTCATCAAAACCTCATTCTGCTTCTTCAGCTCGGACATGCTTCCGCTGTGGCTCCACTGGACATCTTGCAAACGCACAGAACTGCCCTGCTGCATCTGCTAAATGTAAAAATTGTAATAAGACTGGACATTTTGCACGAGTCTGCCGTTCTGCTCCTACTCGTTCAGTGCATTCAGTTGAATTATCAGAGGTCTGTATTCTCTATCTACCTGGAACATGTGATCGTTTGATGTGTGATGTGACTATAAATGCTACGTCTGCTGTTACACCTGTGTCTCTTCAACTCACAGTCGACTCTGGTTCATCAGTGTCCATTCTGCCAAAACAATTGTATGAACAGCACTTTCGCACTGTGCCGTTACAAGCTCCATCTGCCCGTCTAGTCACTTACTTGCAAGAGCCAATTTCAGTGCTTGGATGTTTAGTCAACGATTCGATGGAAACACTGTGCTGGCGCCGCCACAATCCGCTTCAGTTTGTGCCCTCTCCACTCCTCCATCACAGCGTACTGCATTGGGCTGTGTAAAAAATTGTACACACAAGGTTAACATTTCTGACTCTGTACCTACTGTCAGACACAAATTGCGTCGCTTACCTTTTTCTGTCAGAGATGCTGTTTCCGCCGAACTGGAACGACTCTTGCATGCTGGTGTAATTGAAAGAATTGACTCCTCTCCATGGGTTTCTCCGATTGTTGTGGTCCAAAAAAAAAGAAAAACGGGGGGGATCCTCATGTGTGTGGATCTGCGAGGGCCCAACAAGGCAGTTATAGTAGACAGCTACTCATTGCCACACATGGAGGAGATGATGACATTACTGCAAGGTGCAACTGTATTTTCAACTATAGACTTAGAAAAGCATATCATCAGGCATATCATCACCTCTTTATGACGACAGCCGGGACCTAACTGCATTCATTACACACGAGGGCCTCTTCAGGTTCCGCAGGGTACTTTATGGTTTGACATCTGCTCCATCTGCATTCCAAAAGATGATGGTTGTCATTCTAAAAGGACTCCAGAACGTTGCAAACTATCTAGACGACATCATCGTGTGGGGACGCTCGCTACAGTAGCATGATCAAGCGCTAGAGAATGTGCTGCAACGTCTCAAAGATGCTGGGTTGGTGTTGAATGAGTCTAAATGTCAATTCAGAAAGCAGAGCTTGAAGTTTTTAGGACACATGGTGACATTACAGGGTATTCAGCTGGATCAGGAACATCTCTCTGCAATAATCAATGCACCTGCGACATCGGATGCTGTTCAGTTACGTTCTCTGCTGGGTCTCCTCTCATGGTACAACAAATTTATTCCTAATTTCGCTTCCGTAGTGATGCCTCTGCGTGCGTGCCTGAGAGATGAGAGTGGATTTCACTGGTCCGATGAAGCTCAACAAAGCTTAGCTGAAGTCAAAAAGCTACATGTAAACAGTCCTGCTCTTGCACTATTTGAACCAGGGCTGCCAGTGGTCATTTCTACCGATGCGTCTGCTTACGGACTAGGTGCTGTCTTTGCACAAATAAGCACTGATGGTCAAGAACGTACTGTTGCTTTCGCATCCAGAACATTCACCCCAGCTGAACAAAAATACTCCACTGTCGAAAAGGAGGCTCTGGCGTGCGTTTGGGCAGTGGAGAAGTGGAGGACATACTTGTGGGGTCGCAGATTTACTCTGCGGACTGACCATCAAGCCTTGACGACGCTGCTGACCAAAAAAGGGACTGATAGAGCTGGCATGCGCATAGCTCGGTGGGCTGCTCGGTTGCTCTGTTTTAATTACACTGTTGAGTATCGTGCTGGATCTCAAAACTACACTGCAGACTGTATGACCCGCCTGCCCCTGCCTCTTACTTTGGATGCTGAGTCAGATACAGAGCCCGAATTTGTTGCTTTACTGTCCACTGGTCCGACTGCCATATCTCAGGATGAATTTGCTGCTGCCTCTGCTAGTTGTTCTGAACTCTCTGCACTTCGAACACAAATTGTCCGTGGCTGGCCTCCATCTCCTGCTGCTCTGGATCCTGTTCTACGCCCATATTACAAACTGATACATGAGTTCAGTGTGCAAGCTGATTTTGTGTTTAGAGGGTCTCGACTGGTGGTACAGATGGTGGACAACCAGAATGCCTAATACCGCCGCGCCAGCCGCCGCGGCGAAATCACCGCGGCGAAAATAAACAACCCGCATTTCAAAGTCGTTCCCGAAATGACCGCCAGGTGGCGCAAAGGGACATTGTGCAAAACAGCGGCAATTGCCGTATTTTAAAATGTAAGTGGGTTAAATATAAAACCCTAAGCCTAATAGGCATATTTTTCATATATATAAATAGGCCTATTAGGCTACAACAGAATAGAACCAAAGATAGAATCAATTTTAGAACTGAAAAAATATAATCAAAAGTTAAAAATATAGACGATATTAGGAGCAATGACGCTGAATATTTTCACTATTCTATTGAGGAATTAGATAAATGAAGAGCTCTCGTGAGCATAGTCATTTATAGTGATTTCAAAAGCAGTCCTTAAAAAAAAAAAGACATGGAGTAGTGTGGCATAATTTTTGAGAGATTACTCGGAACGCGTTTTAGTTAAGATCCTGGTTTCAATGCCCTTAATGTATATAGGGTAAGCTACTGCTTTAAAAAAATGTCAAAACGCGTTTTGAGATTGTTTTGAATTAAACATTGAAGTTTAAAATGTAGTGTTTTGGCACACCAGGCCGAGTGGCGTTACGCATTGTTCAAAAATCAGGTTTTATTCTGGCATGTTGAATTGTTAGATTTTTTTTTTAGATTTATTAGATTTAGATTTTAGATTTCGTTAGATTTTTTTTTTCTCATAACAGCTAAAATAACTAATATATGCCTTGTCTTTATATGACCTACTTAATATAGGCAATATCTAGGCATATAATAGCCTATATAATAAATTAGCAAAACTTGGCCACTAAATATTTAATTTTCAATTATTTTAATTATCACAATTAAAGTTTTAATTTTATTAAATTGAACAAGCGCAACAATCAGCATTTAATCAAATATTCTAAAAGATGTATTATTAATAATAATGTTATTTCAACATAATATTTCGTTTTTTCGACATAATGTGTGCGTGCAACAAGCAAGATGTGTATTTGTAAATCCGGTGATGCGTGCATTGATTTTTATCAATAAACTAGTGTTTTCTGACAGTGTTGATTGCAAAGATGAAGTTGACGATCGCCATTTTTGTAGTGAACGCACCTAGAGAGAAATGCACATAAAGACATAATCAGAGAGTAGCCTTTTTCTTTTCGTTTTGAATTATTTCGTTTGAAGACATTTCAAGCTTTGTGTATTTGATGTATTTATCATGTCTGTGTGAGGCATACGCTGAGTTTCGTTAAGTTAGGAGGATGAGATGCGCTCCAGCTGACGTGCAATGCAAGTGACCGTGCGGGCGCCTCCATGATTAGTGTCTGTTATATTTGCTTCTCTTACTTATTTAAATCCAGGCAATTGGTTGATGAAAAATTGATTAAAATTAAGATACAATTTATAGAAAACGAAATTCACTTTAAAGAAAGGTTTTCTACTAAACAAAACTTAATGAAGTGGTCAAAATCATGTCTGACCCACTCCATATCCATCTCTCGATATAATGCATCCTATCTTACTCGTGCTGTTCACTTTTCATATTCAACATAGATGGAAAAAAATAACATTATAATATTTTAACAAATATGATACTATATGATATTATTTAATGGCTACAACAGTATAGTAGGCCTATAGACTTTTTTTTAGAATAGATTTTTGCTGTGCACTTGCATATTAGTGTCAGCTGGGAAGGAAATATAGAGACCAGACCTCTTGGAACTTTAATTGAATACATAGCGTTGGTAAAGCATACTGAAATTACATCCCTACAAATTTATTAGGCCCTACTGAAAATAAATGTATCGAATTTAAGCAAAGTAGCCTAAATGTTAAGACTGTAAGCCCTTTGCTTTTTTACGTAGCCTATAAAGGACTCTTATAGCCGACTATACTCAAACTCAAACATTAACACTGAAATAAATGAAACTAAATTGTTGTAATTTTGTTGGCACACCACGACGAGTGCCGCTATGCATTGTTCTAAAGCCAGGTTTTATTCTGGCATGTTGAATTAGTGTTCGACAAACGCGGCGGCGCGTTCATTTGAATGAAGAGCGCTTCTCGCTCGTGTGAGCGAACACACACTGGAACGTTAGGCCATGTCACAACGAGTCAATCGTGGCCGAGTGGTTGAACTTACGTTACGATCATTTAGATGACACGGGATCGAATCCCGAACTAACTTGGACTACTGATATTTTTATATTAGCATATTAATGCATTTTATAGTCTATTGTTGATGCAGAGAGATTTGTCTAGTCTAAAACATAGTTTTTTGCTTATAGCCTATTTACAAAATAAAATCACCATGCATTTCCATTTTACACTAATGAGGAACACATATTATACAATGACTTTACTTCTGTAGCCTATAATAATTCCAATCGTAATTTCAAAAGCAGTTCTGTTAAAAAAAAAAAAAAAAAAAATATATATATATATATATATATATATATATATATATATATATATGACGTTTAAACGACAAACAATAAAATCAGAACCAGTATTCTGTTGCATTCATGGTTTCAGTGGCAGTAATGCATCCACGGCTTTTCAAAATGTCACAAAGCGTTTTGAGATTGTTTTGAATGAAATATTGAAGTTTATAATGAAGTGTTTTGGCACACCACGACGAGTGGCAAACTCTTTGCTTTGTTTTGCAAACTCAGATAGCCTGTGGGGGGTTTGGAGAAGGCAATAGTTGCTTTATCGTGGGGGTGCAGGACAGAGGTGTTAATGTTCCGTCTTTCATATGGAGAGTGTCGGAGCCAGCCTGATGAGCAGGCAAAGGCTAAATTCTTTTAAGGATTAATCTCAAAATCTCCAAAAGTCCATAGCCTATGTACAGTAGGCCCTATATCTTATTAAATTATATATTGTAGTTTTATTGATTGTATTTAAAGGTTTTCCACACACAATTTCAATTTAGCAGATACAGAGCTCTTTAATTCGCGACCCACCTCGTTTTATTGTAAGGTGAATTCAGCAAGGCATGTTGTATCTTTGAAGGAACAAAAGCTATTTGTTACAGTTTTTCTTTCGTGATTTGTGTGGATGACACACAGCGACATATACAGTATTATCAGCTGTATGGTGTTTTTTACGCTGAAATGCTTAATTTCGAGAAAGACCCGCCGCGCGCAGTGAGGGAGACCAAACTTACTAAAAAAATATCCAGCGCGAGAGAGAGGCAAAGAAAAACGCCTGTTCTTAATTTATGTTGCTTTGAACTTTTTTCGTTTTGTACCGTTTTAATTTTTTAATTTAGCTGCAATTTCTTTGACAATAGAAATTTAAAATGTTGCAAGAATAAGATTCTGTTTCTTATTTTGCATCACAAAGGGAATAAACTCTATCGATGCAACCCTGTTTAAATAAATAAACTGTCCCGACACTTTATTCATACCTTGAAATGTGCGATGGGAATTAATTTTCTTTTTCTTTTACATTTTCATTGTTTATTTTTTAATTGAAAGTAATACTGTATTGAAAGTATTTTTATGATTTGTTCGATCTGTTTTGAAAAATGTCTTCCGTTGCTATGGCCGGGTATCACTGTCAGTCATCTCAATCTCGTGAATGATTCACACACACAAAAAAAATAATTTAGCAGATTAAAGACGAGCTTCATCATCTTCATTTTCTGGTGCAATCGGCTTACAGTCTTCCTTCATCAGATGTGTCGTCTTTGCAGCGGCACAACATGTTGCAAATTTATGTTGTAATGTACAATTGATAATTAAACAAGACGATTGACTTTAATAAACAGATGCATATTTAAGCATCAAGAACGGAAAAACATAAACACTGTCGGCTACACTGAGATTCGATCTCAGATCGTTTGAAGCTCCTAGAGGATATTGTTAAAGCATTGACCACAGAGCTATCGTCTGAATAGCCTAGGTTAACTACTGTTTGTTCGGGATTTGAACCGATTTGAATTCAGCCACGAATTTGTTTTGTTTTATTTTGTTTTAAATGTATTTTTACATATTTTGCTTTCGTTAATGTTAACCAATTCTGTTGTAGCATAATAGGCCTATATTTTTTCCCTAAAAGTTTGTTTTATTCTCTGCTTTGTTTGTTTATGTTTTTACATATTCAGTCAGTCTCATTTTTGTTCAAATAATGAAAAAAGTTTTTTATTTTTTATTTTTATTTTTTTTTACAAGATCTTGCGCCATGTTTCTTTTTTATCAAATTTTTTTTTTTTAAATAAACAGATAGGAAACTTACCTTTTAAAATGCCGCAGTTGCTGCTGTTTTGCCCTGTCACTTGCGCCACCCGGTATAGCCTAGTCATTTCGCGAACGACTTTGAAATTCGACTGGTTTATTTTTGCTGCGGCAGTAATAGGCATTGTGGTTGATTATTTATTAAATAATTCAATTGATAATCATAACAACATGTAAGCCTATTTAATTCTGAATATAACAAAGAATGCTTAAACCGACTAACATCGGTTAGTAACTGCAAGTCCTGAAAATGTTTTAATTTTACGTAAGTAAATGACAAGTAACCTATTGACATAGCCTTTCTAAATTATAGAAAAACTGGGCACACAATTTTAACGTGTCTACTTTGTTTAAATTTAATGAATTTGAATTCGTTTAACCACAATATTTATCTTGAATTTATCTGTGGCCTCTCAGCTCAGATTACTGCCGCGGCAGATTACGTCATAAAGAGAATAAACTGACACTTTTCAAAGTCTGTGATTACAGCGCCACTCAGCGGTAAAAGGCAGCAAATACACATCCCAATCTTGCCGCTGCGGGAACGGCGGCGGTAAAAGTCTCATTCTGGTTGTCCACCATCTGTACCTGGAGAACTGCGTGAGTCACTGATCCGCATTGCACATGAGGGCCATCAGGGGATTGTGAGAACAAAGCAACGCCTGCGTGAAATGTATTGGTGGCCCAGAATGGATACGCTTGTGGAACAAAAGATTACCGCCTGTCAGATATGTCTTTCTCTGGACAAAACTGTGAAAACCTCTGCTGTGCCCCTCCAGCCTGTTCCTTTACCATCTGCACCTTGGGAAAAACTGTCGATAGACATTGTGGGCCCTTTTGAGACTGCTGTCTGGGACTGTCGATACGCTCTGACACTCACTGACTACTATAGTAAATGGCCCGAGGTAGCCTTTACTGCATCTATTGCAACAAAACAGGTGACTGCTTTTCTTACATCCGTCTTTAGTAGACATGGCAACCCGACCACTCTGGTGAGTGATAATGGGCCTCAGTTTACTTCACCAGAGTGCGCTGCTTTCCTGAAAGACAGAGACATTAAGCACATTCGCACATCAGTGTATCATCCTGCTGCAAATGGAGCTATTGAACGCTTCCACAGAGTTCTGAAAAGTACACTTCAATCAGCAATCCTACAATCAGCACCATGGAAAGCAACAGTGACTGACTTCCTGCAGATCTATCGTGCTACACCCATAGACAGTATATAAACTGGACACAGCGACCCCATTGGATTCAACGGAGACAAGTGAAGTCAATTAGAAGCTCTCACTTCCTGGGGGTCAAGCGTACTGCGCAGACTCAAACTGAGCTTGACGACGTAGATGTGACGTGAGCAACCCGTCTGTCTTCTAGTAGCTGTGCCAAGAGAAATCTGAATCATTCCCTTCCGAAACTTGCAGAGACGGAGATCGTGAGTAGGAGGTGTCCATGAGCTAGGAGCAGGACCAACTTTTGCTAGGTATTCTGATTAATTATTTTGTCATTTTGCCTCCACGTCCCCCCGATTGCCAGCGAGCTTCTCCTCCTGTCCATACGGTAATTTCTCTACTGTGCAACAGTGAGTCGCGTGGTTATGACGCAATTGTTAGCCTATTTTTACAAAAATTGCTTCTACAGGGCAATAACATAAGCTACAAGGTAATGGAGCCTTTTATACATTTTCGTGTTTCTTTAGAAATAAATAATGGACAAATGGAGTCTTTAAACGCCTCAGATGTAAAGTTATTCGCTGTCAAAGTGACGCCAAAATGAATGGGAGTCAATGGACTAACAGCAGGTGGGGGTCGGCTAATCAATGGCGGCGCCCGGGTAAGCTTCAAAATAATATGAAACCCTGCCCCCCTGGCTATACCTCATGCTGTGACAGGTGTTTCCCCCTTCAAATTGCTTCATGGGAGGAAAATGCGTACCCGCCTCAATGTCCTGAAACCCTCACCTTCTGGTCATGAACCTAAACAACTGCAGAAGCGTGTTTCAGCACGTCAGGATGTCATGAAATCTCGCTTTGATAATAAGCATCGAGTGCGTCATTCTTCTTTCCGAAAAGGGGATAAAGTGCGCATAAAAAAGTCAGTACATGTACCAAAAGGACACCCAAAATTCACTCCTCCAGTTGAGGTTAGAGAAAAAGTTGGCCCTTACACCTACCTCTTAGACGATGGAAAGAAGTGGCATGCATCGTGTCTCGCATCTGTGCCGACTAATGCAATGGATCATAGACTGACCACAAATCTGATTCCCTCTCAAGTTCCACTGTCTGGAAATTCAGTGTCTTCTGATGCTTGTTCACGTGAGACACGTCAAAGACGTGAGCCAGGTTGGCTAAAGGACTTTGTTTATTAGTCACAGAAACTGACATGGACTTTTGCACACACATTCACATAAACATTCAAGTACTGAATAGCAGTTGAGTAGTTTTGTTCATATTATTTTTAAATGCTCCTTTGCATTCATGTAATGTGTTGCTTAGTGTATTCTTATACATGTTAAATTGTTGATACATTAAAGATTGGATGTTCTTTATTTCTATTTCATGTCAATTGTTGGCTACAGAAAGAATTCATTTAACTAAGAGGGGGAAAATGTGATGTCCTTACATTAATACTCCACTAGATGGCACTCAAGCTCCTTAGGTTAGTACATGTGAAGTAGGAGAGAGAAGAGTGAGAGAGAATACTGAACATGTGCTTGCATGTTATCCTGCTTGTGCATAAGTTATTAACCCTCTGGGGACCAAGGTGTTTTTGGGGCCCTTGAGATGTTCTGACATGCCTTGACATTTGTGCTTTTTTCAGTTATTTATAAACATGTTAATGGCAAAGGTGTAAATTCACTCTATATAGCACAAACAGGGCTACCATAATATGCGAGCAACGTGTATGTAGATGTTTGTATTTTTAAGAGAATAATGTTTATGCGTGGTTATTGGAAAAAATAAAAATGAAAGTTGCTGAATTAAGACCACAAAACACATATTAAATATGTGTCCACAAGACTTTTGACTAATGGATGTTGTCCCTTTGAGTTCTAGCTTCAAAATTATGTGAAAATAGTCTTGCTTTATCGTTCACAAAAAAAAAAAATACATTGATTTAAATGGTGTAAAACAGGTTTTGCTTGGAAAGCCAATATGCGAGGGGGCGTGAAGGAGGAGTAGTTTACAGCTTAGATTACAATGTCCCACTCACTCTGCATAATGACTCTGCCTAATGAGCCATTCATTCAGGTGTGACACTGACTGAGCCACAATGCAAGGACAAAAGATGTATTTAGAAGAAGACTTATATTGACCATTTAAGATTTCGCTTATATCTCTCTTGTAAATATGTTTTGCTATTTTATTAAAAATGTTACAATTACAACAGTAATTACAATTTCAACAATATTTCAAGTGTACTCTTTCTTTGTAAAAAAAAAAAAAAAAAAAAAAAATTATAGGCCTACATTTTATCATATGTATTCATTAGTTTGAATATAGCCAACATTGGAACTTCTAACATCTTAGTCTATGACTTTATTTTTGACAAAAATAGTATTTTATATATATATATATATATATATATATATATATATAACGTTAGATATGAGCAGAAATTGCTAAACAAAAGCTTCTTTGATGTGGCAGTATATTCTACAGTAGCCTAAAAACTGTACCCAAATCTAGTCAACAAAATGTTGTCTTTCATACTTCGCCTGACTGTAACGTTGTTTTTATGAAATATTAGGGCATATAAATGATAATTTGCAGTTTAATACGTTGCTTATACAAATACATTTTATTTCAACATATTCCAGTCGATTTTTACTCATCTCAGTAGGCTATAGCAAAGCAGTTTATTCTTTCACACACAGGCGCGCGATTTATATTTAGGCTAAACAGTCTTTACAAATATGTACCCTTCATTCATCTCACAGAAAGGCGAGTCATATTATAGAAATGCGATTCATCTTTTTGCGGTTTACATAGGCCTACACTAACGTTATTCCATAACGTTATTCCACATTAACACTTGAGAAAAGAAAACAGCCTACCTCACTCCTCAGCGGGATCTGCTCCTCATATCAGGAGATATTGCTCCTCATATCAGCACTGTTCTGAGGAATCTTTTCTCCATAAGGTAGGCTATATTATGTCTCACTCGCGGCGCTTTGTTTACAGCTGATGTGGGCGTTTCACAGGTGTGAAATGGTTCTCAGAATTTGCGTTTGAATAGCACGCGCTCTCCGGGGAGTGGTCACATTACTTTTGAATGATCTCGTAATGAGCTCGACTGGAGTCGCTCTCTTTTTATACAGATTACAGAAGCTGAGAATATTTTTTTTTTATATAAATTACTTCATTTAAAAGATGCGATCTCAAGCTTTATGCCCATGGGTCTGTTTGCCTGTTTGACTGAATTTTCGCGGAGTTATAGATCATTTTCGAACGCGTTTCAAATGGGAGTTTACTGACAGAGAGAAGGCAGAAATCGCATCATGTTAATTTTTCTTTATTTGTCAAAAAGCAAGTATACAGAATACAGTATACAGAAAAAAAATAGAAACTGAACAGGATCGATTGATGTATTTCACGAAAATGAAAGATCAAAATTAACAGAGCATTTAGTGTTTATTTTTCATTGCTAAAAAAAAAAAAACAAGCAAAACGCGCGGGCGCGTTTTTTGTCCCCAGAGGGTTAACCCTCTGGGGACCAAGGTGTTTTTGGAGCCCTTGAGATGTTCTGACATGCCTTGAAATTTGTGCTTTTTTCAGTTATTTATAAACATGTTAATGGCAAAGGTGTAAAATCACTCTATATAGCACAAACAGGGCTACCAAAATATGCGGGCAACGTGTATGTAGATGTTTGTATTTTTAAGAGAATAATGTTTATGCGTGGTTATTGGAAAAAATAAAAATGAAAGTGGCTGAATTAAGACCACAAAACACATATTAAATATGTGTCCACAAGACTTTTGTCTAATTGATGTTGTACCTTTGAGTACTGGCTTCAAAATTATGTGAAAATAGTCTTGCTTTATCGTTCACAAAAAAAAAAAAATACATTGATTTAAATTTAAACAGGTTTTGCTTGGAAAGCCAATATGCGAGGGGGAGGAGTAGTTTACACCTTAGATTACAAAGTCCCACCCACTCTGCATAATGACTCTGCATAGCCTAATTAGTCATTCATTCAGGTGTGACACTGACTGAGCCACAATGCAAGGACAATGTATTTAGAAGAATACTTATATTGACCATTTAAGATTTCGCTTACATCTATCTTGTAAATATGTTTAGCTATTTTATTAAAAATGTTACAATTACAACAATAATTACAATTTCAACAATATTTCAAGTGTACTCTTTCTTTGTAAAAAAAAAAAAGAAAGAAAAAAAAGATTATAGGCCTACATTTTATCATATGTATTCATTAGTTTGAATATAGCCAACATTGGAACATCTAACATCTTAGTCTATGACTTTATTTTTGACAAAAATAGTGTGACTAACGCCTGGCTAACGTTGTTTTATTGAAATATCAGGGCATATAAATGTTAATTTACATTGCTTATACAAATACGTTTTATTTCAACATATTTCAGTCGATTTTTACTCATCTCAGTAGGCTATGGCAAAGCAGTTTATTCTTTCACACACAGACACGCGATTCAAATTTAGGCTAAACACTCTTTACAAATATGTACCCTTCATTCATCTCACAGAAACGCGAGTCATATTATAGAAATGCGATTCATCTTTTTGCGGTTTATAGGCCTACACTAACGTTATTCCATAACGTTATTCCACACTTGAGAAAAGAAAACAGCCTACCTCACTCCTCAGCGCGATCTGCTGCTCATATCAGGAGATATTTCTCCTCATCAGCACTGTGGAAACTTTTCTCCATAAAGGCTATAATGTCTCACTCGCGACGCGCTTTGTTTACAGCTGATGTGGGCGTTTCACAGATCTGAAATGGTTCTCAGAATTTGCATTTGAATAGCGCGCGCTCTCCGGGGAGTGGTCAAATTACTGTGAATCATCTCGTAATGAGCTCGACTGGAGTCGCTCTCTTTGTATACAGATTACAGAAACTAAGAATATTTGTTTTTTATATAAATGACTTCAATTAAAAGATGCGATCTCAAGCTTTATGCCCGTGGGTCTGTTTGCCTGTTTGCCTGAATTTTCGCGGAGTTATAGATCATTTTCGAACGCGTTTCAAACGGGAGTTTACTGACAGAGAGAAGACAGAAATCGCATCATCTTAATTTTTCTTTATTTGTCAAAAAGCAAAACACTTTATTTTTATTGTGAGTATACAGAAAAAAATTGAAACTGAACAGGATCGATTGATGTATTACACGAAAATGAAAGATCAAAATTAACAGAGCATTTAATGTTTATTTTCATTGCTAAAAAAAAAAAAACGAGCAAAACGCGCGGGCGCGTTTTTGGTCCCCAGAGGGTTAAAGAGTTTCCTAAGAGAATTCTACTTGCTTGTGCTTCTTGTCATGAAGACATAACACCTGTTCTTGTTGTTTCTCTTTCCTTCAGTGATTCTGCTTGTTAACAGCAGGTGTTCATCACTAATGCTCAATCATCACTTAATTATCTCATTAACTTTAATTCTGCTTCAGAGTTACTTTAACACTCTTTAGAGTGGGACCATATGTACTCTGAGCAGAGTTAATTTAATTCTAGGGATTTTGCTGTGTACAATCCATAGGTCAGAAGACTTCTCCATGGTTTCTTCAGCTCACTTTTAAAAAAATCAAAGACTTTTGGCAGGTGAGCTTCTTAGTTTCAATTAATAGTTTTATTATTTACAACGTTGACTAGGCTACATATAAAGTACTAATATATAAAAAACAAGACAAAAGCAAATTGCTTGCAAGTGTTGTCAGTCAGAGGCATCAATGGCAAGGCATCTAACACCGGAAAAGCTGTTCCAAAGAATCATCATCTGCCTTCATCTTCTCCTTTCAGCCTTTTATTAGTCTTTTTCAGACAATTGATCAAATCCGAAGTCTTGAACTGTCAAGTTCTGGGGTTCAAAAGTTCAAAAGTTCAGTCCCTTAGGACTAGTTTATATAAAGCCTTTCGCATCTTCATTCTCCTTCTTGCAGGCTCTTATTCTTTGTTTCCTCCTGCACTTTGTCTGCAACATACCCGAGGCAATGCTTATTCTTTTCTTCTTTAGCAAAGCTTTTTTTCTTATACTTGTTTCTTTCTCTATATTCTACCAACTCAATGTGGTAGGTTTTTCTTTATAAACCACATTCTTAATAAATGAGTTAGTGTTTTATTTATAAACCACTTTCTTAATAAATCAGTTACAATAACAATTGTTTTGTTTTTCTTTATAAATCACTTTCTTAATAAATCAGTTACAAGTGTGGTTGATTACGATACAGGAGTGTTCTACACACAAAAAGGCATACTTGTAACAGGACAATTGCATATTTTCCACAACAGAAGGTACAAGAATTTACTGAAATCCAAGCTACCAGACGCAGCCGGAGTTGTGGTGTCAGCGGCTGCGGCAGCAGGAGGAGCAGCAGCAGCATTTGAGGCAGCGGCAACAGGAGGAGCAGCAGCATTTGAAGCAGCGGCAGCAGGAGCAGCAGCAGCAGTTGAGGCAGCGGCAGCAGGAGCAGCAGCAGCATTTGAGGCAGCGGCAGCAGGAGGAGCAGCAGGAGGAGCAGCTGCAGCAGTTGAGGCAGCATGGGGAGCAGCTGCAGCAGTTGGGGCAGCAGGAGGAATGCAGCAGTTGAGGCAGCATGGGGAGCAGCTGCAGCAGTTGGGGCAGCAGGAGGAGCAGCTGCAGCAGTTGAGGCAGCAGGAGGAGCAGCTGCAGCAGTTGGGGCAGCAGGAGGAGCAGCTACAGCAGTTGGGGCAGGAGGAGGAGCTGCTGCAGCAGTTGGGGCTGGAGGAGGAGCTGCTGCTGGGGCTGGAGGAGGAGCTGCTGCAGCAGTTGGGGCTGGAGGAGGAGCTGCTGCTGCTGGGGCTGGAGGAGGAGCTGCTGCAGCAGTTGGGGCTGGAGGAGGAGCTGCTGCAGCAGTTGGGACTGGAGGAGGAGCAGCTGTAGCAGTTGCGGCAGCATGGGGGGCAGCTGCAACAGTTGAGGCAGCATGGGGAGCAGCTGCAACAGTTGAGGCAGCATGGGGAGCAGCTGCAGCAGTTGAGGCAGCAGGAGGAGCAGCTGCAGCAGTTGAGGCAGCAGGAGGAGCAGCTGCAGCAGTTGAGGCAGCAGGAGGAGCATTTGCAGCATTTGCGGCAGCAGGAGCAGCAGCAGGTCCTGCGATTCTGCGAGGTTTTCTTGGAGCTGCTGCTCTTGCGGGACCCGTTGGAGGAGGAGTCACTGGATGGAAATATGCAGAAGAATCTGATTCAGTTTATGACACAATGAAAAAGTTGCAAAAGTTAACTATGAGAATGCAAATTCTGTAGACTTGTGACAGAAATAAAATAAATCTGGTTAGACATAAGTGAAGCTGGTAAAGCTGTTTGTGGAGGTGTTTAATCCTCCTCTGCTGAGATCTTGAGATATTTAATGTATTCTTTCATTTGATTTCATTTAAGGGTGTGGCTGGAAGTTAGTTGTAGATCTCATGCGATATAAAGCCAAAGCTCACGATTTATGTGCTCGCACTATACAGTCTGATCGTCGAGCTGCAACTTGACTGCTCACACTATACATGTGAAATATGCACAATAAAATCTGCCGGGTTGCGCTGATAGAACATCATATCGTGTATACAGAGTCAAAAGAATCAGCTATCGATATCAACAGGATTTATCATTTCCAATGTATGTATTAAATTATTATTATTATTAGGGTAAGCCTATTAAATTGATATTACAATTAATTTACCTGCAATCATTTCATTGTGCACCATCGCGTAACACTGCGAGGATAATAAAATATTAGATAGATTAGCTTACTTCTCATTGAAAATTATAAAACACTTATGGGCCTATAATATTATGTCAGAATACAACAACAATCGGACTAAGAGCTGGGATGAGGTGAGTGCATTTATCGTGACAGTGATGAGGGCGATGATTAGGTGCAGGTGTGAGTGACTGGGAATGATGTGCAGGTGGGAACCGAGGAGAGTGATGGGAAATGAAGTGCAGAAGATGGTGACTAGGTTGAAATGTGACTGAAGGCCCTCCAGAAGGCGCTTCCTCATGCCGTATAACATCTGTGTAGGCTGGAGGCTGACGAGGGCATGCGCCCTGGAGGCTGGCAAGGGCATGTGCCCTGGAGGCTGACAAGGGCATGGCCTATTTGGAGCCTCCAGGGCGCTGATGGTTCAGGTGGCCAGGGCGGAGACGGAAGCTCAGGCAGCAAGGGTGGAGATGGCAGCTCTGGAGACGGCAGCTCTGGAGACCCGTTTAGAGCCGGCAGATCAGGTATATGAGCAGGCCCAAATATAAACGGCATGAAGTGACTTCAGATGCTTCTGACTCCAAAGGAGGAGATGGCGGGCGAGTTGTGACATACGGTTGGAGCGTAGACCACCCTGACGGTTGATGTATGCAACGGTCGCAGTGCTGTCCGTACGGACCAGTACATGCTTGCCTAGAGCAGCGTTTTGAAGCCTCTGAAAAAGTGTCAGTGGTGCCGCTGTTCTGCGTCTGAGCGAGCTCAGACACGTAGGTCCAAGATTGGTTGTAACCCACCGCCTTTCTTGGGTATAGTGAAGTACGGGCTGTAGAAGCCGGCGGACGGGTGGGGGCAGCAGCGGTCCGCCGGGGCAGGATGTGTCAGACTGTCTTTGTCTGCTTCTAGGCGGCTGAAAACTGCTGGGAAAAGCTCTCGACCGCGTAGCCGAACAACCCAACCTGGGAAAGAGAGGCATCCAGGAACCGATATTTATCTGTGTCTCTCATATCAGCCAGGTTGAGCCAAAGGTGGCGCTCCTGGACCACCAAGGTGGACATCGCCTGACCGATGGAATGTGCGGTTTCTTTTGTCGCCCGGAGGGCGAGGTCAGTTGCCGCACAGAGCTCCCGGAGGAGCTCTAGGTCAGAACCACCCTTGTGCATGTCCATGAGCGCCTGGGCCTGGTGGACCTGCAAGAGCACCATGGCATGCAGGTCGGAAGCAGACTGTCCACTGGCTTTGTAAGCCTTCGCCATGAGAACGGACGAAAACTTACAAGCCTTGGACGAGAGGCGAGGATTCCCCCACAAAGAGGAAGCGGAAGCTGGACAGAGCTGCATCGCAACGGCACGCTCCACTGGTGGGAGATCCACATACCCCTTGGCTGCTCCGCTGTCGAGGGTGGTGAGGAGGGATGAGTCAATAGGCCGTACTCTGGCACTATACCGTGCCGACCACGACCTAGTGAGCTCCTCATGCACCTCCGGGAAGAAAAGAACCAGTGTGGCGCGCTGAGAATCACGTGGTGGAGGATTCCACTCAAGCCTGACCTTCTCGGCGGCCCGGGAAAGCATAGCTGCCATTCTGGATCAGACTTGGGCAACGCTACACTCCTCGAAAGGGAGTAACTATTCACAAAAGCTGCCTCAGCATGCTGAATGCCCAAACATGAGAGGCAACTATTGTGGCCGTCTGCTGGCGCCAGGGAACGACTGCACCCAGAAATGCTGTTGCTCTTTTAAGTTGAAAAGAAAAAAGAAAAACTCTTCCCACGCTGAGAAACCCAGGGGTAACCGTGGCTGTAATGAGTTAAACACTCAGGAACGCCCACCAATACCGACACACACACAGTGTAAGCTGTAAAAACAGCAGTTGAGAGCTGTAAGCTCGCGGCCACCGCTGATCGCGCCGTCACACCAACGCTGGACAGAGTTCGGATTTCCAACTTGCAGAGTCTCTTCTTGCAGCACTGAAGTAACAACCTCTCGGCTCCGAAGTGAGAGACAATGTGTGCGTGCGCCCGCTTCCTGTTTATACCCGCGCTGTGGGGCGGGGAGCGTGATGCGATTCACACATGCCAACGGTCATTGGCTCGTTCTGTAGACACTCGAAGTTGATAGGGCTCCCTGAAGTGATCCCAATTATGTTGTCGTTACGTCGAACGTGAGCGACTGATAGGGAACACGGGGTTTAGGACAATCTGTTCATAGCTCTGCATCAACTGTGCGACATCCTCACGAGAGGCGACCAACATTTATAACATGCCAGAAATGCCAGAACATGTGTTTTTTTTTTTTTTTGTTTACTGCCGTATTATTATGGTGGTTATCAGTATATTACAAAGGTATAAAGCAGATTTGAATACTTTAGTGAAATTGAATGATAACATTTATTGGTTAATGAAATATAAGGGGATTCCCGTGAAAACTAAAAGGTTACTACTGTATTTTTTTATGGTAAAGTACTGAGAACCACATCTGATGTTTTTTATTTTTTTATTTTTTTTACCACACATTTAAGTCCTGCTGATTAGTGGTGGGCAAATGAAGCTTTGGTGAAGCACTGAACCACCTAGAATTTTTTTGAAAATGGGTTCATTACTCAAAGCTTCAGTAACAGCGACCTCACCTGGTGAAGTGCCAAGGCTGCATCTAAATGATCCCAGCTAGATAGTGCACACACCTACATGTTTAACTCCATTAATGAGAATGGCATATTTAATCTAAATGTTTATATCAGAAGTAAAACATAGTTTGAATCATTATTTTATTTATTTAAACTGTTATTGTGAACATGCACTGTATGATTAGGGCTCATACTCATATCTGCCTTTATATGCGTCAGTTTCACTAAACGGCCCAACGCGCTTGCTGGCAAGGACATTAAAGTAGGGATGGATATTTACTTCAAGTGATAGGCTTGGTGAGTGAAATTATATTTGTATTATCTTTCTGTATATGTAAAGTGACATTTAACTCCAGCTCACCATCGGTGTTGCCAAACTGCTCCATCTCCAAAACGTTGGGTCAGAGTTTGCGTGCAGGTGTGCAAATTTTCCTGTCAAGTTTGTTTTTATAAGTCACAACTTATGCGTCGGAAGTGGCGTACGCCTTTTTCAGGGCCTGTTTTGTGCATATGCAACGGTTATAAATGAGGCCCCAGATCCGGCCCACATCTGGCACTTGTGGAATGATGATCTGGCCCACATGCAATGTGGAATGACAGCCCTTTGGTGGCCCACTCCTGCTTGCCAGATCTGGGCCACAAGCAGGCCATAGCAATGCCACATGTCAGCCAAGAGCAAATAAATAAATCAGAGCTGGACCTTATCTGAGCCACAAAACCTGTGTATATTAAATATGGAGTCATATCAGCCTTAATAAGCCTGTTAACAAGCAGAATCACTGAAGGAAAGAAGAGCTCACTTTAAAACACCATCGAGTATTTGTATCATATTCCGGTCGCAGTTTAAAATGGTTTCAAGTCAAAAAAAGATTTGAAATATGTTATATTTAGCATTTTATATGAATCTATGGACTATACTGTAGCTTACCTTCACTGAAAAAAGTGAAACATCAGTGCAATTCATTCAAAGTATATATTTACATTGGTCCAATGGAAAATTGTGATTTTCAGTTTATACCTTCAGTATTCACTTTGCCTCAAAGCAAGTGTTACACCCTCTAAAATGATACTTTGGATTAACTTTAAAAAAATGATGTAATTTGTTACAGCTAATTTTTTTAGTTTTTCTCAAATTGTATTTATGATTTAATTAAAACCATAAATTTTGATTAATGTCAAACCTAAATTTTAATTTTTTTCAACTCAACGTTTTACCTTAACCCAAAGTACACAGCAAAAACTCCAGTGTAAAATTAACACTCAAGAGTGATGAAGTTAATGAGATAATTAAGTGATTAATTGAGTGATGATTGAGCATTATTGAAGACACCTGATGTTAACAAGCAGAATCACTGAAGAAGAAAATCTCAAATTGTAAGTTACCGTAATGAGATGGGTGTTTGCTTTAGTTGGGCTCTAGACCATTATACGTTTACTTTAGATTTTGTTTGGCTGTTGTATCTGAGTTATAACTGAGAGATGAACAAAGAAAAAAAAAAGTGATCTGGTGTTGGTTATATTATGACAATCATCATTTGAACTTGAGCTCATTAAGATCGTTATTTCTGACATAGATTTATGTTGTTGATTACAGCATTACTGTGATTCGACATAAATATCCAGAATTTTAGATATAATACAAAGGATTTCTCAAACGTTGTTTTGAAAAAAAAAAATCTTTCTTTTAGGCACACACAGACGTCAAGATTCAGTCAATGCATCTCAACAATGGTGAGGAGCAGAATATTCAATTAGGAAAAGTAAATTACATAGACAATTCAGATCATAATTTATTCATACAGCAATGCATGATGGGAGCCATTAATGAGTTGTGATTGGTGGCAGCCACTGCAACATGCTTTATTATTGTCACCATTGTTGAGATTCACATACTGATTATTGATGTCTGTGTTTTAAAATAAATTAATTCAAAAGTCTTTTGATTAGAACAATGTTTATTAAATATTTTGGATTATATGAAAAATTCTGATAATCATATACTGTAGAATCACAGAGCTGCTGAAATTAACAAGTTAAACCAAACTATCTCACTAAGTCTCATTTTTTAGATCACAGCATGATTATGTGAAAACATAACCAACACTATCAGATCACACTTTTCTTTGTTCATTTAACTGTTATAAATCAATAACAGCAGACAAACAAAATCTAAAGTAAACATATAATGGTCTAGAGCCCAACTAAAGCAAACACCCATCTCCATAATGGTAACTTACAATTTGTGATTTTCTCCTTCAGTGATTCTGCTTGTTAACATCAAGTGTCTTCAGTAATGTTCAATCATCACTAAATTAATCACTTAATTATCTCATTAACTTTAACACTCTTGAGTGTTAATTTAACACTGGAGTTTTTGCTGTGCACTTTGGGTAAAGGTAAAACTTAAAATTTTGGTTTGACATAAATCAAAATTTATGGTTTTAACTAAATCATAAATGCAATTTGAGAAAATCTAAAAAAATTAGCTGTAACAAATTACATCAATTTTTTTAAGTTAATCCAAAGTATCATTTTTTTCAGTGTTTACCTTTATTTTTTATTCATGAAAAATCCAAATCGCACGAAAATCAGACACAAAACACAAATACTTCAATCGTGCATTTATTAGCTACTTGTTTCGGTGAAGAAATGTCACTTTCGCTTTGTTATCACGGATGTCCAGAATGAGGAAGTGTACACAGGACACGTCATGCAGAAAAGGTCACGTTGAACCACGTGAGATGATTGACAGCTGTACAGCAAATGATAAGAGCTCTGAGGTCAAATCTGACGCAAATCAGGAAGAGAAGACACACATCTAGATCCGTTCGCTGTTTGAGCTCTTCAGATCGCATAATTCAGGGGAAAATGAATAGAAATGTTATTTTGTATGACGAAATATTTTACTAGCATGTGATAATTAATCATTATTTCTCCAAATATGCACACCATTGGACTAATAGCCCTGGCGGATGCTGTATATTGTATGTATTTGAACACAAATAAACCGGAGAAGACGGGAATTAATGTTTTATGAGTGATGATTTCTATTCAAAATAACGAACACTCCTGGCATAAATTAAGAAATTAATGTCACTGCAAACCAGTTTAATCATAAACAGTGGTCAAATATCGAAGCTGGAGTCTTAAACCGTTCTTGTGATGCTGAGTTTGTCCAGATCAAGTAAGAGTGTGATGTTTTGACGAGTAATGAATTTTGAACAACAATAATCCAGGATCACCAGTGATCCTTGACGGGCAAGGGGCCAAGTCCTAGACTAAAATGGCCATTTCATCTAGATCAACAGAAATATGCTTTCTCTGTCATGACTTTAAATAGTCCTAGATTTAGTCCAGAGTTTAATAAGACGATTTCCTGGAGGAAGATCAGAGTTACTCCAGGACTAAATTGAGGCTTAAATTTAAGTTAAACTTCAGATTAACATTGTGTTTCAAAGAAGACACATATAACATCAAAGTTTCAACACCATTGTATCAGGTTTCTAGTTCAAATGGTATTGGTTCATGTTAAACTGACTTGAAATGGTCACTCTTTGACTTCACTTGATGTTTTCATTTTGAAATATGTTTCAATCTAGTAACTGTAAGAGTTGATTTTCCTGTTAAGACAAAAACTGAGATAAAACTCACCCTGCAATAAAGCAATACAACGCACCCTGGCCAGAATATCTCAAAGAAAGAGCACAGGACATGGTCCTGTCCAAACTTATCTCCTTCCTTATCTCTGCATCCCCATTTCCCTCCTCTTTTCCTTTCCTCCTGATTCATGTCACTAAAAGCTCACTAAGAGGATCTACATACCACATATGATGTATCTTTTGAATCTATTGTTGTTTCCCTTTTATGTTTCGTATCATTTTTAAATGTCTCAGTGCGATTGGTAAAATGGTCTTAATTTCATTGCAGTCATTGGTATAATGAACACTTAGAAGAATCCTGTTTTTGGTATTATTGAACACTTAGACGAATCCTGTTCTCCTCACTCCTCTGGGTGGTCTGTTCAAAATTCTTCCCTCTTCCCTGAAACCAGGTGTTACCCCCTGGGGTACATGAATAGACCCAAAACAACTCTAAAAAATATTTGTACAAGCTATTTGTTCTGGTCTGGGTATTTAAGGGGAAGTGGCAGAGCAGTCTTTGGGAACTTGTAACCAGGAAAACCTGTTGCGTGAAAATCGCCTAGGAAATCGCCTAGTCTTAATCTGCATTGCTATTTGTACTAGCTGTGAATACGCAGGCGACAAGCATATTTTTTTTTATCACTTTTACTCACAACATGCTAGCTGGTATTGGAGAATTTCATCTGTCTCATACATGGGCCCAAATAAATGCTGTAATTTTAGTGAAAATTAGGCCTAGGAGTATGGGAGGACAAAATGATGGGAAACAGAGAAAACAAGTCAAAAGAGTATGTGAGGATAAAAACTGGGAAAAAGGTTGTATGAGGACAGGATAAAAATGTACTCGGTTACTGACGTAACCTCTGTTCTCTCTAGAGAGGGAACGAGTATTGCGTAAGTAGCTTACGCTGCGGGAAAGTCTCCTTTCTCGAGATACTGAAGCCAAAAATTATCCTTAATTTTTTAAAATCTTGTCAACGCAGTGCGGCAGCCTGCAGACCTAGGGCAGGCGACTCGCGTGCCCATTGGCTGCTCTGCGGCAACTGCAGCAGCCTATCGCTGAGCCCTAGGCGTGACGTCACGTCCAATGAGCGCGCTTGGCGCGCTTAATGCATCACAGCCCGTCATTAGGGGTGTGGCTTAGCGTATATAAGCAGGGCTCAGAGGCTGCTTCACTGGTTTCTGTCGCATGAAGCGAAATGAGCTTGTGGCGAGAGCACGGCGGGTTACGCAATACTCGTTCCCTCTCTAGAGAGAACAGAGGTTACGTCAGTAACCGAGAACGTTCTCTTACGAGAGGTCCTCTCGTATTGCGTAAGTAGCTTGCGCTGCGGGAACTCCCTTGTCAACGCCGTGCGCGCGCCCAGCATCCTGAATGAGTCCCAGGGAAAGCCCGGGGAACGCGATAGCGGAGCTGGGCGGCCAAGATAACATAGTACACAAGCACATACTATGGGGCATGGAGCGGCACAGCCGGTCCAGACTGACACTTCCCACATAGTGCAGCTCAACCAGTAGAGCTAAATCAAACAACGTAGCCCGCGCACAGACAGTGGGCTGGCTACGCGAGACTTAGACTGATAACACTTTAGCCTGCAAGGCGGGAACTTCTAGGTTGTAAAACCTAACAAATGTGGAGGGGGAGGCCCAGCCTGCCGCTGCACAAATGTCATGAATGGGAATCCCACTGGACCACGCCCACGATGAGGCCATGCCTCTGGTGGAATGCGCTCGAATGCCCAATGGGCACTGCAGGTTTTTAGACGCGTAAGCAGCCGCGATATCCAACTATCCATCTGGATAGGGTGTGTTTCGAGGCGGCGAGACCCTTGGTGCGCCCACCAAACGAAACAAAGAGCTGCTCTGAACGCCTGAAGGCGGCGGAGCGAGAAATATAGTTTCTCAGCGCCCTAACTGGGCAGAGGAGATTACTATCTGCCTCGCAGCCAGAATTCGGCAGGGCTGAGAGAGAAATGACCTGCGCTCTGAAGGGAGTGCCCAAAATTTTGGGGACGTACCCATGCCTCGGTCTGAGAATAACTTTAGAGTCATTAGGTCCGAACTCGAGGCACGCAGCGTTAGTGGATAACGCGTGAAGGTCTCCCACACGTTTGACTGAAGACAGTGCTATCAGAAAAACGGTTTTGAGCGTGAGGTATTTCATATCCACAGTTTCCACGGGTTCAAAGGGATGTGCTTTCAGGGCGTCTAAGACCAGTGAAAGATCCCACATAGGAACCGAAGGGGGTCGCGGGGGGTTCATCCTCCTCGCTCCTCTAAGGAAGCGGATGACAAAACTCGTTCCTTCCTAATGCGCGGCCCGGCTCTGAGACAGAGAACGCTGAAATGGCCGCGATATAGACTTTGAGCGTGGAGGGGGACCTGCCCGCGTCCAATAGCTCTTGAAGGAAGCACAATACTTGCGAGACCCCACATGTCTGTGGATCGAGCCCTTTGGCGGTGCACCATTTGTTAAACACCGACCATTTAGACGTGTAGAGCCACCTCGTGGAGGGAGCTCTAGATTGTATGATCGTGTTCATCACCCCTTCTGGTAGATCAGCATGTAATTGTTGAGGCTCCACGCATGCAGAGACCAGCGCTCTGGGTGGGGATGCCAGATCGAGCCGCGGGCTTGAGAGAGAAGGTCTCTCCGCAACGGGATCGGCCAAGGGGCTGAATCTGCCAATTGTATGAGTTCCGGGAACCAAGCTTGGTTCTCCCAGAACGGGGCTATGAGGAGCACTGTGTGGCGCGCTTCCCTGACTCTCTCGATGACCTGAGGCAGCAGAGAGACCGGGGGAAAAGCATATAGCGGGCCGCTGGGCCATGTCTGGGCCAGCGCGTCCTCGCTCTTTGAAAAGAATACTGGGCAGTGCGCGTTGTCTTTTGACGCAAAGAGGTCGACTTTCGCTCTGCCGAAGCGGCGCCACAGCGACTGGACTGTTTGGGGGTGTAGAGACCACTCCCCAGGGGGAACGTTGTCCCTGGACAGTCTGTCGGGACCCTCGTTCAGATGGCCAGGCACATGCGATGCTCTCAGAGAGCGCAGAGAGTGCTGAGCCCATACGAGGAGGCATTCCGCCAGGGCGCAGAGCATCTTTGATCTGACACCGCCCTGGCGATTCACATAGGCCACTACTGATGTATTGTCCGTGCGGACTAGAACATGGTGACCATGGAGGAATGGGAGGAAGTGTTTGAGCGCTTTCTCGACCGCGAGCATCTCTAGACAGTTTATGTGTAGGAGATTCTCCTGGTCTGACCAGCGGCCATAGACCGGTCTGCCTTCGAAGAGCGCTCCCCAACCTAGGTTGGACGCGTCTGTTGAGACAACTTTCCGGTGTGAAATCACTCCCATAATCACTCCAGTGTGATACCATTCGGCTGCTAGCCAGGGCTGCAGGGCTGAGACACAGCCCTGAGTCACTCTGATTAGCGAGCCGCCGGCCGCCCAGGCTCGATGGGGTACGCGCGCTCTTAGCCAGCGTTGAAGCGGGCGCATGCGCAGTAAACCCAGCTGAAGCACTGCCGCAGCTGAGGCCATATGCCCCAGGATGCGCTGAAATGCTTTCAGAGGAACCCGGCTGCCCTCTTTGAAGGATGCGGCGAGGCGACGGATGCGGCGCGCGCGCTGCTCCGACAATCTGGCCGTCATCGCCACCGAGTCCAGTTCTATTCCAAGAAAGGAAATTGACTGACGGGGCGAGAGCGAGCTCTTGGTCCAATTGACCGCTAGACCCAGGCCTTCCAGATGGCTGAGAAGCGCTGTTCTGTGAGACACAAGTTCTGTCTCTGACTGCGCTAGAACAAGCCAGTCGTCCAGATAGTTCAGAATTCGCATTCCCTGACTTCTCAGGGGAGCGAGAGCTGTGTCCATGCATTTCGTAAATGTACGGGGTGCTAAAGACAGGCCGAACGACAGGACTGTGTATTGATAAGCTCGACCGTCGAAGGCGAATCTCAAGAATGGCCTGTGACGGGGAGTTATCTGGATCTGGAAATACGCGTCTTTCAGATCGAGAGAGATAAACCAGTCTCCTGGGCGGATCTGCGCAAGGATCTGTCTGGTTGTAATCATCTTGAACGGCCGTCTCATGAGAGCCTTGTTCAGATGTCTCAGATCTAAAATAGGTCTTAATGCTCCGTCCTTATTGGGAACGAGGAAGTAACGGCTGTAAAAGCCTGACTCGCTCAAGGAAGGATGAACCTGTTCTATGGCCCCTTTGCGCAGCAGCTTCGCTATTTCTGCTTGAAGCAGGTGCGCTGTTTCCAAACTCACTTTCGTCTCCGTCTGCGCTAGAAAGCGCGGGGGGCGACGAGCGAATTGGAGCGAATAGCCGTGTCTTATAGTGTTCAGCACCCATTCTGACGCGCCCTGAATAGCTTCCCATGCTTTTGCATGCATAGCTAGGGGTCGAATGGTCTCTGGGTTCAGATCGCCGCACTGCGCGGGATGGGGAACCTGTATCAGAGAGGATGGGGCGGCGCGCGCGCCGCCGGTGCTCGGACACGGGGGCTGAGAAACAGAGCTGGCCAGCTGTACAGCGTTTAGTAGCTCGATCCCGGAAGATGGAGCGCGATCTGCTGTCAAACACCCCAGGCGCGAGAGCGGCGTGGGGATTATGGTGTCTGAAAGTGGGTGCGCGTGCTCGTGAGCTGGCGCAGGATATACACTTATGACACGGCCAGTGTTTGGGAGCTTTAGAGGGTTTGTAACCTGTATGGCAGAGCGTGCAGCGGGCAGGTGTGAGCACAAGCTGTGGGCACATTCACTACACTTAATGCTCGAGTGGAATGTTTCGGCTTTAAGAGATAGCGCTCTGGACGCGTTGCCATGGGAACCTTGTCTGTGTGAGGCAGTAAGCACACGGGAGTGGGCACTTTTTCTACACTTAATGTCCCTTCGGCCTGAGCCGTAGCAACTTGAGGTAACTGAGTGACAGAGCGAGCAGCGAGTAGGTGTGAGCACGGAATTGTGGGCACATTTACTACACTTAGTACTCGAGCGGCGTGTGTCCGCTTTATGAGAGAGCGCTCTGAGCGTGTTACCATGGGGATCGTACTTGTGTGAAGCAGTGAGCACATGGGTGTGGGCACATTTTCTACACTTAAAGCACTTATACTCTTTTTGAGATTTATCTGGGTCGCCGTAAAAACGGCGTTTGTGTGCAGGCGCGTTCCAGGATTTAGAGAGCTCAGCGTGGAGCTCAGGCAGGAAGGGTGCTGACCTAGAGGCAGGCGCAGGGCGGCGGCTAGGTAAAAAGCACCCGTCGAGACGATTGGGCGCCGGCTCCTTGGGTGGGGACCAATCCAGTCCCATTCTCTCGACCGCTTGAGTGAGGAGGCGGAGAAGCTCCGCGTCGACACTGGCGCGGGATCTGGCAGACTCCAAAGTCGAGGGGGCTGAGCGGTGAGAGCCCGACCACTCCTCGCTGTCAGACGCAAGCAGAGAGCAGCTGTCAGCGGCGTCATCTGCATCATCTCCCAGGACGACAGCAGTGCGGGCAGAAGCCGGCAGCTGCGCGTCGGTGAATGGCGGGGGAGAAGGAGAGAGCGAGGCTCGCGGGAGGGGTTCCGGCGAGCACTCAGCTGTAGCGTCAAGTTCAGGCGGCCTTTGAGAGCGACGTTTCTTTTTACGTGGCCCGGAAGACGTGGCCGGAGAAGGTGGAGGTTCTTCAAATTTAGCGAGTCGAGCCCGTAGGGTCGACATCGGTAACTCCTCACACTGTTCGCAGCCGCCCTCGGAGAGAGCGCGGGCTGCGTGGTCGAAGCCCAGGCAGAGAGCGCACACCACGTGGCGGTCTCCGTCGCTGAGCGCGGCTCTGCACGAGCCACAGGATAAGCGAGGCATTTGAAACAACGCCTCGCGCTCTTTTAGATGCAAGTGTGTCGCGGGGCGAGCACACAAACACACAAACACAGAGCGGAAAAAGGATATATATGCCGGATAGCACAGCAGGCAGGGAAGGCTGAAGGCGGCGAAAGCGGCCGGCGTCCTCAGGCTGAGATCCTCGGCGTGCTGGTCGCTTGCTTCGACGGCGGCTTCCTCAGAGATGCGATGCGAAGAGCTTCACTGAAGAGACAGAAATCAGTGAAGCAGCCTCTGAGCCCTGCTTATATACGCTAAGCCACACCCCTAATGACGGGCTGTGACGCATTAAGCGCGCCAAGCGCGCTCATTGGACGTGACGTCACGCCTAGGGCTCAGCGATAGGCTGCTGCAGTTGCCGCAGAGCAGCCAATGGGCACGCGAGTCGCCTGCCCTAGGTCTGCAGGCTGCCGCACTGCGTTGACAAGATTTTAAAAAATTAAGGATAATTTTTGGCTTCAGTATCTCGAGAAAGGAGACTTTCCCGCAGCGTAAGCTACTTACGCAATACGAGAGAACCTCTCGTAAGAGAACTGGGTAAAAGGTTGTACGAGGACAAGAGTGGAAAAGTACCCAAAAAAACATATATGAAATCATATTTAAGAAAGCGCACGCGCCAGGACCACCACCAATGGGAATAAAGCTTTGATACAGGTGTTTCTAATCGTGGCGAAGTGACGAGGAGGAGCAAAGAGAAAAAGATAACTGTATAAATGCTAATTGGACACCCAGTGAGGTAATTGGACACCAAGTGATGAGAAAAAAGGTATAAGTCCCAAGTGTAAACCATTGTAAGATCAGATGACTAGCTACCATCTCACTTTGTTGAACTGTTCAATAAAGTTAATTCTTCTGAGACCTGAACCAAAGATCGTGAATTGGCCACGACACTGGCAACAAAGGATTCCATTAATTATGCTAAGCTAAGCTAACGGCGGCGCTGCCAAATTAAAACAATGCATGCACTGATACAAAAATGTGTTTGCCCACCGATCTAAACTTAGGAAAGACGGTGAATAAGCCCTATTTCAAACAACGGTGGAGTGTTCCTTTAAGTGATTAATTTAGTGATGATTGAGCATTATTGAAGACACCTGATGTTAACAAGCAGAATCACTGAAGGAGAAAAGTCACAAATCTAAGTCACCATTATGGTGATTGGTGTGTGCTTTAGTTGGGCTCTTGACCCATACATTTTTAACTTTAGATTAAGTTTGGCTGCTGTAACTTAGTTATGACTGCCAGATGAACAAAGAGAATATTAGAAAACAAGCAACTAAAAAGTCACATAAAAACAGCAGAAATAAAATAAAACAGTAAAAATAAAGGAAATGAACAAGAAAATTAACCTCATTATTTAATCATGCAGCAATGCATGATGGGAGCCATTAATGAGTTTTGATTGGTGGTACCCAGAATGCACTGCAAAATGCTTTATAATTGTCACAATTGTTGAGATTCACAGGCTGATTCTTGATGTCTGTGTCTAAAAAAAAAAAAAAAAAAAAAAAAAAAAATTGGTTTCAGAACACCTTTAAGAAATCTTTTGGATTACATTAAAAATGCTAATATATATATATATATATATATATATATTTATATATGTGTGTGTGTGTGTGTGTGTGTATATATATTATGATATGCAAGAACAGTGCTGTTATAATCAATAAAATGAATCTAACTCAGAGATTAGGCTCTAAATGAGTTCAGTGAATCAGGTCAAAAATGATTATGTTAAAACACAAGTAACATCATCAGATCACCTTTTCTCTTTGTTCATCTAGCTGTTATAACTGAATTACAGCAGCCAAACTAAATCTACAGTTAAAAATGTAAGGGTCAAGAGCCCAACTAAAACAAACACTGATCTCCATAATGGTGACTTAATTTGTGATTTTCTCCTTCAGTGACTCTGCTTGTTAACATCAGGTGTCTTCAATAATGCTCAATCATCACTCAATTAATCACTTAATTATCTCATTAACGTCAACACTGCTTCAGTGTTACTTATACCATTGTTACCATTGTGGTGAAGCGTTGTACTGGCTTATACCGAGGACCTGCTATCAAAATTTCTATATGTATTAGTATTATTAAAGCTGATATGACACCATATTTAATATACACAGATTTTGTGGCTCAGATAAGGTTTAGTTCTGGTTTATTTATGGTTTATTTCTTTGCTATGGCCTGCTTGTAGCCCAGATCTGGCAAACAGGAGTGAGCCAACCAAGGGCTGTCATTCTACGTTGCATGTGGGCCAGATCAATATTCCACATGTGCCAGATGTCGCTGGATCTTGGACTTCACAATGTTGTTAAGTGGGTGGTCTTCGAGATCATTTCTACAGAGAAAGTAACTCACAGGATTTCCCCGATCGCAACCACCTGTTTGTCCACCACCTGTCTCTCTTTCACAGGGTCTTCAACAACACTGTGAAAAGACAATTTTAAGCAATTGTTTCAGCTGGACATTTAAGACCTAAAATAAACTGTAATTATTAACAGATCTATTGAAATGAGAGAATAAGTGATTAGAAAACATTAAAATGAAGGCTGAAGACACACCTGTGGTCTTGAAGCACTTGCTGCTGGAGTTTAGAAAGTGGCCCTCGAATGTACTCCTGTCGATTCTCTACATGAACCCAAACAAAAAACTCTTTAACTGAAGCTTAATCACACTGCAATTGGTCTGCAGATGGTTTCTGTTCAAGAGCTCTAAAAATGGCACTGAATCTTACCTATATCAGTCCGAACTTGACTTTTCAGCAGCTCTATGTCCTGAAATGGCCCGTCAGTCTTATAATGAAGAGTGGGAAAGAGGTCAAGGTCAAAGTCAACACTCCGAAGCTGTGTTCCAAATCACACCCTGTACCATCATTCATTGTTTCCTACTTGGCAACAAGTCACGACTTTCTTTTTATATGTATGACCAAAATGACAGAGTATTTTAAGTGATCGCACCAGCACCTGTCATGCAGTGAGCGTGTGCTAGCTTCAATTCAGTTTCCACACAAACGAACTTGGATAGCGTACATTTTTCTAGGTGAACGTTATCAAGCGGCCATGTAAAGTTGTTACTACTTACGTTTCAGATGATAATCTATATATGAGGTTGATGAATGATAGGCAAGCATTAGGATGTCCTGCCCTGTGTACTGTATATTACCACATAGACCAGCTGTTAACGATTTTTCGGCGTATACTGCGCGAAATTGCCACTTCCTGGAATTGTTTTTAAAACCGACTAATACATTTTTGGTCGACTGAGTCTTTTCTCGTCGACTAACGGTTTGTTGAATATTAGGGGGCATCCTTAATATACAGTGGGTACGGAAAGTATTCAGACCCCCTTAAATTTTTCACTATTTGTTATATTGCAGCCATTTGCAAAATCATTTGTTCATTTTTTTCCCTCATTATTGTACACACAACACCCCATATTGACAGAAAAACATTTTTGCACATTTATTAAAAAAAGAAAAACTGAAATATCACATTGTAGCTTATCAAAGAGTAATGAAATATAAACCAGGAACAATTTAATAAGTTAATAATGGTTAATAATTAATTAACTTATTTATTAAGTTAAGAACAAATCTCACCACATCCTGCTGGATCTTCACTCTGGAAGATCTTCGTCTGGAATGTTGTATTCGCTCCTCTAGGGAAGGGGAGGGGTTTCGAGACTGTTCCTCCAGAAGGTTCTGCACAGTAAGGACAGCAAATGTCATTTATGATGGGTTTAAATTTATCATGACAGCACATACATATTAGAGGAACGCTAAACCCATACCTGTAGTTCTGTCTCCTCCTGCTCCAGCATCTTTCTAAGGATTTCTATGGCGTGTTTCTGCACCTTGGGGTCCTGAGAATGATGTAAA
The DNA here is from genome assembly GCF_949319135.1 of Squalius cephalus. Taxonomy (NCBI): domain Eukaryota; kingdom Metazoa; phylum Chordata; class Actinopteri; order Cypriniformes; family Leuciscidae; genus Squalius; species Squalius cephalus. The sequence continues at coordinate 15,876,361 of NC_137122.1, forward strand.
ACAATGTTAAAGTGATGAAGGAATTTACTAATGAAGGCATCTGTAGGGCCCTATAACATCTCCAAATTCCATGTGATTCCAATATTTTTGTATTTTGTTTTAATGGTTTCACTGAATTTCAATAGGCACGGCAAGTTTATTTATATACCACATTTCATACACAATGGTAATTCAGTGCTTTACATAATTGAATTAAAGTAATCAAAATAATTACAGGAAATGCATAGGAGTTAAAAAATAGCATGCATAAAAATAAAACATTTTACAATAAAAAAGAGGATACATAAAATAAAGTGCAATCAGTTCAGATGTAGCACAGTACTCATTCAGTAAATGCACAGCTAAACAGACGTCTGGATTTGAATGTGACTACCGTTGGAGCACATCTGATCTCTTCTGGAAGCTAGTTCCAGTTACGTGTGGCATAATAGCTAAAAGCAGACTAGAGTAAACCCTTGGTATTTCTAACATGATTTCTGACATGATCCCAACGATCTAAATGGTCTGTTAGAATTCATATGCTGATTCCTGATGCCTGTGTGTGTCTATTTTTTTCTTTAAAACAATAGTTAAAAAATAAAATAACCAAGCACCATTCATACACACAGACATCAAGAATTACCATATAAATCTCAACAATGGTGACATGCCTCATCCTACAATGAATTCTGGGAGCCACCTTAGTATAAAACTCATGGCAGGCATGCATTGTGGCATGAAGCATGTCACCATTGCTGATATTTATATGTTAATTATTGATGTCTGTGTGCGACTTAGGGTACACTGTCAGAAATAGGGGTACAGTAGGAGTCCATTTCTGTCCCCCAAGGTACAATCTACACTAACGTACCCCATAGGGCTTATTATTGGACCTCAAGGTCCAGCCCTGAGAGATTGGCTGCTTGAATCTCAATTTAAAAGAATGTCCAGTTCGCGGTCTTTCTTTCTTTTGGCCAGTGGTGGAGAAGAAGTCATAGCACGGTTACTCATGGTTCTTACAGGGCTTTCAACCGAGGAGGTCCTTCAAAAAATATCAGAAGCAGAATCTCATTATAGTCAACGATTGTACCCTGTCAAAGCCAATTTTGTACCCTTTTTGAAGGGTCCATTTTTGTACTGTTAAATAAAGGAACTAAATTGTCACCACAGGTACAAGACTGGTCTCTTAAGGTACAAATCACAAGGGTACAAATATGTACCCTATGCCAAGGGTACAAAAGCCTTGAGGGTACAACAACCTTGAGGGTACAGCCCCAGTGACAAGCCATTGTACCCCTAAAGGTACAATTATGTACTTTATTTTCTGAGAGTGTAAACATTTGAGAAAGTTACTGTTATCATAGCAGGGACCTGACACATGTCACTGAGAGCTGGTATCAGTTGTTTCTGGTTCACCTACAGCAGATGGAGGAGGGTGTGGGCCCTGGCATCGTGGCAGCGGCTGGAGAACTATCACAGGAGGAGAGGGAGTGCAAGCTTGGCTCACAGGCTTTGGTGGTTGTGGGGCTCGCCGTTTTTTGGTTGATATCTGCGGGCTTGCAGGAACAGACTGGGAGAGTTTGGTTCCAGCACACACCACTTCGTCCATTTTCTCTGAGCCCGAAAGAGTGGATGCTGGAGAGAGGGATGGCGTGTGTGGTGAGAGGGGCTGTGGCTCTGGTGTTACCGGATGCTTTAATATGTTGTTCTCACTGTAAAACCTAACAGTAATATGTACTAAATACAATTGAGTTCACAGCACTCAAATATTACAGAAACTTGAATGACTGAAACAGAACTCAAACTGAATGAGTTATAGAACATTTCTAGATCCCAGAATGATAATTGTATAATTAAGTGATTAATTAAGTGATGATTGAGCATTAGTGATGAGCACCTGCTGTTAACAAGCAGAATCACTGAAGGAAAGAGAAACACAAGAACTACAACTGACTTCCAGCCACAGCAAAATCAACTGGAGATAAAAGAAGACATTAAATATCTCAAGATCTCAGCAGAGGAGGATTAAACAACTCCACAAACAACATTACAAGCTTCACTTATTACTAACCAGTTTGACTTTATTACTGCCATTCGTCTACAGAAGTTCTTATTAGAATTAACAAAGGTTTAGAAGTTGATTATTTGTTTCATTTAAGGTCACCATGATGGAGATCAGCGTTTGCTTTAGTTGAGCTCTTGACCCTTGACTTTTGCACTTAAGATTTTCTTTAGCTGCTATAATTGAGTGTTTATAAAACATATTTGTTATGGCACAAAAGGCAAGGAGAAGTCTGATTGGGTGTTGATGGTGAAGGACTGATGATGACAATCATCATTTAGTGACTTGATTCACTGATTTCATTCAGAGTCTGATCTCTGATTAAAAGGGCAACATATTAGTTTCACTCAAAACTGTGATTCTACAGCATAAGAGCTAGCCATGGTGTGACCATCAAATAATATGAAGGATTTTACAAATAGTTGTGCACAAAAAGGTATTGCATTACTAAGACTCACACAGACATCAGGAATCAGCATATGAATCTCAACAATGGTGACCATTAAAAAATGATTCATGCTGCAATGCATGCTGGGTACTAGCATAATACAAAACTTATCCATGGCTCCCAGCATGCATTGTGGCATAAATCATTTTTTAATGGTCACCATTGTTGAGATTCATATGCTGATTTTTGATTACTGTGTAAGTCAGCATGATACCATAGCGGTTTTTAAAATCTGATTGTCACAACAATGGGTCTTACAGCAGAATCAGTTCTATTATAATGCTTAATACAAGTAATACATCATCTGTCTAATCAGAGATTAGGCTCTGGAAATGATCAGAGAATCAAGTCACTAAATGATGATTTTTATCATCTTAACACAACCACATGCTCATATTTTCTTTTGGCGTATGTGCCATAACAAATGTGTTTTATAAACACTCAGTTACAGCAGCCAAAGGGAAAACTGGTGTTATAAAGTCAAGGGTCAAGAGCCCAACTAAAGCAAACACGGATCACTATCATGGTGTCTTTAAATGAAACTCAATAAATCATTATCATCTAACCCTCTGTTCATTCTCAATAACAACTTCTGTAGACACAAGACAACAGTCAAACTGTTTAGTAATAAGTGAAGCTGGTAATGCTGTTTGTGGAGTGGTTTAATCCTCCTCTGCTGAGATCTTTAGAGATTTAAACGTCTTTTATCTTGAGTTGATTTCATCTAAGGCTGTGGTTGGAAGTCAGTTGTAGTTCTTGTGTTTCTCTTTCCTTCATTGATTCTGCTCGTTAACAGCAGGTGTTAATCACTAATGCTCAATAATCACTTAATTAATCACTTAATTTATTGACTGCAATGTATATCTACTTTTAGTAAACTCAACTGAAATAAGTTCAGAGTACTCATAACTATTGTTTTTTTTTAACTTAATTGAATTAAGGCAATCGGTTTCCTCAAATGAAATGAGTTAGCTTAACTTGTTGGGTTTTACAGTGTAGGGTTAGGGTAGGATTAGGGTTTGTTGCATGTAATTATGCATAATTTACTGTTATTACTATTGTAAGTACATGTTACATATGTAACAAGGACACTGTAAAATAAAGTGTTACCAAATACCTTATATTAAACAAAGAAAAAACAAAGTATACATCCAAGAAGTCTTCTGCATAATTGGATGCCTTGATGTGGTGAAGAAAAATATTTAGAAGTGGCAATGCATATAGGTTAAAAACCTGCAAATAAAAAGAAGAAGAATAAAAAAACATTAATTAAGAAGTTACTATATAATGAGGATGAGATTGTCAATCGATATGGATTTTGCTTTATCGCTTATTTCATGGTTTGTAAATATATCCAGCTTTCAGGACTACTGACAGTTACTTACACAAGCGATGAACATTGAATGGGGGAATAAGAAATTCATGAGCTTGGCAATACAGAAAAAGGTTGACAACTGTGTTCAGCGGTCACATGGTGAATGGCGCACATATCACGCAAAATTAATTCAAAAGTCGGCCTAACAGTATTTTACACATATATGACATAATGTATAATAATAAATAAAACTACAAGCTACCATCAGACAATTTGGGCGTACTAACGGGGGCCCATACCATCATGGCGCTGATCAACTCAGGCTTTGATTCTGAGTTCGTGGAGCTCGTGCACATGAATGTGTGACATCTGTAGCGAACAGCCAATCACATGCCTTGCAACATATAAAAACTGATTCAATTCTTGCGAGAGGGCCAGCGCGATTTAAAACACTTTTGCCTGGGAAAAATATGATCATACAAATCAACGCATGAACTTCATTCTACAAAATGCCTTTTAAACTTTAAACTGTGTCCTAAAGCAAATCCAACACACCATACTCATATGGTGTGGTATATTTGTCTTCTCTTGGGAATGCTTGTTTCAATCTTCAACAACGGCTGATTCAGCTCTGCTTGATCTCCCGCGTTTTCCCCCTGGGCATCTGAATTCTCCATACCAACCGCTTTCCTCTGCTGCATTTCACGCATGCGTACACGTTTTTTTTTTTTTTGGTGTAGGACTTGTTCAGCCAACACCGAATTTTCACTTCGACAAGATAGATTGACTGAAGACAATTAAATATGTCAGGTGAATATATTTTTTTTAATTTAACTGATGACTTTAAGCTAAAATTACTATGCAGGTTCTTTTGCATGGGGATAATTATTTGGAAGTAATTTATTGAAGCCATTTTGAAGCGCGCCAGGTGGCGAGGTCTAAAGGTCAACCCATCAATCATCATTAATTAAAAACCCATCAATCATTTTTGACAGGTACCGTATCTTAACACTACTAATGTCCAACAGTGTATGCAATTGAGCTCTCTTTCCATGAAATGCGAAAGAAACCTCTTAGTTTTGTTTTCTTCCAGTTGCACTCCATTTTTCTGGCTGCTCTCTTAAGGGCCCGAGTGTGCTCGTTGTACCACGGCATTGGACTATTTTCTTTAATCTTCTTTAAGTGCAACGGAGCAACTGTGTCTAAAGTGCTGGAAAAGAGAGAGTTAAAAGTTTCTGTCGCATTATCTAGTTCTTCAAAGCTATCTGGGATGCTGAGATGATGAAACTGATTAGCAAGATTATTAATAAAGCAATCTTTAGTGGCAGAATTGATAGGTCTAACATTTTTGTAACACGGAGTCGACTTTGTAGCCTTGGCTAAATGGAGTTTACACGAGACTAGATAATGATCTGAGATGTCATCGCTCTGCTGCAGAATTTCAACGGCATCAACATTTATTCCATGTGATAATATTAGATCTAGGGTATGATTACGACAATGAGTAGGTCCTGACACGTGTTGTCTAACTCCAATAGAGTTCAGAATGTCTTTAAATGCCAATCCCAATGCATCCTTTTCGTTATCTACATGTATATTAAAATCACCAACAATTAGTACTTTATCTGCAGCCAGTAACTCTGATAGAAAATCAGCAAATTCTTTGATAAAGTCTGTATGGTGCCCTGGTGGCATACAGCTGCTGAGGAGATGACAATGATCAGAAATATTGTACATACACTGTAAGCATCTCAGGCCTTATTTTTGTAATGCTATGAAAACTTTGTAGAGGAAATAGATCAGTGAAACTAAGACATGGTACAACACAGAGAGGAAGAGGAAAGAGGAATTCAGCAAGGTTGTCCAATTCAAAAGTTTCTTTGAATTTTAATTCTTGTAATCTTTGGTTATAAAGGGACCTGTTCCTCAGAAGAGTTCTTCTGTCAAAAGCAGAAGGAATGTCTAGACTGAACTATATTGCTTCATCTATACATTTAGACAATAAACCTGTTTTGGGATTTATGGAAGAATTATGTGCACTACATTTGTAAATCTGATATAAATTAGCTTAAAATGGCGGCCTTGATTTTCTAGATTTCTCCAAATAATACTCTCAAAATCAATTGGTTACAATTTAGTTTGAAAAGAAATTCTTTGTGGAATTTTATCCCTAATTATTTATTTATTTATTTATTTTTAATAATGGATGATTGCACTATGCACAAGAATTATTGGATTGGAAACTGATCTACAAGCACAGCTTTTTCTTTGCAGTGTTATTTTATTCGGAATAACCATTTTATTTTGAATGAGCATAAAAGCATTTTTTTTTTTTTTTTTTTTTACTTGTTTAACACTCAAGGGTGTGAGTTTCTTGTGCACTTTAAATTTCCTGTGACTCCCAAGGAATTCTCTCTTGTATTCTCTGCAATTAATTTTGGTATAATGTCCTTATGTAGAGATGTGTTGACATCAGTTGATATGCCCATAATTAACCCAAATGATAGAGTATGTGGTAAAATTAGTTTTTCACAGTCCAAAGACAACACATCTATTTATAGAAAATTTGTTAATAACCTTGATTGTTGTAATGTTGTATTGTTTTGTTGTTGTTTAAAGCATAAAAACAAAAACATATATTGTTTCCTTTATACTTTTGCTAATAATGAATTACATGCTGATAATGGATCAGTTCATGGTAACCCAAAATATTACATAAAATGTAATTTAACCCTAAAAAGCCACGAGACATCAGACAATTAATTTATTGCTATATTCCATCTTATCAGGAAACAAATAATACAATTTCATGATAAAAAAAAAAAAAAAAAGTTTGTATTTTAATGTTTGTATATAAATTATCTTATACAATTATTAGCCTACATAATTCATTATTATTAACACCCATGTATCAACCTATTAAACATCATACATTTTAGCAATAAAATGAATATCATTAACATAATGACTATTCAAGTGATGCGTTTCAGTCTCTGCTAGATTTTTTAAATGAGGTGGCACATCAGCTAATATGAAATAAATACTGCCTCTATAAGCGGATGTTACTGTAAATATTTACCTCTAAATTATGCACCATTTATCACTTGCAATACCATTGTGCAACCACTGCACATGTATAATTGTATTATATATTATATTATTATAATTGTATTTTATTATTATTTTATTAAGTGTGAATCGTTTGTCCATCATTATGCGAGCAATTGATGATAAATGAAAAATGTCACGTCAAAATATTTACGTTTTAAAACGTAAGGCGAGCTGTGTATGCTAGTGAAGAAGTCTCAAACTCCAGTCAATTATTCATTGCAGAAAGTGAAAGTACTGATCAAGATTTTCTGCATCTGATGCTGCATTAATGGCCTCAAGAGATGAATCTACTTCATAATATTAATAGCAATATAGTCTAACTCCCTTAATTAATTTTCTTACTATTTCTCTTGTGGCCCTTATGTAGTGAAATGAGAAGAGAAGTATTTTGTGTTAAATCTCGTCATTTGAAAAAGCTGTTCTTGATTCTCATTGATGATGGATGATTGCAGTGTTCGGATATATTATAGACTGTTAATACTTTAATTATAGGCCTATAATTAATTTTATAAAAGAGCCAAACCTTTTAAAAACATTTTCAATGAGTAAGCTAATCTCTCTAATCTTTATCTGCAGATGATGAGCTATGAAATGATTGTGGGGAAAACGAACTGTTATATTAAATTATTAATAAAAGCAGCATAATAATTGTATTAATTGAAATGCCAAATCTTCGTGATATTGAAGGTGATCCGTCATGCACGCTGTGCGCTAGTTAATTGCCTGTTATTTTTAAAACCTCCATCCAGTAACATTTGTAATATATTGAAGTAAATATTTGCAAAACCCCCCTGGTCATGTGGGCCCCTATAGACTGCAGTCTAGCCTTAATCCGCCCCTGCCTAATACTAACACCAAATTACATAGGGAATTGCAGTAACGTCATAGCAGCATAATCATGTTAACAACATTAAATGTAAACACAGATACAGGCGGAATTGCGTTCGTCTTTACATTTGCGAGAACATTCAATAATTATCTGATTAGGTACTTACAGTGTGATGCACGCACATGCACAGTTAAAAACTCCTCCAATTTGGACTAATACAGTGTACAAACTTTCTCCTTTTTCAAAAATGTTCTCATTATCATCCGCCTGCTCTCTTTTCCATCACTTCACAAACTCCAGTGGAAACTTTGAGAATATTTTGTTAATAAAACGAATCCCTGACACGTCCACAAATATGTGAGCACTAGAACAGCATCTTTTAACAATTTGTGCTACAGTGATCCTGTGACTGTCTGTAAATAGTGTAAAAAAAAAGTACTCTTACTCACTTCTCTCTGTTTCTCCAAAAGAATCAAGATAGAAAGGAAAGAGTTTGTTTATAAGTGGCCAGACCAAGGTCATGCTTTTTACATCCTTCCTTTTTTTTCTGTCCTCCTGCCAAAAACAACCTCATCGTTAAGGCATCGCTGCTTCAATGTACAGCTAATGAGTGATATTTTTCCTTCTAAACGTCACATGAGTTGAATGACTTCTCTAGAATTATGAGATTTTACTTTGTTATAGAAGTTAGTGAATACTCAAATGTTTCATGTATTCTCTAATGTCTGTATTTGATATGAATGTAACAGTGCTTGCTCATTTAGCCCGGCTTCCAGAAATGTAATATGGAAAGATGTTTTGTTTTGTTAAGAAATGTCTTCAACATGTGTCAATACATACATCTGTTTTTCTAGGGTACCCTGACGACTATAAGTCACAGGGGTCAATGAAGTCTATAGTTTAAGAGACCATTTCTCAATTAAAGCCTTACTTTCCAGTTAGACTAAAGTGTGACTCTCCTTGAGAGAAAGAATGTATTATCTTGATATTTTGAGATGACTCTCCTGTTTATAGTTAGAGCCTGGCCAAATCCAACCTTGGAAAAGCTGTGTGTCGGTGTGTGTGTTAGTCTTTTTGGTTGCAGGTTAAAGAATCACTGGCATTATTGGAGATTGACTGAGTGGTTGTTGTGGACAGGCTGGCGCCCAGCAACCCAAATCTGCAACCTGGAAGGTCACGACGTGACTGACTTCAGGGTCCGAGTGTCAGCTGCATAATCGATGGAGATATGCTTCAGTCTGTCTGTATATGAATCATTCAACCTGAAGCAAGGACGTAGCTTAGACCTTGGTGAAGGCTATAACTGCTGTGATCTTTGTAACTGTAAGCGGGACGGCCTACAAACTCTGTGTGAGTCTTGAAGCTGACTTCTGCTGATGAAACTGCAAACTATCTTCAGTAAAACTTTTCTTCAATTTATTATAATTCTGACTCCGGCTCTTCTTTCAAACATCTGGTCCTTGGGTCCTAAACTGTACCTTCACATTTAACCAATCATGTTCTAATACTTGCAGTATAAAATATTGGTACTTACAAATATCTGAGTTTGCAGATGCTGACACAAACAATCTCCTCCATCCTCATGCAAATACTGGTGGTGGTGCCATGTTTTACATATCACTCATCTATCTGCGCGGTAGCTCTAGCTAGCATCACCCGATAAGCGGATAATGTGGCCTGTCTCTATGTGGCCATCACAGCCTCGTTCTGTGTGTTCTGTCTTGGCCTTGTGGCCTATCGTGGACCTTTCCTGAGTGGCCTATCATGGCCTTGGTTCTGTGTGGTCGATTATGGCCGTGTAGCCTTGTGGCCTTGTCCTTATGGCCCATCATGGTCTTGTGGTCCATCGTGGCCTTGGTTTTGTGTGGCCTAGTGGCCTTGTCTAGTGAGACCTTGTCTTTAGTGTGGCATTAGCGGTCGTTGTGGCTCATAAGCGGTCTCGTCTCTGTGGTCTACATTACCTACTGTGCCTTGTCCTACAAGCCCCATCGTGGTCTAGTGGCCTCTAGAGGCTTTGGTTTTATGTGGCCTAGTGTAGGGCTGGGCGATTTAAATCGCGATATTGTTATGCGCATCTCGTCAGTAAAGCCGGTTCCTTGATTAGTAGTAAATCACCATCACCTGCTTTCAGATGGAGCGGCATTTACTACAAAGAGCCGTAGTTAACTGACAAGCTGAGCCATATCGCATTAATATCGCGGACGTATCGCCAGCGATAATTAATGCGATATGGCTCAGCTTGTCAGTTAACTACGTCATGTATTTCCGGCTTAGCCAAGACCATGGGCTGATCTTTTAAATGTTTTAAATGTTCACTTATATCTTACCTTGATGTGATTTTGTAGGCTAGTGTATTCTTTTTATTATATACACAAATGGACCATGGTGAACATACAGGTTTTCAACCCTGTTTGAATATAAAACCTAGTTGAATGTAAAAAAGTCCAGTGCAAACGTTTCTCCCGCTCGTCATCGGCAGCTGTCACAGGTGACGAGAACAATCCTCCGTAGGCTAGACCGGTCGAGTGCTTCAGATGCGCCCTTTGATATGGGACGCAGCTGTAGTTAGCAACAATTTGTTAATATTGTGACAATAGGCCTACAATTTTCGGAACTACATACTTTGTTAAGTATTCACGTACAAATGTTAAGTAACCTACTGAAGTACTTTTTTTCCCTCACTGGACAGCAACACTACAAAATGATGTTCTTTTACAATATGATGCATTGTTTTACATCAAACTACACAAAAGTATATAGTTTAAATATAACAACCTTGAAAATATTCGATAGTAAAATGCAACATATTTATGCAGTAATGCAGTAGTAGCCTACTGTATATAAATGCAAAACCATCATAAAAAACCTGACAAGGAGGTTTTTTTTCCTGCAGAATACATACCTTTAGTTTTAATCTTGATACCTTATGTACATTAGATAATTTGACAAGATAATTTTGCTTAACTAAGGTTTGAAATATATGACGAGTAGTTTTTCCCCAATGCGGTATTAGTAGTTATTAAAAGTACTTTTTCCAGAAATATACTCTTTCTGAAAAAAAGCTCAGTGACATGGGAGCCGTCGATTGAGTCAGCCCTGCAAACCTGTTGGTGGACAACTTAGTGGATAGTGGAAATATGCACTTAAACACTCAGGAGACCATCCCAGATGATGTCAGCAGAGAGGCCTTACCAGGGGCAGCCCATCCCGGTCCAGCAGCACACCAGGGTCTCCCTGCTCAGCTCAATAAACGTCTACATCATTTTTTCTTATTTTATGTACTGTAAATGGTTATGTTGATTTTGATATGTTTAACGTATGTTGTCAATAGTTGGGAAAAGTACTTTTACGTAGCCTATAGAACAAATGATTTTGTCATTTATGTAAGGCCCGTGAAATTGGTCCAATGGAGGTTTTCCAATAACACAGGGAAGGTCTCACGTGCTCTGTCCTCACTCATGCGAAGTATTGGTTGGTTAAATTTACAATACATTTAGTTATGTATTCTCTCGTTAATTCATCTGACTCCATAAATGAAAGGTTTTAATAATATCTGTGCCTCACTAAAAGTGAGTGAACGTTTGACTATTCTGTTTAACTCTTCAATGAAAATAATATCAAAGTCAGTTAGAATAATCAACAATGTAACAATTTATTCTGTCAGGTAAATGTATCATGCCAATTCCATAATCAATTCAAAGATAATCGATACAAAACATCAAATGCTCTGGAATAGAGATAAGATGCAAACCCAACATTTTAAGAAATACGTTAGGCTGAGAGATCTACATCTCCCAGCCTAACGGACCCATCTGAAATACAGAAAAAGGCCCCGATCTCCCTGCTGTACTCCCTTAAATAGCCAGACCTCTTTCACATGTAAACATGTGCTAACAATAGTAAATTTGCATTCTGAGGTACACTGTAGCACCTCTTGGGGGGTGTGACCATTTGCTTGAGAGATCAACCCCTCCTTGTATGCTAGTTATCCATAAACCATCAAAAAACCTTATTACCTTGTGTTTTACTTATTCTGAGATGAGAGAATTGTACCAGTCGCACTGTGACATTTTAAACGATACCAAACATGAATATACCCTGTGATAATCATTCACATTAAACTATACATTTTCTTGGGTGAAATCAGGTAGTCACCTGAGCATGAGAGAGAGGGGGTGAGGGGAGAGGGAAGGAGATGTAGATTAGATGACTCGGAGGTGAGACTTTCGTCTCGATGGTGCATGAGAGCCAGTTCAAATGCTAATCTCCAGAGAGGTCCTTTTGTTCTCTCAGGGCCTGGTCACCCCCAAAACAGACCATCTGGAATTTCCTAATTTATCAATTCTTACAGTTTTCCCTCCTTGACTCCGTGGGTCAAATTCAAATGAGCTCCTATGGAGTCACTGATAAACGTCTGTTGTCATTCTTGAGATGTCACCCAAAAATTGTCTCTTCAATGTTAGCATCTGTAGAAGCTTGCAGAGGGCTGTGTTCACCAGCAGAACACCTGGTCTCACCAGATGTATGTTGCTTGAGTCCAGCAGGTGGATGAATGCATTCAGGTTCTCTTCCTGTGATGCGAGCAAAGTTCGTAGAGTCAATCTGGACCTTTGTGACTTGTTCAGTTGATGTGTCATTCCTCCATGGAGAAACTTCTGCTTCTCTGGCACCTTCTCCACGATGATGATCTGACCCTTCTTGACCAATCCTGTCACCTCCAGCGGTGCGGTTGTCTGGGCAGACCTCAGTGGATGAAGGGCTTCTCCTTAGTTCACACTGCTTTGTGTGAAAAGCTTGAGACACCTGAAAAGCATCTTAAATGTCCACTTCACGATTGAGCACTTATGAACTTGAAGTCGTATGGAAATGCATGGGAACACATAATGCAACAAAACAAAATCATGTCATGTCTAATATAAAATATCATGTTCATGTCAGCAAGTGCGAATGGTACATCTGGTCTCAAATGTTTCTCAGGGTCATCTAGAAGGGTCTCATTTTTAAATATCCAATTCTTCACTACCACTGTGATGTTAAATGGTAGTGGATTTTAATTATTCTTGATCTGAATTATTCAAAGGAAATGCAGCAAGAGGTCGGTGTAACCTAAATAAATAACAGCAATAATAATATTCAATATAATAAGCACTTTGTTCATGAATCCTCCAATGCAAGCCACCTATGCAGATCTAGGAAGTGACTTGGAACATGTTTAAGCATATAAGAATGGAGATTGTTCATTCATTGAATTAGTCAATGGAAATGCAGAAATCAAAATAAGTTTCAGAAATTAAAATAAACATAAGTTTCAGAAATGTTTTTCTGAGTTTCTCAAAGGAAAAAAATGCAGAAATCAAAATAGGTTTCAGAAATGCAGAAAGAGGTCGGTGTAAACCAATCAATGGTTTTGTGTGTTTGTGTGAGAGTATTTTTTAGAATGTCAGAGTGTGTTTTTGTCTGTGTGTGTGTGTGTGTGTTTGTGTCTGTGACAAAGAGTGTGTTTGAGAGTGTGTGTTGATCTGGCTAAGTCACAGTCGATGAGTTGAATTGTGAATTTTGTAATGATCCATTTTAATTATGTTTCTGTTATTAGTAGGTATGTTGAGAAATCAGGGGCCCTCTGATTTTCCAACTCCCACCAACAATCATAGAGTTTGAAATTTAATGGCAGGTCTGCCTTAGAATTTGTCTTGATTTGTGACTGTAGCCATTCAGTTGTCCATGTGTGTTGCATTAGTTGGCAGTTTGTTGTGAATAGCGTATGCTATTCTCTGTGTCTCTGTTAGACCATGATCATGGGATCAGCTTTACCATCCTCTGTGTGTGAAGCTATCTGGATCTGTTAGTGTGAAGATGGATAATAGATTTTTAGTGAAGTGACACTTTTGGACTCTATGTCATCTTTATCTTCTTATGATGTGTAATGTGGGAGGTGTGTGTTCAGTGTTCATGTCTAGGAGATGGGTGGAAAATAATCTATAACAATTGTGTTGCAAATTTAGTTCCAGTTCTAAACTGGGAAGCCATATTTACGTAGTGTTGTACTATTGTGAGTGTGAATGGCCTCTTGAAGTGTCTTTTCACCCATCTCCCGAGGTTATGTTCTAACAATTCCGCTGTCCTGGCCTTGATCCAGGTGGGGTCCGGCCCATCCTGGCTAACGTCCTTCAAGGAATTTGCAGAAATAAACCTGAGACATAAAACAGAGGAGAGCGAACCACAGACAGATAATTCCAATATTTCAAAAGCATTAAATTCAGACGTGTGGAATTCTTTTACTTGTTCCATTATCATGTCAATTGCAATTTTAATTCCAGATGTCACATGAAACCGAGTTTCATTGACCACGTCTGAATTGTTGCTGTCGTCTCAGTGTGTTGTGACATCTGAAGCTGCTTTTCCAGTTCAGCCTTCAGTCTGCTGCATGTGCAATGCTCATTGCTTTCTCTCATTACAGCCAGATCTCTGGGTTGTCTGGTTAGCATTTTCCTGTTTATGGTGTCGTTCACACATTTTGAGTTAGTACAGATATTTTTTTTTTTTTTTTTTTTTTTTTTGACCTGCAAAAAACTGTGGTACTTCTGTCTGCTGTTTAGCATTTCACACCCTCCTTGTAAATTTAGTTCTCTGATTAGATTACATTTTAGTTGTTGCACAATTTGGTTTGCTATTACCTGTGCCACAATTCTAGCCGTGTTTTCTAACGGTGAAAAATAAAGGCATACCCCTCCCCTTTTTTGGCACTGGGTAGCACACAAATAAAATTCTGTTTCAGAAATTCAATTTTAATGACGAAAGTCACACTTCTCCAATTATTATTATGCTCTGCGAGTGTAATATAATGTTTATTATAATTCAAGTTATAATATAATTATATTCTTTAACAATACAAGTCAAATTATATTGTTTTCGGTCTCTGAAGAGTCTCTCGAACAACAACGCATGGTCAAATCTCAGCTTGTTCTCATGTCAATACATTTGAATATAAAAAAGGCTTTTTTGGCTCTGGGCTGATAAGATGTACATTCGCTATTTCTCTTTTTTCTTTGCTAGGTTTCAAATACCATTTCTTCTAATTTAGTCTTTTTCAATGGCCATTATAATGTTTTATTCTCCTATTTACTCTTACTTTAGATTTTTCCGTTTATAGATAAGGAAAACTATATCGCTTTGCAGTCCTTCCCAAGGATGCACGACACAAGTGGTCAGTCCCGAAGATCAGGAGCAGAGGCAGTTGGCTAATTCTCTAGGATTTTGCCGAACACGCACAACAATCAAAGAGACTTTTTCATAGCCCCCTTGGGTGTCCTTCAAGATCTTAATTCAATTGTTTTACTTTAGTAGGTTTTGGCTCTGAATTAATCAAGCCTGTACATTTATCTAAAGTAACATTAAATTAGAAAAGAAGACATCGGAACACATCCACCCACCCAAGTCGCCAGCAAACTCCCTGATATCAGCTGTTAGCCGTCGCTAACCTCTGACGCAAACTTGTGGAAATATACGAATCCGTTAATCTATTTTGGAAAAAACAAATCTCAGAGTAATTCAGAATACATTCAAACATAACAATATTTAGTTCTCTGCAGCCTTAAATATGAAAAGGTTTTTGTTTCAGGATTAATGAGATGCGTTCACTGTTTCTGGTTTTCAGATTTCTTTGTCTTGTGATTTACATTGTAGCCACATGGCAATTCTATGCTCCTGTTACGGTTTTACTGCAGCTATATCAAAAATAGCAGAGTTGTCCACCAAGGAGACAAACAAATTCAACAAACACACTTGATATTTAATCCAGTTTACACAAGACACGAGGCCTAGCATGCATGGCATCTACAACCTTTTACCTAAGTGTTTTCTACAACACTTACAGTAAATCTTGTGTTTTTAAAGAATAAACTCAACTAGCCTATGTGCACATTTTCGTAGCACAAACAACTATAAAGTGTGTTCTAGCACAATGTGTTAAGCACAACTACAAATTTGAAAATCCAAACAGAATCATTCATTGTCTAGAATAGTATCCTCAAATATTTGAACAGCTTGACGGTCAAAATCAGGATGCGCGCGATCATAGCTAGTTATAACGGCGCCTTTTTATACTTGTATTACCCCAGCGTGTTACAATGTTTTAGAGTTTATTCTGCCATCGTTTTTACAGACTCGCCACATTTAACAGCTCCTGTCAGTTGTGTTGGATATATTTTAGAGATTACTCTGCCATCGTTTTTACAGTCTCGCCATATCCCCAACCACCTAACAGTGATAACTGAGCACAATTTTCCAATTTTCCCGAATTTTTGACTAGATAGCATATCAAATACTTTAGAGGTTTACTTTTCAGAGGAACTTAAATAAGCCAAATTAAATTGAATTACTTAATTTAATTCCATCGGTGTTAAAGTTTAAGCTTTTAAATTCAATATAGTCAACATTAGTTATGGTTCAGTATAGGATATTAATGACCCAAAACAAGGGTTAAGCGTTTGGAATCCAGCATGGCTTTAGCGTTAGCAGTTTAGCATTAGCCTTGAGCGTTTTGAAAACAGCATGGACAATAGCATTTAGCATAGCCTTGATATTTGAGTTTTAGCCTGTAAATCATATCATCCTTTTTCCCCAAAATGTTCTTCTCATAAACAATGCATCGATTTGCCTTTTTATTTATAAAATCACGTGTTTTCCGATCGTTAACAACTTCTGTTGTTTGCTCATTGTCATCAAGTGTTGCTAGTGTTTAAACAAAGCCAACACAACAATGGCCAGAAAACATGCTTCTGATTTTAAAACTTTTTAGGCTTTACTTTTTCAGCTCTTCATCGAGTTATTAATTATTTGGGAGATGCTATTCTCACTTTAGGTTTCGTTTCTTGTTGCTTAGGAAAAACAAGGCGATCTTTAAAATCTAATACACAAGGTTTTTCAATCTTCATCTGGCTGCCGCATCACATTTCTAAACAAAGCAGGGCTTTAATTCCGACCAGTAAACAATGCAAACATTTCTTCAACACTTCTATAAAGGGCAGAAAAGGTTTACTTACCATACCGGCGGAAGAAAGAGAAGATGTTTCAAAAACCTCATGCTGATTTTAGAATCCCAAATACTTGCTGGAAAGGACGTTTTCTCGTGAAACTGTTTTTATCTGTTTAGAGATCACGTCTCGGAGGTCACCACTTTGTAAGGCCCGTGAAATTGGTCCAATGGAGGTTTTCCAATAACACAGGGAAGGTCTCACGTGCTCTGTCCTCACTCATGCGAAGTATTGGTTGGTTAAATTTACAATACATTTAGTTATGTATTCTCTCGTTAATTCATCTGACTCCATAAATGAAAGGTTTTAATAATATCTGTGCCTCACTAAAAGTGAGTGAACGTTTGACTATTCTGTTTAACTCTTCAATGAAAATAATATCAAAGTCAGTTAGAATAATCAACAATGTAACAATTTATTCTGTCAGGTAAATGTATCATGCCAATTCCATAATCAATTCAAAGATAATCGATACAAAACATCAAATGCTCTGGAATAGAGATAAGATGCAAACCCAACATTTTAAGAAATACGTTAGGCTGAGAGATCTACATCTCCCAGCCTAACGGACCCATCTGAAATACAGAAAAAGGCCCCGATCTCCCTGCTGTACTCCCTTAAATAGCCAGACCTCTTTCACATGTAAACATGTGCTAACAATAGTAAATTTGCATTCTGAGGTACACTGTAGCACCTCTTGGGGGGTGTGACCATTTGCTTGAGAGATCAACCCCTCCTTGTATGCTAGTTATCCATAAACCATCAAAAAACCTTATTACCTTGTGTTTTACTTATTCTGAGATGAGAGAATTGTACCAGTCGCACTGTGACATTTTAAACGATACCAAACATGAATATACCCTGTGATAATCATTCACATTAAACTATACATTTTCTTGGGTGAAATCAGGTAGTCACCTGAGCATGAGAGAGAGGGGGTGAGGGGAGAGGGAAGGAGATGTAGATTAGATGACTCGGAGGTGAGACTTTCGTCTCGATGGTGCATGAGAGCCAGTTCAAATGCTAATCTCCAGAGAGGTCCTTTTGTTCTCTCAGGGCCTGGTCACCCCCAAAACAGACCATCTGGAATTTCCTAATTTATCAATTCTTACATTTACCAATTTCATTTGGAATTTATGTATAAATTATGACTGTCATTTAAAAAATAAACAATGTCCAGAAAAATTATTTATCTTTTATTTACACATTTAAAGTTGCATACAAATAAATAATGTACAGAATTTTTCTTTCCTTTTAAAAGATAAGTGAAAAAAAGTTAAACAAGAATATATAGAAAAAATATATATTTTTCAATCATTCTCTCAAGAAGAGAAAACAGCCTGTCCATCCTCTCCCTACTCTCCTGTGCTCTCCTCGCCTCTGCCTCCCTCTGTAGTTGCATGTCTTCTCTGATCAAGTCCAAAAACTCATCCTCTCTGGCTTGCCGCCTTCTTGCTGCTGCTGGTGCTCCTCCTGCTGGTGGTGCTAGTGCTGGTGCTGGTGCTGGTGCTGCCCCTGGCTCCTCCTCATCGTGGGCACCCACTGCTGAACTCAGCCCTGGTGTATCCTCAGGGATTGAAGCAATGAGGACAGGGGGCTGGTGCAATGCCTCTGTCCCAACATCTCATCTATAAGGACAAACCAGGGCCAAGTTTCAGCAGTGGGTTTCCCAATCACACCCTCACCTCCCAGGACACTTGCAATCCTAAGGCAGAGCAAATTAACCATGGCTTGTTAACAACAACAGCACAATAAATTTCAGCAAAGATGTGTGTATTAACTTTCTTACTTTGTATTATTATTATTTTTTAAAGGTGAACTAAGTAACTTTTTTACCTTAACTGAACAGCTTCGGAGTCATTGGAATGGTTATAATACTTATTTCGGGTTGAATGGTGGTCGTTTCGCACCCCCCTGGTGCCCGTGAGCGGAAAATTCGCACTTGCAACTTTGAGACGGCGGGTCGACGGCCGCCGCGGCAGGAAGTATCGCGTGATATCAGGTCTCGCAATGTAAACAATTGCTTTACGGCCAAAAGAAATCTGCTCAAATACTGTCATTATTGCGCTCCCTCACGCTGTTTGAACCCGAATGAAGAAGACGTTTTAAAGAATGTCCCATCTGCTTTGATGTCGTTGATCTACTAGCCTCTGGTGTCTGAGAATCACCAAAGAGTTTTTACAACAGTGTTGTCAAATATCTATTCCGAAGCTGTGGGGGGAGCTCTAGAGAGAAACCTGCGAGCAAAAAGCAAGAATACAGCGAAGAAATCCCGAAGCTACTGAGTGCTGCTTTAAGTTGTTCCAATTTTATCTTATTTTTTTTTTTTGCCTGTATGAGAGTAGCCTTCCCTAGCAGAACTATTTTCTCCAGAATTGCTCTAAAAAAGCAGAAAAGGGTACTTCTGAAAAATATTAACACAGTGCAATCTTAACATTAGTGCATTGTTAACACTGCAAAATATGACACATCAGGACATGCATACAAAATACTTCAGAAATCATATTTCTGGATACTCAAATTTGGTTAAAACCTTTGTAGACATAGCTGTGAAACAGAAAACACAAATACAAACGTTAATAAATGATAGGCACATATACTGTACATGTGAACACAATTGCTTTGACAAGAAATAACATCAAAGATGTTAAGCAATGCCACTTGAAAACATGAAGAAACATGCATTTAATTAACAATAGAAACATGCTGTTTCAAACACTAACATAGATTTTCAGTATACATAGTGCATTCAACTAATTGATAACAATGACAAAACCAGAAACCTCACAAAGAATTCCCCACCAACAACTCCAAACAGAAGATGCCCTTGGATTAAGGGTAGCTTGTTTCGTTATGTTCAGAGTTGGTCTGTTTATCTGAATATTATGTTGATTGTCACCAATGTTGAGTTTCATATGCTGATTCTTGATTTCTGTAAGTGTCTAAAACAATAAGAGTTTTTCAAACTGTTTTTTTTTTTTTTTTGCAGAATGTGTTCATAAA
Source organism: Squalius cephalus (assembly GCF_949319135.1). NCBI lineage: Eukaryota > Metazoa > Chordata > Actinopteri > Cypriniformes > Leuciscidae > Squalius > Squalius cephalus. The sequence goes on from NC_137122.1 coordinate 15,896,140, forward strand.
ATCAATCTGATGGTCACAACATTACTGGAGATTATGCTGTGGAATGATAGGACTGCTATATCAATAACGCACGTTTACTGCAGTGATAAATTACAGCTGAAGATGAATCCAGATATGACGCATGCTTAGCATGAGTAAAGAGCCTCAGGGGGAACCAAACACTGGTTTATTTAAGAATATGCATAAGTGCGGTTTCATATCCTGATGCAAAGTTTCTAAGAAAATCTAATTATATCTGATTGGATTATGAAATAATAGATGGTTAAAGGTCTCTGGACAGTGGCATAAAAACATTTAATAACTGAATTTGATTTAAGAAACAAAAAGTTTGTACCGTCGCTGCGTCCCAATTAGGGCTGGGCGATTTAAATCGCGATATTGTTATGCGCATCTCGTCAGTGAAGCCAGTTCGTTGATTAGTAGTAAATCACCATCACCTGCTTTCAGATGGAGCGGCATTTAGGGCTGAGGAGATAATTAATTGATTAATTTAGTGATGATTGAGCATTATTGAAGACACCTGATGTTAACAAGCAGAATCACTGAAGAAGAAAATATCAAATTGTAAGTTACCATTAAGGTGATGGGTGTTTGCTTTAGTTGGGCTCTAGACCATTATATATTTACTTTAATATTTACTGTTGTTTGTCTGCTGTTATTGATTTATAGCAGTTAAACGAACAAAGTAAAATGTTATCTTATAGTGTTGGTTATGTTTTGACATAATAATGCTGTGATCTGAAAAAGGAAACTTATTGAGATAGTTTGGTTTAACTTGTTAGCAGCAGTTTAGTGATTCTTCAGCCTATGATTATCAGTATATTACTTATAATTCAAAATTTTTAATAAATATTGTTCTGGTCAAAAGACATTCAGATAAATTCATTTAAAACACAGACATCAATAATCAGCCTGTGAATCTCAACAATGGTGACAATAATAAAGCATGTTGCAGTGGCTGCCACCAATCACAACTCATTAATGGCTCCCATCATGCATTGCGGTATGAATAAATTATGATCTGAAATGTCTATGTAACTTACTTTTCCTAATTGAATATTCTGCTTGTCACCATTGTTGAGATGCATAGACTGAATCTTGACATCTGTGTGTGCCTAAAAGAATGTTTTTTTTTTTTAAAACAACTTTTAAGAAATCCTTGATATTATATCAAAAATTCTGGGCATTTATGTAGATTCACTAACCAACAACATAAATCGAAGTCAGAAAGAAGGATTTTAATGAGTTCAGTGATCAAGTTTATATGATGATTGTCATAACATAACCAACACCATCAGATCACTTTTTTTCTTTGTTCAACTGGTGATTATAATTCAGAAACAACAGACAAACAAAATCTTAAGTTAATAATATATGGGTCAAGAGTCCAACTAAAGCAACCATTGATCGTCATAAGGGTAACTTACAATTTGTTATTTTCTCCTTCAGTGATTCTGCTTGTTAACATCAGGTGTCTTCAATAATGTTCAATCATCACTAAATTAATCACTTGATTATCTCATTAACTAAAACACTCTTGAGTGTGGACTCATATACACTCCCAGGAGTGTTAATTTAACACTGGAGTTTTTGCTGTGTACAAAGAGCCGTAGTTCTGACAAGCTGAGCCATATCGCATTAATTATCGCTGGCGATACGTCCGCGATATTAATGCGATATGGCTCAGCTTGTCAGTTAACTACGGCTCTTTGTAGTAAATGCCGCTCCATCTGAAAGCAGGTGATGGTGATTTACTACTAATCAAGGAACCGGCTTTACTGACGAGATGTGCATAACAATATCGCGATTTAAGCCCAGCCCTAGTCCCAATGCATGTTAGGGCTGGGCGATTTAAATCGCTATATTGTTATGCGCATCTCGTCAGTAAAGCCGGTTCCTTGATTAGTAGTAAATCACCATCACCTGCTTTCAGATGAAGCGGCATTTAGGGCTGAGGAGATAATTAAGTGATTAATTTAGTGATGATTGAGCATTATTGAAGACACCTGATGTTAACAAGCAGAATCACTGAAGAAGAACATCACAAATTGTAAGTTACCATTAAGGTGATGGGTGTTTGCTTTAGTTGGGCTCTAGACCATTATATGTTTACTTTAATATTTACTGTTGTTTGTCTGCTGTTATTGATTTATAACAGTTAAATGAGCAAAGTAAAATGTTATCTTATAGTGTTGGTTATGTTTTGACATAATCATGCTGTGATCTGAAAAAGGAAACTTATTAAGATAGTTTGGTTTAACTTGTTAGCTGCAGTTTAGCGATTATTCAGCCTATGATCATCAGTACTTTATTTATAATTCAAAATATTTAATAAACATTGTTCTGATCAAAAGACATTCAGATAAATTCATTTAAAACAAAGACATCAATAATCAGCCTGTGAATCTCAACAATGGTGACAATAATAAAGCATGTTGCAGTGGCTGCCACCAATCACAACTCATTAATGGCTCCCATCATGCATTGCGGTATGAATAAATTATGATCTGAATTGTCTATGTAATTTACTTTTCCTAATTGAATATTCTGCTCCTCACCATTGTTGAGATGCATAGACTGAATCTTGACATCTGTGTGTGCCTAAAAGAATGATTTTCTTTTTTTTTTAACAACTTTTAAGAAATCCTTTATATTATATCAAAAATTCTGGGCATTTATGCAGATTCACTAACCAACAACATAAATCGAAGTCAGAAAGAAGGATTTTAATGAGTTCAGTGATCAAGTTCAAATGATGAGATATAACCAACACCATCAGATCACTTTTTTCTTTGTTCAACTGGTGATTATAATTCAGAAACAACAGACAAACAAAATCTAAAGTTAATAATATATGGGTCAAGAGTCCAACTAAAGCAACCATTGATCGTCATAACGGTAACTTACAATTTGTGATTTTCACCTTCAGTGATTCTGCTTGTTAACATCAGGTGTCTTCAATAATGTTCAATCATCACTAAATTAATCACTTAATTATCTCATTAACTTAAACACTCTTGAGTGTGGACTCATACACTCCCAGGAGTGTTAATTTAACACTGGAGTTTTTGCTGCGTTCAAAGAGCCGTAGTTAACTGATAAGCTGAGCCATATCGCATTAATTATCGCTGGCGATACGTCCGCGATATTAATGCGATATGGCTCAGCTTGTCAGTTAACTACGGCTCTTTGTAGTAAATGCCGCTCCATCTGAAAGCAGGTGATGGCGATTTACTACTAATCAAGGAACCGGCTTTACTGACGAGATGCGCATAACAATATCGCGATTTAAATCGCCCAGCCCTAATGCATGTAATATCCATCTTAAATAGTATGTGAGATTAGAATAAGTGTGTCCCAAATCATAGTATTTTGAAAAGAGTATGTCAAAAGTCCCTGGATGGTCTACAATTTCTGGTAGATTTTCAAAGTGTAGATCCCTGCAGTGCACACTATAAAGGCTAATATTGCCCACAACCCATTGCGCTTTGGAGGAGGAACACGAGTAAAAAGTGTTCAAAAACCACAAACATGCTGGATGTGCACGACAGATGGTTAAGTAGAGAGGTTTATATAAAGGGATTTGACTGACTAATAATCAACATTTAATCTGATAAAAATATTTATTTAATGTTATCCATGTTATATTTAATAGCAACAACGTTAACTTTTATAAAGCTCCGTTTGGCCATTAACTTTTAAATGCATCACTGTGCAAACATAGTGAAAGACCCTGGCAGATCAGTGTGCCTCTGCTTTTCTCTCTGATATGGTAGGAAATAAAATGAAATTAAATGTGGAGGATTTCCTAATTAAAGCTGCAGTAGGGAGTTTTTAGAAAACGTTGACTTAGCCTGAAAATCTGAACAAGCACAGTTTACAGGTCACTCCCCCTTACTCTCTGCTGCGCTACAGCCCTCCCTCCACAGCTCCTCCACCACAACGCAGCCTGCCGTGAACACGCAGGCTAGTAAACATATGCTGATGACGGCGGATAAACAGTTATCGCACATTCACTGGTATAGGGACGAAACATCTACAATATGCTTTATATTGACTATAATGGCCTGCAATATACTTTGACTTCAAACTTGGTCCTCAAATCATTACGCATTTTGCAATACATGTAATGTAACTTTATAACGTTGCACTCTTTCTATAAGTTATAAATAGCTAGTAAGATACTATAACGATAACTAACGTTACAGTATGTAAGTAAATATTCTTGCGATATGTAATGCTAAATAAGGTTTGCTAGTACATCATTTCAGCAACGTGACAAGGAAATGTATTTAAAATACAAATACAAAATACTGTGTGGAAAAATGTATTTAAATACAAATACAGTATTTTGTATTTTGAAAATACACAAAAATGTGAAATTGGCCATCCAGTGCAGGTACAGGTCACAGTGAATGAAGAAACTACACAGGCCTGCTGACTTTACATTCCTAACCTCATCTCTGCCCTCTCTGTCATTCTTTCTTTCTTTCTTTCTGGCAATTACAAATAAACTTATGCAAAATAGCAGCCATTTATATACTTATTTCTGGTTACAATGTAGTCTATTACTTGTGGTGAACACTATTAAAAAATTCATGTCTGTAAAACTCTGGGAACCTTTTCTGCTATCTAGCAACAAATATGGATGGGCGATATTACCAAAATCTGAATTTTACTTCATAGTAACAATATCATGGTTTCACAATTCTCAATATCAGTTTTGATTCCACAGAATAAACTGAATTTCAAACTCTTTGGGGTTTTTTTCTTTTCTTTTCTTTTTCTTTTTTTGCAGGTAGTCCGGTTGGGAAACAGCCTCTGAGTGTCGATTTTGAGCACTGTTGATTCACAGTATATTCCTGTAGGCTATTTTTGTTTTTTACAGTATATTACTCTTGATGTCTGAGTGATATGATCCTGTCAAAACATTTTATTTATAATGGCTTCATAAAAAATAATATTTTACACATTAATCAGATATTAGACTTCATGTGGTAGCAATAAATCAGGCCACTACATGATAACATTTACATTTACATTTACATTTATTCATTTAGCTGACGCTTTTATCCAAAGCGACTTACAATTGCTATATATGTCAGAGGTCGCACGCCTCTGGAGCAACTAGGGGTTAAGTGTCTTGCTCAGGGACACATTGGTGTCTCACAGTGGATTCGAACCCGGGTCTCTCACACCAAAGGCAGGTGTCTTATCCATTGCGCCACACCACCCCTTTACTATCACTATAACTATCACCACTGAGAAAGTAACCAAGTTCATCTGATCTGAGTTTCACTTCCTTGATTCCCACGATAACAAATATGTATAAGAGACACAGTCAGGGCCGGCGCTAGCCATTTGGGTGCCCTAAGCACAAATGCTTAATAATGCTGTTTGTAGTGATAAACAAGAATACAAAGACAGAACATACACATGGTATTCACTTCAGCTTTTGCTGACAGAAGCAATACAGATTCTGAAGGAAACACAAAATGGATGCAAGTCAACTTATCGAGGAACAAATGTTGAATTTGATGTGAATGTTCTGAACACAAGGGTTCGTTTTGGCTCATTTACATCCTCCTCTCTTAATCGTAGAGAAGCAGAAGCATATGGAAATAAATCTTGTTTTGAAATCAAAACTTGTGAAGGTGCTGATGTGATAAAATACTCAAAGTTTCCTGATGAGGAAGAGGTGCTGATTCCTCCGTATGAGATGTTTAAAGTTACTGATGTCAAGACAATAAGAGATCATGCAGGTCTCTGGTGTGACACTGTGTTTGTGTTGGAAAGCATTGGAGTAAGAAGTGAACTGAACTGTGATCTAACAATAAGATCAAGATTTAGGAAGTATCAGTTTGGTAGACGCTTAGGAAGACATCGATTAACATCGCATTCAAGGTATAGAGGCCATGCGTTATCCAGTTTACGAGGAATTTATGAGGACCCTGTCACGGGGTGACTAAAAGCCGGAACTTTTCTTTTGTTGTTCCCCCTTCCCCCCCCGGACGTCTTTCCTGAAACCCCGAGTCTAATTCCGGTGGCTAGTGCGCATGAGCTCGAGACAGCTCACATTGATTAGAGATTGGCCGCACCTGTGGGAGAGCACAAAGACGCGAGTGATATGCGAGAGAAGGATATAAAAGCAGCGTTCTACAGGAGTGTGGGGATGTAAGCTGTGACGTTGATAATTCGTGGCGTGAGCTTTTCTTGGGAAAGATCGACAAGTGCAGTGTTGAGAGGACGTGCTCAGTTCATCTGGCCAGCTTCTTCCAGTGAATCCGTGCATGTGGTGAGGAATTATCAGCCGTGGAGTTGAGGAGGGAAGGATTATACATCGGAGCTACCACTAGAAAGATAAGTGTTCCACTTTGTGTGGTGAGAAATGAGGCGACAGTAAAGGAACATCTTTGACTGTTATCAGGAATAAAACTGTTGTTTCACTAGATGTCCGCCATCGACCGGCATGGAAATATCTCGCTGGATTTGAGCATTGTTCTAGTTTTGGGGAATTGGAGTGATACTGCGGTGTCCGTTGAACTTTGCACGATTAATGAGAGTGATATTGCGGTGATTGCACGTGTGGGGCGGAGTACAGTGCTTGCAGCGAGGGGGAAAAAAAAGTGCAATAACAACGTGTTGATGGGCGGAGGATCCAAGCATCTAAGTTGAACGCACTACAGTCTAAAGCGCTGTCTTCTACGCTGAGCCACCACAGCTGAACGCCCATTGTGAGTACTCTTTCTTGAAGTTACATTGAACGTTCTGAATGTTTCCTCTCTTCATGCTGTTGCATTGATGTCTATATGCTGAGCCACCACAGTCTAAAGCGCTGTCTTCTACGCTGAGCCACCACAGCTGAACGCCCATTGTGAGTACTCTTTTTTGAAGTTACATCGAACGTTCTGAATGTTTCCTCTTCATGCTGTTGCATTGATATCTATATGCTGAGCCACCGTCTAAAGCGCTGTCCTCTATGTTGAGCCACTACAGCTGAACGCCCATTGTGAGTACTCTCTCTTGAAGCTACATTGAATGTTCTGAATGTTTCCTCTCTTCATGCTGTTGCATTGATGTCTATATGCTGAGCCACCACAGTCTAAAGCGCTGTCCTCTATGTTGAGCCACCACAGCTGAACGCCCATTGTGAGTACTCTCTCTTGAAGCTACACTGAACGTTCTGAATGTTTCCTCTCTTCATGCTGTTGCATTGATATCTATATGCTGAGCCACCGTCTAAAGCGCTGTCTTCTATGCTGAGCCACCACAGCTGAACGCCCATTGTGAGTACTCTCTCTTGAAGTTACACTGAACGTTCTGAATGTTTCCTCTCTTCATGCTGTTGCATTGATATTTATATGCTGAGCCACCGTCCAAAGCGCTGTCTTCTATGCTGAGCCAACACAGCTGAACGCCCATTGTGAGTACTCTTTCTTGAAGCTGCACTGAACGTTCTGAATGTTTCCTCTCTTCGTGCTGTCACATTGATGTCTATATGCTGAGCCACCGTCTAAAGCGCTGTCTTCTATGCTGAGCCACCACAGCTGAACGCCCATTGTGAGTACTCTCTCTTGAAGTTACACTGAACGTTCTGAATGTTTCCTCTCTTCATGCTGTTGCATTGATACCTATGTGCTGAGCCACTGTCTAAAGCACTGTCTTTTATGCTGAGCCACCACAGCTGAACGCTCATTGTGAGTACTCTCTCTTGAAGTTACACTGAACGTTCAGAATGTCTCCTCTCCTTATGCTGTTGTATTGATGCCTACATGCTGAGCCACCAGTCTACAGCGCTGTCTTCTATGCTGAGCCACCACAGTCTAAAGAGCTGTCTTCTATGCTGAGTCATCACAGCTGAATGCCCATTGTGAGTATTCTCTCTTGAAGTTATACTGAACGTTCTGAATGTCTCCTCTCTTTATGCTGTTGCATTGATGCCTATACGCTGAGTCATCACAGTCTAAAGCGTTGCCTTCTATGCTGAGCCATCACAGCTGAACGCCCCTTGTGAGTACTCTCTCCTGAAGTTTTACCGAGCAGCCTGAAGGTCCTTCCTCGTAAGCTGTATGCTTTGGAGCCGCAGTCTCGCGCCACTACCTCCAAGAGCCTTGTCCCCTATGTTGAAGCACCACCATTGACGGCTTGACCTGACTACCCGAACTACGATCTCTGCCTACCTGGAGCGGTGACCCGAGTTCGATTCAGAGGCCAGAGTGGCGGCTCCACGCAGCCTTCGAAGAGGTGTACAACCCGAGTCTAGAGCCCGAGGCCGTTCCGGTGGCGCATTGATCCTGAAACGCAAAAGCCGAAGAATAGAGGATATAGCTACTTACCCACATTGACGTCGTCCCGAACCTCCTGTAGTGCCGTTTCTGTCCAAGCCGACGATCCTTCCCGGTCGTGGTCCAGGCTGACCCTGTGGAATAGATGCTCAACGTTAGGGCATTTACTCTCATTCAACTGCTGCTGTGGAACTAGTGCTGCCACTTTCCTGTCCTTCCCTTGCTGGTTCCGGCCCGTCTTCGGAAGAGTTCCCACCTCCTGTAGTGGTGCCTCGCTTGGCCAGCCGAATCCCGATCCTGTGAGGTAGAAAACAACGATAAAGAGTACCACCATCGAGTCCCCTGTGCCCACCCCTTTGTAAGAGACAGAACGGCCACAAGGAGTGAGGATCTGCGCCCCTGTGTTCGAGAGTCTTTCCTCCAGTGCCATATTCGCCCGCTAACGGGCCTGACCTTAGTGTCCAGATACTTACCCCCTGTCCACATTCAGAGCAGCCTCCAGTTTTAGAATCATTTAAATAATAAAGTCTTTTAAATTGTTACTCTGTTGTCTGTCGTCTCTGGGCTGTGGGGTAGCTCCTCGGAAGGGCACTGCCAAGGGGTTAACGGGGAGGTCGGTCGGCGTGGTGCCACCGTATCCCCGACCTGTGACAACCCCATGACCTTGGCACTGCAATTCTGCTCTTCTCAAATTTTCGTTTATAAAGTTTTAAATATGTATATTTTTACGACAAAACCGCACGGATTACCCTCAGAAGGCCTTCGTTTATCCCCCTGGAGCTGGATGGATTACTTTTGTGAAGGATGCGTGCACATTTTCGGTCTTGAAGCAGCTGGACCCCATTGCTTAACATTATAACCACTGAAAGATCTAAGACATTTTCTAAAATAACTGAAAATGTGTTCGTCTGAAAAAAGATTGACATATACATCTCGAATGGCTTGAGGGTGAGTAAATCATGGCTTAAATATCATTTTTGGGCGAACTATCCCTTTAATGACGATGCTGGTTGGTTTAAGTTGCGCACGCGCAGTTTATTTTAGATAGAAAGACAGCTTACCTTACATGACTGCTTTTTCACCCTGGACTGGTTGGCCAAGCACAAAGTAAAGTTATAACATCTGAACATACCAGATGCTATATTCAGCTTTTATCACAGTTAACGTTATAGCTAACTTACAGAATTAAATGAAGATACCAACATTGTCATTTAATTAAAGCCCATATTTCAATCTCGTTATTTGAAATATTAATTAAATTAAAATCCTGGTATCTTAATTTAATTCTCTAAGTAACGTTATTCAGTGACCGTAAAATCTGCAAGCTACGTTTATGCTAAAGTAAGTGTGCAAACCACCACGACTTCAAGACCCCCGGTTAGACAGCAAAACAGAAGTCCTAATAACGTTACAACAGCCTGTCCGGTAGCAAGTGTAATCAATGCAATGATAACCTGAGCTAAGGAAGCTTACCGGGCAAACGTTAATGCTTATTTTTACAGTCTGGGCTAACGTCATTTGAGCTATCGTCATTGTGGTGGTTTTCCATTAACGTTACATTACAAGCTCAGCTCGACTCGATTCTACTCACCATGTTTGTTTTTCCATCGTGAATATCTAGTGTCTTGTACCTGATGTGGTAACTTACCTTTTTCCTTATGGATTGTGTGTAAGACGCCGCCACTTTACCGTTGTCAGTTCAGGTTGTTTACTATACCGGGAGTGAGCGAGTCGAGTCGGGGCGAGTTGAGCCAACATTCTAGGGATCTAGCTAACGTGTCTAGCTAATGTCACTAAAATATACCAAACGAAAAATTGAGAATATCTCGTACCTTTACACCTGCATGTGGTCCTTTTCCGTATGGATTGAGTAAGAATACGCCACTTCACCGCGGTCAGTTCAGGATGTTTTTTTAGTCGACTCTGGGCGAACGTCACTGAAGCTAATGTCACTGAAATATACCAAATGAAACAATCAGCAGCACTCACTCATATCAGCGGTATTAATATATCCATATACTTATATGATATATTTCATGTTAACGTTTCATACCTGAGATGTGTTCTTCTTCCAAAAATGTTTGATTCTCTGGTACCGTTGGCCGCCATGGCCGCGCAATTTCAAAATTCAAACAGCAGCTATCCCACAATGCTATGCGGTGGCTGTAAAATAATGCTTCTACAGTGTAGTTACAATAAAATTACAGGACTGTCCATAAATTTCCCATCATGCATCTGCATTTACAATAAAAAAATGAATACAATATGTTGTTGTAAAATTTATTGTAAAAATTACATCAATTGCTAACAGATATATTAATAAACATATATTGAGTGCTGATTTACATGATTGCATCACATTAGTTCCACACAAATCAATGTCGTACTTCACATTTATCTGTCTATCTATCTACTCATTTAACATATATTCATTTAATAACTTCAAATGCTATTTTTTTTTCTATTGCTGTTTAATCTTAAGTTGTATGATGTGTCTTCACAATTAAGTTAGAGACCAGTCAATGTATCCATATTAATGTTTTCAGTGTCATAAGATGATATTGTTGGTTGACTGGTTTTAGCTGCGTAGGTTTTAGGTTTGCGTAGATGGTTCCACTGGCATATTTTTATTTACAAAGCTATTAACGGTAATTTACCCAGCTATCTTACTAGTCTGTTGACCTGGAATCATTCCATTTACAATCTCTGCTCCCTTAACATTCTGGCTCTAAATATCCCACATATAACAACTGAATTTGGTAAGACTGCTTTTAGTTATGCTGCTCCTTGGTGTTGGAATTTGCTCCAAAAAGTTTTGAAGCATTCTGTTTTTATCCCACTTAAACATTTTAAACAATTACTTAAATGTTCCAAATTTGAACAATGCACATGTTTTCAATGACCCCTTTATGTCATTCTTAAATTGTTTTACATGTACTGTAAATCTGTTTTGTTTGTTGTGTCTGTTTCTGTGATTCTGTGTAACTTGTGTAATTGTTGCCCCAGGCTTCCCTTGTAAACGAGATTTGAATATCTCAATGGGACATCACCTGGTAAAATAAAGGATAAATAAAATAAATAAACTGTGAAACAATAATTTTAATTCAATAAACATTTATTCAATAAACACTGCTAATTTTTTTTTATTTTTTTTTTTGTCATGACTTTGTCTCCTGCTTCCTGTTCTCCCCCTTTGTTGGTCTCTGGTGTTGATGGAACGCTTGATGAACACTTTTATTTTTGTTAATATGTTTTTTACAGAGAAAATGCAGTATAATTTCACAAAATGTATTTTTTTTACCAGAATAAAAATGCATGCATTTACACAAAATTGACATTTTAACCTGATATGTCCATTAAAAAAAAAAAAAAAAACTACAATTTTCTTAGTATTGGAAAATAAATGTTTCTCTTACGAGAGGTCTCTCGTACTGCGTAAGATATCTTACGCTAGGGGAAAATCCTTTTTCCGCGAGATATTGAAGCCAAAAATTATCCTTAATTTTGTAATAATGCAAACCGCGTTGCGGCAGCATGCAGACATAGGCGAGACAGCTCGCGCGCCTATTGGCTGCTCTGCGGCAACTGCAGCAGCCTATCGAGCGAGGCCTGGCGTGACGCCAGACCCAATCAGGGCACTTCGCGCCCGCTGCGTCACGTCCCGCCGAAATGGGCGTGGTCTAGGCCTATAAATACCGCTCGCAGGCAGCTATTATCTGATTTTTCATCCTTCAAGCGAAGCACACGCATCGCTGGAGCCGGAGAAGAAGCCGCGCCGTTTGAGAGAGAGCACCTTCAGCGGGACGAGTCACTGAAGTCGCTGGCCGCGCCGCCTTCCTGCCTTCCTGCTGCGCTTTCCGGCGCTTATATCCTTTTATTACTCTGTACTTTTGTGTGTGTGTGTCGCCGCCGCGACACACATTCTAAAAGAGCTAGCGTCTTTTTAAAGATGCCTTCCTGCGGCTCGTGCAGAGCCACACTCAGCGACGGGGACCGCCACGTGATTTGCGTTTCCTGCCTGGGTGAGGAACATGCAGCTCTCGCGCTCACTGACGGCGGCTGCCCTCACTGCGAGCTGATGGCAATGGCGACTCTGAGGACTCGCCTAGCCTTCTTCACCGAGACTGCTCCCCCGCCCGCCGCGGCGTCGCGCCGTAAAAAGCGCCGTGCCCAGCGGGCCCCGGAACCCTCCCTCAGCCGCCAAAGCTCGCCGGTTCGCCCGCTTGCTTCCCCGGCTTCGTCAGCCTCGCTTCCTGACGGACAGCGGCCGCCGTCTGCCGCCGCTTCCGTTGACATCGTGGATGAGGAAGCCCTGCTGGGAGAGGATGATTCCTGCTCTATCCTGGCGTCAGGCAGTGAGGATTGGGCGGGCTCTGAGGACCCCGCGCCCCCTGCCCGCATGTCTTCAGGCAAGAGAGCGTCCATCGAGACGGAGCTCATGCGAGTACTCGCACAGAGCCTCGGCGAGCCTCGGCCTCGAGTGGTCTTCGCCTGAGCAGCCCGCTCACAACCGGCAGGATGGATTTTTCCTGCCTGGGGAGCGCGCTTCGCCTGCGTCCAGACCGGCGCCTTTTCTTCCTGAGTTACACGAAGAAGTAGCCAAGTCCTGGAACGCCCCCTATTCGGCTAGAGTGCGTCCTGCTGTTTCTTTGGCATTCTCCGCTGTTAACGATGCCAAGAACAAAGTATACCTTTCGCTGCCGCCGGTCGAAGAGGCGATAGCGGCCCACTTATGCCCGCCCTCTGCTGGACGGCGTGCTAAGTCGGCCCTACCCTCTAAAGCTTGCCGCACGACGTCAAGCCTGCTCCGCCGCGCTTTCTCCGCCGCCGGGCAAGCTGCGTCAGCGCTGCACACCATGGCAACGCTTCAGATCTCTCAGGCCGATCTCCTCCGTAAGCTGGATGAGGAAGGGCCTGACGCGATCTGCGTGCCGGACTTAAGGAGTCCCACGGACCTCGCTCTCCGTGCTACTAAGTCTGCAGCGCAAGCCATTGGACGGAATATGGCCTCTCTCACCGTGACTGAGAGACATCTTTGGCTGACGCTCTCGGAAATGGCCGAGTCTGAGCGCACCGCGTTCCTCGACGCCCCGCTTTCCGCCACAGGCCTCTTTGGATCCTCCGTCAAGGATTTCGCGGAGAGATTCGCAGAGGTACAGAAAGCGTCACAGGCTATGAAGCACTTCCTCCCGAAGCGCTCCAGCTCTGCAGCAGGCCGTGCGAAACCGTCTGCTCAGAGCTCACAGCCACAGCCACCGTCCACTGCCTCCACTTCACAGCGCCGCCAGGCCCGAAGCGCGAGACCGCGCTCCCGCTCATCCGGTCGCCGCCCCGCTGCACGTGGCCCGCGACCTAGGATTACGGTGAAGCCCGAGGCCCCGAAGTCGTCCTAGCACAGCTAGGAATACGACGGTGTTTAAGTCCCGCTGCGGCCAGACTCACACCAAAGCTATTCGCTCGTCCAGTTCCAGCAAATGTGACTATTCCAGTGTTTTCTGCAGCCAATAAGTCGGTTCTGTCACCCGCTTGCCTGCACACAAATGCCGTTTTCACGGCTACCCAGATAAATCCCCAAAAGAGTGTATTTTCTGGTGTCCCGGCTACGGCCGATGGTGTTTCATGTGTAGTAAGAATGCCCACTGCCCAGTGCCCATCCCTACACACAAGCACAGCCTGTCACACAGGGCTCGCGCACATAAAACCGACTCAGACCACTACCCAGTGCCCACTAACACCGCGTTGTGCATGTCTCACGGTTTCTGTAAAAACGAAACCAACGTGCACTCGCTTCACGCAAGCGAACGATGTTTTCGGTGTGATAAATGTGCCCGCTGTCCCGTGCCCACATCCACACATAGACATGACAGTTCCCACGGGAACCGCCCAGCCCTCCCCCTCGCGGCTGACCACCGCAGAGGAGTCGAGCGCGGGCAATCTGCCCGCTGTTATCAGCGCGCCCCATGCCTCAAATGTCACGAGCGCGATGCTTATGTTGCAGCACGCCGAAGCCTCTCCATCGCTGAGCGAGCGGAGCGCGCTTCGTATTCAACCCCTAGCTATCCATGCAGACGCATGGGCAAAGCTGCCCGGGGTTTCGAAGTGGGTGCTGAACATTATAAAAAGAGGCTATTCGCTGCAGTTTCGCCGACGCCCTCGCCGCTATGTGGCGCGCGTCGAGACCACGGTAAAAACAGAAGTAGCACATTTACTTCGAGCCGAAGTGACGAAACTATTGAGCAAAGGGGCCATAGAGCCTCTCTCTCAAGTTCAGAGCGAAGGAGGGCTATACAGCAGATACTTCCTGGTACCGAAAAAAGACGGGGGTCTCAGACCCATACTAGATCTAAGGCAACTGAACAAAGTGCTTGTGAAGCGACAGTTCAGGATGCTCACGACCAGACAAATCCTTGTGCAGATTCGCCAAGGAGATTGGTTTGTGTCAATAGATCTGAAAGACGCGTATTTTCAAATACAGATAGCGTCACGTCACAGGCGATATTTGAGATTCGCCTTCGAGGGCCAGGCATATCAGTACACAGTCCTGCCATTCGGTTTGTCCCTGGCACCCCGTACATTTACGAAGTGCATGGACGCGGCGCTCGCACCCCTCAGAATGAGAGGCATACGAGTGCTGAACTATTTGGACGATTGGCTGATTCTAGCGCAATCTCGCGCAGTGCTCATAGAACACACGACCATTTTACTCAATCACCTCGAGGATTTGGGTCTCAGTGTCAATTGGGCGAAGAGCTCTCTGTTACCCAGTCAGAAGATATCTTTCCTGGGCACAGAATTGGACTCGCTGTCCATGATAGCGCGACTATCACCACAGCGCGCGGTAGACATTCAGCGCACAGCGAACGCGTTTCGCTGTGGCGCGTCTGTCCCGCTCAAGAAATTTCAGAAGATGCTAGGTCTCATGGCCTCAGCATCGTCAGTGCTCCAGCTGGGCCTGCTCCGCATGCGCCCGCTGCAGTTTTGGCTGAAAGCGCGAGTCCCACGCAGAGCGTGGGCATCCGGTTCGCTTCGCCTCAGGGTCAATCAGAAGTGCGTCACAGCTCTGAAACCTTGGAGAGCGAACGACTGGTACCAATTAGGTGTAAGCCTGGGGACTTCCTCGAGGGTGAAAGTGGTGTCCACGGACGCGTCCACCTCGGGATGGGGAGCGCTGCTCGAGGGCAGACCGTTCTTCGGCCAGTGGTCGGAACGGGAGAAGCTCCTGCACATAAACTGCCTCGAAATGCTGGCAGTAGACAACGCGCTGACGCGTTTTTGTCCCCAGATAAAAGGACGCCACGTCTTGGTCCGTTCGGACAACATGTCCGTGGTGTCCTACATAAATCGCCAGGGCGGCCTCAGGTCCAAGAACCTGTACAGGCTGGCAGAACGCCTCCTGGTATGGGCTCAGTGCAACCTGCGCTCGCTCAGAGCAGCGCACGTGCCAGGGCTCCTGAACATAGGACCGGACAGACTGTCCAGGAACAATGTTCCGGCAGGCGAGTGGTCTCTACACCCACAGACAGTCCAACTGCTGTGGAAGAAATTCGGCAGAGCGGAAGTAGACCTGTTTGCATCTCGAGAAAACGCTCACTGTCAGGAATTTTTCTCAAAGAGCAGGAGCGCGCTGGCCCATGTGTGGCCCCGCCGCCCGCTCTATGCTTTTCCCCCCGTCTCTCTCCTGCCTCAGGTGATAGAACGGATCAGGGAAGAAGGATGCTCAGTACTGCTGGTGGCACCGTTCTGGAAAAACCAACCTTGGTTCCCAGTCGTGATGCAGTTAGCAAGTACTGCCCCGTGGCCAGTACCAGTGAGGAGAGACCTCCTCTCACAGGCCCACGGTTCGATCTGGCATCCTCACCCGGAACTGTGGTCCCTTCATGTCTGGGCCATCAACGGGTACATGTTGGACTCCCTGAAGGAGTATTAAACACGATCACGCAGGCTAGAGCTCCGTCTACGAGACGACTCTATTCCTCGAAATGGTCAGTGTTTTCGGGCTGGTGCACAGCCCGTGGTGTGTCACCCACAGACTGTGGTGTGGCGGAGGTGCTTTCCTTCCTACAAGAGCTGTTGGATGGGGGCAGGGCCCCCTCCACGCTCAAAGTTTATGTGACGGCTATAGCAGCGTTCTCAGAAACAACGCTTGGTCAGTCAATAGGAAGGAACGATTTAGTCATCCGCTTCCTTAGAGGGGCTAAGAGACTGAATCCTCCCAGACCTCCCTCAGTCCCCGTATGGGACCTTTCTACGGTTCTGGAAGCCATGAAAGGTGCGCCATTTGAGCCTTTACAGTCAATCGATTTGAAACACCTGTCTTTCAAGACGGTGTTTTTGCTGGCTCTCGCTTCGGTGAAGCGAATAGGGGATCTGCACGCGCTCTCTGTGAGCGCGGCGTGCATGGAGTTTGGGCCTAATGACTCAAAAGTTATACTCAAACCTAAGCACGGTTATGTTCCGAAATCCCTCAACACACCATTTAGGGCGCAGGTTATCTCCCTGTCAGCCCTACCGGTCCCTGATGAGGAAAGAGACGCGAGCCTCCTCTGCCCAGTCAGGGCATTACGAGCTTATGTGTCTCGCTCGTCTGGTTTCAGACAGACGGAGCAGCTCTTTGTTTCGTTTAGCGGACATTCTAAGGGACTAGCCGCGTCGAAACAGAGCCTATCCAGATGGATAGTTGATGCTATAGCGCTGGCATACGCCTCCAAGGGCATGCAGTGCCCGTTGGGTGTCAGAGCGCACTCCACGAGAGGCATGGCCTCTTCGTGGGCCTGGTCAAGTGGGATTGCCTTGCAAGATATTTGTATGGCGGCAGGCTGGGCCTCCCCGTCTACATTTATAAGGTTTTATAACCTAGAGGTTCCCGCCCTGCAGGCCAGGCTGCTGTCGGTCTAAGTTTACCAGTATTATCTGACCTGATGCGATCAGCTTAGAATGCTGCGTCTACTGAGCACAGCTCAATGTTCGACAGTAAAAAAGTAGCAGCACGAGATGTGCCTGGGCAAACTGTGTAAGACCCACATTCCCCCATCAGTTCAGGCCGTACCCCGCCCTGTCTGTATGATGAAATTCGCGTCTCAGCGACGCTACCATATGTGGAAGAGTGCGGCTTCGCCCCTCCCTCTTCCTGGACTCCCTGTGAGTTCCCTGAGTGATTGTGCACTATATGTACCCCGGGCTTTCGCCCTTGGGTCTTTGGTGTCAGATCTCAGCATGCACGGCGTTTTGCATTGGGTCCCCTAGCGTAAGATATCTTACGCAGTACGAGAGACCTCTCGTAAGAGAACGTACTCGGTTACTAACGTAACCTCGGTTCTCTCTAGAAGAGGGAACGAGTACTGCGTATCTTGCCGTGCATGCACACGCTCTGGTTGCTTCGATGATGAAAAACCAGATAATAGCTGCCTGCGAGCGGTATTTATAGGCCTAGACCACGCCCATTTCGGCGGGACGTGACGCAGCGGGCGCGAAGTGCCCTGATTGGGTCTGGCGTCACGCCAGGCCTCGCTCGATAGGCTGCTGCAGTTGCCGCAGAGCAGCCAATAGGCGCGCGAGCTGTCTCGCCTATGTCTGCATGCTGCCGCAACGCGTTTTGCATTATTATAAAATTAAGGATAATTTTTGGCTTCAATATCTCGCGGAAAAAGGATTTTCCCCTAGCGTAAGATATCTTACGCAGTACTCGTTCCCTCTTTTAGAGAGAACCGAGGTTACGTTAGTAACCGAGTACGATTTTTACAGGGAACATGCCATTTCATTTAAACTTTTTTTTTTTCATAAAACTGCTAAATTCTTCTAGAAATGCAGATATTCAGACCACTGAAAAAAACAGGCCTTCTTCCTTACAAGTAAACATTATGAAGTTTAACCTGAGATGTGCATACATAGGCCTATAATTTAGTGATAATGTTAACAAGCAGAATCACTGAAGGAAAGAAGAGAACAGAAAAAAGAGACAAGCAGAAACACAAGTTATAGGATGCCCTCTTGTGGTGAATGTTACTACACAGAGAGAGTATTTGTCATCATCATGAAGCTCACCTACACAACAGGAGGAAGAAATAAATGAAATAAATAAAGAGAGGAGAAAACAGCCAGAGCAATAGTAAGACATGAATGTAAGACTTCCTGCATAGATGGTGTTTGTTCAGCTAGATGGGAGGCTTTAAGACAACTGAAATAAATCTAGTGCACACACACACACAGACAGTGCACATATATACTAAGAATGGGATACCATTTTTTTTATAAATAAAGATTGATGAATGTGTCTATTGTGTTATTGTGTATTGGGGAAAGAGTCCTCGGGAAACAGAGGATGTGTTGGGAAATATGGCACAAGTTGGGTGTGCTTGTGTAACTATGGCCAGGGGGTATGTCGGATAGGGAACACTCAAAGATTTGTATTAAGGAACAATTATTTTTTCCACACTTTTTGGACTGAGCCTGTTTCTTTCTTTCTTTCTTTTTTTATTTTTTTTTATTGCTCACAACCTCTCCACATTCAGAGAAAATTTGTTCAGATGTTTTATACAGACTTGAGACAGCTATTATAGGCTACTGATAGTTACAGTTCTATAACTCTACTTTTTAATAATAATATTTAACAGCCAGCACACATACCTTATCAGGAGCGATCAGAATAAAGTTTTCCCACATCAGAAACACCTCTCTTGCTTGCCTGTACTTTTTTCACTCCTCCTCTCCTCACTCATATTATAAAACTAATGGCTCCCAGCATGCATTGCAGCATGAAGCATGTCACTATAAGCTGATTGTTGATGTTAGTGTGTGTGTCTCTGCGTTTTCGTATCTCACAGTGTACTTAAAAATTAAAATGAAGAATGTTTGATCGTTGGCAAAAAAAAAAAGTATTGATGATACAAATCTGTTAGTAACAAATAACCTCTTTTGGTCAGTGATGACATGTGTCAATTTTTTTTTCTTTATGGTATTAAAAAAAAAAAAAGAAAGAAGGTCAAACTGGTTTGTAATAAGAGAGATTTCATGTCTTTTCAGTTGATTTCATCTAAGGCTGTGTCTGGAAGTCAGTTGTAGTTCTTTTGTTTCTCTTTCCTTCATAGATTCTGCTTGTTATCATCAGGTGTCTTCAATAATCAATCAATCATCACTCAATTAATCACTTAATTATCTAAATAACTATAACACTGCTTCAGTGTTACTTTTAACACCCTGCTGGTGGCTCGCATATAAATACAGAGCGGTGTTAAATTAACACCGGGGAATTTACTGTGTGTAGTTTACACAGGACTGGTGAGAAATGCGCACTGATATACCTTTATTCTAGATGTTATGTGGTTTATTTCGATAGGTGAACTGTCTTTGTAGCGTTAAGAGAAGGAGAGCTTTGGGCGAAATTGTTTTTTTTCACCTCCGCGGTGCGTCCCTGTTCTTAAATAGAAACGCAGTCTTTTCAGCTTGCCACTATAAATCGCTATTTTTCTGCACTAAACTAGTGAATTTAGCCAAGATATATTCAGAGATGATAGAAGATGTTATAGAATAATAAATTAATCAAAACCCAATTTTGACAAAAAAAAACCTTACTGAAGACATTACTGAAAACATACCAGTGCGACATACGACAGGTTTTCCCAGATCGCATCACATTTGTTTGTTAAAATAATCCACAAAAGTCTTAATGAAATATAAATGCTTAGCATAGAAATTCTTGATTCAGCTGAATACAAATCATGGCCGTATGTGTAAGACTTCTCAAAAATGCTGTGACGTAGAGTGGAAGAAGTTAGAAACTTGTGTGAATCACACTTATTCTTCAGTCTAGAAATAAAGTAATAAATTGTTGTGTAAGAAAACACTTCACTTGCTAATGTAAAATCAGTTCTCAGTTCCTGCAAGCAGTGAGACTTCAGAGCTTTCCTGGCATCTAGAGATCATATTGAGCAACTGACTCAAACCTCAATGACAGTCGACGTTAATAAAAACGGCAGAGGTCACAGAGCAAACAGCATTGAGTCTTGTGTTTCGAAGGGGCTCATATTTGGGCTTCTTACCTCCTCAGGTGTGACAGAGAGCTTGTCCAGTTTAATACTCTCTGCTGGTCTCCTGTCAGCCGGAGCTGAGCCGTGTGTGGCAGTGATGGCACAGCATGATCACGGCAAACAACATGAGGGCCGGTTGCTGGTGTGAGGAGTGTGTCTCAGATCAATCCAGTGATCATCTGATCCAAATCAGGACAATTAAGTGCACTATAATGCAGTTGACTTGACTGATTTACAATTTACTTCATTTGAAATGAATATGTTTCATCTGTTTTGACTTGTCATTTCAAAGATTCCTTTTAAACAATAATACAGTTTAAAATATTGAATTATGTGATCATTTCATCATAATCATTCAATATTTCATTAATTTTGTTTATCATGGGGCATATTTTATTAATATGCTGTCATAAAATACACAATATTTTATTCATGTGCTGTAATCCAAATATTCGGGATGTGATGCTTTGTGTGAGGAACTGTTGTAGAGTAGGCTAAGATTTAAAAGTTGATGTGAATATTTATGACAGTCTAATGCAGTTCAACTTAGCTTAGAAAGCAGCAAAGAAGCAGTTGTTTTAAACTATAACTTTTACTCTAACATTCAGACACACAGACATCAAGAATCAGCATATGACATTAAAGGTTTCATGTCGCAATGCATGCTGGGTACCAGCACAAGACAAAACTCACCCATGACTCCCAGCATGCATTGCAGCATGAATAATTTGATCACCATTGTGGAGATTCATATGCTGATTCTTGATGTCTCTGTGTGCGTTTCATTAACACTTTATTGTAAAAAATATATATATTTGGGTCCATAGTGTTAGACTAAACAGAAGCAAAACAAACTGTAGGCTTATATATAATCTATGGGGGGTCTGCAATATATGTAACTCATTTAGGGACCGTTTGGTATTTACGGAAGGGGCCACTGGAGGAAAATAGGGGAGGGTCATGTCTTTTTATTCTTTGTTGAGGGGAGGGTCATACAACTTTTATATTCATGAAAACAGCAACATTTCAAAGTGGCTTGTTTGGTACTATTTTTTTTCCATTTAGCTCCATGTTGATCTCACGTTATCAGCCCCCCTTATATATAAGATGGGTCTGACCCAACAAAAATCCAGCTTGGCGCTGTTTGACAGTGCGCGCGCACTTCTGTACGCGCTTAGAAAAAGTGCATCATGTCAGAAAAGAATGCCAAAGAAATGTTTACTCGGCAAAGCTTTAAAGCACGAGCAAATAATTAACTTTTGTGATCGCGAATAAGTGCACGGTGTCCTGTGAGTGTAACTCTACCGCTGCATTAACATGTGTGATGTGAATGTACGTCGAGTTTTACAGTATTGGGACTGAGGCGCCAGAACTGCAGCTGATAGAATGTGCGCTGTAGCGCGATACTACCATATTTTAGTTTCCATTCTTATTTTGTTTCCACGATGTGTAAGATGTAGGGCTACCACATCTTTAAATTACTATTAGTATTATTTAAGTTAAAGGTGGGGTGAAATGCTATTTCATGCATACTGAGTTTTTTACACTGTTAAAGAGTTGGATTCCCATGCTAAACATGGACAAAGTTTCAAAAATGTTATTGTACGTTTGAAGGAGTATTTCTGTGCCAAAAATACTCCTTCCGGTTTGTCACAAGTTTCGGAAAGTTTTTTTTTCGAGTATGGGCCTGTGTGACGTCAGCTGGGGCGGAATTTCCTTATATGGGCCCTAAGGGCACTTCTCCCGGAAAGGTGCGGGCGCGCATGATAAAGGTTCGCGGTCGCAGGCGGTGAGTAAAACTGCTTCAAATGTATCTGTGTTGTTAGCTCGGCGCGTTAGCACAGCTTTAGCTTAGCCCACACGGCACGCCTCCAGCCGCTCGTTTTTTTCCGGAAAGACTCGGTACAGCCTATCTTTCTTTTATAAATATAATAAAACTAAAGACTTTTTGGAGATATGAAGGATGCAATACTACTCTATAGGTACTCAAGATTAACAGCTGTTAATCTTGAGTACCTATAGAGTAGTATTGCATCCTTCATATCTCCAAAAAGTCTTTAGTTTTAGGAGATTGAGTGAAAATGAGCATTTCACCCCCTTTAACATAATAAAATACGTAGACCTACACCACAAAAACTAGTTGAGGACAAATTCGTTAAAATTGGGCGATTCCAGTGTTATGGACGTGACATTTGCAGTCAAAACTTGAAATATAAATTCTCAGAAAATGCATTTAATCCCAATATTTTGAAACGTCTGAAAGGAGTCAAGACATTTGAAAAATATCAGTCTACACATGCGTTTTATATTTAATATGAGGGAAATACACATCCCACACAGCAAAGGAGTCCGTGGCGGACCCGCCCTCAAGCCGCCAGATCCGCCTGACTGTCAGATTCGTTTTCGCTGCGCTAACAGGATCAGCCCCGCCTCCAGGATCGGCCCCGCCTGCGCTTTTAATCGGCGGACCCAGAATGGATCACATACGGATCCGCACTTCGGACGCGCCTTAACATTTGCCCCGCCTGTCACCTCGCGGACTCGCTACAGACGCTGGGCGGACCCGCTGACCAAACGCGCCTAATTTCAACTGTCGCCATGACGCCATTGTCACAGAATCATTCTCCGCACTGTGGAAAAGCTACAACCGGCAGGTCGACAAGCACAGAACACGGTAAGAATGGTTAAAATATGCTTTATTTGTACAGTTACTAGCCTGTAACATTACCGTTCAACATACCGATGATTTTATTTCTGAAATGATTGTGGCAAACCAAGTTAGCAAATTGTCATTAGCGTAGATTTGAGTAAAATGTATTTGATAATTAATAACTTTGAGTAAAAAGCTATTTGGATGGTATATTCTTTCTCTCTGGGAGGTTAGGTGATTTAATTAACGTTAGCTGTCCGGATTTTTATCAAACCCTGAGCGCGTATTTTCTCCCCTCCAGTAACGTTAACGTTAAAATGTCAGGCAAGATATTATCATGTTAGGCCTAACATTACCTAACTTACTTTTTTTCACTGAATTTCTGGTATAACATGTCCATTTTTGTTTACATTTTGACAGTTCCACCTCCCCATGTAATGTTGTTTAAAAAAAAAAAAATTAATATTATATGATACTGTGTGTGTGTGTGTGTGTGTGTGTGTGTGTGTGTGTTCTGTTGCAGCTTACAGTTTGTTCAAGTGCCACCAGTCTTATTTTGGAGTTTCATCTTTTCCTGACATCAGAGTAAAGTAAGATTTAATACTGTTCCAACTTGATTTAGCCAGATATGTTGTCAAATACTGACACTGGTCCACACTACAGCATTTAAATTGTCAAGACTTAAAAATTAGCAAATTATCAACTTGAAGATGCAGCACTGCCATCAGGCAGTCCTTATTGTCAAACCCTGCTGTATAATTATTTTTGAAAACACTTAAATTTTTGTTATTTTCCACAACTCACTAGTTGCAATGTGTATTTTGTGTTTCTGTTACGTTTCTTTTAGATAAAATGAATAGAAAAACTGTACCTGTCTCCAGCTCCACCTTAAGACAGTAAGTTCCTCAGCAACTTCACTGTAAGTTGACAGTTCATTGTTGATTCAACTGAGTTCAATAAGGCCACATTTATACTGCAGGTCTTGATGCCCAATTCCGATTTGTTGACCATATCTGAATTTATTTTATTTTTTGGACCAGCTTCTTTAATTTAAAAGTGGCTCATATGCAATTACACCATGCACTTGGTGAAATAACCCAAGGTAGACGTACTGACCTGTTCTTGAAACAGGAAGTTAAATTTATCTGGTGCTGTTTGTTACTTCCTTCTTGTTTAAGGATGTTTGGTGCCACAAAATCGGTACAGTGATGGAGTTATCTATTGGCAAAAATGATGAGAGAGTGAACGGGGCAGTGAAAAATTCTGAGGAACCTGGACCTGACTGGAAAAAAATATGATGCCAGAGTTATTAAATCATGTGGTATGCTATTTTCTTTTTAAATAATCTAAATGGCTTTTGTAAGCAAATATCAAAGTATTTTGCCAATATGTTATATGGGAAGAAAATCCTTTTAATTACATTCTCATATTGTTCTGTTGTCTATAGTTCTGTTCTTTTTTACTCTATTAATTTGAAGGTCTACTGAAGTTTAACATGTAGGCTATTTATTTTTTAGATGACTACTTTGTGGCACAACAACTCTTGAAGAAAGCTCTAAATTGCAACACATCAGATCTACAGTCTGAAGAGGAAGAGGAGGAGATTCGGCCAAAAAGAAGGCCAAAGCCGATGTTAGTATACGTATATTATCCTTTATATTTTACATTAACTTTTTGGCCTCTATATTTTCTCAAAAACATAATTTAGTGTTATGATATGATGAACCCGACAACCACCACACGTAAAGCCAGCTGAAATAGAGTTAAATGGACAGTATGTTTTCTGGTTTCTCAGAGAAACCATTCTCAACCAATTACATTGATTTACAACTTAAGTTCTTAGGCCAGTGAAAATGTTTATGTAATTACATTTACATTTATGCATTTGGCAGACGTTTTTATCCAAAGCAACTTACATTGCATTTTAAGGTACACATTTACATTCCAATCAGTTCTTGCTTCCCCTGGGCAGAGTTGTATAGTCCAGGGGTCAGAAAGTAGAAGTCCTGCCATAGTTTATTCCACCCATGAACTCAGTCAGCTGATTTCACTAATTAGTTCTCTCTCCTGTCTGAATTAGCAAATCCAGGTGATTGGAACAAAATACTGAGGAGGACTTTTACTTTCTGAACCTGGACTTTACACCTCTGACTACATGTCAACCAAGAGTAAAGAAATAAACCAGAACTGGACCTTATCTGAGCCACAAAATCTGTGTATATTAAATATGGATTCATCTCAGCCTTAATAAGCCTGTTAACAAGCAGAATCACTGAAGGAAAGAAGAGAACAGAAAAAGAGACGAGCAGAAACACAAGAACTACAGCTGAGTTCAGACACAGTCTTAGATCAAATCAACTGAAGAGAAAAGAAGACATTAAATCTGTGAAGATCTCAGCAGAGGAGGATTAAACAACTCCACAAACAGCATTACCAGCTTCACTTATTACTAACCAGACTGACTTTATTTCTGTCAGACGTCTACAGAAGCTTTTATTGAGAATTAACAGAGGTTTAACTCTAACGTGTTTCATTTGAAGTCACCATAACAGTGATTAGTGTTTCCATTCGTTGGGCTCTTAACTCTGATTATATCTTTTGTCTTTTCTGGCAGTTGTGACAGTGTGTTTGTTAAACACATTTGCAGCAGCAAAAAAACCTAAAGTGAAATGATATCAGGTGATGATGGTTACCTGATGATGGTTTTATAATCATCACGAAGTATCTTGCTTCACTGCCGCTTTTCAAATCTTACAATTGTGTTCCATTATTTTTTTCATATTAAAAACCCTGTGTTACTGCAGAATGAGATCCAGAAATATATTATTTACACATCCATATTATTTTCAAAACACAAAACCCTGTATTATTGAAGCATGAGATACAGCAGTACTATAGGTATCAGTTAGAAGAATTTTATAAACTTGAGCACCAAACGTTTATCTACTATGACAAACATCAACAATCAGCGTATTAATCTCAACAATGGTGACAATCAAAAGTACCTTGCTGCAATGCATGCTGAGTACCAGTATAATACAAAACTCCCAGCATGCATTGCACATTAATAAATTATGCAGCTGAATTGTCCTATTATTTTGTTTAATTCTAAATGTTTGCTTATATTTTTTGCTGTTGTTTTTTTTTTGTGACATTTAGTAGCTTTTTTGTAATGTTCAGAGTTGATCAGTGTATCTGAATATTTTTGATTGTCACCATTATTGAGACACATACGCTGATTGTTGATAAGTGTGTGTGTCACATGATAGGTAAAAAAAATTCTCATGTTTGTTATAATATTTCAACTGATATGTATAATTCTGCTTGATTTCATGCTGCAGTAACACAGGGTTTATGATATTAATATATTAATTGAACAAAACAATTTTATTATACAAATTACATGAGTGATTCAGGCATTATGATTACAAAGCCATCAACAGGTAACCAACATCACCTGCCCAGATTCAATTTTGCTTTCTTTGCTGCTACAAATGTGTTTGACAAACACACAGTCACAGCAGACAAAAGAAACAAAAAACATAATTGTTAACATAAGAGTTAAGAGCCAAACTAATGGAAACACTAATCACTGTTATGGTAACTTCAAATTAAACACATCTCAATAAGGAGTTCTAACAGAAATAAAGTCAGTCTGGTTAGTAATAAGTGAAGCTGGTAATGCTGTTTGTGGAGTTGTTTAATCCTCCTCTGCTGAGATCTTCACAGATTTAATGTCTTCTTTTATCTTCAGTTGATTTCATCTAAGGCTGTGTCTGAAGTCAGTTGTAGTTCTTGTGTTTCTGCTCGTCTCTTTTTCTGTTCTCTTCAGAGGTGTAAAGTCCAGGTTCAGAAAGTAAAAGTCCTGCTCAGAATTTTGTTCCAATCACCTGGATTTGCTAATTAGCAGTTTTTCAGCCAGGAGATAGAAATCAGCTGTCTGAGGTCATGGGTGGAATAAACATATGGCAGGACTTCTACTTTCTGACCCCTGGACTATACAACTCTGCCCCTGGGAATTGAACCCATGACCTTAGCATTGCAAGCGTCAACACTCTACTGTTTGAGCTACAGGAAGATCACGACCCAGACAGCAAACTGACTACGAAACGCATCCGCCGCGGAGGTGAACTCCGGAAGAAGATACTTCGTGATGATTATAAAACCATCATCAGGTAACCATCATCACCTGATATCATTTCACTTTAGGTTTTTTTGCTGCTGCAAATGTGTTTAACAAACACACTGTCACAACTGCCAGAAAAGACAAAAGATATAATCAGAGTTAAGAACCCAACGAATGGAAACACTAATCACTGTTATGGTGACTTCAAATGAAACACGTTAGAGTTAAACCTCTGTTAATTCTCAATAAAAGCTTCTGTAGACGTCTGACAGAAATAAAGTCAGTCTGGTTAGTAATAAGTGAAGCTGGTAATGCTGTTTGTGGAGTTGTTTAATCCTCCTCTGCTGAGATCTTCACAGATTTAATGTCTTCTTTTCTCTTCAGTTGATTTCATCTAAGGCTGTGTCTGAAGTCAGTTGTAGTTCTTGTGCTTCTGCTCGTCTCTTTTTCTGTTCTCTTCTTTCCTTCAGTGATTCTGCTTGTTAACAGGCTTATTAAGGCTGAGATGAATCCATATTTAATATACACAGATTTTGTGGCTCAGATAAGGTCCAGTTCTGGTTTATTTCTTTACTCTTGGCTGACATGTAGTCAGAGGTGTAAAGTCCAGGTTCAGAAAGTAAAAGTCCTCCTCAGTATTTTGTTCCAATCACCTGGATTTGCTAATTCAGACAGGAGAGCGAACTAATTAGTGAAATCAGCTGACTGAGTTCATGGGTGGAATAAACTATGGCAGGACTTCTACTTTCTGACCCCTGGACTATACAACTCTGCCCAGGGGAAGCAAGAACTGATTGGAATGTAAATGTGTACCTTAAAATGCAATGTAAGTTGCTTTGGATAAAAACGTCTGCCAAATGCATAAATGTAAATGTAATTACATAAACATTTTCACTGGCCTAAGAACTTAAGTTGTAAATCAATGTAATTGGTTGAGAATGGTTTCTCTGAGAAACCAGAAAACATACTGTCCATTTAACTCTATTTCAGCTGGCTTTACGTGTGGTGGTTGTCGGGTTCATCATATCATAACACTAAATTATGTTTTTGAGAAAATATAGAGGCCAAAAAGTTAATGTAAAATATAAAGGATAATATACGTATACTAACATCGGCCTTGGCCTTCTTTTTGGCCGAATCTCCTCCTCTTCCTCTTCAGACTGTAGATCTGATGTGTTGCAATTTAGAGCTTTCTTCAAGAGTTGTTGTGCCACAAAGTAGTCATCTAAAAAATAAATAGCCTACATGTTAAACTTCAGTAGACCTTCAAATTAATAGAGTAAAAAAGAACAGAACTATAGACAACAGAACAATATGAGAATGTAATTAAAAGGATTTTCTTCCCATATAACATATTGGCAAAATACTTTGATATTTGCTTACAAAAGCCATTTAGATTATTTAAAAAGAAAATAGCATACCACATGATTTAATAACTCTGGCATCATATTTTTTTCCAGTCAGGTCCAGGTTCCTCAGAATTTTTCACTGCCCCGTTCACTCTCTCATCATTTTTGCCAATAGATAACTCCATCACTGTACCGATTTTGTGGCACCAAACATCCTTAAACAAGAAGGAAGTAACAAACAGCACCAGATAAATTTAACTTCCTGTTTCAAGAACAGGTCAGTACGTCTACCTTGGGTTATTTCACCAAGTGCATGGTGTAATTGCATATGAGCCACTTTTAAATTAAAGAAGCTGGTCCAAAAAATAAAATAAATTCAGATATGGTCAACAAATCGGAATTGGGCATCAAGACCTGCAGTATAAATGTGGCCTTATTGAACTCAGTTGAATCAACAATGAACTGTCAACTTACAGTGAAGTTGCTGAGGAACTTACTGTCTTAAGGTGGAGCTGGAGACAGGTACAGTTTTTCTATTCATTTTATCTAAAAGAAACGTAACAGAAACACAAAATACACATTGCAAATAGTGAGTTGTGGAAAATAACAAAAATTTAAGTGTTTTCAAAAATAATTATACAGCAGGGTTTGACAATAAGGACTGCCTGATGGCAGTGCTGCATCTTCAAGTTGATAATTTGCTAATTTTTAAGTCTTGACAATTTAAATGCTGTAGTGTGGACCAGTGTCAGTATTTGACAACATATCTGGCTAAATCAAGTTGGAACAGTATTAAATCTTACTTTACTCTGATGTCAGGAAAAGATGAAACTCCAAAATAAGACTGGTGGCACTTGAACAAACTGTAAGCTGCAACAGAACACACACACACACACACACACACACACACACAGTATCATATAATATTAATAATTTTTTTGAAACAACATTACATGGGGAGGTGGAACTGTCAAAATGTAAACAAAAATGGACATGTTATACCAGAAATTCAGTGAAAAAAAGTAAGTTAGGTAATGTTAGGCCTAACATGATAATATCTTGCCTGACATTTTAACGTTAACGTTACTGGAGGGGAGAAAATACGCGCTCAGGGTTTGATAAAAATCCGGACAGCTAACGTTAATTAAATCACCTAACCTCCCAGAGAGAAAGAATATACCATCCAAATAGCTTTTTACTCAAAGTTATTAATTATCAAATACATTTTACTCAAATCTACGCTAATGACAATTTGCTAACTTGGTTTGCCACAATCATTTCAGAAATAAAATCATCGGTATGTTGAACGGTATGAACGGTAATGTTACAGGCTAGTAACTGTACAAATAAAGCATATTTTAACCATTCTTACCGTGTTCTGTGCTTGTCGACCTGCCGGTTGTAGCTTTTCCACAGTGCGGAGAATGATTCTGTGACAATGGCGTCATGGCGACAGTTGAAATTAGGCGCGTTTGGTCAGCGGGTCCGCCCAGCGTCTGTAGCGAGTCCGCGAGGTGACAGGCGGGGCAAATGTTAAGGCGCGTCCGAAGTGCGGATCCGTATGTGATCCATTCTGGGTCCGCCGATTAAAAGCGCAGGCGGGGCCGATCCTGGAGGCGGGGCTGATCCTGTTAGCGCAGCGAAAACGAATCTGACAGTCAGGCGGATCTGGCGGCTTGAGGGCGGGTCCGCCACGGACTCCTTTGCTGTGTGGGGACACATCGTCAACTTCATCTTTGCAGTCGACACAGAAAACACTTGTTTATTACTAAACAATTAAAATGTCTCCTTCTAGTGTTGGTTATGTTTTGACATAATCATGCTGTGATCTGAAAAATGAAACTTATTGAGATAGTTTGGCGTAACTTGTTAGCAGCAGCTCTGTGATTCTACAGCATATGATTATTAGTGTTTTTCTTATAATCCAATATATTTATTAAACATTGTTCTGATTAAAACACTTTCAGATGTATTTATTTAGAAACACAGACATCAATAATCAGCCTGTGAATCTCAACAATGGTGACAGTAATAAAGCATGTTGCAGTGGCTGCCACCAATCACAACTCATTAATGTCTCCTATCATGCATTGCGGTATGAATAAATTATGATCTGAATTGTCTATGTAATTTAATTTTCCTAATTGAATATTCTGCTCGTCACCATTGTTGAGATGCAATGTGTGTGCCTAAAAGAAAGATAAAAAAAAAAAAAAAAAACTTTTAAGAAATCCTTTATATCTAAAATTCTGGATATTTATGCAGAATCACAGTTATGCTGTAATCAACAACATAAATCAAAAACATAAAGTTCAAATGATGATTGTCATAACATAACCAACACTATCAGATCATACATTTTCTTTATTCATTTGACAGTTATAAATCAATAACAGCAGACAAACAAAGTCTAAAGTTAATAATATACAGTAAGGGTCAAGAGCCCAACTAAAGCAAACACTGATCACCATAATGGTAACTTACAATTTGAGATTTTCTCCTTCAGTGATTCTGCTTGTTATCATCAGGTGTCTTCAATAATGTTCAATCATCACTAAATTAATCACTTAATTATCTCATTAACTTAAACACTCTTGAGTGTGGACTCATATACACTCCCAGGAGAGTTCATTTAACACTGGAGTTTTTGCTGTGTACACTCTAAAAACTCCTGGGTCAAAATAACCCATAATGGGTTATTTTTGACCCAACTCCTGGGTTAAAAAGGGACCAACTAATTTATGGGTTATTTCAACTCAGAAAATTGGGTTATGCTTTTTGACCCAAATTCTTTGTTAAATACCTGACCCAAATGTTGGGTTTAAAAAAACCCAACATCTGGGTAGAAATAACCCAAAAATTAGTTGATCCTTTTTTAACCCAGGAGTTGGGTCAAAAATAACCTAACTTAACCTCACTATCCCAGTATGCCTTATTTCAGAAAATAAAACTTTGTTTTACATTATATTACACACTTCAAGCACTTTTACATTTTTATTGCTTTAAATTAAAATCTATATGAAAAAACACACACTTGGACATGTTTATTTTCCTATTTATTTTAGGTCACACTGTAATAACAATATTAGAAATAAAAAAAATAAAAATAAACAACAATTCTCAGAAGAGCCTCAGGAATTTAAGCCTGGGGCCAACTTTGGGGACAAGATTTTTGATAGTGTCCTCATCAAAGAGAAGAAATGCCTCCTCATCTATGTCTTCATCTGAAAGACAGAAAACAAGACAACATCAGTATTGTTAATAAGTTGAGACAATTGTGAACCACTCACCAGACACTCTTTCATTATCAAGCTAACAAATAATCACTTTTAAGGGAATGCAGTGACTTTTTTTTTTTTTTTTTTACGTGGCCCAAATTGCTAGTTAACTAATGTGGTTATTTTGCAGCATTAATGTTACCCATTTTGTGTGAATGACATCTTTTCTTTCATTAAAAAGTGTAATGACATTAATGCAAAGGTGAATATCTTGCCCATTCTTATGCATAACAGCTTAAAGACAAGGCACAACAAAATCTTGCACTGACACATTTAAGTCTTATTAAAAAAAATGTAGGTATAGAGAGATGATGATATAAGGGCAATAAGAGTAAAATGCTCACCTCTAAAATTCTCTGTCAGCTCAGACAGCTGCCACTCAGTTAGCTTATCAGCGACAAAACTGTCCATTCAAGATGACCTGGAGAAAACATAGCAATATAGAGGTTAGGTTAGCAACAATTTGAAGACTTGACCCGCTTCTTTAACTCTCACTACTTCAGCCAGTAGAGCACTGTATAATATGATAAGCACGGCGCTGCTGGAAAACATAACTCAACTATTGTGTTGCCTCGTCGCTCTGTAGCCGCGGCTATGGGGTTTGCACACCGGACGAGAAGCGCCGCGTCGCGTCTCTAGGACAACTCGAGGTATCGCTCACCGGACGTGCAGTCTCTCAAGGGGCTCACACACCGGACGCGAAGCGCAGTGCCACGTCTTTAAAATTCGAACACATTATTCTCTATGAGTGTACACACACCGGCGGCGCCATCCGGCGTCTGTCCGCGACACCCATAGATATATACATATATAGTGTATATATCTATGCGCGACACCCAGCAACGGCTCAGGACCGTGTTCAAAATCGCGTCCGGTGTGTGATAACGTTACCTCGAGTTGTCCTAGATGTTGTCGTGATAGCCACGGCTACATGCCAACCACAGAATTACCACGGCTAACGCTAGTCTCAACGTATTTCTTTTAGCAAATGGTGATAAACTAGCAACAGGGACATGGACACAGAAAAGTTTACATTACATCAACACTGAAAATACTCTCTTACCTTGAATATAGATGAAGTTGCACCGATGAAGCACAGGCCAAAACGGATCGAGCACGAAAGCAACGGTTATTTCAAACGACTGTTGTGAGAAAATTCCAAAACAACTGCGGGCGGGCGGGCGAGAGAGAGAGAGAGAAAGCCAACCCTATAACCCAGAACATGGGTTACTCTTTGAAAAATAACCCAGAAACCCAAACAACCCATGAATTGGGTCAAAATATTAGCCCTATAACCCAGAAAATGGTTACTCTCTGAAAAAATAACCCATCATTTTAACCCAACACAAATAACCCAGAAAATGGGTTGAAGAAATAACCCAGGAGTTTTTAGAGTGTAGTAAATGCCGCTCCATCTGAAAGCAGGTGATGGTGATTTACTACTAATCAAGGAACCGGCTTTACTGACGAGAGGCGCATATCAATGTCATGCGATATATCGCCCAGCCCTAATAGACATATGACAGAAATAAAGTCAGTCTGGTTAGTAATAAGTGAGGCTGGTAATTCTGTTTGTGGAGTTGTTTAATCCTCCTCTGCTGAGATCTTCACAGATTTAATGTATTTTATCTTCATCTGATTTAATTTAAGGCTGTGGCTGAAGTCAGTTGTAGTTCTACTGTTTCTCTTTCCTTCAGTGATTCTGCTTGTTAACAACAACAGGTGTTCATCACTAATGCTCAATCATCACTCAATTGATCACTTAATTGTCTCATTAACTTTAACTCTGCTTCAGTGTTACTTTAACACCATGTAGAGTGGGACCATATGTGCTCTGAGCAGTGTTAATTTAACACTGGGGAATTTACTGTGTAAACACACACAAATGTTGTAAAACGCGCGCATGACATGGTGTTCTAAAAACACTGCGCTCAAGTTAAAATCATTTCTACTTTTAAAAAAACTCTCGAGACCTTGTGTTTTTCCCCCATTTCACTGCCCATCTCACGTTTTTCTAAGCAAAAACGCATTCTGTATGTATGCTCGTGATTCTTTAGCTCCGCCCACACGGCACGCCTCCAGCTGCTCGATTTTGTCCGGAAAGACTCGGTACAGCCTATCTTTCTTTTATGAATATAACAAAACTAAATACTTTTTGGAGATATGAAAGATGCAATACTACTCTATAGGTACTCAAGATTAACATGAGATTGACTGAAACTGAGTGTTTCACCCCCCCTTTAAAACCCAATTTATTGGGTAAAACTTAGTACAAAAATCCACTTTAAACACCCGTACAGACCTCCTTCCTAATAACAACAAAACCGTCCAGTTCTTAGTGGACGTCCCATCTAAACATCATTTGAGTGCAGATCTGCTGGACTTGTCTGTCTCTAAAAACATGATCGATCAGAGGTCATTGATGTCTAATCTCTCCAATAATGTTCTCAGAAAATGAAAGTAGCAATAATGGATCTTAACAATAATATTGTTTTAAATCTGAAATGAAAGTAGAAATGATTGAGAGTGTTTGTTCTGCAACAGCAATGTCAAAGTCAGTTTCAGTTCAGTTCAATGTCAAATACTTTATTGGTGTGATTGTGTCTACAAACAATATTTTGAAATCATTACAAAAAAAAAAAATAATGATAAAAAATGAAATATACAATATAACAACAACAAATATCAAAGTATTAGAATAAGGTGTTAATCAATGAATAAAATACTATAAAAAACGTCTCGGTTACTGATGTAACCCTCGTTCCCTGAAGGAGG
The DNA here is from genome assembly GCF_949319135.1 of Squalius cephalus. Classification (NCBI taxonomy): domain Eukaryota; kingdom Metazoa; phylum Chordata; class Actinopteri; order Cypriniformes; family Leuciscidae; genus Squalius; species Squalius cephalus. The sequence goes on from NC_137122.1 coordinate 15,930,626, forward strand.
GAACGGGAGACGTAACGTCGACGTGACGACGTAATTGGGATCACTTCAGGGAGCCCTATCAACTTCGAGTGTCTACAGAACGAGCCAATGAACGTTGGCGTGCGTGAATCGCGTCACGCGCCCCGCCCCGCCGCGCGGGTATAAACAGGAAGCGGGCGCACGCACACATTGTTTTTCGCTGAGGAGCCGAGATTTGTGACGGCCATGCAGCGATGGTCAGCAACGGTGGCGACGGGACGTTACGTCTCCCGTTCCCTCCTTCAGGGAACGAGGGTTACATCAGTAACCGAGACGTTCCCTTTCAGTCGCTCACGTTCGACGTAACGTCGACGTGACGACGTAATTGGGATCCCATGGAAAACGCCATGGTTGCTGCCACATCCAGCGCCCTACGCAAGACTCTCAGACCCCCAACTGCTGGGGCGGAAGATCTGCGTAGAGGGAGTTCAACTGCTGTTCCATTATACCCCACACAGCGGAACTCTTGGATAACACTGGGAAAGCGTACCTCTCCAGGGGAAAGAACGCTGCGGAGCCACATCCTGCCCGAAGGGAGGTAACATGTGGAGAATACACATATGGACTGGCCGAAGGGGCAGTGCGACATATGGAATGTCACTGGGGTGGCTCCACCCGAAGGGGGAGACACACCGGACAGTGACGGCAGAGCAGACTCTGCCAAGGGAAGACACGGGCTCACCGCAGGGAACTGGTCGTGGAAGAATACACATATGGGATCGCCGCAGGGATCACCACATATGGAACCCAGCCTAGCACAAGTTACATAAGCATACGAGCACTAGGCCTGGCGTCGGACGCTCCGCAACGTCCGACTGCCGAAGGGGTGTGGAGGAACTCACAGGGTTCGCCAATGGGGAACTCGACTGGAGTAAAAAGCGCACGTATCCGTTCCTAGGAAGAGAGTGGCGCAGCAAGCCGACACCAGAGCGGGAACTTCGGTGTTACCGGCTAGTAGAAGCGAGCACACAGGAAGAAACCGGCTCAACACGTAAGCTATAAAACCTAGCGAATGTGTTAGGTGTCGCCCAGCCCGCAGCTCTACAGATGTCTGTCAGCGAGGCGCCGTGAGCCAGCGCCCAGGAAGAAGCGACACTCCTAGTGGAGTGGGCTTTCAACCCAGGCGGGCAGGGCACGCCTTGGGCTTCGTAAGCCAAGGCGATGGCATCCACTATCCAGTGGGCCATCCTCTGCTTGGAGACAGCCTTCCCTTTCTGCTGGCCTCCGTAACAGACGAAGAGCTGATCTGAGGTCCTGAGGCTTTGCGTTCTGTCCACGTACAGACGCAGAGCGCGAACGGGACAGAGAAAAGCCAGGGCTGGGTCTGCCTCCTCCGAAGGCAGCGCTTGCAGGTTCACTACCTGGTCCCGGAAGGGAGTGGTAGGAACCTTGGCACGTATCCGGGCCGGGGTCTCAGGATGACGTGAGAGTTATCCGGGCCGAATTCTAGGCACGATTCGTCGACCGAAAATGCATGCAGGTCCCCTACCCTCTTGATAGAGGCCAATGCAACCAGGAGTACTGTCTTACAGGACAGAATTTTTAACTCAGCTGATTGCAGAGGCTCAAAGGGTGGTCTCTGAAGTGCCGAAAGGACCAGAGACAAGTCCCAAGAGGGTATAGAGAGTGGGCGAGGAGGATTCAGTCTCCTCGCTCCCCTCAGGAACCTGACGATCAGGTCATGCTTTCCCAAAGACTTACCATCAACAGCATCGTGATGTGCGGCAATAGCGGCAACATACACTTTAAGGGTGGAGGGAGACAGCCTTCGCTCCAGCCCTTCTTGCAGGAAGGAAAGCACGGCTCTGATCGAGCAAGATCGGGGGTTCTCCTCATGAGAGGAGCACCAGTCAACGAACAGGTTCCACTTCAATGCATAGAGGCGCCTCGTAGAGGGGGCTCTAGCGGAAGTGATGGTGTCAACTACCGCAGGGGGTAGGTCACTTAGAACCTCCGCGTCCCGTCCAGGGACCAGACATGGAGTTTCCAGAGGTCTGGACGCGGGTGCCATAAGGTGCCCCGTCTCTGAGAGAGCAGGTCCTCTCTCAGAGGGATGGGCCAGGGAGGGGCTGTCGCGAGGAGCACTAGTTCCGGGAACCTGGTCCGGTTGGGCCAATACGGCGTAACTAACAAGACCTGCTCCTCGTCCTCCCTGACTTTGCACAAGGTCTGTGCAAGAAGGCTCACTGGGGGAAACGCATACTTGCGAAGGCCCCGGGGCCAGCTGTGTGCCAGAGCATCCGTGCCGAGGGTCCCCTCGGTCAGAGAATAGAACAACTGGCAATGAGACGTGTCCGGGGCGGCAAACAGATCTACCTGAGCGGTCCCGAAGCGCCTGAAAATCAGCTGGACCACCTGGGGATGGAGTCGCCATTCTCCCGGTAGCACCTGCTGCCGTGAGAGCTCGTCGGCTGCACGGTTGAGCAGGCCCGGAATGTAAACGGCACGAAGCGACCTCAGATGCTTCTGACTCCAGAGGAGGAGATGGCGGGCGAGTTGTGACATGCGGCGGGAGCGTAGACCACCCTGGCGGTTGATGTACGCAACGGTCGCAGTACTGTCCGTACGGACCAGTACGTGCTTGCCTAGTAGCAGCGTTTTGAAACGGCTCAGTGCAAGACGTACTGCTAACAACTCGAGGCAGTTGATGTGCCAATGCAGTTGAGGCCCCGTCCACAGACCTGAAGCTGCATGCCCGTTGTACGTGGCCCCCCAGCCGGTGGTAGAGGCATCCGTGGAGACCACAGAGTGCCTGGACACTTGTTCCAGGGGAACACCTGCCCGCAGGAACGAAGGGTCCGACCACAAGCTGAGAGTTTGGCGACAGTGCGGAGTCACTTGGACCCGGCACGAGCCGCTCTGCCACGCCCATCTCGGGACTCGATCGTGGAGCCAGTGTTGGAGCGGCCTCATATGAAGCAATCCGAGCGGCGTAACCGCGGCTGCAGATGCCATATGCCCCAGGAGCCTCTGAAACAGTTTCAGTGGTGCCGCTGTTCTGCGTCTGAGCGTGCTCACGCAGTTCAACACTGACTGGACACGGGCCTCGGTGAGGCGCGCTGTCATGTTGATCGAGTCCAACTCCATACCAAGAAAAGAGATCCTCTGCCCGGGGGTGAGTTTGCTCTTTTCCCAGTTGACCCGAAGCCCTAGGTGGCTGAGGTGACTGAGCACCATGTCCCTGTGTTCGCACAACTGCTCTCTCGACTGGGCCAGAATCAGCCAGTCGTCGAGGTAGTTGAGGATGCGAACACCACGCTCGCACATGGGAGCAATGGCCGCCTCCGCGACTTTCGTGAAGACGCGGGGCGACAGGGCCAGCCCGAAGGGTAAGACCTTGTACTGATATGCCCGTCCCTCGAACGCAAAGCGGAGAAACGGTCTGTGTCGAGGGAGAATCGAGACATGAAAGTACGCGTCCTTCAGGTCGATCGCTGCAAACCAATCTTGGGGACGGATGCATTTGAAAATGCGTTTCTGCGTAAGCATCTTGAACGGTAGCCTGTGAAGGGACCGGTTCAGGACGCGCAGGTCCAAGATTGGTCGTAACCCACCACCTTTCTTGGGTACAATGAAGTACGGGGTGTAGAAGCCGGTCTTCATATCGGCTGGAGGGACCGGCTCGATCGCGTCCTTCGCCAGTAGGACTGCGATCTCCGCCCTGAGCACGGGGGCATTGTCCGCCAGAACACGGGTGAACAGGATGCCCTTGAAAGCAGGGGGGCGCCGGGCGAACTGAATCGCATAGCCGAGTCTGATGGTACGGATGAGCCAGCGAGACGGGCTGGGAAGCGTTAACCAGGCTCCCAGAGACCGAGCAAGCGGGACTAACGGCACCACAGACGTACCCGGGGTGGGGCAGCGCGGCGGAATGCAGGGACCCGACTCGGACGGCACAGCGGCCCGAAGTGGGGTCTGAGTGTGTGGTGCAGCACATACCTGCTTCCGTCGAAGGGCAGAGTGAGTGTGTGGAGGCGACAGCACGTCCGGAACACAGCCACTGCTGCTCGCTGGCGATGAAAGAGGGGCTCGGGAGTGACAAGGCATGGCGGCGTCGTCGACTGCCAAGCGCGCCCTCTTGGGGCCCAGAGGTTTCAGAAATTGCTCTTTTTTTGAAAATGTGGGTACCACTGACCCGTGGGTCAGTGGCGGAACAAAAAGAAAAGGAAACAAAAGATTCTCCGCCCGGCCCTCCACCGGGGGAAGGAGTGGCGCCTTCGCCATCTCCTGAAGAGCAACTTGATCCACCTCTGGGCCGCCCGTCTCAGGGTCGTTTGCACCGTCGCTTGCCTCCTGGTTTGGCAGCGGCCTGGACGGGCGGGGTCGGCTTTCTGCGGCTTGCTCCACGCTGAGGCCTGGATGATGGCTGCTGCTGCTGGGGCTTGGCAGGAGCGGAGGACGCCGCAGAAGGCCGACCTCGGCGACGAGTAGACGGAGGGTCTGCGGCCGGCGGACGGGTGGGAGCAGCAGCGGTCCGCTGGGGCAGGATGTGCCGGATGGCCTCCGTCTGCTTCTGTGCGGCCGAGAACTGTTGGGCAAAGCTCTCGACCGCGTCGCCGAACAACCCAACCTGGGAAAGAGGGGCATCCAGGAACCGATATTTATCGGTGTCCCTCATATCCGCCAGGTTGAGCCAAAGGTGGCGCTCCTGGACCACCATGGTGGACATCGCCTGACCAACTGAACGTGCGGTTTCCTTCGTCGCCCGGAGGGCGAGGTCGGTTGCCACACGGAGCTCCCGGAGGAGCTCTGGGTCAGAACCACCCTCGTTCATGTCCATGAGCGCCTGGGCCTGGTGGACCTGCAAGAGCGCCATGGCATGGAGGGCGGAAGCAGCCTGTCCACAGGCCTTGTAAGCCCTCGCCGTTAGACCGGACGAAAACTTACAGGCCTTGGACGGGAGGCGTGGATTACCCCGCCAAGAGGAAGCGGACGCCGGACACAGCTGCATCGCGACGGCCCGCTCCACTGGGGGGATATCCACATACCCCTTAGCTGCCCCGCCGTCGAGGGTGGCGAGGGGTGAGGAGCCACTAGAACGGCTTCGGGCACTATACGGTGCCTTCCACGTCCTAGAAAGCTCCTCATGCACTTCCGGAAAGAAAGGTACCGGGGCGGCGCACTGAGAACCAGCACGGCCCGCCCCGAGAAACCAATCGTCCAACCGAGAAGGTTCGGGACGTGGTGGAGGATTCCACGCAAGCCCGACCTTCTCGGCGGCCCGGGAAAGCATAGCAGTCCATTCTGGATCTGGCTCGGACAACGCTACACACCCCGAGGGGGGCAACGCAGCCGAGTCGTCATTTCCAGAGGACAGCTCCCCCTCCGATGCTGCGATCGACATCTGATCGTCAGCTGGAGCCCCAAAGGAAACGGTTGGCCGTTCCGGAGAAGGACCAAGACGTTCACTAAGGAGCCCCAATGGCGACAGCGCTTGTGAGGCGTGAGGGGCCCGCGGAGGATGACTCGACGGGGAAGCCCTCACGGTAATCCTCAGATCACCCTGGTCATGCACCGAAGTAGGTATATTCTGCGGGGCAGAATAGACACTAGATCGGGGCATAGGCGAGGGGACTGCACCTCCCTTGAGGTAAGCGAGTCTCGATCTAAGCGCTGCGATAGTCATATTCCCGCAATGGGAACATGAACTATCCACAAAAGCTGCCTCAGCGTGTTGAATGCCCAAACACGAGAGGCAACTACTGTGGCCATCTGCTGGCGCCAGGGAACGACGGCATCCAGAAACGCACAAGCGGAATGACATCTTGAAAAAGACGCAGGATCACGCTTGTGTTGCTCTTTTAGTGAAAACAAAAAAATAGAAAAATAACTCTCTCAGTGCTGAGGCACCCAGGGGTAGCCGCGGTGTGAATGAAAACACAGGGAAACGCCCACCGAACCGACACACACACACACAAACACAGAACAATAGTGCTGTGAAAACAGCAGTTGTGAGCTGCAATGCTCGCGGCCACCGCTGATCGCGCCGTCACACCAACACAAGGAGAGTCCTCTTCTCGTTTTCAAAGGCAGTCTTTTCCTGTAGAGTTCGGAAGTGAAAGCAAAAGCTCGGCTCCGAAGTGAAAGACAATGTGTGCGTGCGCCCGCTTCCTGTTTATACCCGCGCGGCGGGGCGGGGCGCGTGACGCGATTCACGCACGCCAACGTTCATTGGCTCGTTCTGTAGACACTCGAAGTTGATAGGGCTCCCTGAAGTGATCCCAATTACGTCGTCACGTCGACGTTACGTCGAACGTGAGCGACTGAAAGGGAACAATATATATGTCTGTAATGTAATGTATACTGTAATATAGACATCAAGACAAGAACAAACTCAGTATTTGGTTTTCTCCATCACCTCTTTATATTTGTCTGTCTTGCAAAACAAACAGAATTAATGCAAACATTTCAAAGGAAAAATAGAGAACGATAGAAACATGAGCAAATAACTATTAATATCTCATTGAATGCTGTTCACTCAGATACACATTTGGAAACTCATTATATTTTTCCACATTTAAGAATTATAAACTAAGAATAATAAATATAAATTGGAAAAATTGGAGTTATGTAGGAACTAAAAAAAGGTGAAATAAATCAAAATGGTTATATTTTAGCTTCCTCAAAGTATCCTGCACTTTACAGAACTGTACAGTTTGCTTTTCCTCAAGACAATATCATAATGTCTCCACATGGGATGTTTTTTTACACAATATTGGAGCATGTTGAACACACATGACCGCTGCTTCTCTATGGTATTTGTTATGCATTTAGAAAAAGTAGTAGTAATAATAAAGAAAAGTTTCATGGACACTTGCACTTGTATGGTCAAACAAACGTTCCCTCTTTTCTTCTACAGATGATCATCCAAACACACCCGTAAAAGAAGATCAAACTCGACTCGCTGTGTTCAGTGCAATACAGCACGATCACTGTGATCAGTGTATGAGCCGCTCACTTTCACTATCCATTCATTTTTCAAAGATTCATGGTTTTTGTCTGTCCATTGCACTTTATATGTTTCGTCCATTATTTCCTCTTTGATTTCCTCTTTGAGCCCAGAGTTTGTCTGATTATCCTCGAAGATCAGCCCAGAGTATTTCTGGATATTTTGGATTGTCTCTATGTATGGTTTCAGTTGAATTAGACATTTCTCTATGTTTACTATATTCTTCAATTCCTCTTTGTTGGGCGATGGTGCTAGTACTTCCTTGTCATTAGGCATCTTATAGCATATTGGTGCATTTACTGTCCCGTCATTTTTCTCCACAATTATCACCTTAAACAAGTGAGTTGGCACTGCTTTCCCTCCCAAACACTCAAATTTCATATGCTTTTTGCTTTTCGCTTGATCATTATTTTTTGCTTTCTCTCCCTCAGTGTTTTCCTCAGGCTTTTTTCTTTTCGCTTGATCATTATTTTTTGCTTTCTCTCCCTCAGTGTTTTCCTCAGGCTTTTTTCTTTTCGCTTGATCATTATTATTTGCTTTCTCTCCCTCAGTGTTTTCCTCAGGCTTTTTTCTTTTCTTTTGATCATTATTATTTGCTTTCTCTTCCTCAATGTTTTTCACAGGCTTTTTGTTTTTCTTTTGATCATTATTATCATCCATAAGCTTTTTTATTTTATTTTGATCATTTTTATCCTCTGACTCTCTGTCGCTTGATAGGTCCAGTTGTCCAGTGTATTTATTATTTTGATCATTTTTATCTTTTGACTCTCCATCACTTGATAGGTACAGTGGTCCAGTGTACACATGGACGTTACGGACTTCTTTTTCGTCAGCTATAAGCCAACAAAGCTTCTCCAACGTTTGCCACTTGCCACGGTTAATGCTATACTGCTGTGGTACAGCGTTGCTTATGAAATAAGTGTCTTTATAGGCTTTCTGACACCAGCTGTGATTGGCAGCCGCAGCGAGATGACCTCGGTCGTATCCCGTTTGCGTATACGTGTCCGTAGATGGCCGGAAGAGTGGATGAACTGAAAGATCATCTTTAAAGTCCTTTTTAGTATCATCTACATTATTATTAGCTTTAGTACTCTTGTTCAATATCTCATACACCCATGCAGCATTCCTGGTTTGATTGTCATATAACGTAATGTAAAACATTTTGGGGAGTATTTGAATAGATGAAGGAACTTTGTCTATTAATTTATATACCGTTACTTTGTTCTTTTTATCTGTTTCTGAGGTCTTGCTTTCTTTGTTCTTTTTATCTGTTTCTGAGGTCTTGCTTTCTTTGTTCTTTTTATCTGTTTCTGAGGTCTTGCTTTCTTTGTCCTCTGCAACTGTATCTGATATATAGCATTCTTTGCCATCAATCATCTCTGAGAATGGGATGCGTATGTAGACTGGTTCATTAGCACTGGGATTATGAACTGTTTCATTAGCACTGGGATCTCCTCCAGACTGCTGACTCTCCTTCTTCACATCAGTCTGTGCTTCTCTTTTACTCTCATCATAACCCTGACTTCTTTTCATCACCTGGAATAATATAGCAAGAGACCAGCATTTTTTTCCTCCTGAGAATCTGTGCATTTGTTTTGTTTTTCTCCAAGCTCTGTTGATGAATTCCACTGGCCAGCAATCAGGCAGTGCATCAGTATGATAATCCTTTTTATATGCCTTTGTAATATCTTTTTCATATTTTTTATAGTGAGAAAACTTTTTCAAATATGATGATACGTTCTCGGCTATTTCATTTAGTGGGACATCCTTTTCTTCCTCTTTCTTGGAAGCTTTCTTTTTATCACTTCCAGAAGATTTAGGATTAGAGGATTTACGTTGGTTTTCACGCATCTTGAGACAGATGTAGAGCTGAAACACAAGCTCCTCAAGATCTTCTCTTCAGGCCGGGATAAAATAATGTGTGCTTCTGGAAGAGAAAAAAAAAAACTTTGTTTCAAAATTCTCCTCAATTTCAAGACTTAATTTCATTCAGAAGAAAGGGAAATATTTACTCACGTCAACAGCTGCAATCTGTCAGATAAACAGAAACTTCTGCTGCTCTGATGTCACTTCAGTTCTTCTGTTCTACACACAACAAACACAAACTTATTACGTATTAAAGCAGAACAACTTTAAAACTTGTTATGAAGACCAAAGCAGTTACTGAAAGTGCCACCATGAATATTATTGTGTGTACAGTTACCTTCCACATTATCACCAGTGTTTAGTCAAGTCACCTTTATTCATAATGGGCCCTATCATACACTCAGCTCAATGCGGCTCCAGGCGCGACGCAAGAAAAGAGCGTGTTAGTAATGTGCGCCTATAGGCCTATATTTGACATTAAATGCACAAACCTCTTTATGTGTCGTTATAGGCTATTATTTGTCACAAGTTCACAACATGAGCATAGGCTATAAGGAAATAATATTATCACATAATACAGTCAATTAGGGAGACATTTTACTTAGACATTTATTCATATTTTTCAAAATTATATGGTTAAAAGTATCATGAACTAACATGAACTAATAGTTTATATTATCCATTAACATGGTAATTTTTAAAAAAAATCCTCATTGTACATCATGATATCTTATAAATATATGCACAGAAAAGTGACTATTTAATAGTATTGTTGTTAAATATTGTAGAAATAGATCCAATCAAAATCCACGTGAAAATGGCTTATATTTAACAAAAGAAAATTATGTGTGTATGGGTAGTGCAACTATGACTGTTTAAGCCCCGCCCCTGCAGTGTTCAGGAGTTCAGTTCTGCAGTGGTTTCTACACAGCAAAATCCCCAGTGTTAAATTAACACTGAAAAGTGCGAATTATATAAACTCTGAGCAGTGTTAAATGAACACTGAAGCAGTGTTAAAGTTAATGAGCTAATTAAGTGATTAATTGAGTGATGATTGACCATTATTGAAGACACCTGATGTTAACAAGCAGAATCACTGAAGGAGAAAATCACACATTGTAAGTTACCATTATGGTGATGGGTGTTTGCTTTAGTTGGGCTCTTGACCCCTATATGTCTACTTTAATTTTTGTTTGGCTGCTGTTAGTGAGTTATAACAGCCAGATGAATAAAGAAAAAAAGTGATCTGATGGTTATGTTATGACAATCATCATTTGAACTTGATTAACTTCACTGAACTCATTGAGACCCTTATTTCTGACTTAGATTTATGTTGTTGATTACAGCATAACTGTGATTCTGCATATCTAGAATTTTAGATATAGTACAAAGGATTTCTTTTTTGAAAAAAAAAAAAAGAAAATCTTTCTTTTAGGCACACACAGACATCAAGATTCAGTCTATGCATCTCAACAATGGTGACGAGCAGAATATACAATTAGGAAAAGGAAATTACTAAGACAATTCAGTTCATAATATATTCATACCGTAAAAATTAAAGTAAAGTCGGCAACACCTAAGCTCCAAAATTATCAAAAATATTTATTGTAAAGACAACTATCGCATAGCGGTAACGTTTCGAGCACGCAGGCTCTTCATCAGATGTAGAAAAAATATAGAAAATCATATGCTGTAGAATCACAGAGCTGCTGTAATTAACAAGTTAAACCAAACTATCTCAATAAGTTTCATTTTTCAGATCATAACATGATTTTGTCTAAACATAACCAACACCATCAGATCACATTGTCTCTTTGTTCATCTGACTGTTATAAATCAATAACAGCAGACAAGCAAAATTTAAAGTAAACATATGGGTCAAGAGCCCAACTAAAGCAAACACTGATCACCATAATGATGACTTCAAATGTGTGATTTTCTCCTTCAGTGATTCTGCTTGTTAACATCAGGTGTCTTCAATAATGCTCAATCATCATTCAAATATTCACTTAATTAGCTCATTAACTTTAACACTGCTTCAGTGTTCATTTAACACTCTGCTCAGAGTTTATATAATTCGCACTTTTCAGTGTTAATTTAACACTGGGGATTTTGCTGTGTACCTCACGTACAACACATACGGAAAACTTAACGTGATCAGTCCAGTTGAGCACTTAATCCATAACACTGCTTCTCAATCAAAACGTATGATGTACAAAACACGGCAAAAAAACAAACAAATCTTTTCAATTGTCTCTAATCAAGCAAATTTGTACTTTATATGCAGTCCGATAATCATCCTTATTGAACGAGCTTCTCAAACACAACACAACACAACACTATATAAATGGCCTCGTCTGGGCTTATCTGCTTGCTGCATTGATGAGGTGTATCCTACGGTCTACTCTAATGCATTAAAACCCGTTCAGCGCTTCCACATTTAGCATTTTAAAATCTCTAATCTGCCAATAACCTGCGTGAGACACACATGCACGTCATAAAAAAACAGGATACATTCTGAATAGCCAAAAACAAAACAAAAAAACATTCCCAGAAAGTGCATGAATTAGAAATGATTAAATGTTTTTTTAGTAAAAGTGAAATAATAAATAAATGTAAATGTGTAAAAAATCAAACCTGAGAAAATGTGTGTTCCAAACAGCAAACTGTGTTTTTCTGCTGGAACTATAAGAGATGTGTCTTGTTTTCTTGAATTCTTCTGCTGTATTCTTTTGCCGTTACGTTCTGGGCTTAAATAAGTGTACTTATGTTATGCAAGATGCATGCCAGCCAATCAGGATCTGCATGTTACTGATATGTCAGATGTCTGCTCTCTCGATCCAGTAAATCACATGACTTTCAGAAAGAAAAAGAAAAAAGCACACAGTATGGGTCTGGGCGGGAGAGTGTGAGGCAAGACACATAATCTTCTGTGTATACAAACCAAATGACTACTGAATATTTGTCATTTTTATATCATATAGCTATACATTATTGTCATTTTGACACTGATTTGATGCTGGGGGAAGGATGTGCTTCTTCAGTTGAATCAGCTCACTCAATATATTCCCCCGCCCGCAGGTTGAAGCCTTTCAGGAATGACGGAAAAGACTTTGTGCTGCTTCTTTTTTGAGGATCAGTTTGTAGTTATACAAACCATCCTTCCTCTGTCATTTACGCTGTTGTCTTCTTCTAGCACTCTTGCTCACTTGCTCACTTTCAACTTGTTTTCTTCACCCCTGTGTTTCACCCCCAACCTCTATGTTTGGTTAATAATACTACTAATAATAATTCGTTACATTTATATAGCGCTTTTTCTGAGACCTCAAAGCGCTTTACATAGAAGGGGGGAATCTCCTCAACCACCACCAATGTGCAGCATCCACTTGGATGATGCGACGGCAGCCATATTGCGCCAGAACGCCCACCACACACCAGCTTACTGGTGGAGAGGAGACAGTGATGAAGCCAATCAGTATATGAAACATTAAGTTCAGAAACATATGTTTCTTAAGAAACATTAAGTTCAGGAAACTAACTTTCACAACTTTGCTTATCTCATCCTGTTTTTCAAAATAAAGAAGTAGTCAAATGCATTTGTTTCTACTTTAACACCATTTTAAGAATTGCTGGTTCTTTCCTAGCAGCATTACATTTTTATATGGCATTCAATCTTTATATGGCATAAACTTAAAAGCAAGCAAAATAATATTTCTTTGAGACAGGTAAATAGCAATATCAACATTAATATCCAAAACAAGTTTTTCAGCTGGAGAAAATATAGTTCTGAAAGTAATTCCAACAATATCGTTTCTCTGTGCGGTTATCGTTATAGTTGTGGAGTGAACTGTGCTATTCTTTAACCCCTTGACGCCTGAATTTATTTACAATTATATAAAAAAAAATTATTATGTGTGTTTCTGGCTCCAAGCTGATGCTAAATTAAGTTGAGATTGTTAATTTGTCAATAGCATATAGAATATAAATTTAGGTATGATGCAAATTAGCGACAAGAGGCATTTATGTTTTTTTTTTTTTTTTTTACAAAATGGTAAAATTAATAAAACACATTTTCCCATCTCAGGTATGTAGATTTTATTCATGTCACAAAGTTGTTAGAACTTTTAAACTTGAATTGACAAATTAATGAATCTTGACAACAGCAAGATTGTGCCTCTCATACTCCCTAACATTGACAGTAGTTTTTATACATTCCATGTTACACTCTGTTTATCTCTTCCCTGTTTCAGTGCATAAGTGAACAAAAAAACACACTATAATAAATAAATTACACTCTGTTTGTTTAACTCTTTCCTTGTTTCTCCAGTGCATAGTGAATAAAAGAACACAATATGTAAATTAACAGCTCTGGAGAAAGGGTGGATGATTTAAAGTGTTGCCTAATGTGCAAGTTCAGATTGCCTAATGTGCTTATTGTGAGATTGATTTGTTTAGCAGATACATGAAACAGTGTATGCATGAGTCACTCGGGCAGGGTTTCTCAAACTTTACTGGCCTGCTTTTAGATTCCAAATTTCTCAGGATACAAACAATTACTGAACTTTTCATCTGTCATGTGAAACTGGGTCATGTGGAAAGTGACCATGTCACTTGAAGTCGTCCCCTTGGAATTATAAGGTTCTATCTGACATTTTTGTCAAAATTTAGTTATTCACATATTCTTATTCTGTGACCACTTCTTTACATTATGTGATGTTGTTTTTAAAAGTTGTGTACATTTTGGAACTTTTTATTTAGAAAATAAAAAGGTTCTTTCTACACAGTCGAATGGAATGCAAAAACTTTAAAGCTCAATATAATCAAAACTGCTCAGAACGCAGACAGAACCTTATAATTCCAAGGGGACGAAGTGTCTTTGCATGAAATTCACGAAAGCAGTCACGTGGAGAAGGGGGGACCCACTACTTGGGCAACAGCCGGTCTTCCATATTACTTTGCCCTGGCTTGCGCCCTGGAGAGGACACTCCAGCTTCGCTTTACAGTGTCGAAACAACACGGGAAGCAGCAGTCTACCGGTTATAAGCTACAATGCTTGATTGGCGTAGAGTGTGGCGCCAGGGGTTGCTTCCGACGGTGGGAGAGATCTTTGTATCTCATTGGACAGCTACCGCCCGCCTCAAGCTGGGCAGTCCCCAGCCAGTAAGGTGCTGTCCCGCCACGGTCTGCCTTCCTCATTGGGTGCATGGGGATAAGGAAATCCGACAAGCAGACCGCAATTTCCGCACCAAGCAATAACAAAAGAAAAAGCAACAAGAAGAGACCAGCTCTTAATCTGGGATGCTGGAACGTCCGCACCATGACAACTGGATTTGACGACCTCCTGAACATCAGTGACGTAAGAAAGACAGCGATCATCAACAACGAGCTACTGAGACTGAAGGTAGATATAGCCGCTCTGCAAGAAACACGCCTGGCGGAAACAGGATCTTTGAAGGAGAAGGATTACACCTTCTTCTGGCAAGGAAAGAGCGCTGAGGAACGCAGAGAGCACGGAGTAGGGTTTGCAGTGAGGAACACCTTGCTGGAGATGGTCGAACCAAGTGACAAGGGGTCGGAACGCCTGCTGACTCTCCGCCTCCATACATCTGAGGGACCAGTTACACTCATCAGCGCCTATGCCCCAACTTTGACCTCCACACCTGAGGCAAAAGACGAGTTCTACACCAACCTGAATGAAGCCATCAAGAACATCCACAGCAGCGAACACCTCGTCCTCCTTGGCGACTTCAACGCCAGAGTAGGTGCAGACCATAATTCTTGGCCTTCTTGCTTGGGTTCCTTTGGAGTTGGCAAGATTAACGAGAACGGGCAGCGCCTGTTGGAGCTTTGCTCTTATCATGGCCTCTGCGTGACCAACTCCTATTTCCAGATGAAGCCACAACACAGAGTGTCATGGCGCCACCCTCGATCCAAGCATTGGCACCAGCTCGACATGGTCATCGTCAGACGTACAAGCCTCAAGCATGTGCTTCTCGCCCGCTCATACCATAGTGCTGACTGCGACTCTGATCACTCACTGGTATGCTGCAAGATCAAGCTGCTACCAAGAAAACTCCACCGTTCCAAACAAGAAGGGAAGCCACGCATTGATACGACTAAGATGCAACATCCAGAGAAGCTTGAGGAATTCACAAAGTCTCTTGAGGATGCTCTGTTTGCAGGCTACCCGTGCAACACCGCATCCGCATCATGGAACCACCTGCGTGAGGCAATTCAGAAATCAGCTCTTGCTACCTATGGGAGAAAGACCTTCAAGAACTGCGACTGGTTTGATGCCAAGTCTGCGGAGCTGACCCCTGTTATTGAAGCAAAGCGTGCTGCCTTTGCTGAATATAAGCGCTCACCAGGTGGGAAAAATCTTCAAGCACTTAGATCAGCCAGGAGCAAAGTACAGCAGACAGCAAGAAGATGTGCCAACGAGTACTGGCAGGAGCTCAGTCACAACATTCAGAATGCAGCAGCAACAGGCAACATCAGGGGCATGTACGAGGGCATCAAGAAAGCTCTCGGACCAACTCAGAGCAAAACTGCACCCTTGAAAACCAGCTGCGGAAAGGTGATCACCGACAAAACCAAGCAGATGGAGAGATGGGTGGAACACTATTTAGAGCTCTACTCCAGAGAGAACATTGTTGTCAGCTCAGCACTGGATGTCATCGATCCTCTGCCCACCATGGAGGAGTTAGACGCTGAACCAACACTGGCAGAACTCAGCAAGGCCATCAACAACTTAGCCTGCGGCAAAGCCCCTGGGAATGATGGCATCCCACCAGACCTGATCAGGCACTGCAAGACCACTCTTTTGCAGCCTCTATTTAACATCTTTTGTCAGTGTTGGAGTGAAGGTGGTGTTCCACAAGACATGAGAGACGCCAAAATCGTCACCCTGTACAAAAACAAAGGCGACAGGAGTGACTGCAACAACTACAGAGGCATCTCCCTCTTGTGCATCGTGGGCAAACTGTATGCAAGAGTGCTGTTAGTGCGTCTTCAACAGCTGGCAGAACGTGTATACCCCGAGTCCCAGTGTGGTTTTCGAGCAGATCGTTCTACAGTCGACATGATCTTCTCCTTTCGCCAACTACAGGAGAAGTGTAGGGAGCAGCAGAAGCCCCTTTATGTTGCCTTCATAGACCTAACCAAGGCCTTCGACCTAGTAAGCCGGGATGGGCTCTTCAACATCCTCCTGAAGATCGGATGCCCCCCGAAGCTTCATAGTATGATTAGATCTTTTCACGACGGTATGAAGGCAAGCATCCAGTACGATGGCAGCATGTCCGAACCATTCGACATTAAAAGCGGCGTGAAGCAAGGTTGTGTCCTTGCTCCAACCCTCTTCGGAATCCTCTTCTCCCTTCTTCTAAAACATGCTTTTGGGGATTCAACCGAAGGGGTATACATGCATACAAGATCAGACGGCAGACTCTACAACATCGCAAGACTCAGAGCAAAAACCAAGGTGCGTGAGATCATCATTAGAGACATGCTCTTTGCCGATGATGCAGCAGTCAGCTCTCACACTGAACAAGATCTACAGCGTCTGATGGACAGATTCTCCCAGGCCTGCAAAGACTTCGGTCTAACTATCAACCTGAAGACCAACGTGCTGGGCCAAGATGTGGACACATCACCTGTCAATTTGCGATTGTCACCATCGACAATTACGAACTTAAAGTGGTCCATCAGTTCACCTACCTGGGTTCCACCATCAGCGACAACCTGTCCTTAGATGCCGAAATCAACAAACGTATTGGCAAGGCCACAACAACCCTAGGACGACTGACCTCTCGCGTCTGGGAGAACCCCAAGCTGACCACCCAAACCAAGATGGCAGTGTACAAAGCCTGCATAGTCAGCACCCTCCTGTATGGGAGTGAATCCTGGACAACATATGCCAAGCAAGAGCAGAAGCTGAACAGTTACCACATGCGATGTCTCCGCCGCATCCTTGGCATCAGCTGGAACGACAAAGTGCCCAACACCCAGGTTCTTGCCCGTGCCGGCCTCCCCACCATGTACACGCTGCTCAGACAACGCAGACTGCGCTGGCTTGGCCACGTGCGCCGTATGGAAGACGGGCGGATCCCCAAGGACATCCTCTATGGTGAACTCGCATACAGCAAAAGACCCCAAGGTCGCCCCCAGTTGAGATATAAAGATGTCTGCAAGCGCGACATGAAAGCACTGGACATCAATACAGAGATCTGGGAGGACATTGCAGCTAACCGCAGCAGCTGGTGCTGTCTGCTCAAGAAACAGCTAAATACAGGCGAGGAGAAGATCTTGAAGCTAGCAGAGGAGAGGAGAACCAGTCGGAAGACACGCGCACACGAACATCCACCCACGACCAACTACATCTGCACTTTGTGCAGCAGAGACTGTCATTCCCGCATTGGTCTCATCAGCCACCGACGATGCTGTCTTAGTCGCAACACTACGAACTCTTAGGGCGCAATATCCATGATCGACAAACGATCGAAGGAGGCCTACTACTACTAGTCCTTGTTTTTGTTGAGGCACAGGTGAACGGTGCACTTTGCACATTTGATTACAGTCTGACCCTTGCAATGTGGGAGTTTGCAGCGTTGTCGCTCACTTTCAACCACTGGCCAGTGACCCATAGCATTTGAACAGACTTCATGTGTCGGCATAACAGTAGATGGACCTCGATGTTTCTTCTTCTCAAACTCCCTTTCAACATCCAATGAAGGCCGCCCCCTCTTCTTCTTTGACAGATTCTTGCCTTGCATGCAGAGTGCTTGTGCAATAGATGTTCTGAAAGCAAGCAAATCCTTCTGCTTCTTTCTTGGGACTTTCAGTGACTCACAATCCCGCCGATACAACAACCAGCTGTTGACAATGACCATATTCACAAAGTGAAAAAAGAGGGTAACACTTTATTTTACAGTGTCCGTGTTACAGAGTAATTACTTAATTAATTACTTAGTAGTAGACGTTGTAATAACATGTAACAAAATGTAATTAACATGTAACTAAGTTATGAAACAGTCTGTACTTACAGATTGTAATTATGCACATGTAATAGACAGCTACTGTTACACATATGTAATAAGCCGAGATGGATAAGGTTTATAGATGCACATGAAGTACAATTAAGTACAATCTTGATACACTTTATTTTACGTAGCTTATCCCTGTGTAATATTTTGTCATTTTAATGTAATTAAGAAGCTACTGCATGTATTTAAGCTGTAAACTAGTGGGTTAATTAAGATGGATAAGGTATGTAGATACACATGAAGTGCACTTAAGTACAATCTTGATACACTTTATTTTATGTTACATATGTGTAATGCTACAGAACGTACAAAATTACCATGTGTAACTGCAGGCTTTTCCCGACCTTGTAGCCTAAGTACTTGTGTTACATTGTGTAGTACTAAGTACTTTCTTATATAATTACACTGTACCAAGTCTGTAACACGCATGTAACCGACTCGGCTTATTACATACACTGAAAAAAATTATACTTTGGATTAACTTAAAAAAATTGATGTAATTTGTTACAGCTAATTTTTTTATATTTTCTCAAATTGTATTTATGATTTAGTTAAAACCATAAATTTTGATTAATGTCAAACCAAAATTTTAAGTTTTACCTTTACCCAAAGTACACAGCAAAAACTCCAGTGTTAAATTAACACTCAAGAGTGATGAAGTTAATGAGATAACTAAGTGATTAATTGAGTGATGATTGAGCATTATTGAAGACACCTGATGTTAACAAGCAGAATCACTGACGGAGAAAATCACAAATTGTAAGTTACCATTATGGTGATGGGTGTTTGCTTTAGTTGGGCTCTTCACCCTTATATGTTTACTTTAAATTTTGTTTGTCTGCTGTTATTGATTTAGCCTATAACAGTCAGATGAGCAAAAAAAAGTGTGATCTGATGGTGTTGGTTATGTTTTGACATAATCATTCTGTGATCTGAAAAACAAAACTTGTTAACTTGTTAATTTCAGCAGCTCTATGATTCTACAGCATATGATTTTCAGAATTTTTCATATAATCCAAAATATTTAATAAACATTGTTCTAATCAAAAGACTTTCGAATTAATTTATTTAAAAACACAGACATCAATAATCAGCCTGTGAATCTCAACAATGGTGACAATAATAAAGCATGTTGCAGTGGCTGCCACCAATCACAACTCATTAATGGCTCCCATCATGCATTGCGTTATGAATAAATTATGATCTGAATTGTCTATCTATGTAATTTACTTTTCCTAATTGAATATTCTGCTCGTCACCATTGTTGAGATGCATAGACTGAATCTTGATGTCTGTGTGTGCCTAAAAGAAAGATTTTTTTTTTCAAAACAACTTTTAAGAAATCCTTTGTATTATATCTAAAATTCTGGATATTTATGCAGAATCACAGTTATGCTGTAATCAACAACATAAACCTATGTCAGAAATAACGATCTTAATGAGCTCAGTGATCAAGTCCAAATGATGATTGTCATGATATAACCAACACCATCAGATCACTTTTTTTTGCTTTGTTCATCTGGCAGTTATAACTCAGCTACAACCGCCAAACAAAATCTAAAGTAAACGTATAAGGGTGAAGAGCCCAACTAAAGCAAACACCCATCTCCATAACGGTAACTTACAATTTGTGATTTTCTCCTTCAGTGATTCTGCTTGTTAACATCAGGTGTCTTCAATAATGTTCAATCATCACTAAATTAATCACTTAATTATCTCATTAACTTCATCACTCTTGAGTGTTAATTTAACACTGGAGTTTTTGCTGTGTACTTTGGGTTAAGGTAAAACGTTGAGTTGGAAAAAAATAAAATTTAGGTTTGACATTAATCAAAATTTATGGTTTTAACTAAATCATAAATACAATTTGAGAAAAACTAAAAAAAATAGCTGTAACAAATTACATCAATTTTTTTAAGTTAATCCAAAGTATCATTTTAGAGGGTGTAACACTTACTTTGAGGCAAAGTGAAAACTGAAGGTATAAACTGAAAATCACAATTTTCCATTGGACCAATGCAAATATATATTTTGAATGAATTGCACTGATGTTTCACTTTTTTCAGTGTATGTTATTTCCTTTCCCTAATTGAATATTCTTTTTGTCACCATTGTTGAGATTCATACACTGATTCTTGATGTCTGTGTGTGCCTAAAAGAAAGATTTGTTTTATCAGAACAACTTTTAAGAAATCCTTTAGATTATTTCAAAACTTCTGGATCTTATGCTATAGAATAACAGTGATGCTGTGATCAACAATAAACATTTAAGTCTGAGATTAGACTTTAAATGAGTTCAGTGATTCAGGCAATTTATGATTATGTCAAAACATAACCAACACCACCTGATCAACTTTTCTCTTTGTTCATCTGAGAGTTATAACTCAGATACAACAACCAAGCAAAATCTAATGTTAACAGTTTAAGGGTCAAGAGCCCAACTCAAGCAAACACTGATCACTATAACGGTGTCTTAAAAAATGATATTTTCTCCTTCAGTGATTCTGCTTGTTAACATCAGGTGTCTTCAATAATGGTCAATCATCACTCAATTAATCACTTAATTAGATCATTAACTTTAACAATCTTGATTGTTAATTTAACATTCATATTTTAACACTTTAACACTCTTGTGTCTAGAGCCAAATAAACTCCCAGAGAGTTCATTTAACACTGGAGTTTTTGCTGTGTTTAATATTTATCAGTATTTAATATCAGTAAATTGACTTACAAAATGTGTATTTCCTTTATTTCAAGGCTACTCAAATATAGTGATAAGTTAAAATATACCTTAAATGATTAAGGTATCATTAAAACCTTAAAAAAACTTTTTTTTGTACCAAAAAAAAAAAAAAAAATTACTTAGCAGAGGCTGTCTTTTGATATTGTACCGTAACCTTTAAAAGAAACGGTATATATTTGTACCTTTTAATGCTTGGGGACATATATGTACCTTTTTGACCCTCAAAAAGGTACATATATGTACCTTGGGGGACAGAAATGGACTCCTGCTGTACCCCTATTTCTGACAGTGTGGGTCTCTTTTATAAAACTGTGCGTAGGATCCTTACTAAAATTGTACGTGCGCCTGAAAGCCAAAAATGGCGTAATATTCAAACTTATAAAACCGTTTGTACGCCAGAACCTTCGCAAAATACACTTTATAAATCCTAGTCAGTGGACGATTGTGCACACATGCGTATCCTCCCTGAAATAACCATATATGAGCTTACAATGCCTAGTTTTACTATGCATATACTCATCTGCATATCATTTGCATTGCATGCATCCACATGATACCACATTTAATGGTACAAGACATTAGGAAAATACGAGATACGGATGTGTCATCACATTACATTGATAAAAATAATTTGGTAGCCTATCCTTGCCTTGGTTTTGAATAAATGAATCAAATAGTATAAAATATATTTCAGAGAAAGTTTTCCTCAATCTTTTCCACTGGCCAAATTTTATTAATTGATTTATATCTTTAATGGAAACAGATAGGCCTTGGGCATTATTTGAACGAAAATATTTTCTCAGACAATCTGCTGTTATCATGATAAGCAATTCTCTCTGTAGTTAAAACATTAAAACACATCATGCCAGAGGAAAAGTGTAAAAAAGCATGACATCCACTACAAATATTTATATTTATTGAATATATATATATACAGAGGTGTAGTGGTAAAAAAAATAGGTGGGTAAACTATAAATTCTGGTGGACCACAACGTGGTCACCCGGTAAGGTGGGCCACTCCCTACCGGTGTATGTGTGTATCCTGATGACATCGATAGGCTATCATTTGATGGAACTACCAAGGGTATCACTGGTTGTTCCCTCATCATAGGTCACACAATCACTATTCAATTCATACATTAATCTAAGTTCTTGTTAAAGAGACTCAAGAAGGAATAATATGGTTGAAATCTATCAAGTTTACTAAATGACAAAACAGAGAAAACAAAAATAGAGAAGGGAGGCTTATATCCAGGGCTTCCAATGCAATGCACTTGTACATAATGATTAGGGATTTGGGATTATTTTCATAGTCGATTAATCTGTTTAATATTTTCTTGATTCATCGATTAGTTGTTTGGTCTATATGTCAGAAAAATGTGGATCAGTGTTTCCCTGTAGAGGGAAAAGTCTTTAACCTGGTGCAGGCTTGATTCCCTCTGAATCTCTTGTACAGTTGGGTTTCGACATGCTCCCTAGTCCCTACATTAAACCAGCTGCCTGTAATGAATACAAAAAAAATAAAATAAAACTTTCCTGTTGCGGCTGCGAAAACTTTCTTGTTGCGAAAATATGCCGTCCCGCCCCTCCGTGTTCGGCGATCAGGTTTCATTCTCGCGCAGCTTGTTTAGTAATTTGACGAGCGTGTCTTTTCCGCTCCGTGTGTGTGCCGTTCTCTTTGTTCCGTGTGTGTGTGTGTGTGTCGGCGCGCTGCGCTCTCTGCTCAATGTTCCGCTCTATGTTTGCGCTGCGCGTTCTGCTCTGTCGTTAACGGCCAAAATGCTCGAATCATGTACCGATCGGCGATCACGCACTGGAAAAGCAAAGTCCGCTCAAATAACGTGAAATTTAGAGGTAGATAAACGCAATTTAGAGGTGGATAAACGCACTTTGGAGGTGGGTAAACGCTATTTCCGAATTTCGTGCGTTTAGCCTCCGCTACATCCCTGTATATATATATATATATATATATATATATATATATATATATTAGGGCTGGGGGAATTAACGCGTTAATCTTTGCGATTAATTTGAGATGTTTAACGCGTTAAAAAAAAAATAACGCATTTAACGCAGCACTTTTTTTTTTTTTTTTTTTGCCTCGTTTTAATGATTTCCTGTTGCGGCTGCTATTGAAAAGCCGAAAATATGGGGATCGGTTTCATTCTCGCGCAGCTTTCATGAGCGGGTCTTTTCCGCTCCGTGTGCGCCGCCGCACTCTCCGTTCCGTGTGTCTGTGTGTGTGTGTGTGTGTGTGTGTCGGCGCGCTGCGCTCTCTGCTCAATGTTCGACTCCGTGTTTGCGCTGCACGTTCTGCTCTGTCATTAACGGCCCAAACGCTCCAATCATGTACCGATCAAGCACTGTAAAAGCAAAGTCCGCTCAAATAAGGTGAAATTTCTCTGTAGACTTCTGTTTGCTGAGCTGGTATAGTCATGGGCAACAATGTTAAAGGGACTTGAGGGAGAGTAAATGATGACAGAATTTTCATTTTTGGGTGAACTATTCCTTTAAAATTACCTGCTCTGATCACATGCTCTGGTAATAATAGCTTTGTAGGACTATAGTTTATATTTATAATTAGTAAAAAAAAAAAAAAATGGAAAGAAATCTTAAATTGATTATGTTGATTGATTATTGAAAAAGAATCATACATTAATATATTGATGTTTAATATTATTTTAATATAGGGCTATTTTCTGTTCCTTTTTTTCCGGTGTTTCATTTAATTAGGTGATTCTAAGTTTAATTATTGATGATTACAAGCTTGGAGGAAATGCAATTAACTGCAATTAATTACAGCAAATTGTGCAATTAATTAGTTAATTTTTTTTTTTTTTTTTTGATTCCCAGCCCTAATATATATATATATATATATATATATATATATATATATATATATATATATATATATATATATATATATAGTAACTTCTCAGTAATGATTTCATGTACTAATTTAAGTATTTAACTTCATTAATGAGAATGTTTAATCTAAATGTTTATATCAGAAGTAAAACATAGTTTAAATCATTATTTAATTTATTTAAACTGTTATTGAGAACATGCATTGTATTTATGATTAGGACTCATAATGAAGATTTACGTTTTTTCTTCATCTGCCGTTAGATAAATATGCGTCAGTTTCACTAAATGGCCCAACGCTCTCATTGGCGCGGACATTAAAGAAAGCATAGATGTTTGCTTCATGTGATAGGCTTGGTGAGTAAAATTATATTTGTATTATCTTTCTGTACATGTATAATTTTCTTAAAATGTTCTGTCTAAAAGTGACCAAAAAGACACTTAACTCCAGCTCACCATCAGTGTCGCCAAACTGCTCCATCTCCAGATGTTTGTACGCATGGGTTCGTACGCAGAGTTTGCATGCAGGTACGCAAATTTTCTCGTCAAGTTTTGTTTTTATAAATCATAACTTATGCGTGTGAAGTGGAGTACGCCTCTTTCAGGTCCTGATTTGTGCGTACGCAACGGTTATAAATGAGGCCCCAGGTGTCTTCAATAATGCTCAATCATTGCTCATTTAATCACTTAATTATCTCTAACTTTAACACTGCTTCAGTGTTCATTTAATAATCATATTTTAACAATTTAAGACTCATGAGTCTGGAGCCAAATGAACTCCCAGGAGAGTTAATTTAACACTGGAGTTTTTGCTGTGTATTAGAGTTGTTTCTATTAGCCCTCATTTTGGGTTGAGCAAGTGATCGCTTTTGCTCCATCAGAAATATAGAGCCAGAGACACCACTCGGTAGTTTGTGTATATTTTCTCCACCAAAATAAATAAATAAATAAATGAGTTCATTAAGAAACACAGAGATGAACAGTAAGCAGAGATTTTTCAAAGTGCTCTCTAATGACTCCAGGGTTCACATTTCCAGCCTCCCGCTCACTAAGAGAGAAACCTGCCCTGAATCGCTCAGTGGATGAAAACAGAGATGCTCTGACTTTGAAAAAACCTGCTTCCGCTCCAGATGCAGAAGTGAAACAACATGTATTAGAGAACTGAAGTGAAAATCACAAACTGTTTGTTTTACAAGGATTCTGTTCCAAGAAAACTTTAAAAATCTGATGAGAAGATTCTCAGAGTGTCTTCTTTGAGAAACTGGATGAAATCCAGGTCACTCTAGAAACTGATTTTTGCTTTTAAAGAAGCCATTTTGTTCAGATTTTATTTTATTTTATTACATTTGGTTTAACACCACAACCCATAAAAAGAGCTGTGTTAAAAATGACACGTTGTGTAGATTTTAACACTTGTAGTGTGTATGCTCAGGGACAACACATGTTGTGTAGATGTTAACACTTGTAGGGCCCTATCTTACACCCAGCGCAACCGACACATGTGTCATTCCTATTTTGCACCCGTGCACAGCGGACTTTTCCCTCCACACAGCAAAATCCCCAGTGTTAAATTAACACTCCTCAGTGTACATGTGTGTCCACACTACAGAGTGTTAAAATTAACACTGAAGCAGTGTTGAAGTTAATGAGATAATTAAGTGATTAATTAAGTGATGGTTGGCCATTGACGATTGAGTGATGAAGTATTAACTTAACTATAAGCTGACTGTTATTAATCAACAACAGAAGACAAACAAAATCTAAAATAAACATATAAGGGTCTAGAGCCCAACTAAAGCAAACACCCATCACCATAATGGTAACTTACAATTTGTGATTTTCTCCTTCAGTGATTCTGCTTGTTAACATCAGGTGTCTTCAATAATGGTCAATCATCACTCAATTATTCACTTAATTAGCTCATTAACTTTAACACTGCTTCAGTGTTCATTTAACACTCTGCTCAGAGTTTATATAATTCACACTCTCAGTGTTAATTTAACACTGGGGGATTTTGCTGTGTGGGATATTTTAATGCAAAATTCTTGCATATTGTACCTTTAATGTGTTCATAACATCAATCTGATGTTCACAACATTACTGGAGATTATGCTGTGGAATGATAGGGCTGCTATATCAATAACGCACGATTACTGCAGTGATAAATTACAGCTGAAGATGAATCCAGATATGACGCATGCTTAGCATGAGTAAAGAGCCTCAGGGGGAACCAAACACTGGTTTATTTAAGAATATGCATAAGTGCGGTTTCATATCCTGATGCAAAGATTCTAAGAAAATCTAATTATATCTGATTGGATTTTGAAAGAATAGATGGTTAAAGGTCTCCGGACAGTCGCATAAAAAAATGTAATAATTGAATTTGATTTAAAGGTGCTCGAAGCGATGCCACGCGTTTTTTAGGCCAAAACATTTTTTGTCACATACAGCAAACATCTCCTCACTATCCGCTAGCTGCCTGTTCCCTGAACACACTGTAAAAAAACGCGGTCTCTGGGTCTAGGGGGTTAGTGCGCGTGCGTATGAAGTGGGTGTGGATTAGGGCTGGGCGATATATCGCACGATATTGTTATGCGCATCTCGTCAGTAAAGCCGGTTCCTTGATTAGTAGTAAATCGCCATCACCTGCTTTCAGATGGAGCGGCATTTAATATACAGCAAAAACTCCAGTGTTAAATTAACACTCAAGAGTGTTAAAGTTAATGAGATAATTAAGTGATTAATTGAGTGATGATTGACCATTATTGAAGACACCTGATGTTAACAAGCAGAATCGCTGAAGGAGAAAATCACAAATTGTAAGCCACCGTTTTGGCGATCAGTGTTTGCTTTAGTTGGGCTCTTGACACTTATACATTCACTTTAAATTTTGTTTGTCTGCTGTTATTGATTTATAACAGTCAAATGAACAAAGAAAAATATGATCTGATAGTGTTGGTTATGTTTTGACATAGTCATGCTGTGATCTGAAAAATGAAACTCGCTGAGTTTGATTTACCTTGTTCATAGCAGCTTTGTGATTCTACAGCATATGATTTTCAGTATATTTCTTACAACCCATAATATTTAATAAACATTGTTCTGATCAAAATACTTTTAAATTACTTATTGAGATAGTTTGGTTTAACTTGTTAGCAGCAGTTTTGTGATTCTTCAGCCTATGATAATCAGTACTTTACTTATAATTCAAAATATTTAATAAACATTGTTCTGATCAAGATCAGATAAATTCATTTAAAACACAGACATTAATAATCAGCCTGTGAATCTCAACAATGGTGACAATAATAAAGCGTGTTGCAGTGGCTGCCACCAATCACAACTCATTAATGGCTCCCATCATGCATTGCGGTATGAATAAATTATGATCTGAATTGTCTATGTAATTTACTTTTCCTAATTGAATATTCTGCTCATCACCATTGTTGAGATGCATAGACTGAATCTTGATGTCTGTGTGTGCCTAAAAGAATGATTTTTATTTAAAAAACAACTTTTAAGAAATCCTTTATATTATATCAAAAATTCTGGGCATTTATGCAGATTCACAGTTATGCTTTAACCATCAACATAAATCGAAGTCAGAAAGAAGGATCTTAATGAGTTCAGTGATCAAGTTCAAATGATGAATGTTATAATATAACCAACATCATCAGACAACTCTTTTCTTTGTTCAACTGGCAGTTACAATTCAGATACAACAACCAAACAAAATCTAATATAAACATATAAGGGTCAAGAGCCCAACTAAAGCAAACACCCATCACCACAATGGTAACTTACAATTTGTGATTTTCTCCTTCAGTGATTCTGCTTGTTATCATCAGGTGTCTTCAATAATGTTCAATCATCACTAAATTAATCACTTAATTATCTCATTAACTTAAACACTCTTGAGTGTGGACTCATACACTCCCAGGAGTGTTAATTTAACACTGGAGTTTTTGCTGTGTACAAAGAGCCGTAGTTAACTGACAAGCTGAGCCATATCGCATTAATTATTGCTGCCGATACGTCCGCGATATTAATGTGATATGGCTCAGCTTGTCAGTTAACTACGGCTCTTTGTAGTAAATGCCGCTCCATCTGAAAGCAGGTGAAGGCGATTTACTACTAATCAAGGAACCGGCTTTACTGATGAGATGCGCATAACAATATCGTGCGATATATCGCCCATCCCTAGTTTGTACTGTCGCTGCGTCCCAATGCATGTAATATCCATCTTAAATAGTATGTGAGATTAGAATAAGTGTGTCCCAAATCATAGTATGTTGAAAAGAGTATGTCAAAAGTCACCTGGATGGTAGATTTTCAAAGTGTAGATCCCTGCAGTGCACACTATAAAGGCTAATATTGCCCACAACCCATTGCGCTTTGGAGGAGGAACATGAGTAAAAAGTGTTAAAAAACCACAAACATGCTGGATGTGCACGACAGATGGTTAAGTAGAGAGGTTTATATAAAGGGATTTGACTGACTAATAATCAACATTTAATCTGATAAAAATATGTATTTAATGTTATCCATGTTATATTTAATAGCAACAACGTTAACTTTTATAAAGCTCCGTTTGGCCATTAACTTTTAAATGCATCACTGTGCAAACATAGTGAAAGACCCTGGCAGATCAGTGTGCCTCTGCTTTTCTCTCTGATACGGTAGGAAATAAAAATGAAATTAAAAGTGTAGGATTTCCTAATTAAAGCTGCAGTAGGGAGTTTTTAGAAAACGTTGACTTAGCCTGAAAATCTGAACAAGCACAGCTTACAGGTCACTCCCCCTTACTCTCTGCTGCGTTACAGCCCTCCCTCCACAGCTCCTCCACCACAACGCAGCCTGCCGTGAACACGCAGGCTAGTAAGCAGGGCCACTGATGACGGCGGATAAACAGTTATTGCACATTCACTGGTAGGGACGAAACATCAACAATATGCTTTACACTGACTGGCCTGCCCATACTTTGACTACAAACTTGGTCCTCAAATCATGACGTATTTTGCAATACATGTAATGTAACTTTATATCGTTGCACTTTTTCTATAAGTTATAAATAGCTAGTAAGATACTATAACGGTAACTAACGTTACAGTATGCAAGTAATTATTCTAGCGATATGTAATGCTAAATAAGGTTTGCTAGTACATCATTTCAGCAACATGACAAGGAAATGTATTTAAAATACAAATACAAAATATTGTGTGGAAAAATGTATTTAAATACAAATACAGTATTTTGTATTTTGAAAATACACAAAAATGTGAAATTGGCCATCCAGTGCAGGTACAGGTCACAGTGAATGAAGAAACTACATAGGCCTGCTGACTTTACATTCCT
Organism: Squalius cephalus; assembly: GCF_949319135.1. NCBI lineage: Eukaryota > Metazoa > Chordata > Actinopteri > Cypriniformes > Leuciscidae > Squalius > Squalius cephalus. The sequence goes on from NC_137122.1 coordinate 15,959,463, forward strand.
AACCTCATCTCTGCCCTCTGTCATTCTTTCTTTCTTTCTGGCAATTACAAATAAACTTATGCAAAATAGCAGCCATTTATATAGGCTACTTATTTCTGGTTACAATTAGGGATGGGCGATATATCGCACGATATTGTTATGCGCATCTCATCAGTAAAGCCGGTTCCTTGATTAGTAGTAAATCGCCTTCACCTGCTTTCAGATGGAGCGGCATTGACTACAAAGAGCCGTAGTTAACTGACAAGCTGAGCCATATCGCATTAATATCGCGGACGTATCGGCAGCAATAATTAATGAGATATGGCTCAGCTTGTCAGTTAACTACGGCTCTTTGTACACAGCAAAAACTCCAGTGTTAAATTAACACTCCTGGGAGTGTATGAGTCCACACTCAAGAGTGTTTAAGTTAATGAGATAATTAAGTGATTAATTTAGTGATGATTGAACATTATTGAAGACACCTGATGTTAACAAGCAGAATCACTGAAGGAGAAAATCACAAATTGTAAGTTACCATTGTGGTGATGGGTGTTTGCTTTAGTTGGGCTCTTGACCATTTTATGTTTACTTTAGAGTTTGTTTGGTTGTTGTATCTGAAATGTAACTGCCAGTTGAACAAAGAAAAGAGTTGTCTGATGATGTTGGTTATATTATAACATTCATCATTTGAACTTGATCACTGAACTCATTAAGATCCTTCTTTCTGACTTCGATTTATGTTGTTGGCTAAAGCATAACTGTGAATGTGCATAAATGCCCAGAATTTTTGATAAAATATCAAGGGTTTCTTAAAAGTTGTTTTTTAAAAAAAAATCATTATTTTAGGCACACACAGACGTCAAGATTCATTCTATGCATCTCAACAATGGTGACAAGCAGAATATTCAATTAGGAAAAGTAAATTACATAGACGATTCAGATCATAATTTATTCATACCGCAATGCATGATGGGAGCCATTAATGAGTTGTGATTGGTGGCAGCCACTGCAACATGCTTTATTATTGTCACCATTGTTGAGATTCACAGGCTGATTATTAATGTCTGTGTTTTAAATGAAGTAATCTGAATATCTATTGATCAGAACAATGTTTATTAAATATTTTGGATTATAAGTAAAGTACTGATAATCATAGGCTGAAGAATCACAAAACTGCTGCTAACAAGTTAAACCAAACTATCTCAATAAGTTTCCTTTTTCAGATCACAGCATGATTATGTCAAAACACAACCAACACTCTCAGATCGCATTTTACTTTGTTCATTTAACTGTTAGAAATCAATAACAGCAGACAAACAACAGTAAAAATTAAAGTAAACATATAATGGTCTAGAGCCCAACTAAAGCAAACACCCATCACCTTAACGGTAACTTACAATTTGTGATTTTCTCCTTCAGTGATTCTGCTTGTTAACTTCAGGTGTCTTCAATAATGCTCAATAGTCACTTAATTAATCACTTAATTATCTCATTAACTTTAACACTCTTGAGTGTGGACTCATATACACTCCCAGCCCCAGGAGTGTTTATTTAACACTGCTCCATCTGAAAGCAGGTGAAGGCGATTTACTACTAATCAAGGGAACCGGCTTTACTGACGAGATGCGCATAACAATATTGTGCGATATATCGCCCATCCCTAGTTACAATGTAGTCTATTACTTGTGGTGAACACTATTAAAAAATACATTCTGTAGTCTGTAGAGCCAGCCCTGATTGGCTGCTTGAATCTCAATTTAAAAGAACGTCCAGTTCGCGGCCTTTCTTTCTTTTGGCCATCGGTGCACAGCAAAAACTCCAGTGTTAAATTAACACTCCTGGGAGTGTATATGAGTCCACACTCAAGAGTGTAAAGTGTTAAAATATGAGTGTTAAATTAACACTCAAGAGTGTTAAAGTTAATGAGATAATTAAGTGATTAATTGAGTGATGATTGAGCATTATTGAAGACACCTGATGTTAACAAGCAGAATCACTGAAGGAGAAAATCACAAATTGTAAGCCACCGTTATGGCGATCAATGTTTGCTTTAGTTGGACTCTTGACCCTTATACATTCACTTTAAATTTTGTTTGTCTGTTGTTATTGATTTATAACAGTCAAATGAACAAAGAAAAGTGTGATCTGATAGTGTTGGTTATGTTTTGACGTAATCATGCTGTGATCTGAAAAATGAAACTTATTGAGATAGTTTGATTTAACTTGTTAGCAGCAGCTCTGTGATTCTACAGCATATGATTTACAGTATTTTTCTTATAATCCAAAATATTTAATAAATATTGTTCTGATCAAAAAACTTTCAAATGAATTTATTTAGAAACACAGACATCAATAATCAGCCTGTGAATCTCAACAATGGTGACAATAATAAAGCGTGTTGCAGTGGCTGCCACCAATCACAGCTCATTAATGGCTCCCATCATGCATTGCGGTATGAATAAATTATGATCTGAATTGTCTATTAGGGCTGGGCGATTTAAATCGCGATATTGTTATGCGCATCTCGTCAGTAAAGCCGGTTCCTTGATTAGTAGTAAATCGCCATCACCTGCTTTCAGATGAAGCGGCATTTAGGGCTGAGGAGATAATTAAGTGATTAATTTAGTGATGATTGAGCATTATTGAAGACACCTGATGTTAACAAGCAGAATCACTGAAGAAGACAATCACAAATTGTAAGTTACCATTAAGGTGATGGGTGTTTGCTTTAGTTGGGCTCTAGACCATTATATGTTTACTTTAATATTTACTGTTGTTCGTGCTGTTAATATTTTATAACAATTGACTGAACAAAGTAAAATGTTATCTTATAGTGTTGGTTATGTTTTGACATAATCATGCTGTGATCTGAAAAGAGAAACATATTAAGATAGTTTGGTTTAACTTGTTAGCTGCAGTTTAGTGATTCTTCAGCCTATGATTATCAGTACTTTACTTATAATTCAAAATATTTAATAAACATTGTTCTGATCAAAAAGACATTCAGACATATTTATTTAAAACACAGATATCAATAATCAGCCTGTGAATCTCAACAATGGTGACAATAATAAAGCATGTTACAGTGGCTGCCACCAATCACAACTCATTAATGGCTCCCATCATGCATTGCGGTATGAATAAATTATGATCTGAATTGTCTATGTAATTTACTTTTCCTCATTGAATATTCTGCTCCTCACCATTGTTGAGATGCATAGACTGAATCTTGACATCTGTGTGTGCCTAAAAGAATGATTTTTTTAAACAACTTTTAAGAAATCCTTTATATTATATCAAAAATTCTGGCCATTTATTCAGATTCACAGCTATGCAGTAACCAACAACATAAATCGAAGTCAGAAAGAAGGATCTTAATGAGTTCAGTGATCAAGTTCAAACGATGATTGTCATAATATAACCAACACCATCAGATCACTTTTTATTCTTTGTTCAACTGGCAGTTTTAACTCAGATACAACCGCCAAACAAAATCTAAAGTAGCCTACATATAAAAGGGTCAGAGCCCAACTAAAGCAACTACCCATCACAATAATGGTAACTTACAATTTGCGATTTTCTCCTTCAGCGATTCTACTTGTTAACATCAGGTGTCTTCAATAATGTTCAATCATCACTAAATTAATCACTTAGTTATCTCATTAACTTAAACACTCTTGAGTGTGGACTCATACACTCCCAGGAGTGTTAATTTAACACCGCTAATTTACTGGAGGTTTTGCTGTGTACAAAGAGCCGTAGTTAACTGACAAGCTGAGCCATATCGCATTAAATATCGCTGGCGATACGTCCGCGATATTGATGTGATTTGGCTCAGCTTGTCAGTTAACTACGGCTCTTTGTAGTAAATGCCGCTCCATCTGAAAGCAGGTGAAGGTGATTTACTACTAATCAAGGAACCGGCTTTACTGACGAGATGCGCATAACAATATCGCGATTTAAATCGCCCAGCCCTATTGTCTATGTAATTTACTTTTCCTAATTTAATATTCTGCTTGTCACCATTGTTGAGATGCATAGACTGAATCTTGACGTCTGTGTGTGCCTAAAAGAAAGATTTTTATTTAATTTTTTTAAAACAACTTTTAAGAAATCCTTTATATTATATCTCAAACTCTGGATATTTATGCAGAATCACAGTTATGCTGTAATCAACAACATATATCTAAGTCAGAAAGAAGGATCTTAAGGTGTTCAGTGATCAAGTTCAAATGATGATTGTCATAATATAACCAACACCATCAGATCACTTTTTTTTCTTTGTTCATCTGGCAGTTATAACTCCGATACAGCAGCCGAACAAAATCTAAAGTTAATAATATAAGTGTCAAGAGCCCAACTAAAGCAAACACTGATCGCCATAACGGTGGCTTACAATTTGAGATTTTCTCCTTCAGTGATTCTGCTTGTTAACATCAGGTGTCTTCAATAATGTTCAATCATCACTCAATTAATCACTTAATTATCTCATTACCTTCAACACTCTTGAGTGTGGACTCATACACTCCCAGGAGTGTTAATTTAACACTGGAGTTTTTGCTGTGTACAAAGAGCCGTAGTTAACTGACAAGCTGAGCCATATCGCATTAATTATCGCTGCCGATACGTCCGCGATATTGATGCGATATGGCTCAGCTTGTCAGTTAACTACGGCTCTTTGTAGTAAATGCCGCCATAGATATCATATAAAGGCTAGATGTCTCGTCCGCGCTGCTGGCCAATGGAGCTCGACATCCGCACACGGCGGCCATCTTAAGACAGGGTGCTCGCTCACTCATAACATGGTGCATGTACTTTTAAATAACCATAACTTGCTCAATTTTCTACCGATTTTCAAACGGTTTGGTTTGTTATAAACGTCAGAGATGTAGCTATTATACTGCATACATATGAATAATTATGTTCAAAATGTTTAAGCATTCAGAATTATAGCCACGTTAATAACGTTTGTAAGAAACCAAACCGTTTGTAAATCCGTCCAGATTTCAGCGAGATAAGAGGATTTGTGTGCGTGCTGCTCACTCACCTTAATTCACAGAGCCCTGTCCTAAGATGGCCGCCGGTGATGCCGGAAGTGACTCCGCCTTAAGACATCTAGCCTTTATATGATATCTATGAATGCCGCTCCATCTGAAAGCAGGTGATGGTGATTTACTACTAATCAAGGAACCGGCTTTACTGATGAGATGCGCATAACAGGGACGTCACTAGGATTGGAGGACAGGGGGGGCTTAGCCCCCAGGGTATTTGTAACTTGCGTTTGCAAAATATTTGCACTCACATCTAGAGCTACACTTATGTCATGCTAAGTTAAGCATTTCTTGTATTTTGCTTGTTCACTGTAGCTAGACTGCAGTTTTCCATAGCAAACCAAAATATCCCCTTTCCTTTACCTCTAGAAAACGTAGCTAAAGGTAAGCAGGTAATTAAAAACAACTTACAGTTTCACTCTGTATCAGGACACTTAGCAGTACCAATCTTCCTTTCACCATACTGTGCGTTCACACCAAACGCGAATAGCGCGTCAAATTCGCGTCTAGTTGGACGCTTGAACATTTTGAATCCATTCGCGCGTCCAGAGCTAAACTGACGCACGTAAAAAGCAAAAGTTTGAAGCGAAATTGACGCGCCTAAACGCCTCATTCGCGCCGCAGGACCTCCAGACGCGCGTAAACGCGTCTTTGTAAATCACTCGCGCCAGACGCTCTATTCACGTTTGGTCAGGTGTGAATGCGTGTGTATCGGTGTGTGTAGGCGGGAGGATGCATAACTTCAGACCAGAGCCATAGAGAGAATTCTTGATACATCGAATTGTTATTGCTGTTCTTATTATCATTTAGGGGGCTTAGGAACATTTTGGGGTAGCTTCAGCCCCCCTAAAATAGGCCTAACGACGTCCCTGGCGCATAACAATGTGATGCGATATATCGCCCATCCCTAGTACAAATATGTACCCTATGCCAAGGGTACAATATTGTACCCTTGAGGGTACAGCCCCAGTGACAAGCCATTGTACCCCTAAAGGTACAATTATGTACTTTATTTTCTGAGAGTGTATGTAAAACTGTGGGAACCTTTTCTGCTATCTAGCAAAGAATATGGATGGGCGGTATGACCAAAATCTCAATTTTACTTCATAGTAACATATCATGGTTTCACAATTCTCAATATCAGTTTTGATTCCACAGAATAAACTGAATTTCAAACTCTTTTTTTTTTCTTTTTTTTTCAGGTAGTCTAATGCTTTTTAAGTATTTTATGTTTATTTTATGTAAAGTTTATTTGTTTCTATAAGTTTATTAAAATTAGAAAGTGTATCTAAAATTTAAAATTAGAATTAAGATTCATTTGACACTATATACCCCTTTTTGAAAAATTATTTTGTATGTACAATAAAACTAAAAGCTGAAGATGTTTGTGGAGTATCATTCATCAGTGCTTCTTTTTTCACTCCAACGTTCCAGTAATTCCTGCCCACTAAAAGCTGCACGGATATTTGATTACCCCACAATAGGCCCATCTATGTAAACGATTTAGAAAAAGTTCCATCAATTCAAACTTTTTATCATCACTATGATATGTAGTGTCATATCACCCAGCCCTAACATGCAGTAATGCTTTAAACACATTTGACAAGCTAGTTGATAAAAATCAACTATTCTTTCTTTTATTCTTTCATGTTAACTGAAGTTAATAATGTACTATTTTAACTTTAATCAACAAGTAGAATTGATCATGACATTCTCACCTTATTCCAAAAAAAAAAAAAAAAAAATCGCTGATCCAATGCTGAGCTAGTGAATGTCTAAACTAGTTGATGCACAAAATCAATAGGGATGGCTAGTGTGACGTCACGACATCACTTCCGTGTCCAAGCCGCTGCGTCTAATGTAAACACAATGGCAGTAGCTAAGGAACCGGTCACTTTTTTTACGGTGACATCGTATTTTGCGGACACCCCAAAGTCCGTGAAAAAGGGTTTGAACTCGTACAACTCCAACAGAGTTGTAAATGTTAGTGTGCTGGCAGGTGGAAGTCTGAAAGGGAAAGTACAGGCTTCAATGAAAAGTAAAGTTTACGAGGTTGAGGTGAGGTCCCGACTCTTGAGTGACTCGTCAAATGGCACAAATTTCTATGACTTTTGTTGTTTTATATGAGCATAAAACAAATTGTTAATCAAACATTAAGCTGTCGCCCTTTACCATAAAAAGATTGTACATTTGTCACGGTTCAAACGTTACAAGTTTTTAGTAGCTACCGTTACCTCGCTAACATAAGGCTGTCGGCCACCAAGCTAACTTTACTGTACAAGTGTAACGTTAACTATTGTACTTAGCTATGTTAGAATAAGTACCTATGGTTTGTTGACAACTTAAAACTCTGGAAAAGTATTGCTCGCCCAATACAGATTAGACGTTACCTAACTAGTTGTTGGCTCCACCTAGTGCAACACAAAGATAAGAAAAACCTTTATTGATCTCACAATTCACTTGTTACATTCAGCTCTCAAGAAAACACTCAGGGTGTGCAGAATAGACAGGAAACGAACAATTAAATAGTAAATATAGGAGGTATCTTATACAGTGACTACCAGACTTCAGGGGGCAAAAAGTATAAACAATAAAAAAATAAACATACTATAATAAAAAAAAGTTAGCAGTGCAGGCTTACAGAGTGCACTACAAAGCTTTGCCTCTTAGCATTGTTAAGAGTTTTTTGTGAGGGTTAGCAAAGTTGATTTCACTCAGGTACACGTTGAGGGACAGGAAGTGAAGGCAAGTTCTTGCTCTTGTGCCATCGGGAGGTCCAAGTGCCACCATGTTGCAGCCCTCCTCATTTGGGCTGAGAAGAACTTCACCCGCACGGATGTCGAGTGTATGTGGAAGAGGCCCACGACACCCAAAACAGAGCAAATCACGGCCAAGAAAGTGTCTGTGATTGCACCTTCCACATCACAAGGTTAGTTCTTCGAGTAACTTGGAAATATCTGTCATGCTTTCTGTTTTGTTATCATTGGAAAAACAATGACCATATGTTTTCTTTTCATAGTAAAATCTAAGCCTGGGTTAGATAGCAGTTACCATCATATCCTTTATGCTATTTTTTCAGCTGGAATTAAACGCCCTGTCACCCCGGAGGACAGAGAATGGGCATCGTCATCTCTGGCACAGCTTGACCGTTTTACAGGTCTGGGTTGGATATTAGCTCCAGAACCTCCTGCACTGCCTCAGGTTTGACTTGTGTTTTGTTGTTTCATGTCCTGCTTTATCAGAAACTTCACATGTACACAACATTAAATCAGTTACAAAGATTGACGATATCCCTAGTAAGATGGTAAATTTAGTTTGACATATCCACAGATTTAAATTGCAAATCAGACATAAACCTGTTCAGACTTTAATTTTAACTTTATTCAAACCGCGCATTTCGTACACAAGGCAACTCAATATATGTATGTCTGTGAACAATGTTGACATGAAGGGATCTAATTGTTGTTATTCTGATTCAATGATATTTGTTGGGACAGACTTTTGACCCCTGCCATCACGTCAAAACTTTTGATGGGATATTGGCCAACTCCGGGTATTGTGAGGACAAAGCTCAACATCTCCTTTCATCCCTTGCTGTGAGCCCACAACAAAAGGAAGCCATCGAGAGGGCCACAGTTGGGCAAACTCAGAATGACTTATGGTAATAATACATACAAGGATCGATTGATTTCATGTGTACTAAAAGTCATTAGTGACTGTGAGGTTAACTGTTGTGTGTTTCTTTATAACAGGATGGCATATCGCAAGAAGAGAGTTACAGCCAGCAACTTTGGTCTTGTGTTGGCGGCAGTGAAGAGGAACTCTTACCCTCCTTCATTATTCAAAACGCTGCTTGGTCATTACAACTTCAAGCAAGGAGCTCATGTAAGTGATGGACACAAAGTTCTTTTAACCCTTGGGTACTGTAATAAAACATATCCTTTAGTTATATTTGTTATATGCTATCACACTCCTGGATCTTCCAAAGACTTGTGAAAACATCTGCTTTGGCACATTACTTTTTCTGCAGCATCAAATTTTAAGTAATACTCCCCAGCAACTCCCATTATAACCACAATTTTTCATTCAACCATGACACTGCAGTGAAATCACATATGAAAGGCATTCACAAGGTTAAAATCCATTATTTAAAAACAAAAAAATAATTGTTTTGATCAGGTCTGAGCTTGATGAATAGTGTTTGGGGAAAAAAGGTTGATCAAATTTTTTTATCAGAGGTTTTTTCAGCTGTAATGGTTGTGGCTTTTAAACAGCCAAAACTAGGTTTGAAAGGGTTGTAAATTTGCCCACAGTGTATTTTAGACCGTTTACATTATTTTTTATCACATATTCAAAATTTATGTACAATTAAGTTTCTTCACCAAAAATGTTTTTACTCTCAAATACAGTGAAGGTTATTGTCAATTACCCAGCCAGCACAGCCATGTGGGGCCCAAATGGGTTTGACCTGGGCTATCTAACTGGGGCCCAGCCAGTTTTGTCCTCGGTTTCCATGTTGGCCCCACATGGGTTTGCCCAGATGAAATGAACACTGCTTAGTATGCACAGTACAGGCTGTTAAATGTAACACTTAATCAGTGTTGGAGGTAATGAGATAATTAAGTGATTGAATAATGATTGTGCATTAATGATGAACACCTGCTGTTAACAAGCAGAATCACTGAAGGAAAGAGAAACACAAGAACTACTTCCAGCCACAGCCTTGGATGAAATCAACTGAAGATAAAATACATTAAATCTCTCAAGATCTGATTAAACAACTCCACAAACAGCATTACCAGCTTCACTTATTACTAACCAGACTGACTTTATTTCTGTCAGACGTCTACAGAAAAGAATTAAGAAGAGGTTTAGATGTTGATTACTTATTTGAAAGTAATAGTTTGATTTGATGTTACCATTGTGGCGATCCGTGTGTGCTTTAGTCAGGCTCTTGACTTTTTAACATTAGTTGTTCTCTGGCAGCTGTGTCTGTTTGTTATGGCGAGAACAGCAAGAGAAAATATGATCAGATGCTGTAAGCTGATTGATGATATGAATATGATCGTCATATAGTGGCTTAACTCATTGATTATTTGTGAGGTTCATACGGTAGTATGTTATTCATTTTGTTTTATTGTTGTGATTCTACAACAAGAGAATAATAGAATTTAATCAGAACGTCAAATAATTTTTAAAACTCCATTTACATATTTTGGGCTCCTCCTAAGCTTACTCACACACAGACATCAAGAATCAACATATGAATCTCAACAATGGTGACATGCTTCATGCTGCAATGCATTCTGGGAGCCATGGATAAGTTTTGTATGATGCACTCAGAATGCATTGCAGCATGAAGCATGTCACCATTGTTGAGATTCATATGCTGATTCTTGATGTCTCTGTGCAAGTGGAACTTTCTGTAGTCCAACATGTGTAAATGGTGTTTTAAAAATCATTTGATGTTCTGATTAAACTGTGCTGGATCTCTTGCTGTAGAATCACAACAATAAAACAAAATGAATAACATACTACCCGTATGAACCTCAAAAAAATCAATGAGTTAAGCCACTATATGACGATCATATTCATATCATCAATCAGCTTACAGCATCTGATCATATTTTCTCTTGCTGTTCTCGCCATAACAAACAGACACAGCTGCCAGAGAACAACTAATGTTAAAAAGTCAAGAGCCTGACTAAAGCACACACTGATCGCCACAATGGTAACATCAAATCAAACTATTACTTTCAAAAAAGTAATCAACATCTAAACCTCTTCTTAATTCTTTTCGTTAGATGTCTGACATAAATAAAGTCAGTCTGGTTTGTAATAAGTGAAGCTGGTAATGCTGTTTGTGGAGTTGTTTAATCAGATCTTGAGAGATGTAATGTATTTTATCTTCAGTTGATTTCATCCAAGGCTGTGGCTGGAAGTAGTTCTTGTGTTTCTCTTTCCTTCAGTGATTCTGCTTGTTAACAGCAGGTGTTCATCATTAATGCACAATCATTATTCAATCACGTAATTATCTCATTACCTCCAACACTGATTAAGTGTTACATTTAACAGCCTGTACTGTGCATACTAAGCAGTGTTCATTTCATCTGGGCAAACCCATGTGGGGCCAACATGGAAACCGAGGACAAAACTGGCTGGGTCCCAGTTAGATAGCCCAGGTCAAACCCATTTGGGCCCCACATGGCTGTGCTGGCTGGGTAGTTCTACATATCACCCTTTGGTGGCAGAAAAAACCCACATAGAGACCCTAGGGTAATTTTTAAATCAAACAAGTGTAAACAAAGATTGTACTACAAGGGTTGGGCTGATATTTCTTTCCTTCTCTCCCTTTATAAAGCACCTTGTGATGCCATTGTGTATGAAATTCCCTTTCAACCCCCAGGCTTGTGATTGGGGAATCGTTCATGAGCCAAAGGCTAAAGAAGAGTACATGAAGCGCACTGGTGTGACCATCCAGGAGAGCGGAGTGTTTCTCTCTGACAGTGGCCTGCTTGGTGGCTCTCCAGATGGGACAGTATCTGCTGACTGCATCATTGAGGTGAAATGTCCTTATGCAGCCAGAAACAAGACCATAATTCAGGCAGCAGAGGCAAAGGACTTTTATCTCAAACTGGATGAAGTTACTGGCCTACTGAAAATGAAGCCGACTCACAACTACTGGCATCAAATTCAGGGCAACCTGTACCTTACGGGAGCTGGCACATGCCACCTGGTGGTATGGACTCCGCTGGATGTTGTAATTCTGTTCATCCATAAAGATCCAGCTTGGGCAAACAACATTAGTGTTTTAGAAACATTTTATAAGGACATTTTCCTGCCCCATATTCTCTCCGATATTAAATGATTAACCCTGCATTTGTTTACATGTTCTAAATAGGGATGTCAGGATTCAAATATATATAAAAAAGTAATATAATAAAAAGTAAACTTATAAATAGGCAGTAGAATATCATTATTATTATTATTATTATTATCATTATTAGCAATACCTATACCTACCTAGCTAGCTATAAGAAAGCAGATTTATGTGGATGTTTTTGAAAGATCTATGTCTTTCCATGTGCTTACACGGTTCATGTCCATTTTTACGTGACAAACGCGGCTGCACATGATCCTTTTTTTTTTTAACTCTTCCTTTGGCCGCTATGAAAATAAGATTTTCACATTTAACTTATGAACCTGCCATTGACTTCATGCGTTTGAGTGGATTTATGGACCGCGGTTATTGTAAAAATCAGTTAATCTTGACATTCCTAGTTCTAAAGCATTATTTTCAGTTTGAATGTTGTAGCCTCTCCCAATTTGTATATATCAATATCTGTGCATTTGTACCAGTTAAAATGATGTTTGTGTGTTTTGTTGTTTTATTTATTCTAAAAAAGAAAAAGAAAAGCAGTAACATGCAGTTCAAATAAATTGAGTGGGAGCAACATAATCAGTGTGAAGACTTTTTAATTGTCTTGTTCAGCTTCAGTTGCATCCAGGCTGTCAAACGGAACAAAATTATTCATTCAGCTTATGGAGGATCAAACACAGTTGTGTTGATAATATGTATAACAAACCTTTAAAAAAATATAACATTTAACATGTGAGTTTAGGAAAATTGATTAGCAAGTAAAAAACAACATTGATACAGTTCATATGGAATACAGTTAAAGAAAAATTCAATGCTGATGATGGCATTGTGGCAAACAGTGAGAGGAAATTCATGCTATTTCACGGAGGATGGGTGTCTGTAAATTTGTGAGAGAAACACACACTTTCAGTATCTTGTTTGCATGCTTTTTATACTGGTACGGAATGTATGACAAAATGTGAAATGTTTTCAGGCGCTGAATAGAACGCTCCACATGAACTCTTGCACTGGCAATAAGTCTGTTGTGGTTGATTTCCTCCATTGTGAACTGTCCGTTGACAAGGAATGTTGGGATGTTCAGTGAAACACCTGCAGGTAAAATGTCACGAATAGTGAAGCCCTTGTCAGCCATCACCATGTCACCTGCTTCTAGCTGTTGAAGTACTCCGCAGTCTGCTGTTATTGCTTTGTCCGATGTGCTTCCACCATACAGGTCACTGGCGAAGGTAATGAATCCATTAGGTGCCACACCAATCAGAGCCTTAAGCGTGGTACCTCCTTTGTAATGACTGTACAGATGACTTTGGGTATCCAAACTTTCTGTGTTGGACACAGGTACTTCAGTACAGTCGAGCACAATCCGACAATTGGGAAATGGTTGGAAGCAATGTGGCAGGGAGGTTTGGTTCTTGAATCTGGAAGGAATTTTGTTTTCCATCATGCCGACATACAAAATGTCATACAGGGCACTGGAGATGGTGATAAAAATGTTGGTGACTGTGGCCCGGCAGCAGTTAAACCTCACAGAAAGGTCAACAAGACCACAATTCAGTCGGAGTTTCATCAAAGTCAAGAGCAGCTGATCGATTAAGGGCATTTTTTGGACGTTCCAATCAAAGTGATACTGGAGATCAAATTTGGAAAGAAGGGTCTCCAAAAATAAGACTGTGGCAGCATCTGGCAAGCCAGTGTAATAGTTGACTATGTCTGGGTGGGAGGATATTTGACTAAATGAAAATGTTTGTTTTTGTTTCTCCAATTCTTTCTTCAGTTTGTCATTTTCTTTTCTGAGCATCTTATTCTCAATTTCAAGCACCAAAACACTTGAACTACTTGGGGTCTTCTGAGCAGTGTCAAGGTGACTTGGGCCTGGTTCAGCTCCTCCTTCGTCCTCTACAGTCGCCGGGAGCATTTTCTTTTGCCGTTTGGTCGGCTGGCTGATGTGAGGAAAAGCCTTTCCCTCATTCCAGGCAAACCGTGTGGGCCCCGCTGCTTTGCCATGTGGAAAATGCCATCCACAGACCCTTGAGTTGTAGTTAGGTGTGAAATCTTTACGCCTGGATAAAAGAAAAAAACATTACATAAAGAACTCTGTGGCGATAAACAAAAAGAAGTAGGTTCTGCCAGTGCAGAACCCTTGTCCCTCTCACCCCTGTTCCACAAAAGCAACACAATTTGGCAACTGTATATACATAAATAGTGACTTTTATATTGTTAATGGCTTCATTCTCAAAAATGTAAATACTGACTTTATTCTGGTAAATTGTCACGTAAATCTAAAAAAAGGACTTGTAAACGACTTAATTCTGTAAAATATTACGTATATCTCGTAATTAATCTCGTTCATTCTTGTAAAATGTTTGTTTTTTGTAAAAAAGTTTAATATCTTACAATATGACTTTTCATAAATAACTAGCTAGTTGATTCTCATAAATAACGACTTTAAACTCAGTCACATTAAACTAGTAAATGGCAACTTTATTCCCGTAAATAATGACTTTAATCTCGATTATTTTATGTGGCCCCACTCCATCGTTAACAGCAACAGGTAACGTTATCTCGGCTAACGTTTAGCGCAAATACTGGCGCTAGCCCGCACTTAAATGTATTTTTCATGGTTAGATATCCAGCTTACCGTATCAGTTTAAGCCATCTCCTCTTCTCGTTGTCATCCAAAGGAAAGCGGTAGTAACTAATCGTTTTATTGACATCATTTCTGTTGTTACAACTTGGGACACAGCACTGCACCATTCTAGCCCAATTCGGTTTGGACACGGAAGTGACGTATTTGGCTACGATGACGTAGGCACTAGCCATCCCAATACCCTGATAAAGAGGTTGACTGGCAAAAAGTATTTTATGTATTTTGAAAATACAAAAATACTCATCTTAAATGTATTTAAATACAAATTACATTTGATTTTTTCCAAAGGCTTTAAAATACAAAATAGTATTTTGTATTTCAAATGCGTATTTTAAATACATGTATCTGAAATACTGCCCATCCCTGATGACAAGCCAGTGAATTAGCAGGTTTCAATTGTTGCTTTGCACAGTGCGTGACATTTTATCTGTATGTTATGCGGCTAGAGTTTTGACAGTGAGTCATGGGCTCCGACGGGCTTGTTTATCGTCATCGGTCTTCTTCTGTTTACCTGTCTTTGTTGTATGAGCAGGTGCCACTCGAGAAATTGGCAGTTTTTGGTTGGTTGTCCGCCATTAGCACAGCTGCGGCACACCGGCAATCTTGATTTTGAACGACGGTACGCGCTGTGCGAGAGAGGGGTGTGATCAGCACGTACACAAGCTTGATTGACACTGCTAAGACATTCCTCCTGGCTCTGATTGGTTGTTTCTGACCGGGAGCTGTGTATTTCTGCAAATGGCAATAGGGCCACTGGGAGGAGCCAGAGGAGTTTGATTTTTTCACAGATTATCTGTCTCATATTCTACTGTCAGGACATAATGACAGTTTTAACAAATGTGTAAAAAAATAATTTTTTACAAAAGTTACCTACTGCAGCTTTAAATGTCCCAAAGCTTTTCTACTCTTCTGCTACACACTCAAAAGTATCTACTTTTTCTTCACAAAAAGAGTACATACTTTTAGGGCGTGGAATAAGTACACTGTAAACCCAGATAAGTTCTACTAACTCAAAAAAATTTAGGCAACTGATTGCCGCTATTTTTGTAAGTTTGCAAACTTAAATATCATCAGTAAGCATATAGCTACTTACTTTGAGTACCTGTAAATTATAAATAAACATTAATTTAAATCAAAATATATATTTAGTGTATTGCTCATCTTTACTTTAATGCAACTCAAAGTTTTGAGTACTGACAACTTTAACTATTTCACTTAATTAAAATATCCCTCAAATATATATCAACACTTTTAATTTATCTAAACTTACTTTAAAGAACTTTAAGTGTTATTAAATTAAATTATATAATTTACGTAACTTAAATTGTAGTAGTAATGTTACTTAAATATTTTGTGGCAACTGATTGCCTTGTTTTTTTTAAGTTTCCTGTACTCAAATATATACATTTTACAACTTAACAGTACAAATTACAAATCTGAAATCATTAAACAAAGTACAAAAATGTATTATAAAACATGAGAAATTAAAACAGTTCTGTGCAATAAAAAGGCACACCACACTGTAAAACCCAACAAGTTAAGCTAACTCATTTCATTTGAGGAAACCGATTGCCTTAATTCAATTAAGTTTATTAACTCAAACAATTTAAGCATACATTTTTTTTGATTTGTGTCCAAGTAACTCAATAAATTATTGTTAAGATAACTTGGGTAAATAAAGTTAATAGTACTAAGTCCATTCAATTAAAATAACTCAAATCTATGAAGCACACTGTAAACCCAAATAAGTTGGCAGAACAATCAATTATCTAAATTTTTTTAAATTCTTAAAGTCAAAGTATTTTATTAGTATAAACTTATCTTTTAAAAGCTAATCTATTAACATACTAATTTGCTAACAAATTAGCAATAGTATGTTATACAGAAGCACTTCCTGTATGAGCGCATCAATATAAAGGGATTATTTGCTCTCAAATCAAGCTGCATGCACCACTTGTCACTATGATGGTAACTATCCTACGCTGTAAAAAAAAAAAAATCTTTAAAAAAGTGTCAAATGACTGGCAGCTGCGGCTGCCAAACAAAAAACATAAAATTTAAGTAAAAAATTCTAATTTAAATAAACTGAAAAACACTGTTATTTCACAGGTATTTCCTGCATTATTATGATCAAATACCTTCATTGTAAAAAATCGTTAAAAAAGGGTCAAATGACTGGCAGCTGCCAAACAAAAACCATAAAATTAAAGTAAAATATGCTAATTTAAATAAAGTGTAAAAAAAACCCTTTTAAATAAATTTGATGTCACCATGATTGAGATCAGTGTCTGCTTTAGTTTGGATCATGACACTTGAGTTTATAACTTTAGTTTTCTCTGTCTGCTTTAACTGTGTATTTGATACTCTTTTGTTATAGCATTAAATGCAAGAGAAAGTATCGGATGTTCTTGGCCAGTTAATGCTGATGTTACAATCATCACATGGTGATCTGTTTTACTGATTTGTAAGTCAATATTGTGTAATATTTAGATGGAATTTAGCCTTATATAAAGTTAATAATGCCACAATTTTTCACATGACTCTTGAAATATTGTGGCATCAGTATTATAACAATCTGTAATTTTAATAAATATATAATATACAGAAAAAGTTTTGAGCTGGTTCATTTTTATTGTAGTATAGAGGCATCAAGAATCAACATATGAATCTCAACAATGGTGACAACCAACAAAGCCTTTGTGTGACTTTATAGTAGTTCAGATTTGTTTTCATTGTCACCATTGTTGCGATTCATACGCTGATTCTTGATGTCTGAGTGAGTCTATATGATCCTGTCAAAACATTTTCTGTATAATGACTTCATAAAATATGAGTATCACAGCACTGCAAGATCGTCTATAGCAGTTTTATGATACAAAATTAACATCTAATATTTAACAGCTTAATCAGATAGGCTAATACACTTCAGATGGTATCAATGAAGCAGGACACTACATGATGACTATTATCACTAAAAAGTGACCAACATCATCTGATCTGAGTTTTTTTTGGATTCCTACCATAACTAATATGCATCAAAGACACACAGTTAAAGAAGACAGAGAAAAACTTAAGTTCAAAACTAAAAGGTCAAGAGCCCAACTAAAGCAAACACTGATCTCCATCATGGTGACACCAAACTTTATTCTTTTCAATAAAACTTCAACTTCTAAACCTCTGTTAATTCTCAATAAGAATGTTCGTATGAAAGAAATAAAGTCTGGATTGTAATAAGTGAAGATGCTGAGATCCTGAGAGATCTGTTAGTGTTTAATGTTCTGTTGGGGTTTAAAGTGTTTCTGTATGGTGTGTTTCGTGTGTCACCGTTGTGTTGAAGAGTAGAGCCTGAGCTTCAGTCCAGGATGAGCAAAGAATCACTGATGATATACTGCATGTTGCTTTATTTAACTGACAGTAACTGTGTAGTTGCTGATGCAGTGACGTATAGTCACAATAAATCATGAGTGTAGTCAACTGCATGCAGGGCCGGATTAAGAATTTCAAGGCCCCTGGGCACAATGTCTTGTAGGGCCCCCCCCCCCCCCCCCCCCCCCCAACCGCCATTTGCCGAGTTTTGTGATCTGTTGTCCCCCTAATAAATATTATGGTAACGAAAGTGCATTATGAAAGACAAGCAATGAAAGTTATTTAGATGCAAATTAAGGCTATGTCTGGTTAAACAGTTATTGTGTGATTTCGTTATTGTGCGTTGTCAACTTGAAGCATGAATTTGAGAAAGAAAATCATTTTTGGAAGAAAATGCACCACGTACTTTTGTCAATGATATAAGTTATAGCTAAAAGATTGTAAAAGCTTTCAGTTCACCTGCCTAATTGTAGTTGAAAAGTCAAATTAAGCTTGATTAATGATATACTGTGACTGATCAGATAAACTACAGCATCGAGAATATAACTCCCATGTGTTTTGCAGCATTTAAAATTTTAGTCATAGTGTGTTATGCGAAAAAACACACATAAGAAATGATTGACAGCACTTTTATTTTCAGAGAGTTTTTTTTCTTTCACATAAAAACACAACAGTGAGTGTCTTTCAATGCTTTTAAACACTTGTTTTCTTGTTCTTTGTCATATCACAAATTATGTGTATGAACACCGGTAAGCATTAGCCTCGATAGAGACGTAGATAGTAGTTGTGTCTCCTTCATTGCGTATTTTTATATTTTGAATATATCCCTCCACTGCATACTGTAACCCCTTTTGCCTCGATCTGGAGGATATCGCGGAGGTATTGCTCCAAAAATGGTCACTGACACGCACGGGTATGCCTCTTCCCGTCATGGCAATCTGTCGCGCTGGTCGTGTTTGACCATTTGTTTGTCGGACGTAGCAACAGTAACTAAGGGGGGCGGGGTTCGGCGAAAGGTTCGCGTGGGGGCGGGGTTGTTAAGTCAGTGCGTTCCCACAGCTGCGCTTGAATTATATTATGAATACAAATATATCAGCCTGCCTTTCAGCATGTGAAATTCTTAAGGAGGCTTAACTTTATACCATCAGTGATCAATACACACTGATATTAACTTGCTTAATAAAAAGATAAGCCAGCGTCATTTATTATGCATAGCCTATTAAACCTTTCACGCTTAATCCAAATGTATTGTTTTACTCGGTGCTTGCTTATATGTATTGAAATGTCTGAAACCTAAAATAAACATTATGAGGTTGAAAAAACTGCATAGTTGTGTGCTGCATATAAATAATAACCATATCATATCAAAAGTGAGAAAGAAGAAGATCAAGTTCGGCCAAAGGCAGATTCGAACCCGGGTCCAACGCGTCAAAAATCTCAAGTATCAACGCCCTACGGTCTACGCCACTGACTGTAGATATAATACATTAACGTGAGTCTTTTTGTTAGAAAGACAGACACTTAGCGCAAGTTGCGCAACTATACAATACGCTCCGTAAAAAGAAAAAAATATATATTTTCTTTAGAATTTTTTTTTTTTTCCTTTTCTTGGGCCCCAAGTGCGCATGGGCCCCTGGGCACGTGCCCATAATGCCCATTGGGTAATCCGGCCCTGACTGCATGTTTTTCAGTAAAACAAAAAATCAGAAAATAAATGTGAAATAACTGTGTTTCTGTTAAAAAAGTTTAATGAAGATTTCTGTGAAAGTATTTTGCACTTATTTAAATAAGGATATTTTACATTAATTTTACGTGTTTTGTATGGCAGCCGTTGCTGACAGTCATTGACCCTACTTTTAAGATTTTATTTTTTACAGTGTAAAGCCAACATTAACAGAAATTCTTCTAAATTAGCATAACAAAACATTAATCACTAACTAAATCTCACATTTAACATTAATCTTACACACACACAAAAAAAAAAACCATTATATTACACTTAATTTTAGCATTTACATTCCCTTTCGAGTGCCATCGGCAAAGCATGCTGGGAAATAGACATCCCAGCCGTTTCAGTTAAACTTAAGTTTGTCTAAATTAAAATAAATAATTTCATAAAACTCAAAACAATGAAACAGTTCAGTTTACTTAAAATATATCAGTTCTGTGAACTTGAAAGAAAAAGAAAGTGCTAAATACTCAAACAAGATAATTGGACTGAACTAATTAGTTGAATTTAAGTTTGTCCTACTCAAACCAATTAATGATTTTGAGTGTTAGGTTTTACAGTGTAGGCAAATTGGGATGCAGTACGTGTGTTATGTTCAACCTCTTCCCAGAACCATTGCGCACACATATTTTTTGGGGTTATTTTTGTGATATGAAAAAGCAAACTTCCTCATCTGTTGGTTTGAATACTGCTGTTGTCGTCTGGCTTGATGCCTTTTCTGATCCTCTCCTCTCATCATTGCTCCTGAGCTCCTGAAGAACCTCACAAAAAGACAACAGTAATCCCAGATAGGAGGATAGAGTAAAAGATTAACATAACAGGTACATCAGTATAGGGTAACATCAGGTTTAACACAGTATGGTGATTTCTCCCTTCCTCTTAAAGTTTTTCATTGTTTTGTTGGGTTTATCTTGCCTTATGTCTTAGATTGTTTGCTGTTTTTCAGTATCTGAGCTGCAGATGGTCAGGATCATCTGAGGGATTTGACTGAATCAAGATGCTGCTGATCATTGAAGCTCTTCTTCTCATTTCAGCTGTTCTAGGACAGGTGAGCTTGTGTTTGAGTACGAATATTACAGACATATACTGATGACTGATCATTATGATTCCTGTTACTGCAGGATCACAGAACTGCTGATTATGAAGGACAGATGTTTCCACTGGATATGGCACTGGATTCTGTTGATGACCTTTATGTCGGTTGCAAAAAGACCATGAAATGTCTGGTTGAGGGAGAATTGCTACAGCATGAACTCAATAACTCGCCTGAATTCAGTATGGCGTGGCAAATTGCTGTAAATAATTTTAAGCCCCCAGCAGATAACTTGATAGAGAATCATTCAATTGCCATTTATGTCTACACTAACGTAGATTGTAAAACATATCTGTATTTTAATAATGCTGTCCGTAGTGATAAACAAAAATACAAAGACAGAACATACACATGGTATTCACTTCAGTTTTTGCTGACAGAAGCAATACAGATTCTGAAGGAAACACAAAATGGATGCAAGTCAACTTATCGAGGAACAAAGGTTGAATTTGATGTGAATGTTCTGAACACAAGGGTTCGTTTCGGCTCATTTACATCCTCCTCTCTTAATCGTAGCGAAGCAGAAGAATTTGGAACTAAATCTTGTTTTGAAATCAAAACTTGTGAAGGTGCTTATGTGGCAAAATATTCAAGGTTTCCTGATGAGGAAGAGGTGCTGATTCCTCCGTATGAGATGTTTAAAGTTACTGATGTCAAGAAAATAAGAGATCATGCAGGTCTCTGGTGTGACACTGTGTTTGTGTTGGAAAGCATTGGAGTAAGAAGTGAACTGAACTGTGATCTAACAATAAGATCAAGATTTAGGAAGTATCGGTTTGGTAGACGCTTACGAAGACATCGATTAACATCGCATTCAAGGTATAGAGGCCATGCGTTATCCAGTTTACGAGGAATTTATGAGGACCCCATGACCTTGGCACTGCAATTCTGCTCTTCAGTTTGAGCTGTATAATACTTATATATTAATAAACATATATTGAGTGCTGATTTACATGATTGCATCACATTAGTTCCACACAAATCAATGTCGTACTTCACATTTATCTGTCTATCTATCTACTCATTTAACATATATTCATTTAATAATATATGATATATGAATATATCCGTATATATTTTTTTTCTATTGCTGTTTAATCTTAAGTTGTATGATGTGTCTTCACAAATAAGTTAGAGACCAGTCAATGTATCCATATTCATGTTTTGAGTGTTATAAGATGATATTGTGAAACAATAATTCAAACTTTAATTCAATAAACATTTATTTAATAAACTCTGCTTTTTTATTTATTTATTTTATTTATTTTTCATGACTTTGTCTCCTGATTCCTGTTCCATCAAGCGTGTTGATGGAACGCTTGATGGACACTTTTATTTTTTTAATGTTTTTTTTTTTTTTACAGAGAAAATGCCTATAATTTTACAAAATGTATATTTTTTACCAGAATAAAATTCATGCATTTACACAATATTTACATTTGCCAGTTAGGTGACAGAATGTGTGTTAAAGGTTTTTTTCTGTCACCTAACTGGAAAATGTAAATTTTGTGTAAATGCAATCCTTCAAAATAAAGGCAATCCTTCAAAATAAAGGCAATTTTCAGGATTTTCATTTGCATAAATATAATGTTAACCTGATATGTCTATTACAAAAAATAAATAAAAATAAAAAAAACTACAATTTTCTTAGTATTGGAAAATAAATGTTTTTTGTTGTTGTTGTTTTTACAGAGAACATGCCGTTTCATTTCAACTTTTTTTTTTTTTTTTTCGTAAAACTGCTAAATTCTTCTAGAAATGCAGATATTCAGACCACTGAAAAAAACAGGCCTTCTTCCTTACAAGTAAACATTATGAAGTTTAACCTGAGATGTGCATACATAGGCCTATAATTTAGTGATAATGCTGTTAACAAGCAGAATCACTGAAGGAAAGAAGAGAACAGGAAAAAAGAGACAAGCAGGAACACAAGTTATAGGATGCCCTCTTGTGGTGAATGTTACTACACAGAGAGAGTATTTGTCATCATCATGAAGCTCACCTACACAACAGGAGGAAAAAATAAATGAAAGGAATAGAGAGGAGAAAACAGCCAGAGCAATAGTAAGACATGATTGTAAGACTTCCTGTATAGATGGTGTTTGTTCATTGTCATTCATTGCGCCTATTAGTGAATTAACATCTAACCAAATGAAGCAATTTATGAAAGTGACGTGTAGCGTACCCATCCAAGTGCACACACACAGTACATTGCGCAACTTTTAAGAAACCCATTTGGATTCCATTGAAAATGCTAAAAATATTATGCTGTTCAAGGACAGTGCTGCTAAAATCAATAAAATTAGCCTCTAAATGAGTTCAGTGATTCAGGCCGAAAAATTATTATGTTATAACATAACCAAAACCATCAGATCACATTTTCTCTTTGTTCATCTGGCTGTTATAACTCAATTACAGCAGCCATATTAAATCTAATGTTAATAATGTAAGGGTCAAGAGCCCAACTAAAGAAAACACTGATCTCCATAACGGTGGCTTACAATTTGTTATTTTCTCCTTCAGTGATTCTGCTTGTTATCATCAGGTGTCTTCAATAATGGTCAATCATCACTCAATTAATCACTTAATTATCTCATTAACTTTAACACTGCTTCAGTTTTCATTTAACTCTCATATTTTAACACTTTAACACTCTTGAGTGTGGAGTCAAATAAACTCCCAGGAGAGGTCATTTAACACTGGAGTTTTTGCTGTGCACGACTTTCCTAAGATGAGAATCACTCATCACGATTTCCCACTTACTTTTTATAATTTTCTGAATTCTGTTTGCCTCTGAAGACGTTCATGCCTCCGTTCAGGGTTAAAAACTAGTTCAAATGTGGTCATTGTGGACATATTTTCATATTTTATACTATTGCAGATAATATAACAAATAAATAATTATTGAAAGTAGGGATGGGCGATATATCGCACGATATTGTTATGCGCATCTCGTCAGTAAAGCCGTTTCCCTTGATTAGTAGTAAATCGCCTTCACCTGCTTTCAGATGGAGCAGTGTTAAATTACCACTCCTGGGGCTGGGAGTGTATATGAGTCCACACTCAAGAGTGTTAAAGTTAATGAGATAATTAAGTGATTAATTAAGTGACTATTTAGCATTATTGAAAATACCTGATGTTAACAAGCAGAATCACTGAAGGAGAAAATCACAAATTGAAAGTTACCATTAAGGTGATGGGTGTTTGCTTTAGTTGGGCTCTAGACCATTATATGTTCACTTTAATTTTTACTGTTGTTTGTCTGCTGTTATTGATTTCTAACAGTTAAATGAACAAAGTAAAATGTGATCTGATGGTGTTGGTTATGTTTTGACGTAATCATGCTGTGATCTGAAAAAGGAAACTTATTGAGATAGTTTGGTTTAACTTGTTAGCAGCAGTTTTGTGATACTTCAGCCTATGATTATCAGTACTTTGCTTATAGTTCAAAATATTTAATAAACATTGTTCTGATCAATAGATTTTTTTAGATTTTAGATCAAATTTATTTAGAAACACAGACATCAATAATCAGCCTGTGAATCTCAACAATGGTGACAATAATAAAGCATGTTGCAGTGGCTGCCACCAATCACAACTCATTAATGGCTCCCATCATGCATTGCGGTATGAATAAATTATGATCTGAATTGTCTATGTAATTTACTTTTCCTAATTGAATATTCTGCTCGTCACCATTGTTGAGATGCATAGACTGAATCTTGACATCTGTGTGTGCCTAAAAGAAAGATTTTTTTTTAAAAACAACTTTTAAGAAATCCTTTATATTATACCAAAAATTCTGGGCATTTATGCAGATTCACAGTTATGGTGTAACAAACAACATAAATCGAAGTCAGAAAGAAGGATCTTAATGAGTTCAGTGATCAAGTTCATATGTTGAATGTTATAATATAACCAACATCATCAGACAACTCTTATCTTTGTTCAACTGGCAGTTACAATTCAGATACAACAATTATACAAAATCTAAAGTAAACATATAATGGTCAAGAGCCCAACTAAAGCAAACACCCATCACCACAATGGTAACTTACAATTTGTGATTTTCTCCTTCAGTGATTCTGCTTGTTAACATCAGGTGTCTTCAATAATGTTCAATCATCACTAAATTAATCACTTAATTATCTCATTAACTTAAACACTCTTGAGTGTGGACTCATACACTCCCAGGAGTGTTAATTTAACACTGGAGTTTTTGCTGTGTACAAAGAGCCGTAGTTAACTGACAAGCTGAGTCATATCGCATTAATTATTGCTGCCGATACGTCCGCGATATTAATGCGATATGGCTCAGCTTGTCAGTTAACTACGGCTCTTTGTAGTAAATGCCACTCCATCTGAAAGCAGGTGATGGTGATTTACTACTAATCAAGGAACCGGCTTTACTGATGAGATGTGCATAACAATATCGTGCGATATATCGCCCATCCCTAATTGAAAGGCCTTTTTGTTAAAAGCTGTTTCTGGAACTAGTCTACTCTAAGGTTCATTACTCAAAATTACACAATGTGCATTAGTGACATCTGGTGGTCACACTTGTTTATCTCCTCCTTATACTACAGGGCCGTTGAATGCTTGAATCTGATTGGTTGACGAACGTTCTAAAGTGTGCAATTATTTTCAGGGAAACTCGTGCTAAAGTAGTTCCAGCCAGATCTTGACCGCATTACAGTTCCATATCACTTTGCGTAGTTGACTGTAATAGTGGAAAATAGGATACAATTCATAACAAGAAAAAAACATGCAGCCCCACGCGCTGTCGTCAATTATTCCTTACATATCTAACAAATCACAGCAGAGCAGAAAAAGCATGTGACCAAACTGGGATCAACACAGTTCTATCTAATCTCATCTAAAGTAATCTGTGCCAATGAGACCACAACTTGTGTGATGTGTAGGTCAACGGATTCACATATTGATCAATACACTCTCAGAAAATAAGGTGCATAATTGTATCTTTAGGGGTACAATGGCTTGTCACTGGGGCTGTACCCTCAAGGGTACACAGCAAAATCCCCAGTGTTAAATTAACACTCCTCAGTGTACATATGTATCCACACTACAGGGTGTTAAAATTAACACTGAAGCAGTGTTGAAGTTAATGAGATAATTAAGTTAACACTGAAGCAGTGTTGAAGTTAATGAGATACTTAAGTGATTAATTAAGTGATGATTGGCCATTAGTGGTGACACCTGATGTTAATAAGCAGAATCATTGACGGAAAGAGAAAAAACAATAATAGAAAAAAGAGGAACACAAGAACTACAACTGACTTCGAGTCATTACACATTGTTGCACTTATTATTACCAGTTTGACTTTATTTCTGTCATACATCGACAAAGGTTCTTGAGATTCAACAGAAGTTTAGACGGTAATGTTTTATGGAAGTTTTCTTTTCAAGTTACCATTATGGTGGTCAGTGTTTGCTTTAGTTGGGCTCTTGACCCTTTTCATTTAGTTAATATTAGTTTTTCTCTGACTGTTCCAACTTTGTGTTTATAAAGCACATTTGTTACTGCAAGAGAAAACATGACCTGCTCACAATATGTCTTGATGATAATGACGTTATCATCATGTAGTGTTCTAATTCACTGATGTCATTCAGAGTCTAAATCTTTGACTATATGCTTGATGTCTCGTTTTAGTATTGGTGATTGTAGCTCTGAGATTCTACAATTTGAGATCCAACAGCAACATAAAACAATTTGAAAATACTTTGTGCAAAAAAGTTATTCTGTTTAAACACACAGACATCAAGAATCCGCATATGTATCTCAACAATAGTGACAATAAACAAACTAGTGACAAACTGATCAACTCTGAACATCACAAAACAAGCTACTAAAGTCAGAACAAAACAATAGCTAAATAAAAGCAAACAGAAAAAAAAAAATGAAAATTACAGGACAATTCAGCTGCATAATTTATTCATGCTGCAATGCATGATGTGAGCCATTGATGCGTTCTGATTGGTGGCTCCCATCATGCACTGCAACATTAAGCATTTGTTTGATTGTCACCATTGTTGAGATTAATATGTAGATTCTTGATGTCTGTGTGTGATTTTAAAACCTTCAGATTCCTAAAACATTCCTGGAAGTAGCTACTGTAGTGAAAAATTAATAAAACATTTGGATAATCAGTTTATAATGCTGGGTGGCATCATTGGATCAGGTCACTAGTAATTTCATCATCAAAACATAACCAGGGCTGCATTTCCAAAAGCATCTTAAGACTGACTTGATTGCAGACCAACTGCAACAAATGGTCTATACGATCAAATTAGACTTGCGATGCTTTCAGGAAACACAGCCAAAGTCATAGTTTATTTTGCCACAACACATGCTTTATAAACACAGAGTTGGAGCAGCCAGAGAAAAACTAATGTTAAAAAGGAAAGGGGTCAAGAGCCCAACTAAAGCAAACACTGACCACCATAATGGTGACATGAAACGAAACATTCCATAAAACATTACCATCTAAACGTCTGTTAAATCTAAATAAGACCGTGTGTAGATGTATGACAGAAATAAAGTCAAACTGGTAAAATAATAAGTGCAATAATGGTTCAAAGTCAGTAGTTCTTGTGTTTCTCTTTTCTGTTCTTGTTTCTCTTTCCTTCAGTGAGTCTGCTTATTAACATCAGGTGTCACCACTAATGGCCAATCATCACTTAATTAATCACTTAATTATCTCATTAACTTCAACACCGCTTCAGTGTTAACTTAATTATCTCATTAACTTCAACACTGCTTCAGTGTTAATTTTAACACCCTGTAGTGTGGACACATATGTACACTGAGGAGTGTTAATTTAACACTGGGGATTTTGCTGTGTACAGCTTTTGTACCCTTGGCATAGGGTACATATTTGTACCCTTGTGACAAAACTTTTATTTCCTTTATTTCAAGGCTACTCAAATATAGTGATAAGTTAAAATCTACCTTACATAATGAATTAAAGTTGTGTTATCAAATCAAGCATTGTCTCCAACTCACGGCCATATAACAACATTGCTAGAGATAGACCTGTTCTCTCATGGCAAGCAGTTCAAAGAGCGAAAACAGATTTGTGGAAGATACTTATCCCACGAAGTGTGCTTGTCCTCCACGTATGCACGTATGGCAGCTTTAAGTGCACGGTTTACCCTCTCAGTGGCGTTCGTTTGCGGGTGGTATGCCGTTGTCAGCCGGTGTTCAGTACAGGGAAGCAACCACATGCTCAAAAAGATTGCTCACAAACGGGGTCCCACGATCTGATATGAGGTAGGTTGGCACACCATGTCAAGAAAATAACTCAGAAACTTACTCGCTGCCACTTGAGCTGTCGCTAACGGCACTGCACACACTTCTACCCATTTTGAAAAGTAGTCAATGAAGACAATTAGATATTTATTGCCACTCTTTGGTTTATTATCACCAATAATAATTTCTTGCCACAGATCAGACTGTGACCAGATCATGATTTTTAAAATACATTGTGGGGAACTTATTTTAGACACACACAGACATCAAGAATAAGCATATGAATCTCAACAATGGTGACATGATTCATGCAGCAATGCATGCTGGGAGCTGCTAGTGATGGGCAAATGAAGCTTTGGTGAAGCACTGAACCACTTAGAAGAATTGTTTTGAAAATGGGTTCATTACTCGAAGCTTCAGTAACAGCGACCTCGCCTGGTGAAGTGCCAAGGCTGCATCTAAATGGTCCCAGCTAGATAGTGGACAGGAGTCTTTAAGACGACTGAAATAAATCTAGTGCGCACACACACACACACACACACACACACACACACACACACAGTGCACATATATACTAAAAATGGGATACCATTTTTTTTACAAATAAAGATTGATGAATGTGTGTATTGTGTTATTGGGTATTGGAGAAAGAGTCCTGGGGAAACAGAGGATGTGTTGGGAACTTGAGACAGCTATTGTAAAGGCTACTCATAGTTACAGTTCTATAACTCTACTTGTAGTCTAATATTTAATAATAATATTTAACAGCCAGCACACATACTTTATCAGGAGCAATCAGAATAAAGTTTTCCCACATGTCAGAATGACCTCTCTTCCTAGATGCTTCTAGCCTGGGTGCCAGCCCGAACCCCGCCCACAACATTTTTTGGTCGGGAAGTTCGGTCTGGACTCGATCCGTTGAGGAGTAATTATGCTCGGCTCCCAGAAGGCCGAGCCAATCAAATTGCCAGGGCGGGCTTTAATCGATGATGGACAGATGATCTGCGGTTACGTAATCACCCACGTCCTCAAAGAACGCTTGGGTTGAATTGGTTTTCAACAAAGATGACTGCAGCTGGAGAATTGAGATGTTTTTGAGATGTCTATAAAAGAAATCAACAGCGCATTAATTTTAAAAGACGAACAGAGAACCGCTCTTTCGCGTTCTTGTACCGGTTGGAGTAGAAGGATTGGGGCCAAACTTCTTCAAATCCCTGGGCGTTTTGAAAGGGTTAGGCTCACGATCTTCAGCCTGGTCTCTTTCGTCATCTTTCCATTTTTTTAAAAGCAGTCAAGTCGCGTTGCAACCGTTATAAAGTTGAGACAGGGCCGACAAATGCGAGAAGATTTATTTGCTTTATTGTCGAGATCTAATCCTAAACGGAGAACTTGTTCGTATATACATACACCTTTTGTATTTCTCTCAAAATGCTATTCGTGCTTGTAAGTACTCCGCAAATTCTTAAGTTCTTTTTACAACAACGGCAAAGATCGTTTACACTCATTACTTTACTACCTCTTCTAGCGTGCGAGCTCTGTTGACAACTATGCGTTGCTCTGATTGGTTGTAGGTCTATCCAATTGAGTGTAGAGGTTTTTTTTTTTTTTCTGGTTCGGTTAAGAATCGCCTCATAATCAAAGCCCTATGGAGCAGTATCAGACTCACATTCTGCCTAGAATATGAGTATGACGAAGTCAGGCTAAGATGCTTCCATAGTAATGAAAATAAATCGATATGAACAAACTAATGCTTGTCACTGTAGAGGCTACTACGAACCAAACGCAATGTTGTGCATTAAAGTTTTTATGCTTTGAGCAGAAGCAGTTGCTGCTTCGGACGTCATATGTCACGTGATTTTTCCGGACCAAAGCAACCTTCGGAGCAGTGCTTCAAATGGAATTGTAGTTAATGGTTTGAAGCACGTATCAAAACTTCAGTGTCAGACTGCCATCAATACTCACAGGTGTCTGACTCTGATCCACTGCGAGAAGAGAGAACTGTCCGGCTTGCCTGCGCTTTTATCACTCCTCCTTTCTTCACTCATATTATAAAACTAATGGCTCCCAGCATGCATTGCAGCATGAAGCATGTCACCATAAGCTGATTGTTGATGTTAGTGTGTGTGTCTTTGTGTTGTCTTATCTCGCAATGTATTTAGAAATTAAAATTAAGAATGCTTGATCTTTGGCAAAAAAAAAAAAAAAAAGTATTGACGGTAAAAATCTGTTAGTAACAAATAACCTCTTTTGGTCAGTGATGACATTTGTCCATTTTTTTTCTTCATGGTGTTGAATCAAAAAATGTTTTTTTTTTTTTGCAACAAATTGTGTTTTGGTAAACACTGTTACAGAGACAACAACTAAAATAAACAAATATAAAGAGTCAAACCACCGAACTGAAGGAAACACCGATCACCATAATGATCACACTGATCAACATAATGGTGACAAACCATTTTCAATAAAACATCAACATATAAAACTGTTAATTCTCAGAAAGAACTTCTGTAGATGAATGACAGAAAGAAGGTCAAACTGGTTTGTAATAAGAGAGATTTCATGTATTATCAGCAGAGTTGTATAGTCCAGGGGTCAGAAAGTAGAAGTCCTGCCATAGTTTATTCCACCCATGAACTCAATCAGCTGATTTCACTAATTAGTTCGCTCTCCTGTCTGAATTAGCAAATCCAGGTGATTGGAACAAAATACTGAGGAGGACTTTTACTTTCTGAACCTGGACTTTACACCTCTGACTACATGTCAGCCAAGAGTAAAGAAATAAACCAGAACTGGACCTTATCTGAGCCACAAAATCTGTGTATATTAAATAAAGAGTCATCTCATCCTTAATAAGCCTGTTAACAAGCAGAATCACTGAAGGAAAGAAGAGAACAGAAAAAGAGACGAGCAGAAACACAAGAACTACAACTGACTTCAGCCACAGACTTAGATCAAATCAACTGAAGATAAAAGAAGACATTAAATCTGTGAAGATCTCAGCAGAGGAGGATTAAACAACTCCACAAACAGCATTACCAGCTTCACTTATTACTAACCAGACTGACTTTATTTCTGTCAGACGTCTACAGAAGCTTTTTATTGAGAATTAACAGGGGTTTAACTCTAATGTGTTTCATTTAAAGTCACCATAACAGTGATTAGTGCTTCCATTAGTTGGGTTCTTAACTCTGATTATATCTTTTGTCTTTTCTGGCAGTTGTGACAGTGTGTTTGTTAAACACATTTGCAGCAGCAAAGAAAGCTAAAGTGAAATGATATCAGGTGATGATGATTACCTGAAGATGGTTTTATAATCATCGTGCAGTATCCTGCTCCACTGACGCCTTTCAAATCTAACAATTGTGTTCCATTAATATTTTCACATTACAAACCCTGTGCAGCATGAGATCCAGAAATACTATTATATTATTTACATATTCATATTTTTTCCAAAACACAAACCTTGTTTTACTGAAGCATGAGATACAGCAGTACTATAAGAATCAGTTAGAAGAATTTTATAAACTTGAGCACTAAATGTTAATCTACTATGACAAACATCAACAATCAGCGTATTAATCTCAACAATGGTGACAATCAAAAGTACCTTGCTGCAATGCATGCTGGGTACCAGCATAGTACAAAACTCCCAGCATGCATTGCAACATGAATAAATTATGCAGCTGAATTGTCCTATAATTCTGTTTAATTTAAATATTTGCTTTTATTTTTTTGCTGTTGTTTTTGTAGTGACATTTAGTAGCTTTTTTGTAATGTTCAGAATTGATCAGTTTATCTGAATATTTTTGATTGTCACCATTGTTGAGACACATACGCTGATTGTTGATAAGTGTGTGTGTCACATGACAGGTAAAATTTTTGTTCTCATGCTTGTTAAACTATT
This sequence comes from Squalius cephalus, assembly GCF_949319135.1. NCBI lineage: Eukaryota > Metazoa > Chordata > Actinopteri > Cypriniformes > Leuciscidae > Squalius > Squalius cephalus. The sequence goes on from NC_137122.1 coordinate 15,991,379, forward strand.
TTAACTGATAGGTATAATACTGCTTGATCTCATGCTGCAGTAACACAGGGTTTATGATATTAATTGAACAAAACAATTTTATTATACAAATTACATCAGTGACTCAGGCAATAGCATTATGATTACAAAAGCCATCAACAGGTAACCAACATCACCTGCCCTGATTAAATTTAGCTTTCTTTGCTGCTGCAAATGTGTTTGACAAACACACTGTCACAGCAGCCAAAAAAAGACAACAAACATAATAAGAGTTAAGAGCCCAACTAATGGAAACGCTAATCACTGTTATGGTAACTTCAAATTAAACATCTCAATAAGGAGTTCTAACAGAAATAAAGTCAGTCTGGTTAGTAATAAGTGAAGCTGGTAATGCTGTTTGTGGAGTTGTTTAATGCTCCTCTGCTGAGATCTTCACAGATTTAATGTCTTCTTTTCTCTTCAGTTGATTTCATCTGAGGCTGTGTCTGAAAGTCAGTTGTACACTGTTAAATGTTTCTGTTAATTTACACCCAAATTTCAACATGATTACCCTGTTATTTTAAGTAACTGCGCCTTACTGTTATTTTTAGGAAATATATGTTAAATAACACCTCATTTTTGTTATTTAACACCTCATTGTTAAATAACACCTCATTTTTGTTATTTAACCGCAAAATCGAAAATTCAAGATGTCGGATCAAGTACGATGGTCTGACTCTGGTATGTATGGAGATAAATGCTGATATGCAATTTTATGCTCATTATAAAAAAATTTAGGCTATTATTTATCAGTGGAGATGTTAGCAATTTCATTTCATTTTTTTTTTTTTTTAGGTTGCTAAACAACGACTGATTCATTAGTCGACGGTGGCAATCCATTACTAACAAACTAAATATTGTATGCATTTACTGAATGAAGATTAGACAAATAAACACCTGATTTCTCTACTGCAAATGTTATCAAGAATAATATTGCATAGCCTATTCCACAGACAGAAATAAGAAAGTTTGCGGTGTTTTCTGCGCATACGCAAATGTGTTTGTTATCGTGGGTGTAAATAGCCTTTTATTAATACCCTACACTCCGGATTTTACGCGAGACGGCCTATAGCCTACATTTAGTTGAGGAACTGCGCTCCCAATGTGTGTCTCCGCTGTTATTTCTGAACACGGTGTAAATATCCGTATGACACGCAGCACGCAGGCATGCGCCACTTTATTTGGCGCCACTATCTGAAATAACATGTTCATACAGTATTTTTTTTGCAATCTGGGAAGGAGCGTAGAAGGCGGCATTTGAACCTGCAACGAACACGGAGATCCATGTCTGAAGATCGCGGTGGTTACATCGACCAAAATCACAATAATCCGGTGAGATTAAAGAGTTTTTTGAAAGTCATGCATAGTTTTAACATATATCAGTGATGTTGATGTGACGTTATACTAAACGCCACGGACTTACACCACATGAATAACTGCTAATGAGCCAAGGTGATTCAAGCTAGCAACATTTCGATAGTTTGTCCATTAATTTTAGAAATGCGCTTATTTTAATGTCCATTTATGTATACGATCTAAATAAACAATAGGCTAACGTTAGGCCTATAACGTTTAAGTAGCATTCCCGTTGTCAAGTTTGTGTGGCATTCTTTCCATGTGCACGTCTGGTTAAAGCAGATTCATCCTGAAAATCAAACGGCTAACATAAATCTGATTCTGTTTACTGATGAATTTTTTATTTATTTGATGAATTCATGTCTGCTGCTCGTCTTTGACGGATTATAGCTGTTTGGGCTACCTGACATGCTGGTGTGATTTTATGTGCAGGTTTTAGCCTATCAATGTAAATCCAGCAAAAACCCAGCCAGCACAGCCATGTGGGGCCCAAATGGGTTTGACCTGGGCTATCTAACTGGGGCCCAGCCAGTTTTGTCCTCGGTTTCCATGTTGGCCCCACATGGGTTTGCCCAGATGAAATGAACACTGCTTAGTATGCACAGTACAGGCTGTTAAATGTAACACTTAATCAGTGTTGGAGGTAATGAGATAATTAAGTGATTGAATAATGATTGTGCATTAATGATGAACACCTGCTGTTAACAAGCAGAATCACTGAAGGAAAGAGAAACACAAGAACTACTTCCAGCCACAGCCTTGGATGAAATCAACTGAAGATAAAATACATTAAATCTCTCAAGATCTGATTAAACAACTCCACAAACAGCATTACCAGCTTCACTTATTACTAACCAGACTGACTTTATTTCTGTCAGACGTCTACAGAAAAGAATTAAGAAGAGGTTTAGATGTTGATTACTTATTTGAAAGTAATAGTTTGATTTGATGTTACCATTGTGGCGATCCGTGTGTGCTTTAGTCAGGCTCTTGACTTTTTAACATTAGTTGTTCTCTGGCAGCTGTGTCTGTTTGTTATGGCGAGAACAGCAAGAGAAAATATGATCAGATGCTGTAAGCTGATTGATGATATGAATATGATCGTCATATAGTGGCTTAACTCATTGATTATTTGTGAGGTTCATACGGTAGTATGTTATTCATTTTGTTTTATTGTTGTGATTCTACAACAAGAGAATAATAGAATTTAATCAGAACGTCAAATAATTTTTAAAACTCCATTTACATATTTTGGGCTCCTCCTAAGCTTACTCACACACAGACATCAAGAATCAACATATGAATCTCAACAATGGTGACATGCTTCATGCTGCAATGCATTCTGGGAGCCATGGATAAGTTTTGTATGATGCACTCAGAATGCATTGCAGCATGAAGCATGTCACCATTGTTGAGATTCATATGCTGATTCTTGATGTCTCTGTGCAAGTGGAACTTTCTGTAGTCCAACATGTGTAAATGGTGTTTTAAAAATCATTTGATGTTCTGATTAAACTGTGCTGGATCTCTTGCTGTAGAATCACAACAATAAAACAAAATGAATAACATACTACCCGTATGAACCTCAAAAAAATCAATGAGTTAAGCCACTATATGACGATCATATTCATATCATCAATCAGCTTACAGCATCTGATCATATTTTCTCTTGCTGTTCTCGCCATAACAAACAGACACAGCTGCCAGAGAACAACTAATGTTAAAAAGTCAAGAGCCTGACTAAAGCACACACTGATCGCCACAATGGTAACATCAAATCAAACTATTACTTTCAAAAAAGTAATCAACATCTAAACCTCTTCTTAATTCTTTTCGTTAGATGTCTGACATAAATAAAGTCAGTCTGGTTTGTAATAAGTGAAGCTGGTAATGCTGTTTGTGGAGTTGTTTAATCAGATCTTGAGAGATGTAATGTATTTTATCTTCAGTTGATTTCATCCAAGGCTGTGGCTGGAAGTAGTTCTTGTGTTTCTCTTTCCTTCAGTGATTCTGCTTGTTAACAGCAGGTGTTCATCATTAATGCACAATCATTATTCAATCACGTAATTATCTCATTACCTCCAACACTGATTAAGTGTTACATTTAACAGCCTGTACTGTGCATACTAAGCAGTGTTCATTTCATCTGGGCAAACCCATGTGGGGCCAACATGGAAACCGAGGACAAAACTGGCTGGGTCCCAGTTAGATAGCCCAGGTCAAACCCATTTGGGCCCCACATGGCTGTGCTGGCTGGGAACAGCTACTGATCGGGCTAGTGCAGTATCTAGCTATGTGAACAGCTATTCTCTTTTAATTGCATTGGCATAGTGCACCCTATTTTTTATTTTTATTTTTTTGCTGTTTTGATTATCATTGAGTTGTAGATCAATGTTTACTTTTTTTTTTTTTTTTTTTTTTTTTTATTACAGATGCAGATGCAGGGTACCACCCCTGATCACACTGCTGTTCAAGATGATATCCCAGGATTTATATCTCAGAACCAGGTGGGAATTTGAATGGTTTCTTGCTTTAATCTAGCAATTTACTGTTAATCTATCAATAAGTCTAATTGGTTTGCATAATGTTTTCTTGCCAAATTTGTGGACAACAGTCAGCCACCTCTGTGGCCTATGTGAGGCACATAAAAATTCACAGCAACATACCCAATTTAGTACTGCAGTGCTGTATGCCTAATTGCCAAAGGACATTTAAAAAATGTGCTGGTCTGAAGGGACATATTTACAGACATCATAAGGATAGTATTGTTCAGCCAAGATCGATTAGGCTAGTGGATCTTACGTGTCATGTTTCCTCCTGCCGTGCCAAATGTGATTCCTTGACTGAGTTTTATTCTCATCTTAAGGTGCACATCAAAGAAGGACGAACTATTGTTTGTCTCTTCAAGCAATGTGATAAAACATTTACTGTGGTTTCTACATTTACATCTCATTTGTCAAGAAAACATAAAAGAAGTGAAGAGGGCAATTTAATGGATTCTGTTATAAGTCTGGCTGGTGTAAGTGGATCTAGTGGTCCTCATGGAGACGGTGATTTGCAGTGTGATGTGGAGATTGATGCTGCTGACAATGCAGACCATTTGGAGTTTAGCCCAGAAAATATTGAAGATTCACTTTTTTTAAGGAATCTTTCTCTGTTTTATCTTAAGCTACAGGCAAAGTTACTGCTTCCGGCCTCCACCATTCAGACAATAATTGAAGATATGCAGGCAATACATGATCTCAGCCAGTCTCAGTTATTTTCTAAATTGGATGAGAAGTTACGTCAGATGGGGATTTCAGATGATTCAATTAGGGCTCTAATTGATGATCTGAGAGCAGAAGATCTTTTCCGAACATACAATACACACACATTAAAAACAGATCTACGGAGAAAGACTGTTTTCAAGAGTCAATTTAATTATGTCGAACCTGTTCCAATATGCCTGGGACAAAATGAAGCCGGCAAGGACAGCTTTGCCCATTATGTCCCAATAGACCAAACACTCAATGCCCTTTTTCAGAGTCAGTCTGTATTTGAGCAGTACAAAAAAGTTCATGCCCATACAGAAACTGACAATGTTTTTCAGGATGTGTGGGATGGGGAGAATGTAACAAACAACACACTTAAAAAAGATGGGTCGTTAGGCTTGATCTTATATCAAGATGCTTTCGAGGTGGTAAACCCACTTGGGTCAGGAAAAAAAAAGCACAAAGTACTTGCTGTGTATCTTTCTCTGGCAGACCTTTTACCATACAATAGGTCAAACACTGATCAAATGCAATTAGTTCTTCTTTGCAAAGAAAAAGACTTCAAACATTTTGGCCAGGATTTAGTCCTGGGTCGCTTGGTTAAAGATCTGAAAGAACTTGAGAAAAGTGCTATAGTGTTACCAGATGGACAAGTCTGTAAAGGAATACTGCATGCTATTTGTGGAGACAACTTGGGGTCACATAACATTGGCGGATTCTTTGAGAATTTCAGCACAAGTGTCCATTTCTGCAGGTATTGTGAAATGGAGAGAGAGAAATTCCATGCAGATCCACTCAGTAGGGCTGCTACTCGCACAGTACAGTCATACAGAGAACATGTGCAGAGAATTGAAGGGGGGTTAGCCCATAGTGGAGGTATCAAATTTGACTCCTTGTTCAATGAGTTATCCTATTTTCATGTATGCCAACCTGGATTGCCACCATGTATTGGACATGATTTGTTTGAAGGCATTGTGTCCGCTGACCTCTCATTGTATATTCAGCATCTGGTCAAGGTAGACAAACAGTTTACATACCTTGAATTAAATCGAAGAATTAATCGGTTTAAATATCTCAGCAATGATGCTAATGACAAACCATGCGAGGTTAACCCAGGAAGTGACAAACTCAGTGGCCATGCTGTACAAAACTGGTGCCTGCTCAGGTTATTACCACTACTGATTGGAGAGAAAATTCAGTCCCCGAGTGAAAACAAAGTTTGGCAACTTGTCTTACAACTGCAAGAAATGGTCTCTCTCATTTGTGCTCCAGCCATTTCAGCTGGACAGATAGCGTATCTGAGGGTCCTCATTGATGAGTATTTGTGTTTCAGAAGCCAGGCTTTCCCAAATCACAAACTGAAGCCTACACAGCAAAAAGTCCAGTGTTAAATTAACTCTCCTGGGAGTTTATATGGCTCCAGAGTCAGTGTTAAAATATGAGTGTTAAATTAACACTCAAGAGTGTTAAAGTTAATGAGCTCATTAAGTGATTAATTGAGTGATGATTGAGCATTATTGAAGACACCTGATGTTAGCAAGCAGAATCACTGAAGGAGAAAATCAATTTTTTTAAGACACCGTTATGGAGATCAGTGTTTGTTTTAGTTGGGCTCTTGACCCTTAAACTGTAAACATTAGATTATCTTTGGCTGTTGTATCTGAGTTATAACTGCCAGATGAACAAAGAGAAAGTTTATCAGGTTTTTTTGGTTATGTTTTGACATAATCATAATTTCACTTGAATCACTGATCTCATTTAGAGTCTAATCTCTGACTTAAATGTATATTGTTGATTACAGCATCACTGTGATTCTACAGCATAAGATCTTTTTTTCTAACTAGTCTAAAGGATTTCTTAAAAGTTGTTCTGATAAAACAAAATCTTTCTTTTAGGCACATACAGACATCAAGAATCAGTGTATGAATCTCAACTATGGTGACAAACAGAATATTCAATTAGGAAAAGGAAATTAGTAAGACAATTCAGATCATAATTTATTCATACCGCAATGCATGATGGGAGCCATGAATGAGTTTTGATTGGTGGCACCCAGAATGCACTGCAACATGCTTTATTGTTGTCACCATTGTTGAGATTCACAGGCTGATTATTGATGTCAATGTGTCTAAATAAAGTAAGTTTCTAAGTCTTTTTATCAGAACAATTTTTAAGAAATATTTTGGACTATATTGATAATGATAAAAAATAATTTGCTGTAGAATCACAGACTGCTGTAATCAACAAGGTAAACCTGACTCTCTAAATGAGAGTTGATATTAAGGTCGAATTATGATTATCAAATCATAACCAACACCACCTGATCACCTTTTCTCTTTGTTCATCTGGCTGTTATAACTCAGATACAACAGCCAAACAAAATCTAAAGTTTATGTTTTATGGGTCAAGAGCCCAACTAAAACAAACAATGATCACCATAACGGTGTCTTAAAAAATTTGATTTTCTCCTTTGGTGATTCTGCTTGTTAACATCAGGTGTCTTCAATATTGGTCAATTATCACTCAATGAATCACTTAATGAGCTCATTAACTTTAACACTCTTGAGTGTTAATTTAACACTCATATTTTAACACTGACTCTGGAGCCATATAAACTCCCAGGAGAGTTAATTTAACACTGGACTTTTTGCTGTGTAAGCACCATTATGTTTCTCACTACCCTGAGCTCATAATGTGTTTTGGTCCACTAATTAGGTTATGGACACTGAGATTTGAAAGCAAGCACACTTACTTTAAGCAGTGCTCCAGAAAGCTCTACAACTTTAAAAACCTCTGCTTAACGCTTTCAGAGAGGCATCAGCTTTTCCAGGCTTATCTGCAGGCTGGTAGTCTCTTTGCACCCGTTGTTGTAGCAGAAAAGGCAACTGAGTTTTTTCTTGAGGACTTCAATGACTGCATCAGGGAATCTGTTTCAAACTATGATTTTGGCCCTCACAATACACTGATTGCCAATGAGGCAACTGTCAAAGGCACAAAATACAAGAAAAACATGCTTGTGTCAATAGATGAGAACTCTGAGGGTCTTGTCATTGGAAAGATTGTCATTATACTGATAAAGAATCATTCAACAGTATATTTTCTTACTGAAAAATGTAGGACTGTGTTTCTTCATGATGTCGGTATTTATGGCTTTACTCCAGTGCAGGGTTGTTACTGCTGTGTTAAGCAAGATGACCTTATTGATTATTATCCTTTACCAGCATACACATTCTCTGACATGGCAGTAATTGTACCACATCATTCCTTTCTTTCAGTGTACAGCCACGATGCTGGAGCAAACAGTCCCACAGGCCTTGCCAGGAGAATCTGAAGCTGTTCAATATGTTATTGATGGAATTTCTATCTCTCTTATTGGTAGACAGGCTATTTTACTGTCATTTTGGGTTGCTGTTTTGAATATTTTGCCTCTCTTCCATTGCCAAAGCATTACTAATAATCAACACCCCAAAATGATGTACTGTAGCATGTTTACCAACCTTTCCTTAAATGACGGACAACTTCTATTTTCTCTCAATAGCTCGTTCATTGGCTGAATCCTAATGGACTGTAAAGAATTTTTTTTCTCTGATGTTACAGGAGTACACATTGTCTGATATGACAGTAATTGTCATTTTCTTTCTTCTCAGTATACATCAATGCCTACTTTTCTGGATAAAATGATGGAGATTGTGCCAAGGGCACTGCCGAATATTCCAGAATCTATCCACAACACTATAATTGATAGAATTGTAAATGCTGGCGGCTTTACATCAACACAAGAACTCAGATATGTAAAAGAGGACGACTTTGCAGACTTACTGCCTCTTGTTAGACGACGACAACTTTTGGAAGTATTACAAATAGGTAAGCTTGCTTTTTAAGTTACAGTACTATTCCATTACATTATGGCTTGCAGAAGTTCATAACCAATGTATATTTCACAATTTAAAAACATTACTGGGATTTGGATCTGGATTGATTTTCTGGGGGAGGAGAGGATTCTGCAGTTGTTATATTTTGTTGATGCCTTCAATTAAGTTCACATGACCCATCTCATATTGTTTGTCATTTTTAGAGAGTAAAGTGATCACAGTAAATCTTGAAATCGTCCCATCCTCTACCACTGAAGTCAGCAGCAACTGTCTATCAATCATCAGTCTATCTGGATGTGAGGACAGCCCGTCTGCCTCCCAGCCTGTAAGGAAATCATGGCCAGATTCTTTTAAGGTGCCATGGGACGTTATGCCTGCGGAGATTCGCACTGCCATTTCATCTTGTAAGAGACCTTCACCAGGTGCACGACGGCAGATGGTCAGGATAATATCCGATGAGATGAGGAAGTATGAGCTGAATCCAACACGAGCACAGTGCCTTGTAGTTTGCCGGAACATTGTTCACCAGTACCCAGGAAGTTTTGCCGATCAGCGAGACAATGGACAGCTTCTAGCTAGTGGATACACATCTTTGCTGATTCAAGTGAAAAATCGAATCGAGAATCTGAACCGTGCAAGCAGTTTTCATCAGCACCGTTCAGCTAGCCATGGACAAAAGAGAGGGCCTACTGACATATACGGATGTACAAGATTCCAGCCCAGCCTCCCTGCAGAAGAGACTGAGGACACAATGGAGACCAAGCGTCAACAACTGGAAGGGATCTACAGTCGGGATGGCACAGCTGGTGCTGAGAGACCAGAGGTAAAGAAGCTAATGGATTCTACTTTCTACCTGCAGCGGTCCCACATCAATGTTGTACCTACACCAACCATTGCATCTTTAAAAACCAAGTGGCCGTACTTGTTCAGTCAGAAAGGACTGTACTCCCACTTTGAGCTTCTTACTGATATTCCTGTGCTGCGTAGCCTTGAACTTGCCATGGAAGAGTGTGGCAAAGCGATTGTGGAAATGTTCAAGACTAAACCGACAAATGCAAGGATGAAGGAAGTTCTTCGTCAGCGTGATGATGATGTCGAGCTGTCCTATCAGGTCATCCATCTTCTTCTGTCTCACTTTTCCGAAGATGTCTCAGGACTCATTGTTCTTGCAGATGTAAGTTACCCTACACACAAACACATACACCTCTCTCGGTCTCTCTTTCTCTCTCTCACACACACACACACACACACACACACACACACACACACACACACACACACACACACACACACACACACACACACACACACACACACACACACACACACACACACTCCTCTCTGACCATCTATCTTTCCCTCACTTTGCCTCTATCGCTATCTATTCCTCTATCTTTACCTATCTCTTTCACTATCTCTTTCTCTTTACCTACCCTGTATCTATCTCTCTGTTTTATCACTCTCTCCCTATCAATCTATCCCTATTTCTTCATTTATTTTTACCTCTATCTCCCTCTCTCTCTCTCTCTGTGTCTCCCCCTCTATATCTGTATCTATCTAACTCTCTCCCTCTATCTCTTTTATCTATCTCACTTCATCTATCTATCCATCACTATCTCTCTCTGTATCTTTCTCTATCTCTCTATCTAAATCCCCCTATCTCTCTCTAAATCTATCTCTTCCTGTCTCTCCATCTCTCATTCTATCTATATATCTATCTATCTCACTCAGTGGTAGTCTTATGTCATTAATATTGTGTTTAATTTGTTCTGTGTCCTAGGGATATGCCACTGCAGCTGACCTTGAGAGTTCACTCTCAATACCCACAACTCCTCGTCTGATACTTCTTGGTAAGTTGGTTTTAGATAAGACAGTTGGCTTTAGTGTTGTATGTAGTGAATTCAATGGTATCAAACTAAACTGTATTCAAAATGAAAACTAAAACAGAAATTTGACATTTAAAACGTTTCTGTTTCAGGAGAAACGGGAAGCCGCTTCCAGCGCTGGATGCTCAGCCTTGAGGGCCAAATCATTTGCGAAGGGATCCAGTCCACCTTTGTGACAGGGCTGGCGTCTTTTTTTTCCTGTTTTTACATTTTTAACCTACAGTACCAGGAGGAGGCAGCCTGCACGCTTGAATTCATCCAGAGGTAAGATATTGTCTGTTAACACCTGCATTTTTTCTGGCCTAGCTGTGGCTCAAGCATGGTTTCAACAGGTCTGGTGATGGGATTTAGCAATTAACTTTGATTTAGAAAGTTGAAATCGTCCCAAAAAAGAAAGTTAGAAAGTTTTAGTGCAACTTACAATATTCAGGCAAGAAGATAGTGCATGTTGAGGATAGTTCATGTACATTTGTTGTCTTTGTTGTGCTGTTAGTCTGTGTGAATTACTAGATTTTTAACCAGTGTATAATTTTTCAGACGCTTTGTGAGGATAAACCCAGAAAAAGGGACAAAGGCTGCAAAGGGGAAAAAAGGAAGAACTGTCAATTCACACGTCGCCAGCCTCTTGCGCAAGCTCATGGACTTTCAGTGGGATTTCATTTGAGAATGGTGAGTAAGATGTATACATTACACATATGTTCAAACAGCAATGACTCAGGAGGCTGGGGAAATTCATTCTAATGTTCATTCTCAACTGCCTTTCAAAGTTAGAATGCTGAACTCCTCTTCCATGCTCTTTTGCTCTTTTCCATTCTTTTTTTGTTCTTTCAATGAATTGTACTCATCACACTTTCTATTATTTTATGTTATTCTGTCTGTTTTGTGCTCTGTTTCTAAAATTAGCTTTTGTTAGGTCAAGCCATGTGATATAATTTTGGATAAAAAAATTTAAATTATGGAACTCATCTCTCTCTCTCTCTCTCTCTCTCTCTCTCTCTCTCTCTCTCTCTCTCTCATACAGACCCAAGACTTTGCAAAGGATCCTCATTGTGTGCTTTGAGAAAATGGTTAGTGTTCTAAGCAGTGACAGTGTTTTTATTGTTTATTACTCTGTATTGATGAAGAGTTCCATTAAAGGAGAACTCCGGTCAATTTTAACATTGAGCTCATTTTTTTGTACATTTGGAGTGCTGTCAATACAGAGAACAACGACAAAAATCGGTGTTGCCTACACCGAGTTATTCTATTTTTAAAGTTTGCACCCTGTTGACTTCAATGGGGCAAGTTTTAAACCTGCTTTTAGCCTCTTAACATCCTTGATGTGTCATTACAAGTGCACAGAAAATGTGAGTGATTCCTTCAGAGTGAACACGGGTGAGTCTGACTGCAGTAGATGTGAAAGATATGAATAAAAATGATGTTATTTAAGCCAGCGCAAATACCTGTGTTTACATCCTGTTTTCGGTGGAAGTCCAAAGTAGTCGATTGCCGAGTTCACGCGCGTGATCATAGGTAACTAAACCTATGCGCGTGAACTCGGCAATCGACTACTTTGGACTTCCACCGAAAACAGGATGTAAACACAGGTATTTGCGCTGGCTTAAATAACATCATTTTTATACATATCTTTCACATCTACTGCAGTCAGATTCACTCGTGTTCACTCTGAAGGAATCACTCACATGGCTGTGCACTTGTAATGACACATCAAGGATGTTAAGAGACTAAAAGCAGGTTTAAAACTTGCCCCATTGAAGTCAACAGGGTGCAAATTTTAAAAATAGAATAACTCTGTGTAGGTAACACCGATTTTTGTCGTTGTTCTCTGTATTGACAGCACTCCAAATGTACAAAAAAATGAGCTCAATGTTAAAATTGACCGGAGTTCTCCTTTAAGTGTTAAGTATTGGTTTGAATGTATTCATACATGTTGAATTTTAGTGGTTTAGGTAACACTAAGTGTTGAGGTTCAGTATTTTGTTATAATGAACAATGTATGTGGGTTTAAAAATGTATTTGCTACTTTTTAAGCCATGAACATGAGAAAATGAGATTTGTTAGTGATTAATCTGAGCCTATGTGTAACATTTTTATGTGACCAGGAGTCACAGTGTATATCCTTGGTTTGAGTCTTTTTAGATGAATTTTAGCAGCAGTTCAGGGAACATTAAATGTTGAGGTTTAGGGCCCTATCTTGCTAGTTTAAGACAGACACAGTTGTTTTCCGTCCAGCGACCACAGATGTAAGCAATGAACATGATATCTGTGATTGGTCTGATCCATGTGTGCCTACATTTGTATGTATTTACCTTTCAGTGTTTGTATTACAATAAAAAAAAAGTTAATTTCAACACGGAACTATTCGTTTTCTTTCACTTAAGTGTTATCTGATGGATTATGCCTATTCTTGTATTAACTCAAGCTAGAATATGTCTATAACAATCACCCAGCCAGCACAGCCATGTGGGGCCCAAATGGGTTTGACCTGGGCTATCTAACTGGGACCCAGCCAGTTTTGTCCTCGGTTTACATGTTGGCCCCACATGGGTTTGCCCAGATGAAATGAACACTGCTTAGTATGCACAGTACAGGCTGTTTAATGTAACACTTAATCAGTGTTGGAGGTAATGAGATAATTAAGTGATTGAATAATGATTGTGCATTAATGATGAACACCTGCTGTTAACAAGCAGAATCACTGAAGGAAAGAGAAACACAAGAACTACTTCCAGCCACAGCCTTGGATGAAATCAACTGAAGATAAAATACATTAAATCTCTCAAGATCTGATTAAACAACTCCACAAACAGCATTACCAGCTTCACTTATTACTAACCAGACTGACTTTATATCTGTCAGACGTCTACAGAAAAGAATTAAGAAGAGGTTTAGATGTTGATTACTTTTTTGAAAGTAATAGTTTGATTTGATGTTACCATTGTGGCGATCAGTGTGTGCTTTAGTCAGGCTCTTGACTTTTTAACATTAGTTTTTCTCAGGCAGCTGTGTCTGTTTGTTATGGCGAGAACAGCAAGAGAAAATATAATCAGATGCTGTAAGCTGATTGATGATAAGAATATACTCATCATATAGTGGCTTAACTCATTGATTATTTGTGAGGTTCATACGGGTAGTATGTTATTCATTTTGTTTTATTGTTGTGATTCTACAGCAAGAGATCCAGCACAGTTTAATCAGAACATCAAATGATTTTTAAAACACCATTTACACATGTTGGATTACAGAAAGTTCCACTTGCACAGAGACATCAAGAATCAGCATATGAATCTCAACAATGGTGACATGCTTCATGCTGCAATGCATTCTGGGTGCATCATACAAAACTTATCCATGGCTCCCAGAATGCATTGCAGCATGAAGCATGTCACCATTGTTGAGATTCATATGTTGATTCTTGATGTCTGTGTGTGAGTAAGATTAGGAGGAGCCCAAAATATGTAAATGGAGTTTTAAAAATAATTTGACGTTCTGATTAAATTCTATTATTCTCTTGTTGTAGAATCACAACAATAAAACAAAATGAATAACATACTACTGTATGAACCTCACAAATAATCAATGAGTTAAGCCACTATATGACGATCATATTCATATCATCAATCAGCTTACAGCATCTGATTATATTTTCTCTTGCTGTTCTCGCCATAACAAACAGACACAGCTGCCAGAGAACAACTAATGTTAAAAAGTCAAGAGCCTGACTAAAGCACACACTGATCGCCACAATGGTAACATCAAATCAAACTATTACTTTCAAAAAAGTAATCAACATCTAAACCTCTTCTTAATTCTTTTCTGTAGACGTCTGACAGAAATAAAGTCAGTCTGGTTTGTAATAAGTGAAGCTGGTAATGCTGTTTGTGGAGTTGTTTAATCAGATCTTGAGAGATGTAATGTATTTTATCTTCAGTTGATTTCATCCAATGCAGTGGCTGGAAGTAGTTCTTGTGTTTCTCTTTCCTTCAGTGATTCTGCTTGTTAACAGCAGGTGTTCATCATTAATGCACAATCATTATTCAATCACTTAATTATCTCATTACCTCCAACACTGATTAAGTGTTACATTAAACAGCCTGTACTGTGCATACTAAGCAGTGTTCATTTCATCTGGGCAAACCCATGTGGGGCCAACATGTAAACCGAGGACAAAACTGGCTGGGTCCCAGTTAGATAGCCCAGGTCAAACCCATTTGGGCCCCACATGGCTGTGCTGGCTGGGCAGTGGTACATGTTACTATGCTAAAAATAATTAATATTTAATGGAAACAAAATAAATAGTGATTTAACAGGAAAATAATGGTAACACTGCTGCCAGTTATTTCCTGTTTTTTTCTGTGATTCACAGTAAATTCCTGTTGAAAAACATTACGGGGAGTGCACTGTAAAAAAACATTAACAGTAATAAACTGTTAAAATAACAGGAAAATAATGGTAACCCTGCTGCCAGTAATTTCCTGTTATTTAACAGGGAAATAATTAACAGTGTAGTTCTTGTGTTTCTGCTCGTCTATTTTTCTGTTCTCTTCAGAGGTGTAAAGTCCAGGTTAAGAAAGTAAAAGTCCTGCTCAGAATTTTGTTCCAATCACCTGGATTTGCTAATTAGCAGTTTTTCAGCCAGGAGATAGTTATCAGCTGTCTGAGTTCAAGGGTGGAATAAACATATGGCAGGACTTCTACTTTCTGACCCCTGGACTATACAACTCTGATTATCAGTTGATTTCATCTAAGGCTGTGTCTTGAAGTCAGTTGTAGTTCTTTTGTTTCTCTTTCCTTCAGCGATTATGCTTGTGGTCATCAGGTGTCTTCAATAATTGAACAATCATCACTAAATTAATCACTTAATTATCTAAATAACTCTAACACTGCTTCAGTGTTAATTTTAACACCCTGCTGGTGGCTCCCATATGAACACCAAGCAGTGTTAAATTTAACACCAGGGATTTTACTGTGTGTAGTTTACAGGACTGGTGAGAAATGCGCACTGATATACCTTTATTCTAGATGTTATGTGGTTTATTTCGATAGGTGAACTGTCTTTGTAGCGTTAAGAGAAGGAGAGCTTTGGGCGAATATCTTTTTTTTTCACCTCCGCGGTGCGTCCCTGTTCTTAAATAGAAACACAGTCTTTTCAGCTTGCCACTATAAATCGCTATTTTTCTGCACTAAACTAGTGAATTTAGCCAAGATATATTCAGAGATGATAGAAGATGTTATAGAATAATAAATGAATGAAAACCCAATTTTGACAAAAAAACGGACATATTTCGACCTATTTTTAGACATTACTGAAAACATACCAGTGCGACATATGACGGGTTTTCCCAGATCGCATCACATTTGTTTGTTAAAATAATCCACAAAAGAGTTAATGAAATATAAATGCTTAGTATAGAAATTCTTGATTCAGCTGAATACAAATCATGGCCGTATGTGTAAGACTTCTCAAAAATGCTGTGACGTAGAGTGGAAGAAGTTAGAAACTTGTGTGAATCACACTTATTCTTCAGTCTAGAAATAAAGTAATAAATTGTTGTGTAAGAAAACACTTCACTTGCTAATGTAAAGTCAGTCCTCAGTTCCTGTAAGCAGCGAGACTTTTCTGGCATCTAGAGGTCAAATTGAGCAACTGACTCAAACCTCAATGACAGTCGACGTTAATAAAAACGGCAGAGGTCACAGAGCAAACAGCATTGAGTCTTGTGTTTCGAAGGGGCTCATATTTGGGCTTCTTACCTCCTCAGGTGTGACAGAGAGCTTGTCCAGTTTAATACTCTCTGCTGGTCTCCTGTCAGCCGGAGCTGAGCCGTGTGTGGCAGTGATGGCACAGCATGATCACGGCAAACAACATGAGGGCCGGTTGTTGGTGTGAGGAGTGTGTCTCAGATCAATCCAGTGATCATCTGATCCAAATCAGGACAATTAAGTGCACTATAATGCAGTTGACTTGACTGATTTACAATTTACATTTGAAATGATAGTGTTTCATGTGTTATAACTTGCCATTTCAAAGATTCCTTTTAAACAATACTTATTTATTTTAAAAAAAAATTACTTTTGAACAATACTACAGTATAAAATATTGAATTGATTATGTGATTTCACCATAATCATGCAATATTTCATTCATTTTGAATATTTATGACAGTCTAATGCAGTTCAACTTAGCTTAAAAAGCAGCAAAGAAGCTTTTTAAACTATAACTTTTACTCTAACATTCAGACACACAGGCATCAAGAATCAGCATATGACATTAAATGTTTCATGTCGCAATGCATGCTGGGTACCAGCACAAGACAAAACTCACCCATGACTCCCAGCATGCATTGCAGCATGAATAATTGTATCACCATTGTGGAGATTCATATGCTGATTCTTGATGTCTCTGTGTGCGTTTCACTAACACTTGATTGTAAATATATATATATATATATTTGGGTCTATAGTGTTAGACTAAACAGAAGCAAAACAAACTGTAGGCTTATATATAATCTATCTATTATATATAATCTATGCAATATATGTAATTAATTTACTCCTGCAATATTAATAAGGTTATTAATGTGATTGTATAAAAATATCTTTTTTATGTACTTATGGGACTGAAGAATAAGTACATTTTAAAACGTTTGTCTTATTCAGCATCCAATTAAAGGTACCAGACAAATACTTGTATTTATCTATTAAATAAGTTATTTTTTGTTTTAGCAGGTTCAGTCCAAACTGGGTTCAGAGATGACCAGTTCTGTGTGGATTAAGATGTCAGTTCCTCTTCTTTCTTTCTTCTTTAACCACACGCGGTTCTCTAAAAACATGTGTGGTTAAACTAACTGAGTTCTCACTCGAAAGTGTCAGCGAAATTACAGTGTAATTGAGAAGGAAGCTCTAGCTCTACTATAGCCCTTCAAAACTCTGAAGTTTATCTGGGTGGAAGTGATAGCTCCATTTTGGTTTATACAGACCATAATCTATTGTGGTTCTTAACTCGCATGTCTAACACTAATCAACGTTTAATGCGGTGGTCTTTAATTGTGCAGGAATACCATCTTGACATCCGGCACAAGAAAGGAATTGAAAACATTACTGCCGATGACAGGTAAAATGTTTGATGATTAAATTTAATTAATCTGTTTTTCTCTTGGTTTACTTGAAATTTGCTAGTTAATTATTTTTTTCTTTATTTGTGGGGTTAGTAGGGAGGTGGGTGCCATTTATTTTGAACTTGACTTTTGCTCCTGTTTATGTTAGCAAGCGAGTTAGCTTATTTTGCTGTACAATTCTGTGTCTATATATATATATATATATATATATATATATATATATATATATATATATATATATATATCTTCATTATTAAAAAAAATTACTGGCAGCTACGGCTTCCAAACAAAAAACATAAAATTAAAGTTAAATATGCTAATTTAAATAAAGTGAAATTTGATGTCACCATGATGGAGGTCAGTGTTTGCTTTAATTGGGCTCATGATCCTTGAGGTTTCATCATGAGTTTTTCTCTGGCTGCTTTAACTGTGTTTTTGATACACATTTGTTAAAGCAATAAATGCAGAAGAAGAATCTCATCAGATGATGTTGGTCATTTATTGGTAATGTTAAAAGCAAAGTCAATTCTCTGAATATATTAGCTGAGGTTACATTTTTTACAGAGATATTAGTTTTATACAAAGTCTATATTAATGTCATACTTTATACACATGACCCTAATTATATTGTGGCAGTGTTATAACGTTCTGATATGTAAAATAAATATATACTATACAGAAAATGTTTTGGGCTGGATTAATTATTTAGCAGTAGAGAGACATGAGGGATCAACATATGAATCTCAACAATGGTGACAATCAGCAAAGCTTTTTTTGTGACTTTAGTAGTTTGTATTGTGACAAGGTCAGAGTTGATCAGATTTTTTTCATTGTTGCGATTCATACGCTGATTCTTGATGTCTGAGTGAGTCTATGTGATCCTGTCAAAACATTTTCTTTATAATGGCTTCATAAACTCTATCAGAGTATCACAGCACTGTAGGATTTTCTGCACCAGTATTGGCATGCAAAATTAACAACTAATATTTTACACATTAATCAGATATTAGACTTCACGTGGTATAAATCAGGCCACTACATGATAACTATCACCACTGAAGAAGTACCCAAGTTCATCTGATCTGAGTTTCACTTCCTTGATTCCCACAATAATAAATATGTATCAGATTGTAGCCACATTGGCTATGAATCATGGCTCATTGAATCAGAACACAAACGCACATTCCTTCCTGCTGTCCCACTCTGAACCCCCGAAGGTAAATCAGTTGTGTTGGCTCTAGTTAGTCGACAATAAATGGTCCTTCGCGACACCTTATTGCACCTTGGAGGATAAGTTCTGCATTCCAAACCCCCCCTTTTCCCCTCTCTGGACCACAGAGAGATAACGAAACTTGAAACTTTCTACACACAGACACACGCACACACACAAACATCCTCCTATAGAAATATAGTTTTAATGTATGTAACTCAGATTTGGGTTTGACCTTCCTGTATGCATGTTTTAGTAATTTGTTTGATCATATAATTATGATTTTCTAGAGGTGTGGTTTTGAAATGTATTCTTTAATCAATAGTGTTTTAGTTAGAGAAGGTTCACTAACATTCTCTGGCAATCCCTTCCCCCATGTGTTGAACTGTGTTTTATTGCCTAATGGAATGTCCTGCAACAGACATTTTAGGAGTGGAGCAGAGTTAGTGTTAATCTTTAACCCTACTTAAATCCTACATTTTCTATATGTATAACCATTGAAGAAATATGTAAACCTGAATGTAATTTCTCTTTTCCACGATTGTTCTTCTCTGTGATGGGTTTTTGTATTCTTGTAAACCTTAAAGGAATAATGTTTCAGATGTGCACCCTGTTGCAATCATAGATATGCCATGTGGATCTTTTTAAAAGTCCAATTTTCATTTCCATTTGTAAATGTACATCACATTTTGGGTTAATCTTATTCCTAGATTGTTAGTAGAACTCTTAATGCTTATTTTACAGAATAAGAAGTCATTTCTATGCCGTAGCGTTTAAACATACCAAATGTGGTCTTGAATTGAACCTCCATATACCCGTAGGAAAGATATGGGTACCAAATTATGATAAAATGCATTTTACTGCAGTTATAATTGTTTAAAGTAGAAATGGCATGATCCTAAGACTGTCATAAAACATGCAAATCGAACTCCTAAGTGAGACAAAGGAAATTTCTCCCGCCTGGAATTTCGCGTTCCAATTGGCCCAAGCGCCAGGGAGGAGGAATTTTTCGCTACCCTAGAAAAGCGGAACACTCCGCGTTCCGTTCAGTTGAGTCCGGTATTTTCTTTCGTCTTGTTTGTTCCTGCTTGTTCGAACCCTCCTCATCAGGGAGACCATCAATGGCTCCCGTTTAGGGGGCTTTATATTTTATTTTCTTTAAGTCTTTTAGTTTTGTTTCGTCTTCGAACTTCAGCCGACAACTTCAACTCAAAGGAAAAGACTCTGTTGAAAATCCCGCGGCGCGCGCTCCTCTTCATTGAGGACGTGCACGAGCACTGCGTCTGAGGAAATTCCTGGCTCCATGGGACCTAGGGAGTCCTCATCTCCGTTTTATTTTCTTTACTAAGTTTTATTTTCATATTCGTTACTCCCTCCACAAAGGGAACCGAACTCTGAATCATGTTTCTGGCCACTTCACGTTTCAGTGAACCTTTAAACTGTGCGCTAGTCTACTCGCCCCGAAGACACGAGGAAACACGCCCCGCTCTTAAAGGAGCTCTTCTTCAGCAAATACAAAGAGAACCATGTGCCATGCAAGTATCGATTATTGAATTGAACTTACAATGTGATTTCTTTGTTGTCTCTTACGGGTTACTGTCTGTGATTTTTGCCATGCTGAGATCATCTCGGTGATCTCTCTCGTCCTGAAACTTTAGTTTCACTTTCTCCCTTCCTCTCCCTCTCTCATCTGTTATCCGTTTAGTCTTGTATTTTGTTTACGTGTCCTGTACATACATATTTACTCGTGTAAATTGTAGAACTTGTATTCCTTAGTTCGATGTAGTATTAGTCCAAATATTAAATTCCATATGCCCTTGACTGACTCTGATTTAATTGCCCATGTTACTTAGTCCCTGAAATGTTCGATCTTAGCTATATGCTTTATCTTGGTAGGCTACGATTTAAGTAACCTAATTTTAGTCTACAAACACCGAGAGTGTCTTTTCAAGGCCTGGAAAAGATACTCTTTCTCGTGTTTGTAAGAAGGATAATTTTCCTTGAGAGTTAATTTAATCTTACGTACAATCTGTTCGCTGGACAAACAGATTGTTTGATAACTAAATTAATTCCATTAAAGTTATCCCATAACTTCGAGCTGAAATAAGAACAATTGATGTATTAATGACGAACCATAACCCGTTATGGTAATCGTTCATATATCAATCTAGTTCAGCTGCGATAAATTAATGTAACTGTAACATACAAAATATTAATCATATTCATGATTAATTATTAAAATTCCCTATAGATCATTTGAGCTAATATTAATATTAATGTACGACCCATTGTTCTTACAAGATACACAGTTAAAGAAGCCAGAAATAAACTAATGATAAAAACTGAAGGCTCAAGAGCCCAACTAAAGCAAACACTGATCACCATAATGGTGACAGCAAACTTGATTATTTTCAATAAAACATCAACTTCTAAACCTCTGTTAATTCTCAATAAGAATGTTAGTATGAAAGAAATAAAGTCTGGATTGTAATAAGTGAAGATGCTGAGATCTTGAGAGATCTGGAAGTGTTTAATGTTCTGTTGGGGTTTAAAGTGTTTCTGTATGGTGTGTTTCGTGTGTCACCATTGTGTTGAAGGGTAGAGCCTGAGCTTCAGTTCAGGATGAGCAGAGAAACACTGATGATATGTTTTATATGTTGCTTTATTTAACTAACAGTGACTGTGTAGTTGCAGATGCAGTGATGTATAGTCACTGTAAATCATGTATGTAGTTCACTGCAAGAGATTCACTTTTTACTAGTGATGGTGAAATGAAGCACCAGGGCTTTCCCCCTCGAATGTATAGTAAAATGGTTCATTATTCAAAGCTTTTCGACACGTTGCACACTAATGACATCTTGTGGTCAAAAGGTGGAAAAGCTGCCTTTCTGTCCCAGAAGACACTTCTGTAAACCACAAAGCAATACAATTAATCCTCATAATTAATGTGTTAGTGTTGATGTAGTTCTTACACAATATATGAACAAACAACTGTATGAATGAATTTATATAAAAATAAATAATAATAAATGGGACTAATTACCTTGTACAGAACAATTCTTATGAATCTGCTTTGATCAACAAATGCAGCATTATTCACATAAACTTTAGCCTCAGTCCTAATCCTTCATAGGCAAGGTTAATGTAGGCATATATAATCCAAATAAAAGAAATTTGTTGTGGAATGGTGAAGTGTGAACTGGGGAGCTGCCATTTTATTTTGTGGGTATTTAATAAATGAAAGATTTTTATTAAGGAACAGGACTTGTTTAACAGTGTGAGGGCTAAGTCTATTTCTTTTTTTATTTACCACTACTGAAGGGCATGACACTTGAAACCTGCTCAAGGGGTTTGCGCTATTTTTGAATCTGAACACAAAGCAGTCACGTGACTGTGTGTGGAAACGAAGCTTCGGACGGCACAGATCACGTGGTTATGGCAAAAAGTAAAAATGTAAAATGACTGTGTTTCTGTTAAAATGTTTAATGAAGATGTCTGTAAAAGTCTTTTGCACTCTTTTAAATTAGGATATTTTACATTAATTTTATGTTTTTTGTATGGCAGCCATTGCTGACAGTCATTTGACTGTTTTTTAAGGGGTTTTTTTTACAGTGAAGGTGTTTGATCGTAATAATTGAGGAAATAACTGTAAAATAACAATGTTTTTCTGTAAAACATTTGAGGAAAATTCTGTAAAAGTTTTTTGCACTTTATTTAAATTAGTATATTTTACTTTATTGTTTGGCAGTTTAGCTAACAGTTTTAGCTAACAGTCATTGACCTTTTTTTTTTTTTTTTACACTGTATAGATAGTAATGAAACTGAAAGATGAATACCTGTGTACACTGTAAAAATCCACCTAAAAAAGTTTAAATTTCATTAAAAAAAATGATGAGTTAAAGTAATGTAAATGCATACGTTTTTCAACCTTACCTAAGAATATTGTTCTTTTTGCGTTTTCTTTTTGAAAACATACAACTCTTCTAACTATAGGTTGGCTTTTTATATATCAGTGAACATCACATAGATTTTGTATGTGTGAAACCCGGTTGTTTCTTGTCTGCGCTTCACAATAGCTTCACTAGATCTACTGGATCATCTGAGGGATTCGACTGAATCAAGATGCTGCTGATCATTGAAGCTCTTCTTCTCATTTCAGCTGTTCTACAGGTGAGCTTGTGTTTGAGTATGAATATTACAGACATGAATACTGATGACTGAACATTATGATTCCTGTTACTGCAGGATCACAGAACTGCTGCTGAAGGACAGATGTTTTCACTGGATATGGCAGAGAATTCAGTTGATGACCAATTTCACTGGTGTTTAAAGAAGATGGAGCATCGAGTGCAGACAGAATTTATGAAGAAAGAAATGTCTAACCCTGAATTTGCAAGAGTTTGGACAGATGCTGAAAAGAATCACAAACCACCAGGGGATAATTTGTCAAAGAATCATTCAGTTGCCATTTATGCGTTCACTAACTCAGCTTTTAAGCTATTTGAGAAATTCAATAATGCTGTTCGTACTGATAAACAAAAATATAAAGATGGGACATATTCATGGTATTCACTTTTGGTTAACAGAAGCGATACAGATTCTGAAGAAAACACAAAATAAATGCTACAATACTTACCGTGGTACTGGAGTTAAATTTGATAAGAATGTTAAAGGCAAAGAAGTTCGTTTTGGCCAGTTTGCTTCATCCTCTCTTAATCGTACAGTAGCAGAACGGTTTGGAAAGAAATCTTGTTTTGAAATCTACACTTGTGAAGGTGCTGATCTGACAAAATATTCAAAGTATCCTAAAGAGAAAGAGGTGCTGATTCCTCCATATGAGACATTTACAGTCAGTGATGTGCAGCCAAGAGCAAAGCAGAAAGATCCCTGGTGTGACACTGTGTTCATTTTGAAAAGCTATACAACAAGAAGTGACCTGAACTGTGCAGCAAGCAGTGGAAACCAAGTTGCTTTTTTAAATGTTTTATTAATTTTAATCATTTTTTTGCAATGTGTTTAGCTACTAATCAGATAAACACTGCATGTTTCTTGTTGTTATTAAACATCAAATTAATTGTCATGCTTTATTGAATCAAATATTCATGCGCTGGTGGGAAAAGTCAAAAGAGCTGATTTAATATCCTAATCAAAGGTGCGATACCTGTCATCTATGAGAAAGTATTGGCATTATTGTCTATTTTAAATGTTTTGTATTGTATGCAATTTTATGTTGGTTGTTGTACACTGTTAGACCTTACCGTTTTTTTTACAGTAAAATACTGGCAACACTGTTGCCAGTAATTTACTGTTAATTGTGCAGTTCTTTACTGTAATCTACAGTATGTTACTGTAAAATGCACTAAAACTCGAGTTAACTAATTTCACTTGCAGAAACCTTAAATTGACCAACTGTCATTTACATGTATTAAACTAAAATGTAGAATGCATTAATAACATGAGCAAAGTATTACTGTGAACTTATTTCATTTGAAACCACAACAAAACTTTTGTAAATAAAGAGATTTCCACTGGACCAGCAACTACACAGTCACCGCCTGTTAAATAAAGCAACATGCAGCATATCATCAGTGTTTGTAGATCTTCTCCTGGACTGAAGCACAGGCTCTACTCTTCTGCACAATGGTGACCCAAAAAACGAAATTTTACAGTAAACTACTGGCAACAGTGTTGCCAGTATAAACCTGTTTCATAACTTACAGTTTATTACTGTTAAAATACATTTTGTGGGTGTGTCTTTTTATCTTACACTGTTAACCCTTTCAACCCCACAGGGAAATCCACACTACAAAGAGTAAAAAGTAACACTGAGACAGTGTTGCAGTGAGATAATTAAGAGAATATGTAAGTGATTGAGCATTAGTGATGAACACCTGCTGTTAACAAGCAGAATCACTGAAGAAAAGAGAAACACAAGAACAGAAAATAGAGAAACACAATAACTACGACTGACTTCCAGCCATTACACATTATTACACTTATTATTAACCAGTATGACTTTATTTCTGTCATACAGAAATTGTTATTGAAAATGTTTGTTTGAAGTTACCATTATAGAGATCAGTGCTTGCTTTAGTTGGGTTGCTGATGCTAAAGCATTCATCTTTCTTTTGCTGCTTGAGGTGTGTTTTTGCAAGTTACACTTGTGCGCACACAGTTTATGAATGATTGCGGTTGTAATGCTTATGATGATGAAATCATCATATTGCCTGTTCATTCACTAAGGAGTTAATTCTTATTCATTCAGAGTTTTATTCTCAATCAAAAGTGTTACATTAGCACCACTGTGAAACTACAGCAATAAATTACTATGACTCATTTTTTTAACACATCATGCATAAACCAAAAAAAAACAGAGCAACAGTGTGTTTTAGGAACACAGAGATATCACAATTTAGCACATTAATCTCAACAATGGTGGCAATATTTCTTTTCTTTTTATTATCATTCATGCAGCAGTGCATGCTGGGAGTTTTATATTATCCTGGAACCCAGCATGCATTGCGACATGAAACTTTTCACCATTGTTGAGATTCATATGCTGATTGTTGATATCTGTGTGTCTGAACCAAGTAGGAGTAAAATAAAATTGAATGCACTCTGATTGTTATTTTTCAGAAGACCTGATTACAGAAATATTGATTTCATTTTGTAGATACACAGATTTATGCTAAATATGACATACCCATAATTTCAATTAATATATCCAGGAAAAATCTGAAAATCAGATAGTCCAAGATGATTGTGACATCATCACAAAAGAACAAAAACACCTGATCAACTTCCTCTTGACTTTTTCTTGCCATATCAAATGTGTTTTATAAACTCACTGTTATAGCAGTCAGAGAGAGATGAAAAGTAAGAAGTGCAGGGACAAGAGACCAACTAAAGCAAATACTGATCTCCATCATGGTGACAACAAATTTTATTATTAACTAAATCTCTGTTAATTCTCAACAAGAACTTTTGTACATGTATGAAAGAAATAATCATAAACTGGTTTGTAAACTGGTTTCACACTCAGTGTTACTGGAAGTCAGTTGTAGTTCTTGTGTTTCTCTTTTTTCTGTTCTTTTTTCTCTGTCCTTCAGTGATTCTGCTTATCAGGTGTTCATTAGTGTCTCAATTCACTCTCTTCTTTTCATTCACTCTGTCAAGTGGACTATATTAGTGAACTAATGTAGGGAATAGTGAATGAGGGTATAGGGTGTGATTGTGAAAACAGCCTCTGAGTGTCGATTTTGAGCACTGTTCATTTACAGTATATTCCTGTAGGCTATTTTTGTTTTCTACGGTATATTACTGTTTTAATGGAAAATGGTATGATACTGTCTGAATTACGCCTTTTTTTACAGCAAGGGTTAACAGTGTATGTTTTCTCTCTAATGGACATTGAGTCTGGAAATAAAGTTGAATATGGAATATATTGGAAAACTGATATTTGAATCTATGCAAAATATCCAGATAATACAACTTTTAAAATCATTTGAATTATACTGTCTCAACCAAATGTAAAACTTGTTTATAATATGTGCAATAAATATTGTAATTTGTAAGGGTTACAGTGATAACCTGAACACATTCAGAACAAAACTCAAGATCAAGAAAGTATGTGAAGTTCAATGATCTGCGATACACAGCAATCAGGTTTACAAGATTGACAACAGGTGTAAATATGATGATGATGAAGGACAGATTTTCCACTGGATATGGCACTGGATTCTGTTGATGACCTTTATGTCAGTTGCAAAAAGACCATGAAATGTCTGGTTGAGAGAGAATTGCTACAGCATGAACTCAATAACTCGCCTGAATTCAATGTGTCCAGTCAAATAGCTGTAAATAATTTTAAGCCTCCAGCAAATAACTTGATGGAGAATCATTCAATCACCATTTATGTCTACACTAGATTACTACATTATTGAGGAACAAAGGTTGAATTTGATGAGAATGTTCTGAACACAAGGTTCGTTTCGGCTCATTTACATCCTCCTCTCTTAATCTTAGAGAAGCAGAAGAATTTGGAACTAAATCTTGTTTTGAAATCAAAACTTGTGAAGGTGCTTATGTGATAAAATATTCAAGGTTTCCTGATGAGGAAGAGGTGCTGATTCCTCCGTATGAGATGTTTAAAGTTACTGATGTCAAGAAAATAAGAGATCATGCAGGTCTCTGGTGTGACACTGTGTTTGTGTTGGAAAGCATTGGAGTAAGAAGTGAACTGAACTGTGATCTAACAATAAGATCAAGATTTAGGAAGTATCGGTTTGGTAGACGCTTACGAAGACAGCGATTAACATTGCATTCAAGGTATAGAGGCCATGCGTTATCCAGATTACGAGGAATTTATGAGGACCCCATGACCTTGGCACTGCAATTCTGCTCTTCAGTTTGAGCTGTATAATACTTATATATTAATAAACATATATTGAGTGCTGATTTACATGATTGCATCTGATTAGGAACGCTTGATGAACACTTTTATTTTTTTTATATATATTTTTTTAACAGCAAAAATGCAGTATAATTTCACAAAATATATATTTTTTTACCAGAATAAAAATGCATGCATTTACACAAAATTTACATTTTCCACTTAGGTGACGGAATGTGTGGTAAAGGAAAGAATCCTTCAAAATAAAGGCAAAAAATAAAGGACCACAAAACCAGTCACATGGTCAATTTTTTGAAATTGAGATGTATACACTCTCAGAAAATAAAGTACATAATTGTACCTTTAGGGGAACAATGGCTTGTCACTGGGGCTGTACCCTCAAGGGTACAATATTGTACCCTTGGCATAGGGTACATATTTGTACCCTTGTGATTTGTACCTTAAGAGACCAGTCTTGTACCTGTGGTGACAATTTTGTACCTTTATTTAACAGTACAAAAATGGACCCTTCAAAAATGGTACAAAATTGGCTTTGACAGGGTACAATCGTTGACTATAATGAGATATATATTACACACACGCAGAAGTAAAATAAAAATGTATTAAATACTTTTCATTTTCACATTTTCCAACATTTCATTTTAAACTTAATGTCTAACTGTGACATATAAATTATCATCTGAATAAGTGTCATTTGCCTGAAAGTCCATTTCATGTCCTTTCATCTCGACGCCGGTTACTTCTGTGCCTGCTTCTGATATTTTCTGAAGGACCTCCTCGGTTGAAAGCCCTGTAAGAACCATGAGTAACCGTGCTATGACTTCTTCTCCACCGATGGCCAAAAGAAAGAAAGGCCGCGAACTGGACGTTCTTTTAAATTGAGATTCAAGCAGCCAATCAGGGCTGGCTCTACATACACTCTCAGAAAATAAAGTACATAATTGTACCTTTAGGGGTACAATGGCTTGTCACTGGGGCTGTACCCTCAAGGGTACAATATTGTACCTTAACCTTTAAAAGAAACGGTACATGTATGTAACTTTTAATGCTTTTAATCCAGTGTTAATTGACCTCTCCTGGGAGTTTATATGACTCCAGACTCAAGAGTGTTAAAGTTAATGATATAATTAAGTGATTCATTGAGTGATGATTGAGCATTATTGAAGACACCTGATGTTAACAAGCAGAATCACTGAAGGAGAAAATATATTTTTTTAAGACACCGTTATAGTGATCAGTGTTTGCTTGAGTTGGGCTCTTGACCCTTAAATTATTCACTTTAGATTTTGTTTGGTTGTTGTATCTGAGTTATAACTGCCAGATGAACAAAGAGAAAAGTTGATCAGGTGGTGCTGGTTATGTTTTGACATAATCATAATTTGACCTGAATCACTGAACTCATTTAAAGTCTAATCTCGGACTTATGTTTATTGTTGATTACGGCATCACTGTGATTCTACAGCAAAAGATTTTCAGCATTTTCAATATAATCTAAATATTTGTAAAAGTTGTTTCGATCAAAAGAATTTGAAAATTCCTTTATGTAGACACACTGACATCAATAATCAGCCTGTGAATCTCAACAATGGTGATTTCTACGAAATTACTCCATATTTAATATACACAGATTTTGTGGCTACGATAAGGTCCAGTTCTGGTTTATTTCTTTGCTCTTGGCTGACATGTAGTCAGAGGTGTAAAGTCCAGGTTCAGAAAGTAAAAGTCCTCCTCAGTATTTTGTTCCAATCACCTGGATTTGCTAATTCAGACAGGAGAGAGAACTAATTAGTGAAATCAGCTGACTGAGTTTATGGGTGGAATAAACATATGGCAGGACTCCTACTCATTGGGCCCTGGATTTCCCACCTCTGATCTCATCTAAAGTAATCTGTGCCAATGAGACCACAACTTGTGTGATGTGTACAGAGTTGTATAGTCCAGGGGTCAGAAAGTAGAAGTCCTGCCATAGTTTATTCCACCCATAAACTCAGTCAGCTGATTTTACTAATTACTTCTCTCTCCTGTCTGAATTAGCATATCCAGGTGATTGGAACAAAATACTGAGGAGGACTTTTACTTTCTGAATCTGCACTTTACACCTCTGACTACATGTCAGCCAAGAGTAAAGAAATAAACCAGAACTGGACCTATTCTGAGCCACAAAATCTGTGTATATTAAATATGGAGTAATTTCAGCCTTAATAAGTCTGTTAACAAGCAGAATCACTGAAGGAAAGAAGAGAACAGAAAAAGAGATGAGCAGAAACACAAGAACTACAACTGACTTCAGCCACAGCCTTAGATGAAATCAACTGAAGAGAAAAGAAGACATTAAATCTGTGAAGATCTCAGCAGAGGAGGATTAAACAACTCCACAAACAGCATTACCAGCTTCACTTATTACTAACCAGACTGACTTTATTTCCGTCAGACGTCTACAGAAGTTTTATTGAGAATTAACAGAGGTTTAACTCTGTTTCATTTAAAGTCACCATAACAGTGATTAGTGTTTCCATTAGTTGGGCTCTTAACTCTTATCTTTTGTCTTTTCTGGCAGTTGTGACAGTGTGTTTGTCAAACACATTTGCAGCAGCAAAGAAAGCTAAAGTGAAATGATATCAGGTGATGATGGTTTCCTGTTGATGGTTTTATAATCATCATGAAGTATTCTGCTCCACTGACGCTTTTTAAATCTAACAATTGTGTTCCATTAATATTGTCACACCACAAACCCTGAGTTACTTCAGTAAGAGATACAGCAGTACTATAAGAATCAGTTAGAAGAATTTTATAAACTTAAGCACTAAATGATAATTTTCTATGACAAACATCAATAATCAGCGTATTAATCTCAACAATGGTGACAATCAAAAGTACCTTGCTGCAATGCATGCTGGGTACCAGCATAGTCCAAAACTCCCAGCATGCATTGCAACATGACTACATTATGCAGCTGAATTGTCCTATTATTTTGTTTAATGTTAAATATGTGCTTTTATTTTTTGCTGTTGTTTTTGTAGTGACATTTAGTAGCTTTTTTGTAATGTTCAGAGTTGATCAGTTTATCTGAATATTTTTGATTGTCACCATTGTTGAGACACATACGCTGATTGTTGATAAGTGTGTGTGTCACAATATAGATAAAAATTTTATTCTCAATGTTGTTTAAAATTCTTTGTTAAAATATTTTAACTGATAGGTATAATATTGCTAACACAGTGTTTCTGATGTTAATTGAACAAAACAATTTTATTATACAAATTACATCAGTGATTCAGGCAACAGCATTATGATAATAAAAGCCATCAACAGGTAACCAACATCACCTGCCCTGGCATGAGTAAATTTAGCTTTCTTTGCTGCTGCAAATGTGTTTGACAAACACACTGTCACAGCAGCCAAAAAAGACTAATTAACATATTAAGAGTCAAGAGTCCAACTAATGGAAACGCTAATCACTGTTATGGTAGCTTCAAATTAAACATCTCAATAAGGAGTTCTGACAGAAATAAAGTCAGTCTGGTTAGTAATAAGTGAAGCTGGTAATGCTGTTTGTGGAGTTGTTTAATCCTCCTCTGCTGAGATCTTCACAGATTTAATGTCTTCTTTTATCTTCAGTTGATTTCATCAGAGGCTGTGTCTGAAGTCAGTTGTAGTTCTTGTGTTTCTGCTCGGCTCTTTTTCTGTTCTCTTCAGAGGTGTAAAGTCCAGGTTCAGAAAGTAAAAGTCCTGCTCAGAATTTTGTTCCAATCACCTGGATTTGCTAATTAGCAGTTTTTCAGACAGGAGATAGAAATCAGCTGTCTGAGGTCATGGGTGGAATAAACATATGGCAGGACTTCTACTTCTACAGCTTTTGTACCCTTGTGACAAAACTTGTATTTCCTTTATTTCAAGGCTACTCAAATATAGTGATAAGTTAAAATCTACCTTAAATAATGAAGGTATCATTAAAACCTATAAACAACAACTTTTACAAAAAAATTGGGCCCCCATTTTGAGCCATGAATGAGTTTTGATTGGTGGCACCCATAATGCACTGCAACATGCTTTATTATTGTCACCATTGTTAAGATTCACAGGCTGATTATTGAGGTCAGTGTGTCAAAATAAAGTAATTTTTAAAGTCTTTTGATCAGAACAACTTTTAAGAAATATTTTGGACTATGTTGAAAATGCTGTCAATCATTTTCTGTAGAATCACTGGTCTGCTGTAATCAACAAGGTAGACACAACTCTCTAAATGAGATTTGTACTTCAGATCAAACTATGATTACGTCAAAACATAACCAACACCACCTGATCAGCTTTTCTCTTTGTTCATTTGAGAGTTATAACATAGATACAACAACCAAACAAAATCTAATGTTAATGATTTAAGGGTCAAGGGCCCAACTAAAGCAAACACTGATCACCATAACGGTGTCTTAAAAAAGATTTTCTCCTTCAGTGATTCTGCTTGTTAACTTCAGGTGTCTTCAATAATGGTCAACCATCACTCAATGAATCACTTAATTAGCTCATTAACTTTAACACTCTTGAGTCTGGAGCCATAAACTAGAGGGCTGCATTGGGATTGAGTCCCGCCGGGTCCCGCGGGACCCAACGCAAATCTCGCGGGAGCGGGCGGTTTGAACTTTGCTGCGGGCGGGAATGGGCGGCTAAAAAAAACACTGCGGGATCGGGAGGTAGCCTAGCGACATGATGGAGATGTCAATAATGGCACTTTTCCACTACACAGTACCAGCTCGCCTCGGCTCGGATCGACTCGACTCGCCTTTGTTTGGTTTTCCACTGTGTAAAAGTTGTACCTGTATCTGCTTCCAGGTACTTTTTTTTCGTACCACCTCCGGCGAGGTTCTGGGCGAGCTGAGGCGATACTAAAATGTGACGTGAAAACACGGCAGACTGCTGATCAGAGAGAATCATAACTATTCACTGCATCATCATTGCACGCGCCAGACGGAGTATCCTGAATAAAAACAGCAAAAACAAAACCATCCAAAAACAGCATACACTCGATTTCCTCCATTGTCCTGTGTGTATGTGTCCAGAATACATGCCGGCCAGGGAAACGAAACAAACAACCCCATGAATCTCTTCACTAATAGCAATACAAATACATGTTTTTTCCTGCGGGACGGGAGAAGACACAAAATCAATGCATCTCTATTATTGTGCGGGAATAAATTCTCAGAGTTTTGCGGGTGCGGGCGGGAGTGGACATACATATTGCGGGAGCGGGCGGGAGTGTAACACATACGTTGCGGGAGCGGGCGGTAATGGTCAGAAATTCGGCGGGCGCGGGCGGGAGCGGGATGAAGAAAACAGTCCCGCGCAGGGCTCTACCATAAACTCCCAGGAGAGTTCATTTAACACTTGAGTTTTTGCTTTGTACAAAAACAATCACCATAGCACTGTCTACACCAGTGGTTCCCAAACCTGTCCTGAAGGCACCCCAACACTGCACATTTTCTTTGTCTCCCTAATCAAACACACCTGATTCAACTCATCAGCTCATTAACCCATGTGATAATGAGCTGATGAGTTGAATCAGGTGTGTTTGATTAGGGAGACAAAGAAAACGTGCAGTGTTGGGGTGCCTTCAGGACAGGTTTGGGAACCACTGGTCTACACTGATGATTAACTGGCTGAGAAAACTAACCATTTCTTTGCTTTAGGTTAGGCAACCCACCACAACTTCAATGCCTCCACCAACCTCTAGCACCTGCCATCTCACCCTACAGGAATATGAGGTGAGATGAGTGTTTACAACTGTATATACAAGGACGCTGGTCCAAATGGAGTATCTGGTAAAGTACTCAAAAGCCTGTGCCAACCAGCTTGCTGGGGTCTTCACAAAGATCTATAACCTCTCACTGACATCAGCCATCATCCCACCCTGCTTAAAATCTGCTACCATCATCCCTGTTCCTAAGAAAGCAGCCATCAGTAACGCAACAAAATCCCCACTGTTAAATGAACTCCTCAGTGTACATATGTGTCCAACTACAGGGTGTTAAAATGAACACTGAAGCAGCGTTGAAGTTAATGAGATAATTAAGTGATTAATTAAGTGATAATTGATCATTATTGAAAACACATGATGTTAATAAGCAGAATCATTAAAGGAAAGAGAAACAACAAGAACAGAAAAAAGAGAAACACAAGAACTACAACTGACTGCAAAAAACCCGGCTCATGACACCTTGTTATCCTCCAATCAGAATTATTCTCAGCTGGTCATTTTTGGCGGCTTACATTTCCACCAATGTACTGACATTTTAGGGGGATAAAACATAGGCAGAATCCATATATAGATTTTTTACTTGATTTTGGTTCAAACTATAATTTTCTGTGGTTTTAGCCCAATGTTTAATATCATTCAAATGTCCTCCACTCTTTTGTTTTTTTACTTCTGTTTTGGAGATTACTTACATCACATTGATCTGGTGCCCCTTTTCTCCATTTGGCCAACTGTCCCTTCAAATATTTGAGAACAGTATTTGTTGGTCCTGCAAACATGTTTATTGAATATACAGTGGGTTCAGGGTGATGGATTACGAAATCTGTCCCGGAATGCATGTGGGCAACAGATGCTCGTGCTTATGAAATTAGGTAACACTTTACATTAAGGTTCCCTTTGTAAAGAGTTTTTAAAGGTGTTTGTTAATGACTAATAACTCATTTAAAGGTGCATTAAACTTAGTCAATGCAGTTAAAACTGCATAAAAAGGTTGACTTTAATGCAGTGGTTTTCAAACCCTGGGTCGCGACCCTCGGGTGGGTCGCGAGACTTAAAAAATGGGTCGCCAGGATGATTTAAGGAAAATATAATTAAATTAAAAAACAAAATTTGTTTTCATAAAACCATAGTCTATAGGCCTATATAAAAGAAACACACGCAATATGGCTATTTAAACAATTAATAGATTAATAAAACGAAAGAAAAAACTGACAGCATGCTGCTGAGTTTGGTTCGTTTGGCGCGGCGCCTCACAAACAAGTTGACGGAAAGGAAACCGAGACCGCAGTTTGTTTGTTTTCTTTATTTTACAAAAGCACAATGTTGTGTTTTATTGCGAGTGTACACAAATATAAATAAATACTTTGCAGTTTCGAATGATGTCCTGAACAAAATAACGGAGTATATTTAAATGATTCCATCGTGCCGGTGGCGCCTCACACGCATTCCAGCATTGCAATCTTGACATCGCAGCCGGTTCATTTATCAAAATAAAATAGTCAACCTCACATAAAAATTACACTGCTCTGTTTAAATAGTCAATAGCCTACAGTTCGTGCCATTCAGCGTAAGCACCGCTCCACTGTGATGTTTCCAAGCACATTTTTGCGCATGTGAAGAGGGTGATTTTCTGAAGAGGGATCGATATTGAAACGTGAGTGAAGTACAAAGAAGCCCACGAGCGTAATTTCCTATGGGGACAGGGGGGACATGTCCTCCCCACTTTTCAAAATCCCGTTTGCTATAATTTGTTTATATAGTGTGCACGCGATGTTCCCGGACGCGGACGCATCGACATAGGCTCGGTCCTGCTCCTCCGTGGTATCGCGTTTGCGGCACAGGCGATGAAACGCCAGAAACAACAACAGTAACTAAGCTATCGTTATATGATCCCGCTCTTATTCATGCAAATGCTTTTTCATGCGCGACAAGACAAAAGAGAACGCGCTGTCAGTGAATGTCCTCCTGACACACACACACACACACACACACGACCCACAGATAGACGCGCGCCAGTATCAAGTTCTCTTTCGCGCTAGAACGAACAACACACATGTATGCCATGTCCGTTTTGTCGAGTATCCTCACAATAACAGTCTTAAATGAGTTAAATAAAATCTTAAATTAAAGTAAAGAGTAGTGAGAGAATGGGATGCGTGAGATCGTCAGCTGTGGCTGGTCCTAAAGTGGCAGCAGCTAATTCTCGGAGAAAATTACTAACTGCTCTTGACTAAAGAATGCTTGTAGCTTTAATAAGGATTTATCTATATTTAGTTTATAATTTATGCAGTGCAGAATGTTTTGATAATCTTATTCAATTTTTTGTATATTTCATACCTGTTAGACAGGAAAGGCACAGGTAAATATGACATTTATAATGGGTTTATGTAAGGTTTGTTTTAAGTTCACTTAAATTAAAAGTTTTTATATTTTTTGAAACCTAATAAATATTTAAAATTTGGGGGGATAATCATTTTCATTTTTTCTTATAAGCCTATAATAAATAATAGTTTAGCATCCAAATAAATCGCGAATATGGAAAAAAATGTATTCGAATGAGAGAGTTACGTGAGCCCAACGCCGCTTACTTTCACTTTCGCTTTAAATTATTTCGCTTTGGCTTGTTTATAGATATTTTTTTTTTTTTCATTCTTGTTCTGTTCTGAATATCATTAAATTTAAAGGATTTGTTGTGGAATATTTTTAGTGAATTTTTTAAGCATACAGCAAACGATAGTAGGCTATTAATTGGTTAAAATTCTTACAATGGTTAATGGTTTACCGGTTCATTAGCATCCCTGTAGCTTTAGCTAGATCAAAAGAGTGCAGAATCAACTTTGCGTTACGATCGCGTCACGGATAAGCCACTGCACGTGCATCATCAAAAGCGGTTGTTAACAAAAAACTTAAGAATAGGCCTATATAGGCCTATGGGTCGCGTCAATTAAAAAAAAAAAAAAAAAGGGTCGCTCTTGAAAAAGTTTGAAAACCACTAATGCAATACCTGCCAAATAGTGAGCCATTTTTAACTTACATTTTGTAAATGCTTAATACATTTATTTATTCACCCTTATTTTACTCAGAGCCTATGGATGCCTTGAACCGCAAGGTAAAAAAAAACAAAAAAAACAAACATATTTTGTTATTTCGAGATATTAAGTCCTTCTTTCGAAATATGAAGTCCTTCTTTCGACATAATATCTCGTTATTTCGACATAATATCTCTATTGATGCAATATACGTCACATGACAAAACGTACGTCAAAGTTTTTAAATACCTCTGTTTTGACAGTCAACACTACACTGTTAGACCTTACCAGGCTTTTTTACAGTAAAATACTGGTAACACTGTAATCTACAGTATTACTATAAAAAATATCATGAAAAACAAAAACAAACTTGAGTTAACTAATTTCACTTGCAGTAACTGATTGTCTTAAATTCAACTGTCATTTAAATGTATTATCTAAAATTTATAATGCACAAATAATGTGAGCAAAGTATTACTGTGAACTTATTTCATTTGAGACCACTAAAAAACTATTGAACATAAAAAGATTTCCACTGGACCAGCAACGCAGACACCACCTGTTAAATAAAGCAATACACAACATATCATCAATGTTTCTAGATCTTCTCCTGGACTGAAACACAGACTCTACTCTTCAGCACAACGGTGCCCCAAAAAATGAAATCTTACAGTAAACTATAACTTACAGTTTATTACTGTTAAAATACTTTATGTGGGTGTGTCTTTTGTATCGTACACTGTTAACCCTTTAAACCCCACAGGAACGTCCACACTACAAAGAGTAACAAGTAACATTGACAGTGTTGCAGTGAGATAATTAAGTGAATATGTAAGTGATTGTTGAGCATTAGTGATGAACACCTGCTGTTAATAAGCAGAATCACTGAAGGAAAGAGAAACACAAGAACAGAAAATAGAGAAACACAATAACTATGACTGACTTCCAGCCATTACACATTATTACACTTACAGTATTATTAACCAGTATGACTTTATTTCTGTCATACATTTACACAAGTTGTTATTGAGATAAAACAAATGTTTGGTTTGAAGTTACCATTGTAGAGATCAGTGTTTGCTTTAGTTGGGTTCTGGACTCTTCACTTTTTAACATTAGTTTCTCTCTTGCTGCTTGAACTGTGTTATTGCAGAGCACACTTGTGTATACACATATGGTTAGTGAATGATTGCAGTTATATTGATTATGATGCAAAAGTCATTATATAACCTGTTCAATCACTAACCTCATTCAGAGTTTAATCCTGTATTAAAAGTGTTACATTCCCACCACTGTGAAACTACAACAATGAATTACAATGATGATTTTTTTTAACACATCATGCACAACCAAAGAAACAGAGCTACACTCTATTGTAGAAACACAGAGATATAAAAAATTAGAACGTGAATCTCAACAATGGTGGTATATATATATATATATATATATATATATATATATATATTTTTTTTTTTATTCATGCAGCAGTGCATGCTGGGAGTTTTATACTATCCTGAAACCCAGCATGCATTGCAGCAAGGTACGTTTGATTGTCACCATTGTTGAGATTCATGTGCTGATTGTTGATGTCTGAAGTCCAGCAAGAGTTCAAAATGTTTTAATGCGCTACATGATTTCAGTATCCTTCAGAATAATTGGTTACAGAAATATTGCTGTATTTCATGTAGTACTTTAACAGGTATATGATAAATATTAAATACCCATAAATTCAAAGCTTATATACAGGATGAGATCAGAGAATAAAACATTATTTATGGTTATGGCATCATCACAACAGCCAAAAACACCTAATCATCTTCCGCTTGGCATTTTTTTGCTATAACTAATGTGTTTTATAAACTCACAGTTACAGCAGCCAGAGAGAAACTAATACGGTGGCCCAGTAGTGCACAACACATCGAAATGTAAAAAGCATACATAAGTTCACAACACAACGAAATTAAGCCACAACACAACGGAAACAAGCCACAACACAACGAAATAAGTCACAACACAACGGAAAATCTACAACACAACGGAAATAAGCCACAACACAGCGGAAAATCTACAACACAACGAAATAAAGCCACAACACAACGGAAATGCTCCCGACCACTTGAGGGCTCTCGGAGTTAGTTTTCCTAGCCATTGTTCTATAGAGTCAGCAGTCTTAATATATCAATACCACGATTAGTTTTAACAGTGTATATCGACATAAAATATTACTTCAAAATAATCTACATGAATTATAGCTGTGTATTTGATTTATACTCGAGAATGCTTGGACGCGCTACCACAGCGCATGATCCATAAGGGAACGTCTGGCAATTCCACCAAGTGGTTAAAACGTATAATTTATTATAATATAATTTGATAAATAAAAATAAAAGCCATTTGGTGAAATAGGAAGGTATTGGCACAATTCCACCTGTAATAAGTCAGTCTGGTCACTAGGAACCACAAGCTTTGTGACATGAAAAAAAACAAAAACTTGATTTAGGCCTAATGTTTGCATAAAAAACAAATCTTGTACTGTGCATACAGGGAGCTATTGGCACAATTTCACCTGTTGTAAGTCAGTCTGGTTAATAGAAACTACAACCTTTGAAACATGATAAAAGAAAAAAAAAACACTTTTACAGAAATTTCCTAAAAAAAATTATTCTTTACTGTAAATACATGAAGGGTGTTGGAAAAAAGTCACCTGTATTAAGTCAGTTTACTATCAAATACAATAAAACTTTGGATTTTGAACATGTCTGTTTTTGAATGTTAAAAGTAATTTAATTAATACAAATTATACGTTTTAACAACTTGGAGGAATTGGCAGACGTTCCCTCAGGGATCAAGCGCTGTGGTAGCGCGTCAAACTAACTTTATCGCGCTCCGAGAGCCGTCTAGTGGTCGGGAGCATTTCCGTTGTGTTGTGGCTTTATTTCGTTGTGTTGTAGATTTTCCATTGTGTTGTGGCTTATTTCCGTTGTGTTGTGGCTTATTTCCGTTGTGTTGTGGCTTTATTTCGTTGTGTTGTGGCTTTATTTCGTTGTGTTGTGAACTTATGTTTGCTTTTTAAATGCCGTTGTGTTGTGCACTACTGGGCCACCGTAAACTAATGCTATAAAGTCAAGAGTCAAGAGACCAACTAAAGCAAATATTGATCTCCATCATGGTGACTACAAACTTTATTATTTTCAATAAAATATCAACAACTAAATATCTGTTAATTCTCATCAAGAACTTTTGCACATGTATGAAATAAATAATGTTAAACTGGTTTGTAAACTCTTTTCACACTCAGTGTGGCTGGAAGTCAGTTGTAGTTCTTGTGTTTCTCTTTTTTCTGTTCTTGTTTCTCTGTCCTTCAGTGATTCTGCTTATCAGGTGTTCATCAGTGTCTCAATTCACTCACTTCTTTTCATTCACTCTGTCAAGTGGACCATATTAGTGAACTAATGTAGGGAATAGTGAATGAGGGTATAGGGTGTGATTGGGAAAACAGTATCTGAGTGTTGAATTTGAGTGCTGTTAATTTACAGTGTATTCCTGTAGGCTATTTTTATTGTCTACGGTATATTACTGTTTTAATGGAAAATGGTATGATATTGTCAGAATTTGGCCTTTTTTTACAGCAAGGGTTAACAGTGTGGGTATATTCATATTAACTGTAAAAATAAAAAATGGTGCATATGTGTTGTGAGGATTATATGTTTGAGTTATAGTGCTATGGTTGATTACAAATCTGGTTGGTGGGTCCCTACTTCAAATTTAACATGTAGTCTGCCTTTTTTTTTTTTTTTTTTTTTTTTTACAATAAATCATAACCAGACATTAAAGACACTATCCCACAATGGTTTGCTGGTGGTGACGTCAATCTAAAATATCAACCAACCTGCCCTGGGTCCATGAGGGCAAAGAGACAGTTTTTTTTTTTTAAATATAAATATCACTGTCGAAATGAGCTATAGATTCAGTTGAAAATAATCAGAAGACTTAATCTATTAACATACCAGGGACACATAGAAATAAGGTAAAATGTGATTTTAAAACAATATTAATATTACTGTTAAGAGCTTAAGTACAAGTCACTGGTATAATTTCTAAACATTAAAATGCAGGAAAAAAATTCAGACTATTCAGAGACAACTGTCAGCTTAATTTGTTTAAATGCAACAACAGGTGATTTAAAGACATTTAACTAAACTTAATAATTATAACTGGACTGTGAAGGAACTGAAGGTAAGAATTATGTATTTAATTTTCTAAATATGGATAAAAAATAAATAAATAAAATAAATAGCCAGTCAACTAATGTAATAACTGAATGTAATTTTTTTTTTTTATTTAAGTTTTCACACCTGTAGTAGGGTTAATGAGGACCCAAAGGGGACATACTTTATTTTAAGGTTTCACGTTTAAGTATTAACTACAACGTTTACCTCAAGAAACTCCTAATTTCCTGCTTTTTAATAGTAGTAATCAAGTTGTTAAGTGTAGGTATGGGGTCGGAGTAAGGGATCTAAAATATGATCATTCAGAATAAGGCATTAGGCATTAAAAACCCTTATGGACTGTGCAATTTTTTTTATTCGAAACAAAAGTTAACTGTGTCCAGAATAGTTATAATAGTTTTAGTGACAATGACAAAACTTAAATTATAAACCAAATATGAAAATATCCAGAGTTCTCATATTACTAGATTTTTAACAAAAATATAATTTGTACCAAACAAATTTTTTTTTTTTTTTTTTTTTTTTGTGCAATTGGCCCGCAAAATGCCTTTTTACCCCAAGGGGGCATTTCCCCTCACTCTACCCTTATGCTTTAAAGGGGTCATGAATTGGATTATTTTATGATTTATAAAGTTTCCTGGGGTGCCCTTATATTGTTAGTATGATTTTAACAAGCAGAATCACTGAAGGAAAGAAGAGAACAGAAAAAGAGACAAGCAGAAACACAAGAACTACAACTGACTTCAGACACAGTCTCAGATGAAATCAACTGTCAAGTCAAGTCAAGTCAAGTATATTTGTATAGCGCTTTTCACAATACAGATTGTATCAAAGCAGCTTCACAGTATTAAATTAAAATAATACAACAAGGTTTGTTTCTAGTGGAATTTATTGATTGATAAAATCAGATTAAATATCCCCAGAATATCCCCAACTGAGCAAGCCAAAGGCAACAGTGGCAAGGAACCGAAAAACTCCATCAAATGACCTAACCCACTAAGCAAAATGATGTCCGAAAGACGTCTTTTCAACAAAAATCGGACGTTGAAATGACGTCCACTGAGGGTCTAGAATGAAAGTTGATATGACGTCTTTTTGCGACGTGTTCTGCACGTCCGATATAGACGTTCATCGAACCTTAGTACAAGTTTAAACACTAGTTCAGATGTGGCCATTGTGGACATATTTCAACATCATTTATGGTCTCATATAGACATAATTACTTTGACTATTTCTGTCAGATGATCTTAGTGAGAATTAACAGAGGTTTAGATGTTGATATTTGTTTAATTTGAAGTGTCACCATTGTGGTGATCAGTGATTGCTTTAGTTGGGCTCTTGGTCCCCTTTCTTTATACTTTAACTTTCCTTTGGCTACTGTAACAGTGTGTTTGTGTAACACAATTGTTGTGGCAGAGAAAGCCTAGAAAAAGTTTGAGTGTTATCAGCTCAATGTTGATGAAGACATAATCATCACAAAATGGGGATCTAATATTGTTTAAAGTTTTGTGTTTATATTTGGGATTAATAACCACCATCCTTGTGGAACTGCAATATTGGTGCCAAAAGTGCCAAAAGCATTAAAATTATAACTTATTTGAAGGTGGATTAAAATCATGTGCACATGTTTTGAGCAAGAGTATCATATAGTCACACACAGACATCAAGATTTTGGATATGAATCACAACAACGGTGACAAAAAAAAAAAGCTTCATCCTGCAATGCATGATGGGTAGCTTTCATAGTACAAAACTCATCCTTGATTCTCAAGCTTTTTTGTTTTGATTGTCACCGTTGTTGTGATTCATATCCAAAATCTTGATGTCTGTGTGTGACTATATGTTACTCTTGCTCAAAACATGTGCACATGATTTTTATCCACCTTCAAATAAGTTATAATTTTAATGCTTTTGGCACCAATATTGCAGTTCCACAAGGATGGTGGTTATTAATATAAATACACAACTTTAAACAATATTAGATGCCCATTTTGTGATGATTATGTCTTCATCAACATTGAGCTGATAACACTCAAACTTTTTCTAGGCTTTCTCTGCCACAACAATTGTGTTACACAAACACACTGTTACAGTAGCCAAAGGAAAGTTAAAGTATAAAGAAAGGGGACCAAGAGCCCAACTAAAGCAATCACTGATCACCACAATGGTGACACTTCAAATTAAACAAATATCAACATCTAAACCTCTGTTTATTCTCACTAAGATCATCTGACAGCAATAGTCAAAGTAATTATGTCTATATGAGTCCATAAATGATGTTGAAATATGTCCACAATGCCTACATTTGAACTAGTGTTTAATTATGTACGAAGGTTCGATGAACGTCTATATCGGACGTGCAGAACACGTCGCAAAAAGACGTCATATCAACTTTCATTCTAGACCCTCAGTGGACGTCATTTCAACGTCCGATTTTTGTTGAAAAGACGTCTTTCGGACATCATTTTGCTTAGTGGGAATGGTGTCCTAAAACTCCATCAGGTGACCCAATGGAGAAAAAAAAAACCTTGGGAGAACCCAGGCTCAGTCGGGGGCCAGTTCTCCTCTGGCGTTTATTAACTAGAGGCTGGATTGTAATTTGAACTGTAAGATTAAATATTATATGAATGCCTGGCTGAAGAGATGCGACTTTAATCTAGTTTTAAACTGGGAGAGCGAGTCTGAGCAACGAACACTATCAGGAAGGCTATTCCAGAGTTTTGGAGCTAAATGTGAAAATGCTCTCCCTCCTTTGGTGGATCTGGATATCCTAGGTATGACCAAAAGCCTCGAATTTAGTGATCTTAAAGAGCGCGATGGATTATAGGGCGATAGAAGATCCGTTAAAAAGACTGGAGCTAAGCCGTTTAGGGCTTTATAAGTCAGTAGCAGGCACGTGCACACATAGACATCAAAGGGGGCTTGAGCACCTGCCCTTTTTATTCCTGGAGAGAAAGTGCCCTTTTTTCTGGGGTGCTTTTTTTTGAAAAATAATATTTATTTCTGTTTGCGCACAGCTTCCCTGTCAAACAAATATATTTATTGAAGAATAGTATATCTAAATATCAGGTCAGGAGTTCTGAAGCGCTCCCTCTCTCTCTCTATCTCCCCGTATTGCTTCCGCTAAAGAAAATAGTACGCTCCATCTCTACGGTTAGAATCCTGTGAGTCCATAGCAACGCTCTGTTTTTCATGGCAACGGTCTGTTATACTCCGCACAGCGGCCTGTTATAATGACAGACTGCATTCTACATTGGAATTCAACCAAGCCATGTAATAAAATAAGTTAATAAAATAAGCATATCACCAGGTGATATGCTTTAGTTATTTTGTTTATCCTATTTACCTGCATTGCCCTGTCAATTAGATGCAAATGTGCGCATTTTAACTAGTTGACGCCTAATTTGCAAACAGAACGTCCCCAGTTAATGACTTACATCAAGAGTCTTTCCCCCTGAAATTTAGAAATCTAAATTGGTGAATTTAGAAAAAATCTACAGATGCAAACAGATGGAGGATACACTCTAAAAAATGTAGTAAATCTGAGTAACTGCATCTGGTACATTAATAAATAAAACTGAGTAGAAATAAGTTAACATTAAACTTTAAAAATAACAATATTTATAAATTAACTTTTTATTTATGAGTAATTTAACTTTTTTATTTCCTCTTTCCTTATTTCCTTTTTTATAACCTTTATAAAATAGTATTCCATACAACCACAAATACATACATGACATTGGCTTTTATTGAATTTTTACTCAATTATTTTGGTAAGTTTAATTTTAAAGTGTTATGTATTCTGATAACACCAAAATAATTAAAAGTGCCTTGTGCAAAAATAAACAAATTATTAGTAAAACACGCCCCCTCTGCTTGATGCAGTTGTTTAGGTTATTCTAAATATGAAGAGTTCAGATGAAAAAGCCTCTAAGTGCCATCTGAAATTTCCTTCAATAATGATCATTTTTATCAAGCTTGTATGTTTATGTTCACTTATTTCACATTACTGGCAATGAAAATTACCTATTAATTGTCATTTAAAGGGATAGTTCACTTTGAAATTAATTTTTGATATGTTTTAGCTTACCTCAAGGGCATCCAAGATGTAGGTGTCTTTGTTTCCGCAGTAGTTTCAATTTTGATATTTTTAGGTCAAACCGTTCTTGTCTGTCAGTATAATGCAGGTCTATGGTCACTGTCTCAAAACACAAGCACAGAGTCCAAATTAAAACAATTCCCCATCGTCCAAATGAAACAATTCCCCATCGTAAGTACACATTGATGGCCTAAGACACGAAACGAGCGGTTTGTGTGAGAAAACGAACAGTATTTATATCGTTTTTACCTCTTATACACAGCCACGTCCAAGTGATCTGATCTGACGTGTACGCAGAGTGGTGCATAGATATATACACTAGATGTCGCCTTGTCTACAGCAGTTCATTGGAACGAATGTCTTTAAGGCGACATCTAGTGTATATATCTATGCACCAGTCTGCGTACACGTCAGATCAGATCACTTGGACGTGGCTGTGTATAAGAGGTAAAAACGATATAAATACTGTTCGTTTTCTCACACAAACCACTCGTTTCGTGTCTTAGGCCATCAATGTGTACTTACGATGGGGAATTGTTTCATTTGGACGATGGGGAATTGTTTTAATTTGGACTCTGTGCTTGTGTTTTGAGACAGTGACCATAGACCTGCATTATA
This sequence comes from Squalius cephalus, assembly GCF_949319135.1. Taxonomy (NCBI): domain Eukaryota; kingdom Metazoa; phylum Chordata; class Actinopteri; order Cypriniformes; family Leuciscidae; genus Squalius; species Squalius cephalus. The sequence continues at coordinate 16,036,224 of NC_137122.1, forward strand.
TGACTGACAGACAAGAACGGTTTGACCTAAAAATATCAAAATTGAAACTACTGCGGAAACAAAGACACCTACATCTTGGATGCCCTTGAGGTAAGCTAAAACATTTCAAAAATTAATTTCAAAGTGAACTATCCCTTTAAGTTAAATTACTGAACTTAAATATACGAGCTTGAAAAAAAAAGAAGCTCATTTTAGAAGAAAATTTCAGATGGCACTAAAAGGCTTTTGCATCTGAACTCTTCATATATACTTGAAACTAGTAGCATAGAAAATGTTTTCAAAACATGTACATTGTGGAATGGTTTCCTTTGCTGCTCTATAAACCTAGTGAATACTAAGGAGACCATGGTTTCAGTGTGAACTGATTATTTTGTAGACATCTTTTGAAAATGAAACAATTGCGTAAGTTTGAGGAAGAAACAAATTAATTAATTTTTTTTTTTTTTTTTTTTTTTAAAAGGAAGTCAGAGTTGCGTTAATATATATACTTTTTTGTAAAAAAAAAAAAAAACTAATTATGAGAAGTGCCCTTTATTTCACTTGAGCCCCTGCCCCTCAAAATGTCTGTGCACGTCCCTGGTCAGTAGCAATACCTTGTAATTAATACGGAACTTTATAGGTAACCAATCTAGTGATGATAAAATCGGTGTTATATGATCATATTTTCAAGATCTAGTAACTCTAGCGGCGGCATTCTGGACTAACTGTAGCTTGTTTATTGAGGATGCAGGACAACCGGCTAATAAAGCATTACAGTAATCTAGTCTCGAGGTCATGAATGCATGAACTAACTTTTCTGCATCAGAAACTGATAGCATATTACGTAGCTTAGCAATGTTTCTAAGGTGGAAAAAGGCGTTTTTTGTAACATATGAAATATGATTTTCGAAAGACAGGTTGCAATCGAGTATAACACCCAGGTCTTTTACTGTAGAGGATAAAGTAACAGGACATCCTACTATATTAAAGTTGTATTGCGAGAGGTTTTGCGGGTGGTTTTTTGAACCGATAAGTAGTACCTCTGTTTTGTCTGGATTTAATAAAAGAAAATTACGCGTCATCCAATCTTTTATATCTTTAACACACTCTGTCAATTTGGATAATTTAGTGTTTTCATCTGGCCGTGACGAAATATATATTTGAGTGTCATCAGCATAACAATGGAAACTAATTCCGTGTTTCCTTATAATATTTCCAAGTGGCAGCATATATATTGAGAATAACAGAGGGCCTAACACAGATCCCCGCGGCACTCCATAGTTTACTGGAGTTATGATCGATTTTTCTCCATTTAAATAGACAAAATGGTAGCGGTCAGATTAGTATGATCTGAACCAGCTTAATGCTTGTCCTTAAACACCAGTATAATTTTGTAGTCGATCTAAGAGTATTGTGTGATCTATAGTATCGAACGCAGCACTAAGATCAAGTAAAACTAGTATTGAGATACAGCCTTGGTCAGAAGCTAAAAGTAAATCATTTGTGATTTTAACGAGCGCAGTTTCAGTGCTATGGTGCAGCCTGAATCCTGACTGAAACTTTTCATAGATATCATTTTCTTGCAAGAAAGAACACAATTGAGCAGACACCACTTTTTCTAATATTTTAGACATAAATGGAAGATTTGAAATGGGTCTATAATTTGCTAGGTTATTATGATCTAATTGTGGTTTCTTAATGAGAGGTTTTATAACTGCCAGTTTAAATGTTCTTGGAACATGACCTAAAGATAAAGACGAGTTAATAATATTGAGGAGAGGCTCTTCCACTACAGGTAACACTTCTTTCAGTAGCTTAGTTGGTATAGGATCTAATAAACATGTTGTAGTTTTAGATGAAGTGATAAGTTTATTTAACTCTCTTTGTTCTATAGTTGTAAAGCACTGTAATTGATCTTTCGGGGTGATAATTGAGGCTGAATTATAAGGTGCAATTGAAGATTGAACGTTTACAATTGTGGTTCTGATGCTTTCTATTTTCTCAGTGAAGAACTTCATGAAATCATTACTACTAAACTGTAACGGGATATTTTGTTCGGGTGACGTCTGTTTATTTGTTAGTCTAGCTACGGTGTTAAATAAAAACCTTGGATTATTTTGGTTATTTTCTATTAGTTTGCGGAGATGCTCAGCCCTGGCTGCTTTTAGGGCCTTTTTATAACGTGACATACTGTCTTTCCACGCGATTCTAAAGACCTCTAAATTAGTTTGTTTCCATTTACGCTCTAAATTACGGGTTTCTCTCTTTAGAACATGCGTAGTATTGTTGTACCACGGTGCTTTAATTTTCTCTCTGACCTTTTTTAATCTAACGGGTGCAACAACATCCAATGTTCTAGAGAGAATAGTGCTCATAGTGCTAGTTAGTTCTTCTAGTTCATCTGTTTGTTTGGGTTCAGGGAGCAGCTGAGACAGATCAGATAAGCAATTTGAGAAATTATCTATGGTGGATGGAAGGATTGTTCTGCCTGGTTGATAACGCGGCGCCGCATGACATATTACAGCAGTACGTAATATGCAAGTTACCATGTAATGGTCAGTGACTTCATCACTTTGCGGTATAATATCTATATCGGTTGGATCGGTTCCATGTGATATAATTAAATCGAGTGTATGATTAAGACGATGAGTTGGTCCGGTGACGTTTTGCTTGACCCCAAATGAATTTAATAAATCTGTAAACGCAGCCCCTAACGCATCATTTGGATAATCTACGTGTATGTTAAAATCTCCAACAATTAATGCTTTATCGACATTGACTAATAGGTCTGAGAGAAAATCTGCAAACTCTTTTAGGAAATCAGCGTAAGGCCCAGGCGGTCTATATACGGTAGCCAAGGCTAGAGATAATAGGGATGTTTTTCTAACATCTAAGAGCGTAACATTTAGTACAAGTACTTCAAACGAAATAAACTTATAACCCGCTTTCTGAGTAACATTGAGAATATCTCTATAGATTGTTGCAACACCGCCGCCACGACCAATCAGACGGGGCTCATGCTTATAGGAGTATCCAGGAGGAGCAGACTCATTTAGACCGAAATAATCATTTGGTTTAAGCCAGGTTTCAGTAAGGCAAAGTACATCGAAGCTATTATCTGTGACTATTTCATTTACAATAACTGCCTTAGGTGTGAGTGATCTAATGTTAAGAAGACCTAGCTTTAGAGATTGTTTTTGTTTACTAATAGCAACATTTTCTGTTTTAATAACAATTAGATTTTTCCTAGATCCTGCAGTGGATTTATTATTTGATCTCACTAAACGAGGAATAGACACGGTTTCTATGCAATATTCTACACTAGTATTTATATCAGTTAAATTGGTGCAGCAGAGACTATGATTTGGACTTTTGGTTACTAGTCAAAAGGTATTTAACATTTTGGAGATGTTATCCGACAGAAGATCTGCTCCGAATCTGCTTGGGTGTAAGCCATCAGCACGGAAAAGCCTAGGACGCTCCCAAAACAGATTCCAATTATTTACAAAGAGCAGTTTCTGCTCATTGCACCATGACATTACCCACATAGCAACATTGTGACGGCCCAGATCCGGCCCACATCTGGCACACATGGAAAGATGATCTGGCCCACATGCAGCGTGGACTTACGGCACTTGGGTGGGCCACTCCTGTTTGCCAGATCTGGGCCACAAGCAGGCCATAGCAATGCCACATCTCAGCCAAGAGCAAAGAAATAAACCAGAACTGGAGGATTAAACAACTCCACAAACAGCATTACCAGCTTCACTTATTACCAATCAGACTGACTTTATTTCTGTCAGACATCTACAAAAGTTTTTATTAATATCCAGGCTTCGTGGTGGCGTGTTGGAGCCGGAGTGAACGAGACCATGGCTGATCGCGACCTCGGCACTCGGGACTGATGTTGAGAAACGCACGGAGTAGACGAAGTCGGAGTCAGCGGGTTAGTAACGTTAATCACTGATTTGTGTGCATCGGCGCGTGATGTTTCAAGAGCTAACCGCCGGTCTATCAGCTCGGCTTGTCTCAATAAAAGGTCGTGGATCTGTTTCTCAACAGCTTCCAGCTCAGACTGCAGTGCATGCAGCTCAAATGTGTCCTCACCTGCACCAAAAGGTAGACTACTTACATCTGATATATTCGCCATTTTAACAGATGGACAGTAAGTTAGCAACAAAGCTACCAGTGATACTATCAATATTAATACTAATTTATGACTTAAGTCTTAGATATAATCCGTCTTTTTAGTGGTACGGGTGTAGAGTAGACGCACGATAGGCGAAAAATGTTTGTAAGTGAGTGTTGAGAAGAAGCGTTCAGCCGTGATCCACGGACGTAACCTATAGGAGTATCCAGCGTTGGATCACTAATAGGCTTGAGATGCGCCTGCTCAACAGTCCGCGTTGTAATTTATGATTGAAGTCTTAGATATAATCCGTCTTTTTAGTGGTACGGGTGTAGAGTAGACGCACGATAGGCAAAAAAATGTTTGTAAGTGAGTGTTGAGAAGACGCGTTCAGCCGTGATCCACGGACGTAACCTATAGGAGTATCCAGCGTTGGATCACTAATAGGCTTGAGACGCGCCTGCTCAACAGTCCGCGTTGTAACTATGAGGGTTGAGCAGTAGTGCTTCTCAGTGAGGTAAAGTAGAAAATGTTTGTGAACTGTAGATAAAACAAGACATTACATCTGTGAAGATCTCAGCAGAGGAGGATTAAACAACTCCACAAACAGCGTTACCAGCTTCACTTATTACTAACCAGACTGACTTTATTTTTTTTTAAGTTTTTAAGTTTTTATTAAAGTCATCATAACAGTGATTAGTGTTTCAATTAGTTGGGCTCTTAACTTTTATTATATATTTTATCATTTTTGGCCGTTGTGACAGTGTGTTTGTCAAACACATTTGCAGCAGCAAAAAAAACTAAAGTGAAATGAGATCAGTTGATGATGGTTACCTGTTGATGGGTTTATAATCATCATGAAACAGTCTAATTCACTGATGTCTGTTGAATCTAACAGTTGTGTTGTTCCACTAATATTTTCACATCACAAACCCTGTGTTACTGCAGCATGAGATCAAATTGTGATTATGTCAAAACATAACCAACACTGCCTGATCCATCAATATTATAACAATCAGATTAAGTCTTTTAACAAACATGAGATAAAAAAAAATAAACTTATGCTGACACACACAGATATCAACAATCAGCGTATGAATCTCAACAATGGTGACAATCACACATATTTAGATAAACAGATTAATTCAGAACATCACTGAAAAGCTACCAATTCACATAAAAAACAACAGCAAAAAATAAAAGCAAATATAATTTATTCATGTTGCAATGCATGCTGGGAGTTTTATACTATGCTGGTACCCAGCATGCATTGCAGCAAGGTACTTTTGATTGTCACCATTGTTGAGATTCATACGCTAATTGTTGATGTCTGTGTGTGTCATATTAAACTGACTTTTTGTGCTCATTTTTTTTTTAAAGTCTTCTAACTGATTGTTATAATATCGTTGGATCTCATGCTGCAGTAACACAGGGTTTGTGTTGTGAAAATATTAATGGAAGAACACAATTGTTAGATTCCAAAGACTTTAGGTTTCACTTTAGGTTTCTTTGACGCTGCAAATGTGTTTGACAAACACACTGTCACAGCGGCCAAAAAACACAAAAGATATAATAAGAGTTAAGAGCACAACTAATGGAAACACTAATCACTGTTATGGTGACTTCAAATGAAACACATTAGAGTTAAACCTCTGTTAATTCTCAATAAAACTTCTGTGGACGTCTGACAGAAATAAAGTCAGTCTGGTTAGTAATAAGTGAAGCTGGTAATGCTGTTTGTGGAGTTGTTTAATCCTCACAGATCTTCACAGATTTAAAGGGATAGTTTGGCCAAAAATTATATTAAACCCATGATTTACTCACCCTCAAGCCGTTCGAGATGCATATGTCAATCTTTTGTTGTCAAATTTTTCAGACGAACACATGTTCAGTTATTTTAGAAAATGTCTTGGATCTTTCAGTGGTTAAAATGTCAAGTTATGGGGTCCACCTCCTTCAAGTCCCAAAAATGTGCATGCATCCTTCACAAAAGTAATCCATCCGGCTCCAGAGGGATAAACGAAGGCCTTCTGAAGGTAATCCGTGCAGTTTTGTCATAAAAATATACATATTTAAAACTTTATAGTTGAAAATAACTGGCTTCCGGCAACGGTCGACGCGCGTTCACGGGAGATGGATGCCGGCGTATGACGTAGGACGTAGCATTTGATTTAGCTATACTTCGTTCTACGTCACGACGCTTCCTACGCTACGTCCTACATCATACGCCGGCATCCATCTCCCGTGAACGCGCGTCGACCGTTGCCGGAAGCCAGTTATTTTCAACTATAAAGTTTTAAATATGTATATTTTTATGACAAAACTGCACGGATTACCCTCAGAAGGCCTTCGTTTATCCCCCTGGAGCCGGATGGATTACTCTTGTGAAGGATGCATGCACATTTTTGGGACCCCATAACTTGACATTATAACCACTGAAAGATCCAAGACATTTTCTAAAATAACTGAAAATGTGTTCGTCTGAAAAATTATTGACATATGCATCTCGAACGGCTTGAGGGTGAGTAAATCATGGGTTTAATATCATTTTTGGCCGAACTATCCCTTTAATGTCTTCTTTTCTCTTCAGTGGATTTCATCTAAGACTGTGTCTGACGTCAGTTGTAGTTCTTGTGTTTCTACTCGTCTCTTTTTCTGTTCTCTTCTTTCCTTCAGTGATTCTGCTTGTTAACTGGCTTATTAAGGCTGAAATGACTCTATATTTAATATACACAGACTTTGTGGCTCAGATAAGGTCCAGTTCTGGTTTATTTCTTTGGTCTTGGCTGACATGTGGCATTGCTATGGCCTGCTTGTGGCCCAGATCTGGCAAACAGGAGTGGTCCGCCCAAGTGCCATCATTCCACGCTGCATATGGGCCAGATCATGATTTCACAAGTGCCAGATGTGGGCCGGCTCTGGGCCGAAACAATGTTGCTGTCTGGGTAGAGATCTTATCGCATGCACAACGTTTCACTTGCTGATACCCACTGATACCCTGTCCTCACATGGTTCTGACTGGCTGTGGATTTTGAAATGATTTTGTCATATCTTGTAGTCGTGTCGTGTCTGTGGACAGGCAAACTGTTTGTCGCTGAAATCGTATCGCATCGCGTCTGGTTAGGACACAGTAGTCCTAAATTGCCATACAAATGCTTAACAACACATGAGCGACATGCTTGCTGTAAAGAGAGAGGAGTCCTCCTGACAAATGTGTTATTAGCAGCTTAATTGTTTAAGAGGGAGAAAAAGATGGTATTGGATAGGGCTGTAGTACTCGAGTCCGGTCTTGGACTCGAGTCCGGACTCGAGACCGGTTTTCTATGGTCTCGGACTTGTCTCAGACTCACTGGTATTCGGACTCGGACTTGTCTCGGTCTCGGCCACTGGTCTTGCCAAATATGGCTTTTGGTCTTGACCGAGTCCAGGTGTCTTTATTACGTTCCCAGTAAGCACACATACGTCGCCACAACGTATGTGTGCTTCCTGGGAACATAATAATATAGGAGGGAAAACACTGAAACACTGGTCACCTAATAACTAGTGATGGGCATTTCGGCTCTTTTTCGTGAGCCGGCTCGTTTGACTCACAAACGTCTCTTTAAAAAAAAAAATGTTTAAATAAACTTGTTGAAAGTCCACTGCTAGTGCAACGTGAATATTCACATTTTTAATTGTCCAAAACAACCCGAAACAACTTTTTTTCTTACCTTCTTTTTTGTTTGTTTGATGTGGATGTTATTAGGCGGTGGGCCAAGTCCGTCTATCTCGTTTAGTTTTTGATTTGACAGTTACCCAGCAGCTGTCTGGCTCATTTTTTTTATTTGTCTGTATGAATAATTCACAAAAAGATTACCGATTGTTTCCAACGCCAATTGTTGCACATTAAAGTATAAAAATAGATTTAATTTCGCTAGCTGATCACAAACGTTGGCCGGAGTGAGATCCAATCAACGCTCGTGTTGTTACCTTGTTGAATTGATTTGGCCAATCACGTTATTCGTTGAACCGGCGTCGCGTCAGTCTGAAGCCAAATCAACCAACCCACCCTGGAGAGACCGTTGTGTCTCGGCAAGACAACGTCAAGGTAAGATTTGTTTTGCAATGATTATACACCCTTATATCTTAATGCTTTTCATATAAGTTGTATTTAAGACTGCAAGCTATAAAATGTTTTTTTTGATGAAAACAGTAACGTTAGCCACGAAAGAATGTTGGTAGTGGAGCAGTAAAGCTAGGTCTAACGGTATGTTGCTTAGGCTAATCCAAAATAATCATTCGGTACATACACAATGAACTAAGCAAAGAGTATTCAAATACGGGATAATTACGGGAAAAATATTTAAACGGGAAGACAGCAGGAAATAAGTCTGACTAAGGGAGAATCACGGGGTAAACGGGAGGGTGTGTCCAGGTTGGTTACAGCAAGCTACCTAGGCTACAAGTAAGCTAGACTAATTATCAGCTAAAAAGAGTGCAAACCAAAACAAAGAAATGATTTCAAATCAACTTTATAGTGGTAGTCATGGAGTTATTTAAGACAATTATGGTTGATTGTCACGATTGATAGTGGTTGGGCTTCACCTACATAACAGAACAGGTATACTGTATGGTGGAAAAATATTTTAGTTAAAGATGGCTGTTTTTGAGTTATTTAACAAAATTATTTGTGGTCAGAACTGCAGTAGTCTTGGCAAGCTCGTTTAAGATGGTTAGCATCTTAATACAAATGTCAAGATGAAAAGTGTGATTTAAAATGAGTAATGTGCGCTTTCTGTGTTTATTTATCTGAATATAATTCAGTTGTTTATCTAACTCACAGACACGGACAGGACAACATCATACATATCTCTCCACACCCAAATGACAACAGAGGTGATCGTTGACAATCATCACATCAACAGCACCATGATGGAGCAGGTCAAGATCACAGAGTTGCTTAGTATCCACATCACAGATGACCCATCTTGATCTATCGACACCACCAACAGAACCTGGCACCAACAGTTGAGGAAGGCTCATCTCCCAAAAATCCATCCTCTTAACTTTCTATAGGGGAATCATAGAGAGCCTCTTCCTTCCACCCCCACCCTCCAATAACCTAAGGGCAGCTGATTGACTCTTGCACAAATACACTGGTAGTTTACACTATGATGCCGCTACATTGGTTTATTTTGAAATTTGCTATGAACATTTGACCCCACTTACACACAAATTGCACTGCCTTTTGCTGCTTGTCATGTCATCCACTTACACAATAACACTATATTAATTAGGGATGAGTCACGATTTTCGAATATTCAATTAGCTGATTTTATTATAGAATAGGATGTGCGGGATGATTGTCTTTAAAAAATCCCCATGTTTTAGTTGTGGTTATAAGTTTCAATCCTAAATTCACATAAAATTTTTATACATTTAATAAATATATTCTTAATATTTGTTGTTTTCGTTTCTATGTTTGAGCTTATTTATCTCAATATTAATAACAGTCTGGTTAATTTTGAGTCTTGAATTGTAAACTCTCAAGGGTTGGATTTTTAAATATATATTGGTTGTGTCTATTCAGAATGACTTCTGAGCAGCTACCTTTTTATTTGGGGTATGTCATGTATGCATCACTTGCCAAAATTGGGGCTGACTAGTAAGGGGTTAAACTTATATAAATTAAACGTATGTTTAAGTTTTTTAACTTATATTTAAGCGTCACACCGCTCCGCTTTATTCATATGCTCTCATTTTATTAATACAAATAATTTAGTAGCCTATCCTTGCCTTGTTTTTGAATGAATAAATCAAATTTTTTTCTCAATCTTTTCCACTGGCCAAATAGTATTTTTAATTGATTTCTATTTTTAATGGAAACAGATAGACCTTGTTGTGCATTATTTGCACGAAACCATTTTCTCAGACAATCTGCTATTATCATAAGCAATTAGTTAAAACATTAAAACACAGCATGCCAGAGGAGAAGTGTTCAAAAGCATTGCATCTACAACAAATATTTATATTTATTGAATATAAAAATGTTGTAACTTCTCAGTAATTATTTCATGTAGTTAAAGTGTTTAACACCATTAATGAGAATGGCATATTTAATCTAAATGTTTATATCAGAGGTAAAACATGTATTATTTTATTTATTTAAACCGTTATTGTGAACATGCACTGTATTTATGATTAGGACTTTACAGAGATTTACGGTTTTACTTCATCTGCCGTTAGACAAGCTATGCGTCAGTTTCACTATATGGCCCAGCTTTCTGGCCACTGACAAAGATGCCTCCGCCGTAGAATCTGTGTTCATTATTTACATTGGTTGTCAAGGAAACGGGAGGTTTTCTAACGTTATGATTAGTACTCCTGCTTCTTTGCCGGTTTAAAAAAGTAAGAGTTTGTAAGGACATTTTGCGTCAAATGTGCATACAACAAAGTTGGAAACAATGTCTATAGTACTTGTACGATTTTATTACATGACCTCAGCAAAAAAAAACGTAGACAGCTGTGAGGTAAGTATTAAATTCGTAATTTCGAGGTCCGGTGTGGTGAATAATATGGTCACTCGGTGTATTGGGTCCGGGCGTAGGACCCTAGCAATCCGATTGGCTCAAAGCCCGTTTTATGGGTAATCGCTTTAGTGCCTGGTTATAAATCATACAAAATAATTTTATTATAGAAGACGTTTGTACTACGTTTTAACGAGTCATTAATGTATTTAATGTATTTTAAATGATACGTTTCATATACTAGTATTTAACCGAAGCTATAGATTGTGAAATTAAACATTTCTCGTTGTTCGTGTGTTTTTTAGTTAGCTTAGATAATAGCATAGCATACAGCTAACGTTATCCGATGATCGTGCTATGAGCTTAAACTGCACTGATACTGCCTTACCGTATTCACAGCCATTCGTAATGCAATTATAATTATGTGAGTATTTTTTATCCTCAATAATCAGCGCAATATGTTACAAGTACACTTTTATTTATTAAAAGAGCCTTAAAATAATATTTATTTGTGTATATTACTATTTTTACTATTACATTTAAATAAATTACAGAATGCTAGCTATGTTTTGTGGGCATAAATATTAATTGGTTGTCTAGCCTTGACTAAAGAACACTATAATATAATTATGGAATCACAATCTTAATGTAATTAATCAAACCCCTTAATTCATATAATAATCTTTATTTTAAAGAAATAACATGTTAAAGTATGTTTTGTGACGAAGTTATTTGTTTTAATGAAATAGGGCATAATATGCTTTTTTTATTACAAGCATGTCATTTGTGTACTAATGCATATGATTTATGTCATAATAATTCTTAATACAGAGCATCATACAACACAATAACATTTAATGTAATAAAATTAGAGAATCAAAACTTATATAAAATTTTTATTAAATTACACAATACAATACATAATGAATTCCGAAACTGAATTATGAGATGTAATATATTACATTTTTATTAACACAAAACTACAAGCAAAATGCACATCGTTTTAGGACATTTATAGAGCTTTTTAAAATACACAACAATACAAAGCAGCTTTAAACAAACATACTCTAGTATGTCTTTACTTTCCTAAACACTTTTGTGATAGTCCTCTGGCTATACATTGTGAAGATTTAAAAACAATTAATGTTGAGATAGCTGTGTTAAAATATTTAATGAACTGTAAGGTTAAAGTTTTTTGAGAGCTAATGAGACAAATAGATGCAGTGTATTTTGCTGTATGAAAGTCAAATCTTTAGTTTGAAGTAAATTCATGTTGTCAAGGCAAGTCACCTTTACTTATATAGCGCTTTTTACAATACAGATTGTATCAAAGCAGCTTCACATTGATAAAATGAAAATAATACAACAAAGTTTGTTTCTAGAAGAAAATTGCATCATTGTCCACCCTAATTAGGCAGATCAATAATATTGTTGAATATTAAATGTCCCCAACTAAGCAAGCCAAAGCCAAGGCAACAGTGGCAAGGAACCAAAACTCCATCAGATGACAGAATGGAGAAAAAAACCCTTGGGAGAACCCAGGCTCAGTCGGGGGCCAGTTCTCCTCTGGCCAACGAGCGAACAGTGTATGATTATGATCCAGGCAGCATTACAGGTCAGAGCCCTGTAACAAGCCCTCAAAATCACACACACTACAACATAGTCTAAGACACTGGTGCAATAAATTTCCAAAACTGGTAAGTTACACTCAAAAAAAAAATTGTGTCTAAAAATAAGATTTATGTATTTGAATTGCATAACAAATTTCCATGCATTTGGATTACATAGTTGTAACATAAACCAATCAATAATCTGAATGTGATTCATATTTTTAAGTCATATATAAATGAAACAGATAACATAAATCTTACCTTTTTCATTTACATACGACTGACAAATATAAATCACATTCAGTTTATTAATACAATTACATAAATCTTATCTGTTTCATTTATGTATGATTTAAACATGTGAATCACATTCAGGAGTATTGATTGGTTCATGTTAAAACTATGTAATCCAAATGCATGGGAATTTGTTATGCAATTCAAATACATAAATCTTATGTTTAGACACAAATTTTTTTTTGAGTGTATGTTGCTTGTGGTTCCCCCCCTCACAAACCTTTTCACATGATGAACACAAAAGACAAACAGTGAATACATTGGCACATTTTTATTTATACACAGAAAACACACACACACAAAAATATTTTTTTTCCTGTTTTACTCTTTTTTTTACTTTCTCCTCTATTTATTTTTTTTACAGTTTTTCTCGATTCATCCCAAAATTCCACTGTCCGCGAAACCACTAGTCTGCACAGTGTAACAAATGCTTCGTGGGATCACCATATCTCAGCTCAGGAGAGGTGTAGAGAACAAGGAGTTGAACTCTATGCCTCATCACCCTCAATCCGAATCCAGAGTTTCAAGAAGATCCGAGAAACTTTATTTTTCGACCCAAAAAAAAACGACAGGGGTAGTCCTTATAGTATTTTTGGGTCGAAAAATAAAGTTTCTCGGATCTTCTTGAAACCTTGGATTCTGATAGAGGGCGATGAGGCGTAGAGAGGAGTGCAAGTCCTGCCTCTCTACACCTCTCCTGAGTTGAGATATGGAGATCCCTTTTTAAAAAAAACTTTTTAACGTATGCTTTTCTGGTAACAGGGCTGACACAATGAGCATGTCTCTGTCTTTCAGATATTACATAAACTCAAAGAAAAGAAGAGAACACTTGTCTTCTACCATCAAAGGCAGATGATGCAAGCAGAAGTAGAAAAATCATTCTGAGGGACATGCCAGTTTCAACATTTCTGCAAGATGCTTTACACAAAAATGTGATTAAAATCCTTTAAAAACAAAAGAAACAGAAATTAATTTATTATTATATTATGGAAATTAAATTATAAAATATTTTATTTGATTTATGGTTTATTAAGATTTACAGAGCTTTTTTCCCCCTAAGAGACACAAAATGGCACGTTTACATATAATGGCCCAACTGTGATAGGACTCATTAGATATTGCTTGATGCTGCAATATTTGTTTTACCTACAAGAGTCTCCTAGGACAGAAGGAATGGGTGGATATTCTGGAGCAATTTGGCATTTCTGACTGACCATTTGCCATCTTGGTTTGGGGGGAAAAAAAAAATTGAAACACAACGGCTTGCCACTTGGTTTAAATTTATATAGGATGATGCACCAGGGTGGGTCCACTGAAGAGGATGATGTGCAACTATGCCATCAAAACCCGTGCAAATTTAAGATTTTTTTTATAGCTGTCCACTGTAGTGACCACTATGCATGAAAGGGTTAATTGTTATAGAAAAAAATATGTATCTTTTCTCTATATTTTATTTTCAATGATTTAACAAATGAATGCTATACATTCATTTGTCTGTATTTTAAGTTTCTTTTATGATGTTAGTACAGCTGCAGGGTGTGTGTGACTTCAGAGGTGAGAGAATTCCTGTTCTGGGGTCAAGGGGGGGGGGGGGTCCCTTCTGTTCCTTGTGCTGTGGTGGGTGACAAGAGATAACACTGTAAAAATGCTGGTCTGCTCTGAGGCTCACTCTGCCTGCAGCTGAACTGTGGGTAGACTGGGAACATTTTTTGCAAGAAATCAATATCTTTTAAGGACAATTTGAATCCTGATGTCTCTTATGCCTGATGCTGTTTTGTTAGTTATTGTTTTACCTTAACATTAATCCATATAAAACAGCACTTAATCTTGCAAAGTACGTTTTGGTGTTCCTGCTATCATTACGTTAGTAATTCATTAAGTTAACTATAAAGTGTCGCTATGTTGTGAGAAGGTATTCCTTTGCAGAGATCCCAACCCTAACTAAGCATTTAACAAACAGAAAAAGTCGTGACATCTCATTGCTAGATGTTCTCCAGTCCTAAAAGTAAAACAAAAACACAAACAATCTGCATTTAAAAGATCTTTTAGAAAGTCATGGTCTCTTTTGGGCCTTTGTCAGTGATGCTTGAATTCTTTCAAGACAACATAGGCTACTCTGAATTACTTCCCATCCCAAACATGAAAAAAAAAAAAAATACATGCTGTGTTGGTGATATCATAATTATATATATATATATATAAATATTCTTACATAGGCTATATGAAATAAAATGACACAACCCTGTCTCTTTTTGTTAAATTTTAGTTTTATTGATCAATAATAGCAACTATGAAAGAATAAGTAGCCATAGTTGTAAAACTAAACTTTGCCCTCGGCCAAAACGATTTGCAAGGGAACAAATTAATGATATCAAAGATCGTCCGTTAGACATAGCCTACACAAGACGAATTATACCACTCCACTAGACTAGAGAGCAGCAGCAGCTCTAGCCGAGATAAGGCTTTTTCAGGCGGGATACGTGAGCGCTGAGCGCCCGGTGATCCCTTGGATCTCCCGTCTCCGAAAACGTCAGATCAAATTTTTAAATAGGCGCTATCTGTATAAACAAACAACATATTTGAGATTAAAACAACTACATTATCGACTGAAAAACTCTTAAAACTACATTTCGTGACACATTAACAGTAGTATTTTTAAATTTCGCGGTCTTTCTCCTGCTATTGACGCAACTTGAGATTTTAAATATTAGCTATAGAATATACACAATTTACATGTACAATATAAAATTTAATTTAATCTACATTGCATATAGCGTCTCTCTGAAGACCAGCGGGATTTAGCATTCATAAAGCAACCACATAATAACACTAAAACAGCTCACGTTAGCTTCAAGTTATCGCGAGAACATATTTAGATCAGGCATACTACTGGCATACTAATGGGGTCCTTCGCCCGGACCCAATACACCGAGTAACCATATTATCCGTCACACCGGCCCACCGCCTATATTGAGCTTGTAGAAGTTTAGCTCTTGCGTTCTTCTGAACATCGCGCTGAATGACATCTGAACATTGCCCGATGTAATTTCTGAGTCATATCACTCCATAATCTGCCTCTCTTTTAAATGCCTATTCCACGAGTGGTAGGCTCCAATGACTGGCTGTTTTAAAATATAGCTAATATCGAAACAAAATAACCCAGCAGTCTCATCTACGAGATGTTTAGGCCTCCTCCAATAGCACTGACAGCTGGGCTCCTAGCTTGCAGGTTTGCTTAGTGGCAAACTTTTTTTCATTTGGTTCTACCGCCACCCGCCCGAATTTAATTAAAATATAATTTGTCGTCACGTCATCCGCTCGATCTGTGGTTTAACCGCATCTCTAGTGCGTGTGTGTGTGTGTGTGTGTGTGAGAGTTGGCTCGGCCCTCCCTCATGCCGTTTAATTGGTCGACATTGAGTGTATGATTGACAGGAACAGAATGTGAGGCTGATCAGACAGTTGAAACGAATTTGTGTGCTCCTTAAGGCCTATATAATTATTTTTTTGTTGTTCTTAGAATTAGTCAATTATTTTAAATAAAATTAAAATAATTTATTATTTCATTATTACATAATGATTTAATTTCTATAGGCTATATTTTTTAGCAGACTTTTTTTTTCCTGTTCTGGACTCGGTCTTGATCGGACTCAAACCTTTTTGGACTCGGTCTTGTCTTGGACTCGAATCTCTTTGGACTCAGTCTTGACTTGGACTCGACTAGTCCTGGTCTTGGACTTGTCTTGGACTCGACAAAGGTGGTCTTGACCACAGCCCTAGTATTGGATCTGTATCGGTATGTCAGCAGATGGTCTGGATCATCTAATTGGTTTGGACTGAATGCTGCTGATCATTGAAGCTCTTCTTCTCATTTCAGCTGTTCTAGGACAGGTGAGCTTGTGTTGGAGTATGAATACAGACATGAATACTGATGACTGATCATTATGATTCCTGTTACTGCCTGTTACCTGTTACGGATCACAGAGCTGCTGCTGATAATGATGATGATGATGATGATGATGGACACATATTTAATGCGCATCTGAACGCCATCAGCGTTTCTCACAGGTTCGCGTTTAAAGTCTGTGTAGAGAGAATGGTGTCGTCTTGGCGGCCCTAATTTAAAAACAAATGATCGTTGCGACGGAAGCGAATCAATCAAAACTAACTTTAGCTGGAAAATAACTTTATTAAAGAACCGCTATAAAGCCAAAACAATCTTACGTTAAATTATACATTTATCTCTGTAAAGCTGCTTTGAGACAATCTACATTGTTAAAAGCGCTATATAAATGAAAATGACTTGACATATTTCCACTGGATACACAGCAAAATCTCCAGTGTTAAATTAACACTGCTGAGTGTTAATACACTGCACTATATTATATAAACATATAATCCACACTCAGAGTGTTATAAGTAACACTGAAGCAGTGTTAAAGTTAATGAGATAATTAAGTGATTAATTGAGTGATGATGGAGCATTATTGAAGACACCTGATGTTAACAAGCAGAATCACTGAAGGAGAAAAAAATCATCCTTTAAGTCATCATTATGGAGATCAGTGTCTGCTTTAGTTGGGCTCTTGACCTTTAAATTATTATATAGGTTTACTTTATTGATTATAGCAGTACTGTCCTTGAACAGCATAATTTAACATTTACAATGTAATCCAAATGATTTCTTAAAAAAAAATTCTTATTTAAAAAATGTTTTTATTTTTTTTTATTTTTTTAAGTGTAGTTCCCTGCAGTGCACACTATTAAGGCTAATATTGCCCACAACCCATTGCGCTTTGGAGGAGGAACTACAAACACGAGTAAAAAGTGTTAAAAAACTACAAACATGCTGGGTGTACACGACAGATGGTTAAGTAGAGAGGTTTAGATAAAGGGATTTGACTGACTAATAATCAACATTTAATCTGATAAAAATATGTATTTAATGTTATCCATGTTATATTTAATATGCAACAACAAGTACGTGTGTTATGTTCGACCTCTTCCCGGAACCATTGCGCACACACATTGTTTTTTTTGGTTTATTTTTGTGATATGAAAAAGCGAACTTCCTCATCTGTTGGTTTGAATACTGCTGTTGTCGTCTGGCTTGATGCCTTTTCTGATCCTCTCCTCTCATCATTGCCCCTGAGCTCCTGAAGAACCTCATGAAAAGACAACATCCCAGATTATTAGGAGGATAGAGTAAAAGATTAACATAACATTTTCGTTGTTTTGTTGGGTTTATCTTGCCTTATGTCTTAGATTGTTTGCTGTTTTTCAGTATCTGAGCTTCAGATGGTCTGGATCAGGGATTCGACTGAATCAAGATGCTGCTGATCATTGAAGCTCTTCTTCTCATTTCAGCTGTTCTAGGACAGGTGAGCTTGTGTTTGAGTACGAATATTACAGACATGAATACTGATGATTGATCATTATGATTCCTGTTACTGCAGGATCATAGAACTGCTGATTATGAAGGACAGATATTTCCACTGGATATGGCACTGAATTCTGTTGATGACCTTTATGTCGGTTGCAAAAAGACCATGAAATGTCTGGTTGAGGGAGAATTGCTACAGCATGAACTCAATAACTCGCCTAAATTCAATAGGTCCTGGCAAATTGCTGTACATAATTTTACGCCTCCAGCAGATAACTTGACGGAGATTCATTAAATCGCCATTCATGTCTACACTAACTCGGATTTTGATCTATATCAGGATTTTAACCCTCTGATGGTTTATGGGGTCTTTTGGGACCCCAAATGACTTTTACTCAAATTAAAAAAAATGTTCCCTTTGTCCAAATGGTATGAAACCTTCTACGGCTCTTAACACTTTCTAGATCTACAAAAAAAAAATAAAGTGGAATGATATCTGTTTTTATGTTAGCGTGACAAAAATTGTGACACTCGTGGTCTTCGGGGTCTCTGGAGACCCCGCAATCAAAATAGACAAAATTCATCATCAAAATCAGAAACAACGCAGAACACATCGACAGAAATGGCACAAATAAAGTGGCACACTTCCACCAATGCAAAAAACATCCACAATGCTAAATTATATTGCTCACAACACGCGTGTACACACACACACACACACACACACACACATATAGAGGAATACATTTTTGAGACTATAAAAACTGTTCTCTTATCATTTGTAAAATAAAATCATCCAAAATGCAGTACCACCACAAAAATAAATTGGTGACACTGACACATTGAAAATGTGCACACACACACACACACACACACACACACACACACACACATTTGTAAGGCTATAATGTCAAATAAAATTATCCAAAATGCAGATCCAACACAAATATAAAGTGGTGACACTGACACTGACAATGTGTACTCACACACACACACACACACACACACACACAGACACAGACACACACACACACACACACACAGACACAGACACAGACACAGACACAGACACACACACACACACACACACACACACACACACACATACGGGTTTTTGTGAATTACAAGGACACTTCAGCCCAAACCAGTCTGTTGGTGTATTAGGGGGACACCCATTTCCACTTGCTCTACAGAGATGGGGAGGGTATCAAAAAATCTGTTTTGAGCCATACAACACAGATTTCACTTCAGAGTTTGTTTACACACAACACAACGTATAATGTAACAACCTGAAAATATACTTAATTATGAGGACAAATATAATTAGGTGTCTAAACCCCGCCCATGACACAAAACAATATTATAAGGACAGTTGCTATACAACACAAAAATGTCATTTAAGTGTATTAGAGGGACAAACATGAATTAATGGGACATGGCTAAACACAAAAGTGATAGCACTGTGCATTAAATGGACATACCTGATTTATGAGGACAAAACACAATACTGTGCACTGCAAACACATCCTCACCTGTGGGCTCATACTCCAACAGACAACAGAGCCAACCATTTAAAACTATTATATTCTGATATTTTGAATATTAATTCAGCCAAGTCTTTTATAGGGTGTTTTTAAGAATCTGGTATTTGTGTGATATGATATCCACATGACCTTTTAAAAGACATGAGGACATATAACAGTATGCACCTTAAGTGAACAAGAAGTTGTTTAATTACAGCTTATTTTCAACATTACAGTTGTTGCTGACAATATTAAACAAATCACAAAATACACTAATGTTCTTGTGTAAAGGGAAAAAACAACCACAACAACTAATGCATGGAGAGAGAGAATTTAACACTACAGCAGTCAGTGGCTACTGTCAAATGTTTTTGGATAGTTACATTCCTTAAAATAACTTCTACAGGTTTACAACAACTTTAAGGTGAGAAAATGACCATTTTATCTATCCAATTTTATTTTACCTGTAAACTATCCATTTACAGCCTTCAACAGAAGTTTAAAACATTTTTCCCACATTAGAACAAAACAGCGGCAACAAAAAACAAACAAAAAATAAAATAAAATAAAATAATAAACTTAAACATTTTGTACCTGTTTCCTTTTCAGTGATACGCCCCATTACCTGTAAACTATCCATTTACAGCCTTCAACAGAAGTTTAAAACATTTTTCCCACATTAGAACAAAACAGCGGCAACAAAAAACAAACAAAAAATAAAATAAAATAATAAACTTAAACATTTTGTACCTGTTTCCTTTTCAGTGATA
Organism: Squalius cephalus; assembly: GCF_949319135.1. NCBI lineage: Eukaryota > Metazoa > Chordata > Actinopteri > Cypriniformes > Leuciscidae > Squalius > Squalius cephalus. The sequence continues at coordinate 16,056,417 of NC_137122.1, forward strand.
CGCCCCGATTCCTAACAAAGTCTCTAATGTTTTGCACAGAGCGACCAGCTAAAGCAGGATACTCGGCAGTCTTGCACTGTTGACATTCAATTTTACTGACAAGTTTACCCCTTGCAATGTGGTTCCGGAAATGTTTCAGTACTGCTGCAATTTCTGTTGGAGACCATGTCTGTTTCGCTTTCCTTCTTGCATCGTGTGTTTTGGCTGCATCAAAAATCACTACAAAAGAAGAACAGATTGGGTTGAACACGACGAAGGCCAGAACGCATATTCAGTCTGTCTCAACCAACCACACACTCCTCACCCTCATCTTGAGTCTAGTTTACTGATTTCTAATCTGAGTCAAAAGTGATGGGCTTCTGTTTTTGTTTAACAATTTTTAGTTTTTTGGCCCTGATACAAATGTAACAGCTAACATGTAACTGTATTAGTCAGGTGAAAATCAATCATTTTGCTTGAATTACAAGAGCAGATTGATTGCAATAAATAATGGGAAGTGCTTCCACTCATTATGTTCCTGGTGTTAGCAACTGACTACTCAATGTAATAAACTGCACATAATGCAATCAAAATTTGGATGGATGGACTGACGGACGAAAAAAAAAAAAAAAAATTTCACCAAAGCAATCTAAACTAGGGCTGTGCCGGTAAACTTGACAACCACACCACTGCGGTGGCCCGCCAAAACACATTTTTTTGTATGTGAATGCTGTTGTACATAAATATTATGACAGGAGTGAAGCACAAAGCTTTGTTTACAAAATAAATAATAGGTTAGCAATTAAATGTTAAATCGCAGCCATGGAAACGTTTGGATTCATGATGAATGAGAGAGTTGTGCGTGAGCCCATAAATTTAAGCTTCGTATTCCGTTTTGCGATCTGGTCACCCGATTATCAGCAAATTTAACAATATTCCCTTAGTTATTCCATTCAACACGGAATCTGTTTCTTTTCCCAAATCTTCACTCAAGTCTCACCCATTTTCGCAGGGGAAAACGTTTAAACGTTTCTTCCTTTGGTTCGCTTTTAACCTGTTAACCTGCAACCCCACTTTTGAAAAATCCCCAGAAATGACATACCCAAACTGAAACAGATACAGTTCATGAACCCTTTGTACTAAAAGCACAAGTATGATCTCATTTGAAAGCTGACACCTGGCAGTTTATTGTAAATGTAGAACTAATTATTGTCATAATGACAAAAATTGTTATAAATAGCTTCAAAGTTTTGTAAAGTTATTAGAAATTAATTTTTATGAAATATCCTCATGAAAATAAAATTGAAGTTGGCACTGTAGCAATCTAGAAATGCACTACAGCTAAAGCCACATGTCTAAACATTTTATGTTTAAAATCTGAAGATAATAAGTCCAAAACTCTGTATTTAGTTACATGTTTTTCAAGACCATGTCAAATGACTTTATTTTGATTTGACGCTAAGATGCTTCTGATGTTTATTGTCATCTTCTAACCATCTATCCAGTATATTGTCTCTATTGTTTTGTGGTGCAAACGATCCCCATTCAGTGTCAGTCTCCCCCTGCACACATTCACACTTCTCCAGCCTGGTTATCGCTCTAAATATGCATTTCTTTTGTCTGCATTATAATTACTAACGACTGGCTATCCACAGGCTATTCATAGGGTTTCAGTCCCTAATTTCTTTTCTCAAAGTTCACCTCACATTTTAAACTGTATCAAATGCATTTCTTGAACTGAAACATTTCAGTAAGCATTCAAAATATCATAAAAGTATAACTCCTAGTGGCAGGTGCACCTAGGGCTAGCTAGCATGTTAGCTTAGTACACCATCAATACACGACAATTTATGAGATTAAAACCATGTTTGTGCTCCAAACTTACTTCATAACATTTACATTTAGTCATTTAGCAGACGCTTTTATCCAAAGCGACTTACAAATTAGGACTAAATTAAGCGAGTCATCATGAAGAGGCAAAAACAACAACAACGCAAGGAGTGCTCAAGATACGAAGTTCAGGCATTATTCAGAGTAGCATAAGCCTGATAAGTGATGTTTCAAAGGGAAAGAAATGTTTCAAATGTTTCAAAGGGAACAATTTTTTTTTTTTTTTTTTTTTTCATGAGGTTAAGTGCTCACGGAAGTAGAAGCTCACTTCATAACGCAAGTAGAGTATTTTAAATAATCTTCTGTGATTTAATTTGGCTTCAGATAAAAAAATCTGACAGAAAATATACTATGGTATAGTATTCTGCACATTGAAAGTCTATATAGATTAGCATTACATTATAAATATAATCTATTATTATGGAAATACCTGGCATGTCTTGAAAAACACAGGTAACTCAAATATCATTGCAATCATGTTTATTGTCTTCAAAACGTCTGTGCATGTTACAGCGCGATCTCTGTTAGCTTTGTGTGTATCAGTGACGTCCTGGAATGTCACATGATCATGGCTCTTCTTCATGTTCTATATATGGACTATTATTGTGCATATAGCGCCCTCAGGCTATTGGTATGAATTGAAAACACAGTATCAGAGTACCAAACGCTCATAAAGATTACATCGACGCATTTGGGTATAAATTCATTAAATATTATTCCTGTCTATAGAAATATGATGTGAATCTATGAGAATCTATCAATATTTCTCCAAATCTGCACATTTTTGAGCTAAAGCCTTGAGGGACGTTGTTTTGTGTATCGCTGTCATGACGACAGCACGGGAGTTTTTTATGAATGAAAGCGGCTGACGCTCATAATTCATATTAAAGGTATCGACTCATTTTTTCATTTCATAACTCCTGACACAAATTAAGACATAACTGTCACTATGAGTTTCTCAGAATACAATAGTGGTCAAATACTGAAACTTGAGTATTATATCTTTTTAATTATGTATAGTTTGTCAAGGTATAACATTAAATCTGATAGTAATTTTGAATTAAATAAATAAAAAACGCTTCAGTGCGCGGGCGCACTGGCAACGGTTAACAGGTTAAGTAGGCCTATTATTATATTCACATTCTTTACTATATAAAGTAGAAAAACGCAGTAGGAATGATGGATTACCTTTTGCACGTAAAACGTCTCTGGTTACTATCGTAACCTCGGTTCCCTGAGAGGCGGGAACGAGACATTACGTCAGCTTGACGTATATGGGAACTCCTGCCTTCTCCACTTTAGCTGAAATCTTATGGGCTAATGCCAGCTGGGGACTTTTCGCAAAGCATGCGAATACTGACAGGTTCGCGGGCAGTATAAAATGCATGGGCGGACTAGACCATTGGATTTAAGCACGTCAGACTTTATAAGGATGTTTTTTCTTAGCACTTTTAATGATAAAGGCGTTAAACGTTACTCGATTCAGTCTGCCTATCTGTGACGTCATCGCCAGCTCCTCCTCTCACCCAGTCAGGATTTGACATTCTGATTCCCCTTGAATCAGAATAATTATCGAATAATGTTGTACTTAAAATCTTGAATTAAATATATTTGCAAATTTTCATGTTGGTTCTGTTCTGTTTACCCCAAGGGGGGATTATTGCTGCTCTCCCTGCTCTTATCCATGCTAGGCTGCATGGATGCGCAGGGAGTTCTCGCCCAGAACGGAACCATAGCGCCAATCCAAACTGTATGCTAATTGTCAATCATATTTGACGGTAGTGGTCCTGACAGAACTGCTGACGTTATCGGACTTTCAGGTGATATTCTCAATTCATTCAGTTAAAGGACGCTCTGAGGTAAACTGTTCAGACTGCAGACTTTAGCTTGCAACGATTGTATTTAATTGTACAGTACAATCATAACATAGTACAGACATTATATTAATTCCATAATGTCCTTAAACATAACAATATTGCTGGCTATAAACTGAGAAAATGCACGTCCGGTGTGCGATACCTCGAGTTGTCCTTCTCGTAAGGTGTCTAATTTTTTTGGTCTAAATTAAGTCAGTCTTTATTTTTGTGAAACAGTCTAACTTGCATTAGACTAGTCTATGAGCAAATTTTAGACTTGTCTAACACTATAGACTGGTCTAAAATAGCTTTGTGAAACCGGCCCCCGATGTTAAGGGGACAATCTTTCCCCTGGCATTCATAAGCCAATACATTAGCATCCACAACCCAGTGAGTCTCTGTTTTGAGACAGCATGTCCCTAAGTACATCCACCAGAGCACACGGACAGCTGGTCCGACTGACGGAAGGCGGCCGAGCGAGAAGGCGTGCAAGTCACCAATGCCCTTCGCCGAGGCGAGAGCAAGAAGTAAGGCCGTTTTCAGGGAAGCACCTTAACCGCAATCAAAGCTAGGGGCTCGAATGGTGGTAGAAATAGAGCCCTCAAAACTAGAACTAGATCCCACGGACACAATCAAACCATTGTGTGAAGGACACAATCTCCTCGCTCCCCTGAGTTGCACTGAAGGATACAGGGCAAGATAACGGCATAAACACATATCAGTAAGTACATAAACACAGCATCAGCCTGGAATAACTGTCCACACATCTAGAAAATGACACCGGCCAGATTAGTTATATGGCAGCTGTTGCCAGTTTGTCGATTGGCACTCTCGCGTTTTTTCCATCGGTAGGCCAATATAGGCACGGACTGCGACTCATCAAACGACATCTCAAAGCGCAGAGCTATATCTGGCTAGGTAATCTAGCTATTAGGCTATATCAAGCATCTTTGTGTGGAAATATAAAAAATGTTTTTTAGATATTTACCTGTTATATTTAAGTGAATATTATTTACTGATATTTATTTCAATGCTTTAAAGGCTTTAGTATGATGTTTCATTGACGCAAGTGCTCAAATAAACACGCATGTCTTTTACAAAATGGATGTTTGAGCCTTGTTTATTATTATTATTATTATATTATTTCAAAATGTACTTAATTGAGGTGTGTGTATATATCTTGTCCTTCTTACCACCAGTGTTGTCGTATATTCTTGTCATACCTTGAGATGGGTCTCCCAAGGCAGAGTCAACATCTGTGAATGGAAAAAGAACACTTTAAAAAAAGCAAACAGAAGTTGTGCTATGCCTACATGAACTGATTCTTGATCTATACCTCTTCCTAGTGCAGTGTATTTGTGGGCTTTTACCTGGTTGTTCAGTCTCTTCCCTCCTGATGCGCTTCTTGTCCTTCTTACTACCAGTGTTGTCGTATATTCTTGTCATACCTTGAGATGGGTCTCCCAAGGCAGAGTCAACATCTGTGAATGGAAAAATACTTTAAAAAAAGCAAACGGAAGTTGTGCTATGCCTACATGAACTGATTCTTTATCTATACCTCTTCCTAGTGCAGTGTATTTGTGGGCTTTTACGCTCGATGGTGTTTTAAGCCCCCAATGGCTCCTTAGAGGCAGCTAACCCTACCCTTAACCTTAAACCTACCCATCCCCTCGCTGCCTGGAAGGCGCCGTTGGGGGCATAAAACACCAAACACCGGCTTTTACCTGGTTGTTCAGTCTCTTCCCTCCTGATGCGCTTCTTGTCCTTCTTACCACCAGTGTTGTCGTATATTCTTGTCATATCTTGAGATGGGTCTCCCAAGGCAGAGTCAACATCTGTGAATGGAAAAATACTTTAAAAAAAGCCAACAGAAGTTGTGCTATGCCTACATGAACTGATTCTTGATCTATACCTCTTCCTAGTGCAGTGTATTTGTGGGCTTTTACCTGGTTGTTCAGTCTCTTCCCTCCTGATGCGCTTCTTGTCCTTCTTACCACCAGTGTTGTCGTATATTCTTGTCATATCTTGAGATGGGTCTCCCAAGGCAGAGTCAACATCTGTGAATGGAAAAATACTTTAAAAAAAGCCAACAGAAGTTGTGCTATGCCTACATGAACTGATTCTTGATCTATACCTCTTCCTAGTGCAGTGTATTTGTGGGCTTTTACCTGGTTGTTCAGTCTCTTCCCTCCGGACATGCTGTTGGACTGAGGTATTGGAGATGCTCATACTACCTATGGAGCCTGGAGGTTCCTCAACAGGTCCACTAGCTCTCTTTGTTCCTGTGGTATGAACAGTAGAGCTCAATACTAGTGTCACAGGTTCAGACAATTCACACACAAACAAACTGTTGTACATTGAGATGAAACTGCAAATGTCTAGAAAGATATCTGTATCACAAACAAAAACAGTTAAAACTAAGCATTTTTTATTTTATTTTGTTGGGCAGTGATTTGGTCACTACTTAACTTTGTTGAACTGGCTGTCAGGTACAGTATAATTCAGCTCATTTTTGGGGTAGGTCTAATGTGTAAGTGTAATAAGCAATTTAAACTCAGCCTATTAACTGCTATTTTAAATTTTAAAGCCATGTTACTTCAGTAACATTTGTGCATATCTAAACTACTGTATAATATTTAGTGCACTATATGGTAGATGTAAATATGTTGTATTTAATGTTTCGATCTTTGAATATTTGTGTGATTTTACTCATTTCTGTTATTGTCTGTGGATATGTCTCAGCATCACTGTCTTCACTTTGCTCTGAATCAGTAAAGTCCAAGTTATCTGACAAAAAAAGCATAAAGTTTACATTGCAATTGTTACATAATGATCAATGAAATTTGATGAATATTACACTTGTGAAAGATCTTAAATCAAGGATACACTGCATGATTTAAGCAATCCTATATGATCATTACAAATCACACTGTGCGACATGGCTGGTTAGTAGAGGTAGGTCGTAGCAGCAAACACACCCTGTGGTGATCATGCTGAATTTATGAGTCTTGAGACCAAAGATAGCCTACGACAATTTTCTGACAGTAACAATGACCGTCTTTGAACCTCTCTCACTATAATGACATATAGTCCATGGGCCAGACCAGATATTGGTTCCATCTTGATGGGCAAAACCTTACCTATACTAAATTGTTTATGGGGTTAATATAAGTTAATTATAATATGATAACCTTTCCACAGGCCCCGTTTTTAATACTTTTTTTTTTTAATTGGTAATTTTCCTACTTTTATGTACTAGAATTATTTTTAAAAAATACACAAACTTCCAATGCCATAATAACAGTCATTTAATATTAATCCCAAGCAAAAAAATAAAGTCGATATCTGATATTTTGTTGTTTTGAGATGTAAAAAATATAAAAGAAAAACACCACATGTATTGTTGACTCTACACTGTCTAAATTGGAAAGTCAGCCGTTCTCTGAATACGTGATGGATTCGGCAAGTCCTGGCAAAGGCATCCTGCCAAGGAAGCGGTCCTGCACGGAATGCATTATCCACTGCCCTGACGAGGATTCCGACTCACACCTGGTGTCACCCAAGAACCTGGACTTATGAAAACCTTGTTGAGAGCAGCAGATAATAAGAGGACATATCCCAATTCTGGACATTGCCAAAGAGTTGAGCGATCAAGAAAGAATTTCCACCAGTGCTGTAGCATTTTCATGATGAAGAAACTCTTAAACACTATCGTAAGAGAGGCATCTTCCTCAGCTTCTGAGAATGCAGAAGAAGGGACTTCAAGAAGGGCATCTCGGGGTGTTCCAAGCACGTCAAGGGTTTATGATGAACTGTGTATCTTCTGTGAGAAATCAAGCAAGTACAACAAGGGCAAAAACACGAGGGAACCTCTCATACAATGTTCAGAGTTCTGTGCAGATGACCGTATCCGGAAGGCAGCAGGCATCAAGTTAGACCAGCAGATGCTTATCACTAGTAGAGAGTTGTTGCTGCTGAGGGACATTACAGATCCTGCTACCGAGCATACACGCGTGTCGCCGAGCCTGCCGCCAGCTCCAAGGCAAAGGAACACAGTGGGAATGCAGAAGAACTATATCAGACAGCAGAAAAGTATTCCTATGAAGGACTGTTCTTGTACATCAGGAACGAACTCTTTACAAACCCACAGGTACTGCCGATGACATACCTTGCATCACGATTCGAGTCATCCATGAAGGCCCTTGCCGTCACCGAGATCAAGTCCTCAACCAAGAAACACCTTCACCGTAGAGTGGGTCCATTCATATCATACCTGATGACAATGGGAGGCTTCTTCTCTATCCCGATAGCCTGACCATGGCCGAGCTCGTGAAAACCGTGCACTCTTTAAAGATGGAACTACAGCAGTGGTTCCCAAACCTGTCCTAGAGTACCCCCAACTTATCACATGGGTTAATGAGATGAGTTGAATCAGGTGTGTTTGATTCGGGAGACAGAGAAAACGTGCAGTGTTGGGGGTACTCCAGAACAGGTTTGAGAACCACTGAACTACAGCATGCCAGATTTATCAAATCTGAGGATGTTGTAACGAAAGTGGCAGTGCTGATGAGAAACGACATAAAAAACCACGACACCAAGCAGGTGTGGCCACCAGATGTAGAACGAGATGAAGGCATCATTCCTGAATCTGTGACCCGTGACTCATGCATACACTTCTGACTGGAGGCAGTGAGCGCAGAAGTCCTCCTGAAAGAGTCTAGCGACTTGATACCTCCTTTGGCAGTGATCTAGTCCTGGCTGTCACCTGTGTCCGGATCAAACCGCCAAAGCACCTTCTTATTACCCTGGAAATCCAGAGTTCTCGAGAGAGCATAAGTTGAATTTGCTCAGCGAGTTACTCTGGTGTCGAGTAATGATGCTCGTTAAATAGGCCCCTCTATCTGAGCTGCACCAATCACATTGGGTTATCTGATATAGGCGGGACAGAGGCGAGATGACGACAGCGTTGTGACGTCAAAGTCATTAGTAAACATTGCAAGATGGCTATAGATGAACACCATTTGTTTGAAACGTCTTTGGCCGCTACAATGAAAGATCCATGAAGGCCCTTGCCGTCACCGAGATCAAGTCCTCAACCAAGAAACACCTTCACCGTAGAGTGGGTCCATTCATATCATACCTGATGACAATGGGAGGCTTCTTCTCTATCCCGATAGCCTGACCATGGCCGAGCTCGTGAAAACCGTGCACTCTTTAAAGATGGAACTACAGCAGTGGTTCCCAAACCTGTCCTAGAGTACCCCCAACTTATCACATGGGTTAATGAGATGAGTTGAATCAGGTGTGTTTGATTCGGGAGACAGAGAAAACGTGCAGTGTTGGGGGTACTCCAGAACAGGTTTGGGAACCACTGAACTACAGCATGCCAGATTTATCAAATCTGAGGATGTTGTAACGAAAGTGGCAGTGCTGATGAGAAACGACATAAAAAACCAAGACACCAAGCAGGTGTGGCCACCAGATGTAGAACGAGATGAAGGCATCATTCCTGAATCTGTGACCCGTGACTCATGCACACACTTCTGACTGGAGGCAGTGAGCGCAGAAGTCCTCCTGAAAGAGTCTAGCGACTTGATACCTCCTTTGGCAGTGACCTAGTCCTGGCTGTCACCTGTGTCCGGATCAAACCGCCAAAGCACCTTCTTATTACCCTGGTAATCCAGAGTTCTCGAGAGAGCATAAGTTGAATTTGCTCAGCGAGTTACTCTGGTGTCGAGTAATGATGCTCGTTAAATAGGCCCCTCTATCTGAGCTGCACCAATCACATTGGGTTATCTGATATAGGCGGGACAGAGGCGAGATGACGACAGCGTTGTGACGTCAAAGTCATTAGTAAACATTGCAAGATGGCTATAGATGAACACCATTTGTTTGAAACGTCTTTGGCCGCTACAATGAAAGATCCATGAAGGCCCTTGCCGTCACCGAGATCAAGTCCTCAACCAAGAAACACCTTCACCGTAGAGTGGGTCCATTCATATCATACCTGATGACAATGGGAGGCTTCTTCTCTATCCCGATAGCCTGACCATGGCCGAGCTCGTGAAAACCGTGCACTCTTTAAAGATGGAACTACAGCAGTGGTTCCCAAACCTGTCCTAGAGTACCCCCAACTTATCACATGGGTTAATGAGATGAGTTGAATCAGGTGTGTTTGATTCGGGAGACAGAGAAAACGTGCAGTGTTGGGGGTACTCCAGAACAGGTTTGAGAACCACTGAACTACAGCATGCCAGATTTATCAAATCTGAGGATGTTGTAACGAAAGTGGCAGTGCTGATGAGAAACGACATAAAAAACCACGACACCAAGCAGGTGTGGCCACCAGATGTAGAACGAGATGAAGGCATCATTCCTGAATCTGTGACCCGTGACTCATGCATACACTTCTGACTGGAGGCAGTGAGCGCAGAAGTCCTCCTGAAAGAGTCTAGCGACTTGATACCTCCTTTGGCAGTGATCTAGTCCTGGCTGTCACCTGTGTCCGGATCAAACCGCCAAAGCACCTTCTTATTACCCTGGAAATCCAGAGTTCTCGAGAGAGCATAAGTTGAATTTGCTCAGAAAGTTACTCTGGTGTCGAGTAATGATGCTCGTTAAATAGGCCCCTCTATCTGAGCTGCACCAATCACATTGGGTTATCTGATATAGGCGGGACAGAGGCGAGATGATGACAGCGTTGTGACGTCGAAGTCATTAGTAAACATTGCAAGATGGCTATAGATGAACACCATTTGTTTGAAACGTCTTTGGCCGCTACAATGAAAGATTTAGACTTTCTCTAAAAGAGGAACAGAAGACGGCGCTCGAATCGTTATTTTGCAAGAAGGACATTTTTGCTGTTTTGCCGACCGGATACGGTAAGAGTCTAATCTACCAGTTAGCTCTGCTGGTAGCTAAGCGATAACTTGTTGTGATTGGTCGTAGTGTTATCCAATTGCGTGCAGTGAGATTTTCAAATGCATGCTTGGTGCCGCCTCTCGAGCTGGCCGATTTTCATTAGTCGATGCCAGACCATTAATCTTTTAGATTTAGGTCTGGATTTCCAGGCTACCTTCTTATGCTATTTGCTATAAAATCTTTGATGGGTAACACAGAACTGGTGCACACTCTGAATCGGCTCGGTCACAGTGTTTCCTATTCCCAGGTGGAAGTTGTTGACACGGCTCTGTGTTTTCAGAAGGATGTCTTCTGTGTCTTCATGATTTGTCGAAGGATGGTACTCCACTGCCAGCGAACATCTACCCAGGCATCTTCACCACGCTGGCATATGACAACATTGACCGACTGGAAGAGACCATCAGTGGAGCAGGAACTGCTGACGTCGACTATGGTGCACAGGTCCAGGAGGCAAAGGCAAAGAACCTAGCCTGGCTGCTTGCTAGGATGTCTGCCCCAAGGCTCACGGGAATAGAGTTCAAGAACATTGTGTCAGGCCACAAGATCCAGCAGTGGAGGAGACTGCTCTCCAGCGCTACCAACAAGACAAGCCTGATCGCCTACTTGGTTGAAGAATGTAAAGAGCCCAAACACAGAGAGAAGCTCCAAGACAAGACTCTGTACCTCACATGTGGCGAAGACTGCTTCAAGGTGGTGTGACACGCCCAAAAGCAAGGAGAGGTTTCAACTGCCACAAAACACAACCACAAGAGAGACGGGGGCAGCATTAACATAAACGGTCTTTTATTTAACAAAAAAATATATAGGATGACCAAAAGGGATCCAAATTGAAACTTAGGTTCTTCCCGGTCTGGGGTATTCGTGACAGCGGTGTTCCTACCGTCTGCTTGAACTCTAGGCCTCCTTGAAGGGGGAAGACAGGAAAAAACAAAAGGCAAAGTTGGTAAAGCAGAGGCTACAAGATTAACTGTGTCTTTCTTTTCAGCCAGTCTCACTCTAGGCCTCCCTGTGCTTCTTCACCTTGTCCTGGGGTTGTCTGCACCCAGGACCATCTTTTTTTTAAGTGAAGCACAGATCCCAGATTTATAGTGACCTCCATGGGCCATTATTGGCTACAGCTGTGAGAGGTTCCATGTTTGAAGGGTGAACAGGTGGAAGTATTCATAATTGATGATTTTTCAAAGCTGGAACTTCTTTGCTCCTGGGCTCTTTTCTCCAGCGTGCCACACTGGATAAAGAGCACTGGGAAGAGGCAACCATCTGTAAGATGTATGTGCCATCAACCAGCACTGCAGAGGTCAACGCTCTTCGCTACCAACTACTCTGTGTAAGGCGTGGAGAGGTTGAATCCAGCCAGCTTCCTCCATGCGAAGATTGCCTTCTCATGCACGCCATCCGAGCCAACTACCAGGCTGCTATCTGGAGGCAGTCTCTGGAAACCATGCCGGCTGTGCCAAGTCCCGAGGAGCATGGGTGGAACACAGATGAAGAAGGGCAGCCGACAATCCAGTTGATGCGAGGTGCCCCAGCACCTTATGCTTTCCTTCAGCTACTATCCTACAAGTGCACCAGGTCGTGCAAGCTACCGGATTGCACTTGCCTCGCCAACAGTCTGAGGTGCACTAACTTGTGCAAGCTGCAAACCCGATAACAATCAACCTTGAGGAAGAGCCCGCTCCACAGCTGTCAGAGTCTGATACCAAGGACGATGATGACTAGTACGTTTAATTGAAATTGTGATCATTTTGTAATGACCATTGTTTTCACCATACATTAAACATTGTGGTTCTAATCTTTGACTGGCTCTAATCTTTGACTGGCTCATCAATCATCGTCTGAATGCTCTTTCATGATATTGTGGTATTGCGGTTTGACATGCTAATACTCCCAAATTTAGTCATTTTTAGCCATGTATTTTGGAATCTCATTATTTCACTAATTTGGAACATACTTTATTTGTGATGAATGAACCACTTGATGAATTATCAACTGGATGAACCAGATTATTTCCATGGAAGGTACTTTTTCCATTTTTTTCCATTGACAGGGGTCAGATCTCAGAAATTGCCATGATTGTTTCACGATGGCAATCTTTTGTCTGAGACAGCCAAAAATCGTGCAGTGTGTCCCGGGCTTAAGGCAGAGGTCTCCATCCCTGTTCCTGGAGAGCTAACGTCCTGAAGATCTCAGCTCCAACCTCAATCAAATCCTCCTAAATCAGTTAATCAAGGTGTTTCAGGGTTGCTTGATAATTACTGTGGGAGCAGGGTTGGAGAACCCTGATCTAAGGTCTGCATATAAAGGATTATCCTGCATACCTTCAATTTCAATTTCTTCAAGCGTTTTCCCCTGAAGATTTGCAAGGGTGCCTTTCTCCAGTGCAAGTAACAGTTTTGATATCTTGGCTAACTGTGTTGTGGCCTCTGGAAGTCGATAGTACTCTCGGTGCACACGAATATCATGGCCCAGAAAGTCTGCAACTTGGTCGAGTTCGTGATTTTTTAAGTTTAACACCTGAGAAAGAGTTGCAACATGCTTTCGCAGTTGTGTTGATTTGAGGAATTCAGGTTGTTTTGCTCCACACTCATTGGCATAAACCCTCAGACAATCTTGTCCTCGATAAGGAGTCAAACAACTTGGTCTCGCAAAGAGGAATGCATTTTCTTCAGGAACTCCACACTCTTTTCTTTGGCTAACGAGGTGTGTTAAGGCATCAACCATGTCTGGCGATAGTAAAACTGCAACCTTTCGACCCCTTTTCCCCCTAATCTCAACCCGACTAAAATGTGCACAGAGTTTTTTTTCGAATTTTGTTAGGCCAGTAGCAACATCCGCATGGAGGGGAGCTGTGTCCCTTTCAAGGAAGTTTTTTAGTTTCATCTTAGCAACCTCTCCTCCACGCCTTCGGTTGAAAAGAATTATTTTTGCAAGTGTTGCTCTGGAAAGTTCCCCATAGGCTTGTGCTGATTGGTTTTTTTTCAAGTTCTCAGATGCTGAATCTGCAACCTTTTCCAGATGCCGGTGAAGACATTGAACATCCTCTGTGAATGGGATGGTGGAGGGTTTGTTGAAATGTGCCTCACTTAAAGTAATCAGTGCTGTGTGGGAAATAAGTTCAGCCCACTTTGTACTGTACAGTTTTTGGAAGGTCTGTGTTGACCTTATCCCCTCAGTGTCTTCTGCCATCAAAGCCCTGCAATGTACAATGTCACAGATCTTTTGCAGTGAGTGGCCCAACTTGAGAGCAAGGCTTGGAGTCTGGTATGAGTGCTTTTCATCATTAAAGCCGGAAACCTTCTTGACAGCTTGGATAAGCACATAAAAATTTGCAGGTTTAACAGCATCCTCAAGCGTCTGTATTTTAAATTCTCTTTGTAGGATCAGGAGAAGTCTACCAACTTCCCGCAGTTTCTGACGAATATACTCAAATTTAGTGGGATCCTGTCCATGTTTATTAAAAAACGATTGGGCCAGCTGAAGAATGCAGAAGTCACTCCGGACGGCAGCAGTGATGTTATCATCCTTCATTACAGTCAACAGCTTCCAAACACCCTGTGATATTGGTTGACACAGGGTTGCGTTAGACATGGTTGCCAATGATAAGACCCTTGTCCTTCCTGGCTCTGCCCGTTCCGCTTCCACTTCCACTGGTTTGGAAAGGCAATTTCGAATGTGTCGCCACAGATCTCTCCGGAGAAACATGGCATGGCAGTACATGCAAGGAACATAATCTTCTGATTTATATTTATTCTTGGGTGTCCGTCTGAGTTTTAACAACCCAGTCCCACTCGATAAAACCCCAGCATTGTGTTCATAGTTCCCTTTGTTCCTCAGTTTGTCCAGCATTTGTTTGCGTTCTTTTGAACATTTTGGCAGTGCCAAGGCCCGAGCAACATCCACGTTTGTTGTTTCGTGGATTTTTAAGTGCCTTGCAAATTTCGACTGTGGTTTGTCACAAATGTAGCAGTAATTATTTTTGTTTACTGGAGAGGATACATTAGACGACTGTACACATGGATTTTCTCCTGTTCTTGTGCTATCCTCTACGGACTTTTCATCAGTACTACTAGTCATTTTTGTATTGTGGACATCTGATACTTGAACTGGATCTTTCAGCAGAGAATGTGTAACTATGAGATTTTCTTGACATTGCCTGCCATTTTTAATTTCTCCAGTTGATTCAATGCAGGACACATTTTGTTTGTTCGAGATTTGTTTGTTCGAGATTTGTTTAGGATGCTCAAGTTGTAAAGAAACTGTGCTCTCTTCTGAACTGTCTAAAGAATCAGGTATATAGTCCTGATCGGAAAAGTCCTCACAGGAAAACTGTTCTTCAGAATTCTGGGGGGGAGAAATTTTTTTACACATCTAAAAAATAAAAACTTCAGGAAGGAAAAGTTAACCCAAAAGTAAAAAAAAGTTATTTACTCGATCCCTGGCCATCAAACATACACATGACATTTGTTTTTAATCAAAAAGCCATGATAGGAAATAATTAGTAAATGTTCATTTTTGGGTTAATCAATTCATTTAGAGAGAATTTGATCAAATACACTTACCGGTGTTAAAGGGTCAGGGTTGGGCTTCACATGCTTATCATAGCAACTTTTATGCCAAAAGCAGGAGCAAACTAGACAGAGGATAAAATAAACATATGGTCATTTGTAGGGGTGTGACGGTTAGTATATGTGACCCCGCCTGTGAAACCCCGGCTAAAGTCGCAGGATCGAATTATGAGTTAACGAGCATCAAATTAGTCATAGCCATACAAATGACAAAAATTGGCTATGTGTGTTTATATAAAATGGTGTTTATTGTTTGAATTTCGTAATTAAATCAACAGAATCTGAGAGCTGAGAATTTGTTTCATAGCAATAGCAACCTCTGTCTTGTCTGTCGGTGTCAGTGTCCTCTTTGCTTCGCGAATTTTATCTGCGTGAGAAAATGGATGTGGCGTGAGAGCGTTTAAAAAGTGACGATTGCGTGAGTCTCACAGTGAATTCGTGAGAGTTGGCAGCTCTGCGGATTCAGTTTGTAAGACTGTAGGTTGTTTTTTGGCGGGTGTGTTTGTGCTGCCGCGGTCTTGCCGTGTTTGTGTATCTCTATGCCCAGTGTTGTGCCTGAACGCGTTCATTGAACGATAGTTCATGAACTCGTTCATATTTTGGGTGAACGTGAACTGAACGTACTGTATTACTGCCTGATGAACGTTACTGTGAACTCGTTCATTCTGGTGTCTGTGAACGCCACGCTCTCTCAGTTTAACTTCGTTCAATAGGATGCCAGATTTTTATAGAGCATTCCAGGCGAAAACCCAGCTAAAACACACCGTAAACCGGCCTTAATATGTAGCGGGGAAAAAACCCAATCTGGCAATACCAGCCACCAGTGTCTACTGACTCTGGTGATGGCAGGCAGGACGGATCGGAGAGGATGAATGGCAGGTAGGTATCCAGGTAAGTGTTCGGGAGTCTGTGGGTCATGTAATGACGAGACCAGACACTGAGTGAAGGGTGACTGTGGGTTATATGGGGAGTGCTGGTAATGGGACACAGGTGACGGTGATCAGTAGTCAGGGGAGAGTGAACGGGTGACTTGATGAATGGGCGGAGAGAGAGAGTGAGTGGGCGGAGGTGAAGATGAGCATGGAGGTGGAGATGGAATCCTGACAGTACCCCCCCCTCCCGAGGCGGCTCCTGACGCCTGAGAAGAGCGCTGCCGGTGGCGAGGTCGACCCCGACCTCTGGGTGCTGGACGGTCAGGATGGTCTTCGTGGAACTGGGACAATAGGGCAGGATCCAGGATGTCCATGGAAAGAAGGGGAAATCCGATACTGGGGAGGAAGGTTGAGCCTGTAAGTGACTTTGTTCAACTGCCTCTGGATGGTGAATGGTCCAATGAATCGAGGACTCAGCTTACGGCAAGGCAGTCGGAGGCGGATGTCTCGAGTTGATAGCCATACCTTCTGTCCAGGTTGATACTGAGGTGCATCAAGACGACGACGGTCCGCATGTTCTTTGTGCCTCCGAACAGCCTGTTGGAGGTGCACGTGAGCTGAGTCCCATACGCTCTCACTCTGATGGAACCAGAAGTCGACAGCTGGAACCTCCGAGGGCTCACCCGACCAGGGAAAGAGTGGAGGTTGATATCCGAGGAAACATTGGAAGGGGGTGAGCCCGGTGGTGTTCTGCCGCAGGGAGTTCTGAGCGTATTCTGCCCAGGGGAGGTAGAGGCTCCAGCTGTCCTGGTACTGGTGGCAGTACTGAACGCAGATATCTTCCTATCTCCTGGATCTTCCGCTCAGTCTGTCCATTAGTCTGAGGGTGATAACCAGAAGAGAGGCTGACAGTGACCCCGAGGAGCTTAAAGAAGGCATGCCATACCCGGGAGATGAATTGGGGTCCCCTGTCCGAGACGATGTCCTCAGGGATGCCGAAAATTCCTGAAGACATGGTTGAAGAGAGCTTCGGCGGATTCAAAGGCTGTGGGAAGACCAGGTAGAGGAATTAGTTTACACCCCTTGGAGAACCGGTCCACAATGACGAATACGCAGGTGAAGCCTTCTGAATTGGGTAGATCAGTCATGAAGTCTATGGTTATATGGGACCATGGTCGCCGAGGAAGAGGTAATGGCACTAGCTTGCCTCAGGAAGTCTCCTCGGGGTGTTGGTTATGGCACAGACTGAGCATCCGCGGACGAATCTGGACACATCCTGGGAGATGGATGATGGCCACCAGTACCGTTGACTTAGGAGCGAGAGGGTACGCTTGCTACCCGGATGTCCAGAGCCCGGAACGGTGTGAGCTGAGTCCAGAAGGGGTGTCCGAAGATGTGGAGGTACGTAGAGTCGCCCTTCTGGACCTCCCGGCGGAGCGGGTTGGCGTGCTACCTCCTGGGTGATCTGCTGGTCGATGTCCCAGAGGATGGGACTGAGGATCATGGCTGGAGGGAGAATGGGTTCAGGATGAGGGTCGGCTTGAGATGCGTGATGAAGCCAGGAGAGTGCGTCCGCCTTACAGTTCTTGCTTCCAGGTCGGTACGACACTACAAAATCAAACCGGGTAAAGAAGAGAGCCCAGCGGGCCTGACGAGGGTTCAGTCTTTTGGCTTTTCTGAGGTATTGAGGTTGCGATGGTCCGTAATTACCTCAAACTGGTGGTTAGCTCCCTCCAGCCAGTGTCTCCACTCCTCCAGGGCCAGTTTGATGGCCAGCAGTTCCTGGTTACCGATGTCATAATTCCGCTCCGCCGGGGACAGCTTTTTGGAGAAGGCGGCACATGGAAGGAGTTTACGTGACTCACCCTGCCGCTGAGAGAGGACAGCTCCTACCCCGGTGGAAGAGGCGTCCACCTCAACCACAAATGGAAGATCAGGATCTGGATAGACGAGGATAGGAGCTGTGGTTAAGGCGTCCTTCAGATGCTGGAATGCTTGAATGGCACCGGGGGATAAGGACAGAGACTTGGGCCGGCCCTTGAGAGCAGATGTGAGAGGAGCACTGATCTGACTGTAGTTTTGGATGAATCGTCTATAGAAGTTTGCGAAGCCCAGGAATCTTTGGAGATCCTTTACTGTAGAGGGTTGTGGCCAGTTCTGAATGGTTTCCACCTTCCTCTGGTCCATTTGGATGCCGTGTTGATTGATGATGTAACCCAGGAATTGCACGGTAGATATATGGAATTCGCACTTCTCCAACTTCAAGTATAATCGGTGCTCTCTCAGTTTCTCCAGAACTTGAATGACGTGATGACGGTGCTCGGACATGGAAGAAGAGTAGATGAGTATGTCGTCAATGTAGACCACTACGAACCGGTTGAGAAACTCACGAAGGACCTCGTTCATATAGCCCTGGAATACTGCAGGAGCGCTGGACAGTCCGAAGGGCATAACCCGGTATTCGTAGTGGCCTGAGGGGGTCACGAAGGCGGTCTTCCACTCGTCCCCTCGTCGAATACGAATCAAGTTGTAAGCACTTCGAAGATCCAGTTTAGAAAAGATGCTCGCACCACGAAGCTGTTCCAGGGCGGCTGGGACCAGAGGAAGGGGATAACGGAACTTTATGGTTTGGGAGTTCAGTTGACGATAATCGATGCACGGCAGCAAGCCTCCGTCCTTCTTGGCCACGAAGAAGAAACTCGAAGCGGCAGGGGAGGTAGATGGTCGAATGAACTGCTGCTCCAGGGCTTCCTTAACGTACTCCTCCATGGCCTTCTGTTCCGGGATGGACAGAGGATAAATGCGGCCCTTGGGAAGGATGGCTCCGGGTAGCAAGTCGATAGCGCAGTCCCATGGCCGGTGAGGTGGTAACTTCGTTGCCAGGACCTTACTGAAAACATCCTGGAACGCCCGGTACTCCACTGGGATCTCGACTTGAATCTGTGGCTCGGGGCTTTCCACCGAGGTAGAACAGACAGGGAAACTGAACTCACCCATGGATGACTTGGAACGAGCTGAAGGTCGAGTTTTCTTGATAGAACTAAAACAGGATACGTGACAATCTTCACCCCAACGAAGAACCTCTCCGGATTCCCAGTGGAGTGTTGGCTGATGTTGTATTAACCATGGCCGTCCCAGGATGATATCCGCGGTGGACTCCTCCAGCACCATAAATGAGGATGCAGACAAGATGGTAAGGTTAATGCTTTTATTGCAGATAGTGCAGAGATGCAGACAGAAGGGGAGTAACAGCAACACAGAATAACAGTGGATGCTTAGCTGGTTGGTAATGTCTTTCTCTTTCTTTCTCTTTGCAGATGATATCGGGCTGAAGGCAGAACAGAATGGCAGGCAGGACGGATCGGAGAGGATGAATGGCAGGTAGGTATCCAGGTAAGTGTTCGGGAGTCTGTGGGTCATGTAATGACGAGACCAGACACTGAGTGAAGGTTGACTGTGGGTTATATGGGGAGTGCTGGTGATGGGACACAGGTGACGGTGATCAGTAGTCAGGGGAGAGTGAACGGGTGACTTGATGAATGGGCGGAGAGGTGGAGATGGAATCCTGACAGAGGCGTCCTATGATGATCATTTAAACGAGTTTTATGACAAGGTCGGTGAGGATGGGAAAAATCTGACGCATAGCTTCAGTGTTAAAACTGATAAAATAATTGTCTGTGGTTCTATATGGGCTGTGGCAATCATTTAGAAAAATAATCTCGCAGCAACATGGAAAATAGAACTATGAACTATTTTTTGAACTAGTTCATTTTTGGAACTGTGAACTTAGTTCAAAATTTTGAGTATGAACTGAACTTGTTCATTTTAAAATTTGTGAACTGAACTTTGAACTAGTTCATGTAGAAAGTGAACTTTCCCAACACTGTCTATGCCAAACACGCGGGGGAAGAGCTGAGCCCGTTCGGAGCTACGGGAGCCCAGAGGGGAGTGTCGGCGAATGTTAAAGAGAAAACTGATTTTCATTCAAAAAAATCTACGTAAACTGCACATTCGAATTAATCGATAAAATCTATTTATCGCCCAGCCCTTAATAGCATTAAATATCTTTGCTGCATTCTTTCTAGAACAGACAAGGGCTTTCTTGTGGCTCGCATCAGCAGAGCATTGCATCGTCCATAGACCGCAAAACAATCAGCGGATGGCGGGCGGGTCATATGCAGAGAAATGGAGAGTCTTATATAAAAAAAAAAGAAAGGAATAAAGAAAATATATTACTTATAAGAACAAAATACTTACCCTTACACCTTACACCAATCCACTTAAAAGCAGAAAAGGGTCCACTACAGCTGTTACATTTATTCAAAGTTGATACTGCCGTGGAGATTACATCATGTTTGCAATTCTGTTGAAAAAAAAAGAATATTAGCCTAATTCCTTGTTATAAAAATCTGCTGAGACTTCTCTAAATACCATGATTACATTTCTAGTAGGGATGTGCAAAGCAGCCGGTATTTGTATCTGTATTTGTATTTGTTGAGGGGGGAAAAGTATTTGTATTTGTATTCGAGTAAAATTCTAAATAGGTGTAAAAATCCAGTTTTTTTGCGTTACACTTCTAATTTACGTTATAGTGTAAGTATTCTTTAATTATATCAATTATAATAATTATGGATATGCAATATTGGTTGATGTTTTTCCTTAAATCCAGCAATGAACATGTAACAACAAATGTCATTGAAAAAAAAAAAAACATAACAGCCATTACCAACGTTAACGTTACTCTGTCAACAGCCTTGTCTAAATTACCGAGCTAACAGAGCTACTAGTGTTGTCACGGTACCAAAATTTTTGTATTCGGTACCAATACCAGTGAAAATCCACAGTTCTCGGTACCAATTTCGGTACCAAAGCTTAATTTAGATTAAATTATTTTGGGGACACCACCGAGACAGCCAGTCATTGAGTGAGGACAATCTACTAACTAACTATCTCATCACTCCTGCGAACAGGAAGGGGGCCAGAGCAAATTACAGTGCCTGACATCGTACTTGCAAGTTCACACACCTCTTTAATGTTAATTTTGGTGATCTCCGACTGGCGGAGTCTAACATCATTAGCGCCGACGTGAATAATAATCTTAGAGAATTTACGATTAGAATTAGCCAGCACTTTTAAATTTGCTTTGATGTCAGGCACTCTGGCTCCCGGCAAACATGTGACTATGGTGGCTGGTGTCTCTATTTTCACGTTCCGTGTAATAGAATCGCCAATAACTAGGGCACGTTCAACAGGATTCTAAGTGGGTGTTTCACTGAGTGGGGAAAATCTATTTGAAGTTGTAACAATTAACCCTCTGGGGTCGGCAATCACCCCGGCGTGATCTGCTCGCTTTTTTTCTTATCAGTGCAAAAGAGACTCAAAATACTCGATTTTGATCTTGCATACAAGTGTTATATATCATTCGATCCTATTTTTTGTGTATACTCACAATAAAAACTAAGTGTTGTGCTTTTTGCCAAATAAAGAAAAATAAACATGCGAGTTCTGCCTTCTTTCTGTCAGTGCATTTTGAAACGCGTCCGAAAATGAACTGTAACTCAGCAAATCCTCAGTCAAACAGGCATACAGACACACAGGCATAAAGCTTGAATTAACTTCTTTTAAATGAAGTCATTTATATATATATATAAAAAAAAATATTCTCAGTTTATGTAATCTGTATGAAAAGAGAGAGATGTCAGTCGTTCTCATCTCAGCTCATTATAGCTCATTAAGTATTAATGTAAACGCCCACAGAGAGCACGCGCTATTCAAACGCAAATTATCTGAAGAGATCCACGCAAACGTGTCAACGCCCACATCAGCTGGATAAAACACACTGCGAGTTTAATCAGACTTGTGCCCTTTATGTCATCTTGCTTCGCTGTGAGGAATAATCCTTAGGAATAATTTAGTTTCACATCGAGGACAAACGGATTCAGCTATTCAGAGGACTGTAGTAAGTTTTTTATTCTTAAGTGCTTTGTTCTAATCACGATATGCAATAGTGTCGGTAAACGCAAAAAGACTGTTTGAATATGAATGTGTCTGTGTGTGAATGAATGAACGGCACAGATGTTTACTACAGCTGTGAACAACAGCGTGCATTTGTGCCTTTCGTTAACACTTGCACTTACATTAGTAAACATGTTATTTTTACATGAACACATCTACTAGTTTAGCTTTTACCAAACTATATTGCAACACACCTGAATGAAAGGCTCGTTATGCGGCTCATTATGCGGGTCGTTGTCTTCTCAGGTGTGAATCACGCCCCCATGCATATTGCCTTTCCAAACAAAATGTGTCTTACAAAGTTTAAATCAATGTATTGTTTTATGTGAATGATTAGGCAGGATGATTTTCAGATCATTTTGAAGAAAAAACTCTTGGCGACAACATCTATTATTCAAAAGTCTTGTGGACACATATTTAGTATGTGTTTTTTTGGCCTTATTTCAGAAACTTTAATTTTTTGTTTTTTCAATAACCATGCATAAACATTATTCTCTCAAAAATACAAACATGTACACACATGTTGCTCACATATTATGGTAGCCCTGTTTGTGCTAAATAGAGTGTAATTATACCTTTGCCATTAATATGTTTATAAGCAACTGAAAAAAGCACAAATGTCAGGGCATGACAAAACATCTCAAGGACCCCCAAAACACCTCAGACCCCAGAGGGTTAATGTGTGTGAGAATGTACTGATACTCAGATCTACGATCCTGTGTTGCGTTGTGAGAAGGCAGAATCGCGACACACCCTTCCAACTCCTAGAGTCATCCTTCCCTTCTAGATCCAAAGCTACCACATCTTTAAATTACTATTGGGAGACGTGACATTTGCAGTCAAAACTTGAAATATAAATTCTCAGAAAACGCATTTAATACCAATATATTGAAACGTCTGTTTATATATCCATACTCCCTTAATAAAGGAGTCCAGACATTAGAAAAATATCAGTTTACACATGCTTTTTATATTTAATATAAGGGAAATAGGCTATACGGACGTGACACAAAAAATCTTTAACTTTTAGGTGGCAAAATTTTTTTTTGTAATTCTGTGAATTAAACTGCGCAAACCAAAAGTAATACTACCCACTGAATGAAGAAGGGTTGGCTCTCCACAGAACTTTCTACGAATTATTTATCGTGTTTCGCATTTATGAGGAAAAAACAATGTTAAGGATGTGACAGTTCTCTGTTCCGGACGTGAGCACTTTAAAAGCGGCACTAGAAGCTTTCAAACTTTCACAGAGACCTCAAATACGCATTTAAAACACCAAATATTAAGGATTGGCATATCAAGTAAAATAATAGTCGATGATTGTTTGAAAATCGTACCTGCTCACCGATAAGACGGCGTTCACTCAAATCCCGCTCCGACATTGAATGTCTCTGTACTGTAGGCTTATAGGCCTACATGTTGTAGCCCAGTCATTAAAGAAAACGATTTAGTTTCATATTTATGTTTAAATAAAATAATACACTTTTTAATTTCATCTATGTTGATTATATGAAAAGTGAAAAGCGTGAGTAAGATCATAAGATGCGCAGTATATCAGGAGACGAGTGGGCAGACATGATTGACCACTTCATTAAATTTGTTTTTGTAGAAAGCCTTTCTTTAAAGTGAATTGTTAAATTTTGTTATCTTAATTTTAATCAATGTTTCATCAACCAATTGAATGGATTTAATAAATAAGGAAATATAGCAGGCAAAATAATCAGGACAAGGAGGCGCAGGCGCGTGAACTGGAGCTCGTCTCATAAATGAACCGAAACTCAGCATATAAGCTACTTGCCTCACAGACCTGAGACATATATCGATAGAAAGCTTGGAATGTGTAGCCTACTTTTAAACAAAACAATTCAAAACGAAAGACAGAAAACAGACTGCTCTCGGCACATGTAATCCGTATGTGCATTTCTCTCCGGCGAGTTCACTACTGCGAAGATCGCGAGTCAGCATAGTCAACTTCATCTTTGACACAGAAAACACTTGTTTATTAATAAACAATAGAATAATAATTAATAAGAAGAAGAAAAAATCATTGCGGTTTGTATCAAATCTTTGGTCGAAAATCATGATACGATCCGAATCGTGGGTTTGCTGTATCGTTATAAACTTATATGGTACATAAATTACCTGTTGATTGGTGTCATTAAGTCTCAACTGAGGATCCGTCTCGGTTGAAATCTTATGAGGAACAAAGAAAACAGTTTGATTATAAATACATAAATTTGCACAATTGCTTTTACACAAACTATGGTCCAATCCGACTGTACTGAAGTAAGAGAAACACTGTTTGTACTGTAGTGACAGTACTCTAGTAAATATGAGGACATACAGACACAAAATATGGTCCAATCTGACTGTAGTGAAAAATCTGCTGAGACTTCTCTAAATACCATGGTACATATTGGCTGAGTGCTCATAGAAATGATTACATGTCTAGCTATTGTGAACATGACCATTTCAAACAGCAGTGTTAAATTAGTGTGGAACCTAAACTCTGTTGGGCAGAGGCTCTCCAGGAGCAGGGTTCCCTTACCTTAGGCAAACCCTTTCTAGGTTACATTCACACACACAAATTAAAATCACCTTCTCTGATCCATCATCTGCCTCACCGCTGACAAAACCCTTGGTGTCTTGTTCTGTCTCAGATATCACCTATGAAATATTTTTAAACATTTGTAAATAGTGGTCGACCGATATATCGCCGAGGCCAATATATCGGCCGATATTTGGAATTTTTTAGATATCGGCATCGGCCGATAAATCTTTCCGTTTGGCCGATATATTTCAAAACAGTTTGTGACTGTGCATTAGCGCTTTTTTCCACTGACGCGAACAGAGCGAACGTGAATGAACTGAATACACTCGCTCTGCTCCGCCCAGCAACGTAAAACAAGCCACTCAGAAGTGAAGCAGACATCTGACAGACACAGTAAATGACCGTTCGCATTCGCTTTCTAACCTGACGCTACATTGTGTTACACACAAAAACACTCCGGCGTGCAGCAGAGTCTATTCAAACAGTACCGTGATATGTCAGATCCGCAGCCCAGCGGTAGCTCCAGTGGGGGTCACAGATGTGATATAAACGAATTCAAACACAACTGAAAACATTTTACCTCACAAACAGTCAAAAATCCTGTGACTGGCTGTTCCTCAGATACGCGTGTTGTTCTCGGGTTACTAGACACTGTTTTCCAACGGACTCGCGTGCACGGAAAAGCTGAGTCGCGTGCATTACAGATCAGTTGGTCGCGTGAGGTGGATGAGAAGAGAACACTATGTAATAATATTACGTTTGGAAATAAATCCTTGAAAATGTTATTCACTATCTACTGTATTTATTTATCCATGATTGGCGTAATATCGTGTGTAGTATACATTTTCATATGTTCATGTATGTCATGCAAATACATGTGACGGCTTGCAACGTTTTAAAGAAACAAACAAGCAAAACTAAACACATAAATCATTATTATTTGAATATACTTGAAGTAAAACAACCTTAAAAAAAGGTTGAACTATTTAAACTATTTTAAAGTAAATAGTGTAAATAAACTATGTGAGATTTATATTTTGTATTGTACATAAAATGTAATTTAATTTCACATACTATTTTGTCATTAATTTATGAATATTGTTTTGATTGGTTCATTAATGATAAATGTTATTTGTAACCTGCAGTAAGCAACAGTAATTATTTATGTGACTGAAAAAATGACTGTAAATATTAAAGCAGACAAGAAGTTGCACTAAAACTTTATTTATTGAAGTGTTATCTTAACTTTTTGTTTACATTTTAATTTCTTAGTAAATATTTTTTATTGCAAAAAGAATTTTGCATAAATAGTATGTACAATAAATGTTCATTTAGTTTCACCAATATTCTTTATGTCTCTCATTTACTGTATTCACATGTATTGTATCGGCCTCATATCGGCCAGATTGCTTTCTCAATATCGGCATCGGCATCGGCCATTAAAAATCCCATATCGGTCGACCACTATTTGTAAACACAGATAAGCAGAAAATCATGTGTACTGCTTTATGAGAAATATGAAAACATTTCTTATAACTAACCATTTACTCTAAAAGCCTTATTGGATTAGAAATCAATACGTCTTTGACAATTAAAAAAAACATTAGAAATAAACGCAAATTTCCAATGGTAAACATTACCTGTTGAGAGGGATCATAAAGTGTAAGCTGAGGATCAAGAGTAGAGATCTTGTGGGAGAGAGAAAAAAGGAGTTTAATGAAGATTCATTTCAGAATAACAGATAATACAGATGAATTCATAGATTAACAATTAATGTGTGTGAGAATGTACTCTAGCACAAAGTCCTCACTGGTATGGATTTGTGTGAGGACAGTATCTTATCTACATGAAAAACTATTCAACGTATGGAGATTCTACATGATTTTGCCAAAACTTAAAGGGGTGGTAAAACACCTTTTTTCGAAGGCTTGATTGTGTTTGTGGGGTGCACTGTAACATGTGTTCATGCTTCATTGTTAAAAATTCACATTATTTTTCACATATTTAACCATTATTCTACACTGCTTTGTCCCTCCTTGTAAAAACAGTCGGATGATTTCCGGGTTCTATGAAGCCCCGCCCTCAAAAATACGCAATGGGCTCAGATTGGTTAGCTGGCCCAGTGTGCTGTGATTCGCTAACCGCCAAGTGCGCGTTGTTCGGAAACGTCACACCCCTTACCGGTAGTTTGTGCTTCAGTAAACAACGGCGTTAATATTGCCACACCAGTATGAGCCCGAATCAGACCCAGAGAATGTTAGTGGAGAGAATGTTAGTGGAGCAGAACCCGTTCAAGAACGGCTGTTAAAGGACGTTTCAGAAAGGTATGTTTTTTTTAAGACTGCAGATCTATTGTGATCGCTATATGACACTGTTACTTTTGTATATTTATAACGATTTTAGCTAAATATCTGTCGCCAGAACTATTAACCCAATACGAACACTTAAACATTGGCTTTACAACAGTAGCCAAATCAAACACAAACCATGTTTAGCATGCCTGTAGATAAACAAGCATGTAGATAAACAATACATAAAAGCTATAATCAAATAATAATTTACACTGATCACATAAACGACAACAACCTCAAACATTCCAAGTTCGCTGCGCTGGTGATATTAAACAGAAGTTTGTATGTGTTTGTCGGATACGTATGAATTAGCATTTAACAAACTGGTCTGTGGAGCCAAACAGCGTTGTCCTTCGTTTACTTCCTCGCTACAACGTACAATTAACAATATGAACTATTACAGGAAAACACATCAACGAAAAAATCATACTTACAGGTTGTGGCTTGTAAACAACAGCTTCTGTTTTTAAAGTCGGAACTGCTCGATCTTTCAGGACATGCCGTTTGCGAATCCTACATTGAACTCGCGTAGATTGAGGAAGCTTTTCTCCGGAAAATGTGCAGCATAGAGAACGACATTTGGATTATAATTATGAGGGGCCGAGTTAAAAATAAATTGTAACCGTTCTTAGGAAGACTGAACAAAGTGGACCTGCAATCTGGGTGAAAATAACAGCGTTTCGACGATACTCTACTGCCACAACAACTCTTTTCCAAAGCAACATAAAATGGCCTCGCCCCCTTTATTTATTGTGTTTCCAGAGGAGGGGTTTATGTAAATATTGGGCTTAGTGATGTCAGCAAGCCCGCAGGAATGTCGTGTAGTCCCTATCGGCCGTTTTCTGTAGTTCTTAGAAATTGATTTCTTTAAAAGCAAATATCTCCCTTTGCTTTAAACCAGGGTTCACCAATCTCGGTCCTGGAGGGCCGCTGTCCTGCAGAGTTTAGCTCCAACCCCATTAAACACACCTGAACCAGCTAATCAAGGTCTCACTAGACATACTAGAAACTTTCAAACAGGTGTGTTGGAGCTGGTTGGAGCTAAACTCTGCAGGGACAGCGGCCCTCCAGGACCGAGATTGGTGAACCCTGCTTTAAACTTTGAACGTTGTAACTTTGCAGATGTTGTTTATGCTCAAACAGCAACATTACACACTAACTTAAGTTAGAAAAGTGAAATCGTGTTTTACCACCCCTTTAAATGGTACATAAATTACCTGTTGATTGGTGTCATTAAGTCTCAACTGAGGATCCGTCTCGGTTGAAATCTTATGAGGAACAAAGAAAACAGTTTGATTATAAATACATAAATTTGCACAATTGCTTTTACACAAACTATGGTCCAATCCGACTGTACTGAAGTAAGAGAAACACTGTTTGTACTGTAGTGACAGTACTCTAGTAAATATGAGGACATACAGACACAAAATATGGTCCAATCTGACTAATACTGAACTTCTGTCTATCCTTCTCAATACACAATATGACACCAGCAGTGAATATGAGGACATACAGACGTGGCTGCTGCTTCTTTAGTTTTTAATTTGGTCCTCCTGGACCTTGTAGCTGCCATCTCCTGCAAAGGCCACATTATGTTTTTAATCAGTTTACAACATGACTTTTAGATATCACTGACATAATCAACTGTTTTACACCTTTATTTGTAATGAACGGTGAAATTATTAACAATAACGATTATTATAGGCTACATACCAGGATGTAATACCAAGAAGTTTTACTAGTACAGTAAAAACATGAATCTTGTGTTTAGTGAATTATTTTTTTAATTTATTTTAAACATGCTGCTTCTCTCTCTCAAACACACTGTAGATGTCCCTAAATTTAACCATTATAATTTGACTAACATATACAGACACCGCACCTTCCTCAGCTTAAAAACTAGGACTAGCTAAGGAACAAAGTTTCAGTTACAAATAATCACCATGCTTCGGGATACTAAATAATTGTTAGGCCTAAATTGCACGACAGGAACCTAGACAGCGAGTAGGTTATCGAACTAACATTAACCTATACTGATTCACAAGTCAACCTCATTAGATCATTACACTGCCCAAATGTTCCACGAAATAAATATGATCTCAATATGGCAATAACGTGATTAATTAGTTCAATATTAAATTAAATCCTCACGCGTTGTGAAAATACAGACACGTGTCACCAAAGCTAGCGTATAGCCTAACTGCTAATTCAAATTAACTTTAGAATATTTCAAACTACTACCAACGGAATATAAAAATAATATTAATACAGTTTTTAGACTTGAAGTGTAGCTGGGTGCTTGGAATTTGAACACAATTCTTACCTGACGTCTCTTCACCGTGAAGACTGATCCGCACGTGGCTGGCTGTCTCAGAAACAGGTGATGAATCGTTCATGAAAGATCCGTTCATTGCGTCTGTCACGTGACAAATGAACGAAAGACTCGGAAGGTAAAGTTATTATTTATGTTACCTGTGAATTATTTTTTACTGCATTATAATGATTTCTTAATTCAGAATATGATCAAGATTGCGTAGGTGGATGTGTTTTGGGAATTTGCCTGTTAAAAGTATAACATTTAAAGCCCCTTAAATGAACGAAATGACTCGAAAAAAGATTCCTTCATTTTGATGAACGAGATCGAACAAGAGAGTCAAATTTAAAATGATCCGAACTTCCCATCGTGGCAGAACAGGTCCGGATCATCAAAAAAAAAAAGCGTGGTGTTGTGTAATTAATCCTTTTTAATTGATTTATTTGAGCTTTTATTGTTGTTAATATAATTTTTTCATTCGAAGTAATTTGTTTATGTGGCAATTAGATTAACACAGTGGTTTGACAAAACCCGAAATTATGAGGACTTCTTGCGATCAGCCAATCACAATCCTCAATTCCATACACATGAGTGAATATTCATGAGGAGATGCAGTACCACTGACCCACCTACAGAGGCGCTGTCTCGATACACAGCTGATACACAAAATCAGGTAATTGTGAACTATGGGGACATGAGCTGAAATTTTGACTTTGAGCTCCCCCTAGCAATAGAAACACTTCTACATTGTCAGAATTATGAGGACACCGGCTCTGTCCTCATAATTCAAAATGTCCTCATAGTGTGGTGTGTATTCATATGAAATGTCCTCATAAATCACAAAAACACACACACACACACACACACACACACACACACACACACACACACATTTGTAAGGCTATAATTTGTCAAATAAAATCATCCAAAATGCAGAACCAACACAAATATAAAGTGGTCACACTGACATCGACAATGTGTACTCGCACACTCTCTCTCACACACAAACACACACACACGCACGCACACACACACACAGGAACATTTGTAAGGCTATAATTTGTCAAATAAAATCATCCAAAATGCAGTACCACCACAAAAATAAATTGGTGACACTGACACATTGAAAATGTAAACACACACACACACACACACACACACACACACACACACACACACACACACACACACACACACACACACACACACACACACACACACACACACACACACACACACAAACACACACACACACACACATACACACACAGGAACATTTGTAAGGCTATAATTTGTCAAATAAAATCATCCAAAATGCTAAACCACTTCAAATATAAAGTGGTGTGGTGACACTGGCACATCGACAATGTGTACTCACACACTCTCTCTCTCTTTATCTCTCAGACACACACACACACACACACACACGCAATTGTGTGTGTCTAGAATCTAGAATTAGATTAAAAATAAATGATTGAAATAAATGATAAAATCTTAAGACTCCAACATTTCTCTTTGTAACATTTTGTTCAGGTTTGATTCTAATCATAATGTAACATTATTGAAAAACTGGGGGGTTTTTTGGTACAAAAAAATGCTAAACTTTGACAAAAATATTTTATTTTTGTTATAATTGTGATTTTATAATATTTAGATATGAATCCAACTGAATCCAACTTGTGAAAAGATATCTTTCAGGTAGTCTAATAGCAAATAGCATATACTGGAGCTCTATAGCCATCTAGTGGTTAAAATTATTATTTTTTATTTTAAAACTGCATTTTCCAAAAAATGGGCAAAAATGTTACATTAAACCATTTAAAATCATCCATGTTATCCCCATGAATGAAAGTTAGAAATCTGGGTCTTTTATAAAGTGAATTTTACATCAAATGCTGTTTTTTTGTAAAAAGGCTATTTAAATATTTATTTATTAATTTATTTATAGAAATTTAAAAAATATCATAAATTCTCCAAAAACTGCACAAATGTTGAGTAAAAACATTAACAAACAGAATAAAATTACATTTGTAAAAAAAAAAAACTATTATCTTGTTACAAAATTAAATGTTATTTTCTGGGGTCTCTAGAGACCCCAAAACCCAGAGTGTAGACATAAATAAAGACCATCAGAGGGTTAATGATGCTGTTGGTAGTGATAAACAAAAATACAAAAACAGAACATACACATGGTATTCACTTCAGTTTTTGCTGACAGAAGCAATACAGATTCTGAAGGAAACACAAAATGGATGCAAGTCAACTTATCGAGGAACAAATATTACATTTGATGAGAGTGTTCTGAACACAGAGGTTCGTTTCGGCTTATTTTCTTCATCCTCTCTTGATCGTAGAGAAACAGAAGCATATGGAAATACATCTTGTTTTGAAATCAAAACTTGTGAAGGTGCTTATGTGGCAAAATATTCAAGGTTTCCTGATGAGGAAGAGGTGCTGATTCCTCCATATGAGATATTTAAAGTTACTGATGTCAAGAAAATAAGAGATCATGCAGGTCTCTGGTGTGACACTGTGTTTGTGTTGGAAAGCATTGGAGTAAGAAGTGAACTGAACTGTGATCTAACACAGTGATTCCCAACCCCCGGTCCCCGGACCGGTGCCGGTCCGTGGACCCGTTAGTACCGGGCCTTGAAATATTCCCAGAATAATGTTTCTTTTTTTCTTTTTTCTTTTTTTATAATAATAATAATTTTCTTTTTTATATGCTTTTTTAAGTGCTATGACGTCATGTTATTTAATCCAAAACCTAAACAATAAATAGATTAAAATGTGTTTCTTTGAGCGCCTTGCGATTGCTTAGCAACGCGTCATATCTGGACGGACTGCAAAAAAGCGCGCTGCACCTGAAGTGACAGGGAAGTGGAGAGATGAGCGGGCCGCGATATTTTTTTCAATGGCTAATTTCATTGCGGACAGTTCTGGTAAAAGGAAAGGCGATGACCAACTCGAAAATAGCGAGAGAGAAAAAGTCACGCTTCATAAATACGATACCTCATACATTAGGTATGGATTTATGACAACAGGCGATTCCGTGGCGCCAAATCCGTTGTGTATTATTTGTGGTGAAAAACTGTAAGCTGGTTTTCGTTCATATTTGTAAAGCAGACCTTTTTAAATTTCGTTTTATTGTATCCTGGAATTTGTGTGCATTGTTTTGGATGCATATGTTTTTTATGGATGCTCAGGAAGAACAGCTTGTCTTGTGCACAGCTACAAATATAGTAATATCAATAAGCAGTTCATGCTCACATTAAAATAGTTTTGTTCTCATTGGTCTGATTTGGTATTTTTTGTTAAAGGTTAAAGTTTAATCTCTAATTTTATACTTTAAAAATGATTGGCTGAAATCACTAAGTTATGTGTTTGCTATTGTATTCTGAAACTGTCTGATTGTTGAAACTGGCACTTATTTTCATACAATTAGCCTTTGTTATCACCTGTTGGTGTGTGAAAACACTAAGTTGCTGTTGAAGTGATTGTCTTTAGTGGTTCTGGAGAGATTTGACAGGTGAAATGGACTGGTATTTTCATACAATTTGCCATTACTGCCACCTGCTAGTGAGTGAGTGCTGTGTGAGTTGCTTTTGAAGTAGACCTAATTGTATGGCAGTAAAGGGAAATATTTTGTGAACCAGTCTGAAAGTTTAAAAAGATTGGTATATTCATACAAGTAGCCTTTGTTGCCATAGTTCATTATGCAAATAAATGATAGGCTGTTACTGTTTTACACAGTGATATGTTCCAAACGGTGCATCTTAAAATTGACAACTGGTCCCTGGAATTTTTTTTATGAATATGCTGGTCCCTGGCACAAAAAAGGTTGGGAACCCAAACAAGTAATAAAAACTCAGTGAGTGTTTTAGCGCAATTTTCTCACGTCAAGGGATCTAAGAGATAGTAAATGAAAGAGAAAATAAGTTGCTCGAGAATATAACTTTCTCTTGAAATTCAAATGAACTTTCTGAAATCAAATCAGCAATGGATAATAAAAAAGGCACAATCACTTGACTAGTTGAACATCATTATTTTTATTAGCTCATTATTTTTTACATCTTGAAGAATGTAGTTTTCTTTGAACTTTTCATATATTCATGCAAATAAAAATCGAAGTACTGTAGCTAGGGATGGGATTCTTCAGAACCGGTGCCCAGTGAATCGATTCTTTGGAACCGTTAGCATTCCTGCTTAACGATTCCGCTTATTGGTTCCGTTCGTTGCAAATGACGTCACACACGCTTATGTTGTTTTGGTTCAGAACGCAGCAACATGGTATCGAGCCAGAAGCGCTCTAAACTGTGTCCTAACTAACGTTACACGCGGCGCGACACACGATAAAAGGTATATTTTCCATGTTATCAGAGTTTTTGTCCTAACCAGCCACGCCGGGACGATTCTATTTTAGAAACGGATCCTATTTCTTTGACTTCGTGCTGGAACAACAAACTCAAAGTGTGGCAATGATATTATCACTGGTAAGTGGTAACAACAACGTACTGTTTATGTGTTTTATTTAATGTTAAAAGCGTGTATAATGTGACTGAATATCATTTAGTGTTAGCTGTAAAAGCAACAATGTTAATTGTTGTTAATATTCCAAAAGGCACAAGCTCTTCCTTGACTGTTTTCAGTCTGTGTTTTTAGTTTTTATGGCGCATAAATGGCAGTTTTTATTATTATTATTATTATTATTGTTTATTTTTTTTGTTCTCTGGACCAATGAATGTCAAAATTAACAATTTCCTAATTCTAAGGCACTCTTCTTGATAATCTTTCTAGACACACACTAGCGTACATGGCATACTGGTTGAGAAACACTGCCCTAGGCTTTAGATCCCTGGACTTTACTTTGAGAAGTAGCTCACATACTTTTAGGTTAGTTCTGAGGTTGCTAAACATAATTTGTGTAAACTCTGTGCTGTGTCTTCTGATCAGATATTAAAGCGAGTTAATACAAACAAACACATTTGTACTTATTCCCTCACTCAATGAGAATCGATAAGGAATCGGATCGATAAGCAATATCGATAAGGGAATCGGAATCGTTAAATTCTTATAAATTCCCATCCCTAACTGTAGCAATTAGTATAGTCCATAGACTGTAATTTTTTATCAATTGACATCTGTGATTTTATGTACAAGTTAGATTTGGACTAGATGTACAAAACAGACCATTAATATATATTTTTTTTTACTGAAGAGAATTCTTTGCAGTTCACTCAGCAGAAGTTAGCTTCAACACTCCTTGGCTGCTCTGATCCCACAATCAATACAGCAATATTTATACTTTAACAGAGATCAGTAGGTTATGCCATTCCTCCAAGTTTTATTATTTAGATTTGTTAAGCCAATGGAGGCATTGAGAAACCGCATGTTTAACTCTTTCACCGCCAGCATTTAAAAAAAAAATTGTCAGCCAGCGCCAGGGTTTTTGACGATTTTCGCTAAACTTTAATGGCCAACAGAATATTTTCTTCTATGAATATATGAACATTCTAACATTCAAAATAATGATCTGAGATTTTGCTTTTAAACAACAACAACAACAACAAAAAACGATTCTATTTTATCTTAATTTGTTCTTTTTTTTATTGCCACTTGAACATAGGTAGGTTTTGCCAAAAACGCAACATTTTGGACAAAAAAGCTGAGCATTTTATCAAACAAGTGCATTTTCAAGCAGAATACATTCAGATGTCGTTTCCATCATATATAAAATCGTTCAGAGCATGCGCACAGGTCTTCCTTAACGTATACCACCAAAAAAGGAAACCCGAAAAAGCGGGTTTTTTAAAATATAAAACCCGGAAAATTCTGTGTTTGGCAGCGGTTAAGAGTTAGTAGATGATTGGACATTACATTAAATCACTTTTGATCTCATAAACATTTCAAATCAGGATAACAAGCACATTTTGGAAATAGTCTATAAGAATCTGATAGAGAGTATTCTAACCTTTAACATGGCGATGTGGTATGGTAATTTAAACGTAAAACGGAGAAGCAAGCTGCAGAGAATAGTAAACCTCGCCTCAAAAATTATAGGGACAAGTCAGAAACAATTAAGTTCCACGTACGAGGAAGTTCTCAGGAAAAAAGCTTTTAAAATAGCAAACGATCCCTCTCATCCACTCAATTCACCTTATTTTCGAACGCGGAAGTAAACATGGGTCCAATATCCGTTTTTTGTGCGGCACTTCCGTTTCCTCGCTTCCCTGGGCTAAATAACGATATTGATCGCGAAGGATTATGCAGAGTTGACAGAAAAATGTTACACATGCCATAGCAGATGAATACAACAAAGAACTAAAGCCCCGCCTCACTCAGTTCGGGTACCGGACCTGGTTGAAAACACTCATGCATCTAGCTGGCAGAGTGCCAAAACTTCGCGGGCGCCTTCAGCACCGCCCTAAACACGGTCGAGCCAATGCTGGACTAATATATCTATGGAGGTATTTTGTCATGTCAAATGTATTAATAATGCCATCAGAATGCAACCAAAGTAGCAATAGATGGCTATAAATAATTGTAAATCATACAAAATAAATGCCATGATCATGCCATTATCACTAGATTTTATACAGGGGTTACTATAATGATTTTGTTTCTCCTTGGAGTTTTTATCATGGTTTTTATTGAGACTTCATAGCCCATGCAGCCACTTTTCTGGTATCGGGTGGTCTTCTGTAGGTCTTGTGTTCACGAAATGAAAAGAACAAACATACGGTCGTTTCGATAGTTTCTTCAAATGTAAAGCTTTTAACCACAGGCGAAGGGATCAGGCCGGCGACACACTGGCTGCGTGGTGGTCCGTTTTTATTTCGGCTACATTGTTAACAGGTTAGAGCTTGCACACTGCCTGCGTCTGACGCGTGTCTCAGGCCGAGCGGAATAACGTGTGCATGCTAGAAATAGAATCGACGCCTATTTTTCACATTTTACATTTATTCATTTAGCTGACGCTTTTATCCAAAGCGACTTACAATTGCTATATTTGTCAGAGGTCGCACGCCTCTGGAGCAACAAGGGGTTAAGTGTCTTGCTCAGGGACACATTGGTGTCTCACAGTGGATTCGAACCCGGGTCTCTCACACCAAAGGCATGTGTCTTATCCATTGCGCCACACCAACCCCTGACATTTCACGAGACACGCAAGCGTTTTGGAAGCGTTTCCAGGCCAAATAGAATAGGAAAAGATGTTTGTATGTCATTTTGACACGAATACATATTAATAAATGACATGTTGATGTTTGAAAGTTTAGGTTTTGACAAATGCAGATATAAATGCAATGTAAAAAAAAAAAGCTCTATTTTCTAATATTGCACCTGTCAATACAGAACGAAATATTCTGTAGCCTATTTTGCCGTCAATACTGCCGACGTTGTCTTTGCTGCTATATATTTATGTTTAACATTAAGTCTAGGCCTTCCACAACTCTCTCCCCATTATGTCGAATATATCACCAGTATCATATGTCACCTAGCAGCAGCAGTGCCGCGTCAGACACGTTTTTGGTGTGCAAAGACATGTAAAACGCCACGCAACAGAAACGCCACGCAGCCAGTGTGTCGTCGGTCGTAGGGCGCCTGATAATTAAAATGTCAATGATTTCGATGATTAAAACACTCCTGCTCCAAGTAAATCTTTCTTTGGTACCAGTTATTATGACAACCTCTAACTGCACAAACAATCCCGGTCTTCCTCGAACCCATAACGATGAGTTAGTTGTTATGAACACTTGTTTGATTAACCGCTATGGTGAAAAGTGAGTTAGCGCGCCAGTGACCGGAAGTGCCTGACCGGAAGTCTCGCACAAAATACCGTCAACTGGCTGCGTCCGTATTTCCGTTAAAAATAAGGTGAATAGGGAGTTTGAACTTCTTCCCTCTGCCAGACGTTACAAAGTACCTAGGGAAAATCGTAATATTTTTAAAAATTATTTTATTCCTAATGTAATTCGGACGCTGAACAACACGTCCCGTTGATGTATTGTAACGTAATTTCTACTGCTGTACTGCATTTTGCCCTGAAGATGTCGGTGTGTTAGTCTTGTTGTTCTTGTTGTTTTTGTTGTTGTTGGTTTGATTGTTGTTGATTGTTGAGACCGAAGGCAAATTTCCACATTGTGGACAATAAAATGAAAATGAAATGAAATAAAATATATATGAATTAGTAAACTAATTAACGTGGTTAGAGAAATTTGTTTTACATACATAGTTTCTCATTTTAAACCCATCTGAATGTGCCAAGTCTGTTATTTCTTGCACAATCTCTATACAAATTATTTTACAATTTAGATAATTTTCGGCAAACTCATCACTGTCAGTTGATAGGAATTGGAACTCAAATGTTGTTGAAAACAATGTCTAAATGTGGTTTGAGATTCTTCTGTTGATTGTCTTTCATTTGTTAAAGGCAAGCTTCTCGACATGAGGGATCCGAGCTATCTGAACTAAGAGACAAGATTGAGGAGGTCCTTCTTGCGTCAGAAGGGTTACCAGCTGTGTCAGCCAAGCTCAGGGAGCTGTGCAAACACAGTAAGGGTCTAACAGAGCATCAAAGCGAAATTCTGAGGACCTCATTTAAGTGCAACGTATGCAGAGGCAAGTAATCACCCAGACATCACATGTTTGTAGATTAAAAGAGCAACCATTCTTTGGTCCTTGGGTAAGCACTTTCATATAATATTAACTAGGGCTGTAATCAACCAAAGAAAATCTTGGTCGACTGAAGTCCTGAAATTTTCGACTAAAAATGACGTTGTGGAGAAAAAAAAAAAAGTATGTTACATTAATTAGATGCGCACTGTGCTCAGTACTTGTTAGCCTTGTTGTCTGCCTAAATTAATTATAAATAAACAAACTAATAGGCTATTTGCAGTATATTAAATCGTTTTTGACCTAATTATTTTGCACTGAAATGAGTGACGTCTCTGACAGCGGTGCATTACATGCACCTGTGCAATATCATAGCCTGTGATTTCTGAAAACAGTACTATGTTGTCAACTAGTGATATCACAAGAACTTTTGAGGAATGTGCAACATAATTTAGAAAATTATTTTTGTCATATGTTATAAGTATAACTGTCAGACACTATCATTTCAGCCGCTCTGCGCAGCTCGCACAGAGCGAGGCTGAACATAATTGCTCAGCTTCGCGGCTGAGACACGAATAGACTTAAAGCTTTTACTCTTAATAAACACAAAAGGCACGTCCACTTTAATAAAAAAATTATATTTATTAAACAAACAAGAGCAGAAACCAAATAAAGTGCGTAACTGAAAAATAAAGCATCTTATCCCACTAAACATTGGACGTCGGATAGACGTGCAGATCATGTCTATATTGGGTCCGTCGGTCCATGACCAATTCTGGACATCTATTCGACCACTATTTAGTTGTCCACTAAATAGTTGTCCACTATTTGGACGTCCAACCATGACCCAACTTGGACGTCATATTGACGTTCAACATTGGACCTTTGAACTGGGTAATTTTTTTCGACGTCCAATCTAGGTCCACTATTTGGACGTCCAACCATGACCCAACTTGGACGTCATATTTACGTTCAACATTGGACCTGAACTGGGTAATTTTTTGGACGTCATTTGGACGTCTATGACAGGTGCAGGAAATTTACATGATTATTAATATTTTTTTAATTTACAAATGAAGAGCTCTTTTCCAAAACGCAAGTTTGTCATGTCATTTTGCTGTGTACTGAACCTATTCACTGCTCCATCCACGTTTCCAAATCGCTATATTTAAAATGTACTGCAAGATGCAGTTTCTTTCCAAACCGCGATAAGCGCCGAACCTATTTTTAGCCTAAATTATCAACAATTGTGTTGTTTGATTTAATAATCATTGTTCAACATGTTTAGACTGATAACTGGAGACGCATACAAAAGTCTGATGCTGTAGCTCAAACAGTAGAGCGTTGGTGCTTGGAACATAAGATCATGAGTTCGATTCCCAGGTAAAACAAGAAGTGTGTGTGTGTGTGTGTGTGTGTGTGTGTGTGTGTGTGTGTGTGTGTGTGTGTGTGTGTGTGTGTGTGTGTGTGTGGGAAAAGCCACTGTTTTGTTTGAGAGCACTGAGCGCGATTATTGTTTGAAAAAGACATATCTAATAAAACACACAATCCACAGCAAGCCGACCCCGTCTCCTTCCTTCTTCCCACAAACAAACTTTTGTGGACGGACGTCAACATTAGACGTGCGGAAGACGTCGAAAAAAGACGTCGCCTGCCGTTACAAAACAACCCCTTCAATGGACCAAATTTGGACGTCCAAAAATTACATGAAAATGACGTCACTACGACGTCACATTGCGCAGTAGGCTCAAAACTAACACACACAGTGGGCACAGCGCAATTGCGGGGGATTAAATAGGGAGAAACTAATGAGGGGAAGCAAGGGACGTCACTAGGATTGGAAGACAGGGGGGGCTTAGCCCCCAGGGTATTTGTAACTTGCATTTGCAAAATCTTTGCACTCACATCTAGAGCTACACTTATGTCATGCTAAGTTAAGCATTTCGTGTATTTTGCTTGTTCACTCTAGCTAGACTGCAGTTTTCCATAGCAAACCAAAATATCCCCTTTCCTTTACCTCAAGAAAACGTAGCTGCAGGTAATTAAAAACAACTTACAGTTTCACTCTGTATCAAGACACTTAAGCCTGTTTTATGCTTCTGCGTCGAACTGCCGCCGTAGCTACGTCGTAGGCTGTGTGTAGCGCGCGTACCCTACGGCGTACCCTGACGTGCACCTCTCCAAAAATGTAACAACGCGTCAATTCTACGCGGACACAAGCGCTGTGATTGGTCTGCCAGAACTCCTCCCTCGGGGTTTCACACGCTCCCTAGGTACGCGTCAACGCGGACAACGACACAGAAGTATAAATTAAAACCAACACGTTGCCTACGGCGTATAGGCTCCGGCGTAGGTCCGACGCAGAAGTATAATGAGGCCTTTAGCAGTAATCTTCCTTTCACCATACTGTGCGTTCACACCAAACGCGAATAGCGCGTCAAATTCGCGTCTAGTTGAACGCTTGAACATTTTGAATCCATTCGCGTGTCCAGAGCTAAACTGACGCACGTAAAAAGCAAAAGTTTGAAGCGAAATTGACGCGCCTAAACGCCTCATTCGCGCCGCAGGACCTCCAGACGCGCATAAACGCGTCTTTGTAAATCACTCGCGCCAGACGCTCTATTCACGTTTGGTCAGGTGTGAACGCGTGTGTATCGGTGTGTGTAGGCGGGAGGGTGCATAACTTCAGACCAGAGCCATAGAGAGAATTCTTGATACATCGAATTGTTATTGCTGTTCTTATTATCATTTAGGGGGGCTTAGGAACATTTTGGGGTAGCTTCAGCCCCCCTAAAATAGGCCTAACGACGTCCCTGAGGGGAACAGATGATAGCGGGGAAGCAATAATGACTAAACGAGGATAACAAGGAGGGTGGGGCTAAATGACGAGACAACACAAGCACATAGCCCAACAAAAGGCCATGTGTTTGCACATGAAACATGGATCTGTCATGATCCTGCCTCAAGACTAAAGATAAACAAGAACTAGATGGCAGAATCATGACATAATCATCCAAATTTTAAACAAAACCAAATAAAGTGAATACAACAACAAGGTAGCTGCACTCAGAACAAATACAAAAATAAATAAATCAAATGCCCAAATCCACAAGTGTTTAAAATTAATAAATGTGCAAAATTATAAAATGTTATTAATGTCCAAAACGAAATAAAGTGCAAAAAATAAATAAAGCATAGGCTCAAAACTAAAACAAACAGTGTGCACAGCGCAATTGCGCGTTAGGCTACAACAAATAAAAATAAAGTGCCCAAATCCAATAATACTTTAAATAAATGTGCAAAATTATAACATTTGATTAATGTCCAAAACGAAATAATGTAAAAACAATTAAATAAGCAAATGGCTACTCACTAGTGTTGTTTTTGGCGGCCTGTTTTACTTTTAGTTTTAGTCTAGTCTTTGTGTCAAGCTGTCGTTTTAGTTTTTATTAGTTTTAGTCACGTTCATACTCTTTTTAGTCTAGTCTAGTTTTAGTCGACGAAAACTGATGACATTTTAGTCTAGTTTTAGTCAATGAAAATTGTATTTTAGTCTCTATTTAGTAATGCAATGATATTTAACCCAGTCAATATAGTATTTCAAACAAGGTTATCTTATTATATTTAGGGCTGTGGCGGTGGCAGTTTGTTGGTAATGGACCAACTACCAGCGGTGGTGGGGGGGGGGGGGGGGGGGGTTGTTTAAAAAAAATAAAAACTCGTTTTATATTTCCACACAAAGACGCGTGATATAGCCTACCACAATGCGCTTTGAGAGGGATGTGGGACACGAGCAGGAAAGAGTCCATCGATCTCTTTTCTGATATCTTCATGTTTTCAACTTGATGAAAAATGGTCTGAAGAGCGAATTTTATCCTCCACAAGGGCGAGATATTTAGGCTATGTTTGAGATTGCGCTGCCAAAGAAAGTGAAACAAAAAATCACCCGCGCGTGTGAAACGCGCTTTACAACTAAACTTGACGCGCCTTACCATGTAGCACAAACTGTAGAATTTGACATTCAAGTACAAATGTAGGCTATCTGTCCTACAGCGTTTTCTACTTTACCACAGTAAAGAATACGAATATAATAGGCCTTATTAACAATGAAGAAACGTTTAATCCCTTTAGAAAATGGGTGAGACGTGAGTGAAGATTTGGGAAAAGAAAGAGATTCCATGCAGGGATGAGTCACGTTTTTTGAATATTCGATTAGTTTATTTAATTATAGAATATCGAATAGGTTGTGCGATTATTCTTTAAAATAAACTCCATGTTTTCTGTGCTGATGCGTTCATGTAACCAGAGGGTGATGCTGCCAATAACACACATAACAGCTGTCAAAAGAACCGGCAAAAGTAATGATTATGAATGTGTCAAATATATCAATGAGACATTTTAATGGAATAACTAATGGAATAATATAGTTAAATTTGCTGATAATCGGGTGACCAGATCGCAAACCAGAATTTAAAGCCGACAAAGCTATGGGTTCACGCCATAGAAAACGGGTTCACGCACAACTCTCTCATTTGTCGTGACGTTATAACATTTCGTCTCGTCTCGTTTTGGTCAACGAAAATGAAGAGACATTTTAGCATAGTTTTTATTTTGCTAAACCACATTTAGTCTCGTTTTTATTCGTCAACGATATTGCATTATACATTTATTTTAGTCATCGTCACATGACCAGCATTTACGTTGCGTCTCGTCTCGTTTTCGTCAGGTGAAAAAGGTTCGTTGACGACAATATTTCGTCATAATTTTCGTTGACGAAAGCAACACTACTACTCACTCACAGAGAGTACAATCAGTCTCCATTCCACACTTTTTTCCACACTGATGAAATGAGCGCGGCAAAACTGATGAAATGAGCGCGGCAAAAAATCGACCAATCAGAATTTTGGTCGAACCAGACCGTATCGACCAATTAATCGGATAATCGACTGGGACGTTACAGCCCTAATATTAACTATAAATGGTAAATGGACTGTATTTATATAGCGCTTTCACAGACTAATGGCCACCAAAGTGTTTTACATTTTGCCTCACTTTCACCCACTCATTCATACACATAATGCCTATAATCTATATGGGCAGTATGTAAGGGACAGTGTTGTCATCTGGTCATTATTACAAAATAAACCCAAAATGGATGATCAGGATCCCAACAAGTGATTTATAGTAGCACTGATGTCAGTTACCTGGATCATTAGTCTGACACTTAGGTGTGGTGTTGTGGCAATTTTTCTCCTTAAACATCATCACTGCGTAAGAGACACTCTGAATCAAATTGTAATTTTTTTAAATGATTTATTCTTGCAAGAAGTTCCCTGTCACCACACAGAAGTGCCCTGTGAAGTGAGTGAGACCCAGATGGGGAGGGCTGTGCACATTTTATACCCATTTCAAGGTTAACTTCAGTTGCTCTTCCTAGTAGTTTTCCACAGGCCAGGACCCATTACTGCTAGCTTCAATTTATGGCTAGCTGACCCTTAAGCCCACCCACAAACTAGATGACCTCTGACCAGCCGTTCCCAGTGTCTCGCTCCTTCACTTCAGATGTATAAACATACATAAATTTCATAAACAGAATCTTCTCTCACTACAAGTGAGAGACTCATATGTGACATTCTTTGAATCATCTATATTTTACTAAAGATCAATGAATATCATAAAATTGCTATCATAGTGGTTTCCCAGAAAGGGCTTAGATTAAGCCAGGACTTTGCGTTTGTATTTTTAGGGCATTTAAAGAGGTTTTACAAACTTACCTTACAAAAAAACATAACAGGTTGTGTATATTGAGAAAAAACAATGGCTCGAAGATATGTCAGTGCAAGCTGTTTTCAGTTTAGACAGTTCTGACATACATTATAGTCTGGGACTACTTAAACCCTGTCCGGGAAACCGCCCCATAGTGTTGTATATTAAAAGATATCTGACTGCTGAATGTCACAAATAACCATCAGCATCAAATGTCACAAAGAGCTGTGTAATAATGTCCTGTAAGTTTTCTTTTATTGCAAATGGTATTTTTAAATCTGATTCTTAATTATGTATAATGTCTGTTACAGGAGTGATGGACAACCCTGTGCTGGCACGCTGCTGTCGCAGTTTAATTGGCTGTCGACAATGTGTCGACGTTATACTGCAGGAGGGTCAAGGGTGTGTTAAATGTCGGTCTGCAATCACAGGAGAATCCCTGGTTGCTGTAGCTGGCCTTTCGGAAGTGCTAAATGTTATCAGGGCCTTAGAAGAGCAATTCAGTTCAGATTAAAATTCCTGCTGTGGTAGTTGTTTCAAATGTTCAGTTGCTGTTCAAATGTTTCATTATAACTCAGAATATAATTGTGGTCTCTTAATATTGTAGCGCATGTTTGAATGCCACCAGAAGCGTTATTTTTAGTTCATTTTTTCAGTTAATATAACTAAAGTATTCCGGCACCGTGCCGGATCTCCGGTGTGCGGCCGTGAGGAATTTGTTTTTAATAAAACATTTGGGAGACTTGCATGTTGTTTAATATTTTCAAGTCAATTCATTTCACATACCAATCATATGAGAGGGACGCAGCTCAAACTAATACTTTACAAGCAGAGCAGGGGAGGTCCTGACACGCACGTTAGCGTTGTCTGTTAAAGCGTGGAGCGCAAGTTCATGAAGCTTGGGGAGGATGTCCCCACGGGCGTAATTTCCTATGGGGACCGACACTTGTGAAAATCTTCTGATAGGTAACTTCTGAATATTAAATGTAGAACATTCTGTGTAGCTTACTAAAAATGGAAACAATATAGAATAATAAAACATCTC
This sequence comes from Squalius cephalus, assembly GCF_949319135.1. NCBI lineage: Eukaryota > Metazoa > Chordata > Actinopteri > Cypriniformes > Leuciscidae > Squalius > Squalius cephalus. The sequence goes on from NC_137122.1 coordinate 16,101,155, forward strand.
ATTCACCAGCTGCCAGCAGCTAAAGTCTCAGGTACCCACACCCATTGTAATCACGTCTAACAGGAATGCACATACAGTAACAGGAAGTCAGTAATGAGCGATAAGACAAAAGAGAACATGCGCTGTGATTGTCCTGACACACACACACGACGCACAGAAAGACACGCGCGGCAGTATTGCGCTTGAACGACCAATAACAGATTTAAGCCAAACTGTCCATTTCATCTAAGGATTAATCTAAATTTAATTTACATTTTTTGCAGCTGTGTTTTTTTTAACCGTATTCATTTTCTATATATGACAGACAGTAAAGGTACAAGTAAAAATTACATTTGTTACGGGGTTAAAGTGAGGATGGTTTTAAGTTCACTTAAATTAAAAAATATAGTTTTTGAAGCTTAGCAAATGTAAATTTCGTAATTTTTTTAGTAAAATTTCATCAATACATCAGTAGCTATACTAATATCAGTGGTACTGGCCTTCATTCATAAAAAGATCCATTAACATATAGCCGAAATTACACTACAGGGCCGTTGAATGCTTGAATCTGATTGTGTGATAAACGTTATAAAGTGTGCACTATTTTCAGGGAAACGCACGGCTAAAGTAGTTCCAGGCAGGACTGTTCCATATCACTTTGCGTAGTCAACAACAGAAAATACGATGATTCTATATAACGGTAGTATAAGCAAAACAATTGACTCCAGGCCGTTGAATTATTAAACAAATAATGCACAGCCAAGATAACGGCCACTCCGCTTCATGACCTCTGTACCACCTCGGGTGTGCATTATTGTTCTAATAGTTTGACGGCCTGTCATCAATTATTTTTTTACATAAGTGGTGACATTGAAGATCAATCTTCAAATCCCCCCAACACACACACACACAAAGGTTCATGCTTAGGTTTTTTTTTTTTACTTTAACCCCTCGTAATATAGTATACAGTTCATGCTACAGTATAAAAAATAATAATGCATGACAAGATCAGTTTTGGTAGTCAAGGTAGTGCTACAAGATAAAGCAGTTCTATGCACATCTTCTTGTTATGTTAATTAGGTCAGTCAAACAGTCTTGGTAATACCTGTAATGCTCATTTACAGTGTAGTTGAATACATTTCCCAGGTCACAATAAAGTGAATTAAACTCTGTCTCCGCCCTAATTTTGTCCTCTTCAGACTGAAATGGGTCAATGCCAAATGCTGATGGAGTGGTCAAACTGTTTCCCATTTCCTGTCTGTAAAGCTCTGCAGCTTCTGAAGCCCTCGGCAGCAGTTGCTCTAAAATCCTTGACTTGCAGCCATCTCTGGCCAGCAGATTGGGAATGCCTTTGCCTATAAATAGAAACATTTGAATTGTAAGTAAAAATAAATAAAAATACTGTAAGAACATCCTACCAGTCTTGCAGAGTTCAGGTCCTGCCTTGCACACACTTACTGTAACTAATTGTCAAGTCATTCTGAAGACCTTCATTTGCTGGTTTAGGGTTGGAGGTTAGATTTGGGTTGGAGCTAAACTGTAGGAACTAGCTCTCCAAAACATTGTGTATATATTGGCAGTTAGATTAGAACACAATTTTAGAAGTGATATCAAAGCAATATCTCGCATACCTAGAATATTATGGCTATTCCATGCCTGAACAAATCTCTGTACCCCAATCTGGCTGATCTCACATGTGAGATTGGATACACAGTATCTGGTCAACCCATCCTCCATATCCAAAGCCTCCTGGTCAACCATCTGAATGAGTGCAGTCTTGATTGGAAAATTTACCCGCTTATTGACTTCAGGCCATATTCTCTCTACGGTGTGGTTCTGTCGAGTAAAAGAGCATTCCCACAATGTAAAGCACAACTCAAATTACAGTATAAAGTACAAAATACACTTTCATGTTAGTTCATTACAACTTCTGATTTTTAAAATGTATTAGTAAATGCTGAAATCAATAAACAATGATAAATAAATGCTGTAGAAGTGTTCATTTTTAACTTGTGTTAGCTAATGCATCCACTAAGGTTAACAAATAAAACCTTACTGTTACCAATACCTTACTCAGAACAGTATACATGTCATACAAATGATAATAATAAATAATTCAATCTCACCTTAGTTGATGTTGTCTGGAGGTAAGGCAGTCGTTGCTGGTTATGCCTGTATTCTGACAAGATGTCTTGCATGAAGAGGGTTAGATAAAACTCTCTACCATGGTCCACTCTGACCTGATCCCACATCCCATGGGAAAGGACAGCATTTCTAGGAAATAAAATATAATTTAATTTTGATGTTATTGAGTGTAGCAAAAATATGGTAAGATTAGAGTAGAAAATCTTAGACTTACTTGTACACCTCTTCATAAATTGTTAAATAGTTTTTTATTGGCATGGTAGAATGTCCAACAAGTTTTTTACTAAACCCATCAATGGCTATGACATGGGTCACACCAAACATGCAAAGTTTCTCGTTCTGGTCCATATGAAGTTTGTGACCCACGTACTCAGCATTATATGGGACAGGATTTAAATTACGTGCACCCTGAAACAAAACAGATTTAATTAGGTTACATATAGAAAGTATTCAGCCCCTAGTTTTAGAAGCACTGGTGTAGAGATTATGGGGTGGTTTCATGGACAGGGTTTAAAGGCACAATATGTAATAATTTTGCAGTAAAATATCCCAAAACCACTAGGCCAATGTTATATATTTTGTTAAGTTGATTACTTACAATATCCCTACGTTTGTACTCCGCTCGTACTGCCATAGTAACCAGAGCCCTCTGATAATAACCAAGGCGACTGACGTGGACAACTGTGTAGTTCGTAATGTCTATCTGCACGCGGTTGTTGTTTCGTTCAAACATTATGGACCATGGCAAGCAGACTTTGGATAAAAAATGACAACTAAAATGAGAATCAATATCAGCGCGCCGTTTTCGAGATGCCGAGAGCTCCACGTCCGAGACTAACTTCAACCGCTCCTACATGTACTTTATTAGACAGGTGAGCACATTTATATAAAACGAATCAATGTTATATAGTTCAACATTGATAAAATGTTAGAATATGATCTGTATGTTATTCTAATGTTGATCTAGCTTACTGCCAGTCTCCTACAGAGAAACTAACACATAGAATAACATAAATTTCAACACATTCAAATGCAGTTTAGTGTGATAGTGTAATGTTAGACCAAGTGAAACAGCGCTGCGTTACCTCACAAGTTTCATTCGTCTAATAAACTGACCTGTGAGTAGTAATTCTGCACTTGCGTGTAGTTCGGTAGAATGAAATGTCCATATTCCTTTTATATCCGTGGAACTTACGTCGCGTGTGGAGCTGATAGCTGTCTCTTAGCAATCGCTCCTGCTTCATATCACAGTCATGATAAAAACATTGATGTATTTACTCATCCATAAACAATATTAGATTGGCCGGCTTGAATTTGACGACAACATCCATAATTTTCTAAGCAAGTGTTGCGTCATCAAACTACGCCTTTGTTATTGTAAGAGGTTAGCGACCCCTAGCGGTGAAAAAAAGTCCCAGACTAAAATGCATGTTTGAGCTGTCTTAACTTAAAACAGCTTGCACTGACATATCTTAAAATATATTATTTTCATTGTTTTGTCTCAAGATGCACACCAATAATGTTTTTTTTTTTTTTTTTTTGTAAGGCATGTTGGTAAAAAACAATTTAAAAGTCCTAAAATATATATCTAAGGTCTAGTCCAAGCTTAAATAAACCTTGCCCAGGAAACCGACTCTATACACATCCTGCACCCATGTCATTTTCAAATGTAGATTTTATCTCTACTTTTGAAAATTAAAGACTAAATAGACAAAGTTAAAGACTAAAAAGACATTGATGTATTATTATGTAATGTTTAATATATTAAATTGATAACACATGACAATTATTTTTAATGATAATTGTTTTTTTTTACTATCGCACCCAAGTCTACCTGGCATCGAGCTTGATGATAAGGTTCATGCATCTGTGCTAATGTCCGACCCACTCGAACCTCTGATGCACGAACTCCTTGTGCAGCAAGATAACCTGTCATCATTTTACGTCCGTAATATGGTCCAGTCTGTATAGACAAATAAGTCAAAATTAACCAATAATAGTCACTTAGATACAAGATGATTACATACATGTAAAGCAATTCATTGCAAAACTCAATTTCTATTTTTCAAGTAGTAAAAAATATTTCAGATGTTTAGGCATATTTTTATAAATCTTTAATAATAATAATAATAATAATAATGTTTACCGGTAAAGTTATATACAATATGCGCAGCCCCAGAATAACGCAATGTGACGTAGGTTCACATTCTCTATAACGTTACAATAACCAATTTTAATTGAACAACTCTCTGTAGCAAATAGTAGCAATAAAAAAAATCTCACCTCTACAACAGCTTGCGAAACCACCAACTCCAACTCGTCTTCGGAGATGCATTTTCTTTTAAGGCCTTTTTCAGAACGGAATTTCCCCTCTGCATACCAAGCTCTGATAAACGATATGAAATTTCCGTGTCTGTGTGTCCATCTTCATACATGCTCTTTATAACGTCTTCATAAGCTAATAAACTCATTGTAACGAGCTACCGACTAACTAGACTGTATTTAAATTACGCGGGATATACAGTTTTCGTAGTGTCTGCACTCATACGCACTGCGCGCCCCCTTCGAATTTCCGGTAAAATCCAATGGTACAATCTTTTCCGGTGTCTGGGCGGAGCTTACTTGAATATTCAGGAGTTTCCTGTTTTGTGTTATTGAAAATATTAGTGTTACTCTCTTCATGGCTATAATCACATAAAGTGATTGTGTCTGTGTTTCAATGTTGAATGAAGTTAAACTTATTTTTTTGGTAGCATAACTGTTGTAGGCTATTCTCAATAGTTTGTACACAGTGAATATAATTTAATGATTAGTGGCCTATCGTTTGTAATATGATGAGCCAACAGACATCATGTTTTTTTTTTATTATTATTATTTTTATTCTAATTTGCATTGATGGTCTTTTAGTAATTTAATTTGATGACTTGATATACTTGGTATGAATGTAGGCCTATCTGTGGTGGCATAATAAAGTTTTAGATTTGTGATTTTTTTTTTTTTTTAAATTTGTCATTTGATAGCATGCATAACTTCAACCAGACATAAGTATTAAACACAATGAGAAAAGTTTATGTTTTTTTTACATGTATAAATGCATTATGTTAAAGTTTGGGCACCCCTGACAAATCATAATTTCAATTAATAATCAACTGGCCTTTCGAAGCAGTAACTTCATTTGGATATAATTTATATGGAAACAGTAACATTTCAGTTCTAAAACAACATTTATTGAATCAACAGTAACAATGCAATGTGAATCATAACAAAAACAGAGAGGTGCAAAAATTTGGGCACCCAAATGGAATAATTACATCAATATTTAGTAGATCCTCCTTTTGCTGAAATAACAGCCTGAAGACGTTTATAGCCACTGATATGTTCACAAATTCTAGTTGCAGGTATTTTGGATTCTCCCTTGCAAAATGTCTCCAGTTCAGTCAGGGTTGATGGTTTCCGAGTGTGGAAAGCCCGCTTCAGATCATTCTATTGATTTTCGATGATGTTATAGCCTGGGGACTGGGATGGTCATTCCAGAACATTGTATCTGTGTCTGTGCATGAATTCCTTGGTAGATTTGGAACAATGCTTTGGATCAATTGTTCTGCTGAAAGAACCAACCCTGGCACAACTTCAACCTTTTGACTGATTCTTTAACATTGCTCAAGAATCTTCTGATACTGGGTGGAATCCATGCGACCCTCAACTTTGACAAGGATTCCATGACCTGTGCTTGCCAACAGAGCCCTATAGCATGGTTCAACAATTTGTACAATAAAGAGCAGGTTCTTCTCCTGTGATGCTGTGTCCTTTTTCTGCCATGCAAAGTGCTTCTGATTGTGACCAGAATCTTAGTTTATCTGTCCACAGCACATTGTTCCTAAATCATTCTGGCTTGTCAAGATGAGCCTTTGCATAACTCAAACAACTCATGCTTGTTACAGTATAAGCTTTTTTCACATCACCCTTCAATTGAGCTGTGCACTAGTGTACAATAACTATCAGCAGCAATATGTTCTTGGAGCTGCTTGGAGGTGCTATGTGGTTTGTCTGTGACTATTCTAATTCTTCACCTTTGCCTATTTTTTTTCACATCTTATTTCACAAGGACGGTTTCTGTTGCCTTCCATTCTGTAACAATTTTTCTGACTGTCGAGACAGAGACCTTAAACCTTTTTAAAAAACTTTGTTTATCCTTCTCCTAATTCATAATGATAAATAATCCTAGTTTTTAAGTTGTTGAGTTCTTTTGAGGTTCCCATGTTGTTTACCAGTAAGGAGAAGCACAACTAAATTAGCTACTTTAAATAAAACAATTTCATGATTTGTTGCACTTCTGTTTGCAGTGTAAAGTTTATTGAGCCAATCAAATTTGTTTTGGTGCAGTCAATAGTATTAAGTGACTAAGCATGCAATTGAAAGGGTGCCCAAACTATTTGCAAAGCTGATTTTATTGCAATACTGCTACACTTAAGCATTTTTGTCTGAAAAACATCCCATTCTAGCTTACGACAACAATTAAAATGTTAAAATTATTATAAGTGGTTAAATTGATCAACCACAAACCTAAAAATTACTAATGGTTTTTATTTTATTTACAAATGTATATGGAGAAGACATGATTGGCAAAAGTATGAGGATTGTTGTTAATAATATGGTAATTTGACATAGGCTATGCACACTGCTGTGATTGTTCTGTTAGTTTTACATTGCTTGCTCAGTTGGTAAGCAAAATTATCTAAATCCTAAAGTGAAGTGTTATTATTTCTTTAGTATCAAAAACCATTCCCAAGCTTTTTCCCCCAAAAACGATGCATTTAGTTTAGAAAATGAAAAAACATTAACATTCAAAATTATTTTGCACGGTGAATCAGGATTAGTTTTTTTTTTGGTCCATTTAACCTATATGTAGCCTACACAGAGAGTGTTAATTCAACACTAGGGATTTTGCTGATATTCACAAAGAAATGTTTTAGTTCTATTCTAAAGGCTTTTTAACAATTAAAATGTTCACATAAATAATAAATAGACCAATGTAGTAATTTGCACATTTAATCTAAACATCAAAGATAAAAGTAAATCATAAGAGTTTAAATTTTAATAATATTAAAAAAGAGCTACATTTATTTTAACAAACACATTAACACACAAGGGTCTTGGGATCCCAGACCAATCTAAGTTTGGTCTGCTCATGCAATCCCAGTCACACCAGCCTTTGCAACTGACAGATTTAATCAAATATTCAAATAAAACATAATAAAATAACATTTACAACAAACATGTATTATTAAAACTGTAAATAGCCTACACTCTCATGTTCAAAACAAAGTGAAAAATAAAACTATATCCTTTGTCTAGTGTAGCTAGAGATATATTTATTGACTCAAGTCATCTTCTTTGGAAAATAATCAAGGTTATTATACACATCACCTGCAGTGGGCATGGTGACCAGTTTGAGAACCAATATTAGGTTTAAATCTATGTTAAAGGACTTTACAATAATATTACACAATGGAGGTGTGCACTTAAATATATTAGAAATTCGACATTTTAAGATATAACGTTACCATATAAGAATGGGACTGTCATGCCACTATCTTATGCCGTTTTACTCTTTATTTGATTAATAGCTATATTCTAATGTTCCAAATATAATTGCGTTCTAATAATTCAGCTATAAACAATCATTATTTGATTAAATCTTGACTATTAATACCGGTTTGCGTTAACTTTTATTTTGAATTTCTTTAAACTGGTGCCCCGCCTCTTACTTCTTAACCCTCTTGCTTTATGCCGTACTATGATACCGTGCTGGGGAAACAGCAAAAAACATTGTGCTTTGCGAGTTATTCATCGCGTGTCGGTAAACGGGGTGTACCACATTTTGCTCTGCCGATTGCTAGACGTGATTGGCAAACGGTTTGCCAGAATATACCCTGACCCACCTGGACGGAAGTACCTCCCAAGTGACATGTCAGTAACCAAAATGCACCGGCTGTTCCAGGAGCAGAACCACAAGGACATCAGCTACTCCCTGTATTACAATGTTTTCTGCACCTCATTCAACTTGGGATTTGGGCATCCAGCAAAGGACTGCTGTGCCACCTGTATGAGCTCAAGACTCCGTATGAAAGATCCTCACCTTACTGAGGAAGAGAGGAAGGCAGAGATCGTGTCTGTCATGCTCCACCGATGCAGAGCCCGGGTGTTCTACACATTGCTAAATGCAGTGGAGGACACAGTTACTGTCTGCTTTGACATGATGCTGAACCTCTCTCTGCCTAAGTCTTCCATTGGCCAGACCTACTACTCTAGGCAGCTTTACATGTATGTGCACTGCAAAAAGAGATGTGTCAAAAAACAACACATGTGACTGTGTAGATAGCATTTTGACACATGTTGTGTAGATTTTAGCACACAATGTGTGTTAAAATGTAACTCTGGATAGAATAGCACTGGGTGGAGGGCAGTTTGTGTTTATGAAAAAAATTATAGGTATATTTTATATGGTATCCCATAAAATACTCCAAAATAAATAAAGCAATACATTCAAATAAATAAATTAAATCTTAATACATGAAAACTTAAAGATTAACGGGTGTTTTTTTGCAGCCAATCACACCATGCCTCTTTTCAATGTCTTTTTCAAATGCTGCTTTCACTTGTTATTAATAACCAGATTAACGTTATTTCTGTCAGACTCTACAGAAGCTCTTATTGAGAATTAACAGGTTTTGGTGTTAACGATTCATTGAATGTTTCATTTAAAGTCACCAGAATCGTGATTAGTGTCAGCTTTATTTGAGCTCTTGACTCTTGACTCTTTAACATTAGTTTTCTCTGAATGCTGTAAATGTGCTTTTATTTTAACACATTTGAAACAGCAGAATTAATCATGAGAAAAATATGCTCAGATGATAATATTATCATCATGGACATGTAAGATTGTTAAGCTTAGCAAGAGATTCATATTTTAAAGATGAGTGTAATATATAAAAGATGATATTTAAACAAATTAGCATATTGCAATTAACTTAAAATTTAATTTTAAATACACAGTTTGTACAGAACCTTACAAACTATGGTATCAAACAGACATCAAGAATCAGCACATAAATCTCAACAATGGTGACAAACAAAAAGCTTCATGCCGCAATGCATGCTGGGTGCCACCATAGTACAAATCTCATCCATGACTCCCAGCATGCATTGCGGCATGAAGCTTTTCGTTTGTCACCATTGTTGAGATTCATACGCTGATTCTTGAGGTCTGTGTTTGACTAGTTTCTTCCGCAGATTAAAATGTTTAGAAAACTTTTTTTTTTTTATTCTGCACTGCTGGACAGCATGATGTAGTGTCGTAAGATCATTATACCTAATAGCACATAAATAAATTAAAGGCGCACCACCCATATACTCATAAACTTGATCAGACCAGCACTTGCTGATTATAACATCATCAAGAAACATCTGATTATATCTTCTCTCACCATAACAAATGTATTTTATTAAAATACAGTTAAAGCAGCCAGAGAAAAACTAAAAGAAGAGTAAAGGGTCAAGAACTCAAATAAAGGAGCCATTAATCACGATTCTGGTGACTTCAAATAAAACATTCAATGAAACATCAACATCTGTTCCTCTGTTAATTCTCAATAAGAGCTTGTCTACACTGTAAAAAAGAATACATTGATTTTATTGATATCTAATTAATAAAAATGAGGCAACAGATTACAAGCAATATTATTCATTAAATTTAACAAATTAGAATTGAGTAATAATTAATCAAATGAATTCCTTAAAAGGTAACCATTTAAAATGAGTAAAATGTACAAAATATATTTTATTGCCAACATTGAAGACACCTGGTGTTAACAAGCAGAATCACTGAAGGAGAAAACCATAATTAAAGTCACCATTGTGGAGATCAGTGTGTGTTTTAGTTGGGCTCTTGACCCTTAAATCATTTACTTTAAGTTTTGTTCGGCTGCTGTACATGAGTTATAACAGCCAGATGAACAAATAAAAAAGGTGATCTGATGGTGTTGGTTGTGTTTTAACATAATTGTTATTTCACAATCATTTGACCTGAATCACTGATCTCATAGAGTCCAATTTATGAGTTAGGTGAACTATATTAATTATAGCAGCACTGACCTTACACGGCATAATGTTTTTTAACTTTTACAATGTAAGGCAAATCATTTCTAAAAAGTTTCTCTTACATAAAAAGGAGACACACAGACATCAATAATCAGCCTGTGAATCTCAACAATAGTGACATTTATAAAGCATGTTGCAGTGCATTCTGGGTTCCACCAATCAAAACTCATTCATGGCTCCCATCATGCATTGCTGCATGAATAAATAATGAGCTTATGTTCAGAGGTGATCTGTTCGTCACCATTGCTGAGATTCATACGCAAAATATTGATGTGTGTTTGTGCCAAAAAAAAAAAAAAAAAAAAATTTTTTTATTATTATTGATTTGATCATTTGGATTTCATTGAAAAGGCTAAAAATATTACACTGCTGTAATTAATAAAGTTAACTTAACTCATAAATTGGACTCTATATGAGGATCAGTGATTCAGGTCTAATGATTGTTAAGTAACGATTATGTTAAATCACAACCAACACCATCAGATCACCTTTTTTATTTGTTCATCTGGCTGTTATAACTCATGTACAGCAGCCGAACAAAACTTAAAGTAAATGATTTAAGGGTCAAGAGCCCAACTAAAACACACACTGATCTCCACAATGGTGACTTTAATTATGGTTTTCTCCTTCAGTGATTCTGCTTGTTAACACCAGGTGTCTTCAATGTTGGCAATAAAAGATATTTTGTACATTTTACTCATTTTAAATGGTTAACTTTTAAGGAATTCATTTGATTAATTATTACTCAATTCTAATTTGTTAAATTTAATTAATAATATTGCTTGTAATCTGTTGCCTCATTTTTATTAATTAGATATCAATAAAATCAATGTATTCTTTTTTACAGTGTATGTAGATTCATGATGTCTAAACCATCCAAATGTTCAAACAAACTCTTTATTAAACGTCACTGGACTCCATAAACACAAGTTAACAATATGTTTCAGTGTTCGTCCAAACACTCAGTTGTAAAAACACAGGAAGTGACTCTGGCAAATACACACCGACTACAGTCACATGTGACACATATCTGACACAAGTTGTGTAACTATAACACATTAGTTTGTAAAAGGTTTCAACACACTTCTGTGTAAGAAGAATAACACATTAGTTGTGTTAAAGGTAATACACAATGTGTAGTCCTTATAAACACAGAGATGTGTTAAGAATCGACACAGGTTGTGTGTTAAATTTGACACAACATGTGTTGTCCCTGAGCACACACACTACATGTGTTAAAATCTACACAACATGTGTTAAAATCTACACAACATGTGTTGTCCCTGAGCACACACACTACATGTGTTAAAATCTACACAACATGTGTTAAAATCTACACAACATGTGTTGTCCCTGAGCACACACACTACATGTGTTAAAATCTACACAACATGTGTTGTCCCTGAGCACACACACTACATGTGTTAAAATCTACACAACATGTGTTGTCCCTGAGCACACACACTACATGTGTTAAAATCTACACAACATGTGTTGTCCCTGAGCACACACACTACATGTGTTAAAATCTACACAACATGTGTTGTACCTGAGCACACACACTACATGTGTTAAAACTGACACAACATGTGTCATTTTTAACACATCTCTTTAGAGGTTGTGTTGTTTTCACCTCATAATTTTATAAGAGAGCGCTGACACTCACCATCACTGTGAATGGTATGCAGTGTTTGCTATGTTCTCAAACAAACAGGCCAGTGTAAATACAAGTTATTTATATACAATATTTTGTCAATTGCTACAGTTTAATTAAATTCAAAGTGCAAACTCTGATAACTGTTATCTCTTCATGAACTTTTGTCAATAGCAGCATTATATTATCAATTAGGGGTTGAAGTGTGAATAACTGAATAATGTCCAGTACAGTGAGTCTGTCCAGTCATTGAGCTTGAAACATTGTGTTGTACTTTGTGTTCACATGCATTCTGTACTCGACTATTAATTAAACGGTTAATATTTTAGCATCTGGCCCTTTCGCTTTATTTTTTTAAATGACACAATTTGTGTGTTAACATGACTTACACATTTATTGTGTTAAATTTGACACAACATGTGTTGTCCCTGAGCACACTCACTACATGTGTTAAAACTGACACAACATGTGTCATTTTTAACACATCTCTTTTTAGAGTGTAGGCAGGGCTAAGAGCATTGTCAAGGTCAGACTCAAAAGCAGCCCTGACGAAGCCATCTCCCCTGTAACCATCTATGAAGTGTTAAGGCATTACTTCAGTGAAAGTCCTGGATCATGTCAACCGCTAGCTGACTTTTACGCGACTCGACCCAAAGTAAATGAGTGCCCTGTTGATTACTGGGTAAGACTGAACGCAGCTGCTGAGCGTTCAATGTATAAACTTATTGTAAATTAGTATAGTAAATTAATTTGTGAACCTCACTTTGAAAACTTCTGTCCTAAACAATATCTTAACATCTCTCTGAATAGCCTACATTGAAATACTATAATAAATACAATATTTATTTAATAAGTGTCATTCTGTGTTCAGATGTTTTCAGAGATCAGAGCCGAGTGACTGTCAGCGCAATGATTTAGAAAACGTGAGTGAATCAAGCTGAGAGAAAGATTCAAAATGAGTTTGACTGAAACACATGTAAGAGCTGATGATGTATTAATGTACAGATGAGGCAGAAGCTTTATGAATATCCATGTTTAAAAGAATCTGATTGGATCTTGAATCTGGTGTCCCAATAAATAATCTGGGCCGTATACCGTAATACAACAGCCATCCAAAATTAAATTTCCTGCCAATTCTGAAGCAATGGCAAAACCTATTTGGTGAAACTTTGGCCCAAAAGTTTGATTAGCAGGTTTATAAAGCATCCAGTTATGATTGGACTTTGTGCCTTTATTATTGGCATGGTAAAAAGAAAACACTTTAAATTGCACATTAAGTTATTCAGACACATAGGACCTCATTTATATAATGTTGCAAAGAAACGATCCTAAATTTGATTGTACATTAATTTCTTAAATGTGCGTAGGTGTGATTTATAGAATGAACGTACGCACAGAAAACGCGCATTCGCCTCTCTTTCAGATGTGAAATCTAGAAATTGCAAAGGATCTTGACCTTGAAGCTGATTTCAGTTCTCCGCCTTTTAAACAACGCCTGATTAATCTCATTTACTTATAAAAGAGCACAAGTCATCCTCAAAAATCGTTTAATTTAGAATGGCGATCTGAAAGAATAGCTCAGATTTCCATAACCCGCAGTACTACGACAAGGAAAAATGTGTACGTCTGCTCAGACCCTGACATGGCGCTGAGCACTTTTCCGTATCGAAGACCGTTTGCGTTAGCGTGGATTTTAGCGAATACGCACACTCTAAGGGGCTGTAAAAACGTAAAACTTTTTCTGTGTTTCCATTAATTTATACACACAAAAAAACCCCGCAAACTTTTGAAAACGGGTTTCAAAGTGCAAGTTTTTGAAACCGGTCTCTGTGTAAATGACAAAAACTCGAATCTCTGAAGACGATGAGGTCATGCACATGCGTATTACGTGTTCAGTCTATAGTGTTTCATTGCCATCTAGTGGCCTGGCAGCAGAATACAGCGTTTTTAGTCGTTTTCTCGGATCCGTGTGAGTGGGGATCGTTTGAGTAACCCCAGAGTGCAGTCTGGACGATGGGGCGGGGCGACACTTTTAGGCGGGGCGACACGTGTCGCTCCGCCCACACCCGATTTTATTGGTTTATAATACAGCAATCTAATTGGCGTAGACGCTTGAGGCATGAGCATGCGCATTCCTTTATGTACGAGTCTATGGTAGGAGTTTATGAATGATCTATGACTACGACGCTGTTTGGCCATACTACAGAAATATTAAGTGATGATAACCATGGGGATTTCCGATTTCAGTAGCCTAATGATCAATTGGATAATATTTTGCTGAATTTACGAATCAAGTTAGATGAAGTTACTGTCAAAATGTATTCGTATAGCGCTCAATTCACATCGTCTCAAACCAGCTTTACAATTACAAAAAATCATATTGTAAGCTTTAGGCTAATATTGAGCAGTTTTAGGGCTAGGCAATATCACGAAATATGTTGCTGATAAATTACTGTTTGAGATTTAGCCTAGTCAGTGCCACTTTTAGTGAGCAATGATCATGACAGCATGAAATTACTGGCATAGGCTATCAAAGGAGAGATCATTTCTATAGGCTGATATATAGGCTAGACAATATTTTTCCGCATGTCAGAATTTCAAATCATTCGTAAATGCTTCGTTTTTCCATTAGGATCAGTGAGATTTTACACAAATGATGATAATTCACTGTATTTCAGTAAAACATCAGATAAATCCGAAAGTGTGTTTTATTTTATTTTAAAGCAAAACCACAGTGACAAATAAGACAATAATAGGCTAGCCTACCAAATAGTAGGTTGTAACACGCTTGTTTTAAATACTTCCGCACATGCTTGGATGACGAAACTTTGTGTATTTACTAGTTGCCATATCAACACTATATATATAAAAAAAATTCCGCCAAAAAAGTTTTTTTGGAAGATATCCATAGACATTTATTAAACCATAGCCAAAGTAAATTTCTTACTTAAGTTAATTTTTCATCTCTATTTTTTGTGTTTATTTAAAATAAGACAAATCTGATATTATTTTAATCTCTAAGATGTTATTTAACAGTTGAGATAGTTCTTTAATGCTTCGCTAACTAGCAGAAGACACTAGCAGGGTTTATATCCCAGTTGTGCAGGCGGGGGCATGTTGTAACACTGCGTTACAATGTGCCCCTATTAGAAATATGCTATTATATTCTATACTTTTATTAATTTTATTGAGAAAAAGGTGAATAAAGACTGAGAGTCAATGTTCAGATATTACTAATTATTTATTTGATTTGAACTATGTTGTATAGCTGTGTTTTCATGTGTTCGTAGTCAAAACTCAAAAATGAGTTTATATTTAATTATTAAAAATTGCCATTATTTTATATGAAAACGTTTTTTAATTATTATATTTAGAAAATATTTTTGTTTGTTTTGTATATTTTTTTAATTAGATCAGATAACATTTTAAGCTGCCATATGTCATGTTACAATGTGCCCCACGACATGTTACAATGTACCCCACCTATGGAGCATGTTGTCACATTTCACTTCCATTCTTTCGGGGTATATCAAGAAAAAAGCATATACTGTATTAATAAAACAAAAACACATAATTGTAGTAGACGTGGGAAATTAATGTGGGAAAAAATAAATACTCTGAACCATAAGTAGATTTACACAAACTGAGAAAGTCAAAAGGCGTTACTTTGTGCCCCGCTCTCCCCTATAGCCCAGATCAATATAATAAATCTGTTTAAGTTAATACATATTTATTTATTTATTTATTTATTTTCACATTTCAGCACTACACGGTTTTAATTCTATTGTAGCCAACGCACAAAACCCAATGGCCTGATGTCACAGTAACAGATCGAAGTAGCCTACGGTTGACACTTATAGAAAACGTTGAATCTTTAAAACTATAACATAGGGATTTACAGAACCAACAGGCCCTCATTTTATTAACAAAGAAACGTGAGTTTGCCATTAAACATTGTATTTGCACTTTGTAGCCTACCAAATAATGCACGCATTGGACAACATCTCGTTAAAAAAATGAAAACAAAAAACGGTTGTGCTTTAAAAATTAAAATCAGCTGCTTTTACATTCTTACAGTGAATTATCATCCTTTGCGTAAAATCCCGAGTTTGTAAAACATCTCCTTGAAGTAGGCCTGCCTGCGTTCGTTTTTAAACAATAACTTCATCCCTTCTGTTTCTTTAGTAGCCTACAATAAAACATTAGCCAATAGATCTTAACTAAAATTACCATGGTAAACCGACAAGATAGACATATAGCCTACGATTAAAGTTAGCATTTAATATTTCTTTAATACGGCCAAATCATTCATAAAATCGTACTTAAAGGAATGCGCATGCTCAGACCTGAATCGTCTACACCAATAAGATTGAGGTATTATAAACCAATTAAATTGGGTGTGGGCGGAGCGACACGTGTCGCCCCGCCTAAAAGTGTCGCCCCGCCCCATCGTCCAGACTGCACTCTGGGGTACTACGATCGTTTTGACAATGATGTCGTCTGTACGCGGAAAACTCAAAGGAAAAACTTCTCCGTTTTAAGCATATCATTGTCATGTAAACTTACCCTTAGATCAAATCTGTGCGTAGTCCAGGCAAAGTAACTCATTTTGGAGCCAAAAATAGAACTAATTGTAAAATATTTTTTTTTCAGCATAGATCATTTCTATGAGGTGTCCAGAACAACATACTAAAAGTCCTAAGAAATCCTAGTTGAGGAAATATGTTAAATTCTCATCAATCCGAGATGTGTGCCAATAAGGCCAGGCAACAATACACCCCAATGGGGCTATTTTTTTCCTTTATTTCTATCAAAATGAAACTTTACACAATGCAAGTACCCATGAAAAGTAAAACATTTTGTATTAGAAGTTCCTTTGAAAATGAATTTGAATATGCAAATGAGCAATATACTAATCGAATATGCCCAAAATACACCCTAATGGACTTTTTTCCTTTACTCCTATCACAATCAAACCTCACAGAGTGAAAGTATACATGAAAAGTAACATTTTTGTTTTACAAGTTTCTTTGAAAAATCTATTTTAAATATGCAAATGAGCTCAACACTAGGCCTAATTGACTTATGGCCAAGAAACCATAAAATCACAAGTAGAAAAAACAGGGGCCAAATAACTAACACATTCATGTCCATTCAGTAAGTTAATATGCATAAACACGATACATTTGAAGTCACTTGCCACACTTACCTGGGTCACTTGCCACAAAAAGACTTATATTGACCTTAAGAATTGATTGCACAATATTGCCTCCAGTTGCTTTCTTTTTTTTTGTGAACAAGCCTTACCTAATGACATTCCCCCACAGATAACATCAGAAGAAAGTCAGAATAGCCATCTTAGTCATTAGTAACGTGGTGAGATTAAATTTTGGGCTGGTAGATTTACAAATGATTGGTATTTTTAGATACAAATGATTTGATATTACGAGATTAGAGGCAGAAGTCATTCTTACCAACTAAACGATTCACTCTCACACAGAAGACAGATGAAAAATGTACTCGGTTACTAACGTAACCTCGTAATTTTTTAAGATTACGAGATTAGAGGCAGAAGTCATTCTTACCAACTAAACGATTCACTCTCACACAGAAGACAGATGAAAAATGTACTCGGTTACTAACGTAACCTCGGTTCTCTCTAGTAGAGGGAACGAGTACTGCGTAAGAGTATCTTACGCTAGGGGAAAATCCTTTTTCCACGAGATATTGAAGCCAAAAATTATCCTTAATTTTGTAATAATGTAAAACGCGTTGCGGCAGCATACAGACATAGGCAAGACGGCTCGCGTGCCTATTGGCTGTCCTGCGGCAACTGCAGCAGCCTATCGAGCGAGGCCTGGGGTGACGTCAGACCCAATGAGGGCGCTTTGCGCCCGCTGCGTCACGTCCCGCCGAAACAGGCGTGGCTTAGGCCTATAAATACGGCTCGCAGGCAGCTGATATCTGATTTTTCATCCTTCAAGCGAAGCACACGCATCGCTGGATCCGGAGGGAAGCCGCGCCGTCTGAAGAAGCCTTCAGCGGGAACCTCTAGGCCCACAATGAACACTCATACTCTTACGCAGTACGAGAGACCTCTCGTAAGAGATCCAGATAGACACACTGTCCAGACATTCCAGCTCTTTACAATAATTTTGCCAGACACCAAAACTGCTTCTCTTTTTGTAGTTAGCAAGTATTTTCAGACCAGGCGGGCCACACATCAGACTTCCACCATTTGTAAAGTAGCTTTGCAGTGTTATGAGAAGCTAGCTACAGCAATATCTAGGTTAGTTAAAGAAAAACAAAAAAAAAACTAAACTAAAATAAAAAACACCAAAAAGAAACCTCCCCTGTTGTTGCTACCTTGTCGTGGTGGGGAGGCTTGTGTGCCTCCGTGACCCTGAAGACTATAGACGAATCCGGCGAAACTACCGGAAGTAAGTGGGCGCCATAACTGAGCTGTTGCTGGGTAGCATTGCGCCATTGCCTCCTATTGGTTTGGTTGCGTCCACTGGAATAAACAGCCCGCGATTTACGACTGTCACTAACGTTACATCTACAACTTTCCTATTCTTCCTCTGCAGAGTTATTTGTACAGTATGAGTGTTGTTAATGGTCTGTGAAAATCGGACAGGTCCTTTTAGAACTATGTGTTTATCATCTGGTAGAGTGTGCATTATTTGACCAACCCATCCGGAGCTCAGATCATTTTGACCCTCTATCAGTGACCTGTAGTTGGCATTTTGTTGATCATCGGATGCCAGGTGAAGGAGAAAATACTCTTGAATACCTTTAAAACAACAGAAGGGGCGCGTTGGGGCAGTAGTAATATTAATGTTATGTCTGTTGTTAATGTTTGATTTGCTTGACTGTGACTCTCACTCTGAGAACCAACAACGCTAGCAGTTAGCTGTACCTTACCCTTTCCTTTTGAAATGTGAAAATGAGATAAATAATGGTCACAAATGAAAAACATGAATTTGTTTATTTGATATCATTCATTTATTTATTGTTGCCAAATGGACAGATCTTTTTATAGTTTCCTCGTTAGCTAGCATAGTTATTGCCAAGCTATTTTCATAAATAATCTGTAAGATCATTTGTACCTTCATCTGTGACTGGAGGCCACTGTCTAACATCATCAACCCAACAAGTCTGCCTGGCTGTAGCTGTCATCGAGGGTGCGTTATCACGGAGGTTTGTTTACATACCAGTAACAGCTCAGTAAGTGGACCAACAACTACACAGTCACCGCCTATTATATAAAGCAAAATGCAGCAAATCCTCAATGTTTGAAGATCTTCTCCTGGACTGAAGCACAGGCTCTACTCTTCTGCACAATGGTGACCCAAAAAACAAAATATGTACTGTCAACTACTGGCAACAGTGTTTTATAACTTAGTTTATTAGTGTTAAACTACATTTTGTGGGTGTGTCTTTTTATTGTACACTGTTAACCCTTTCAACTAGGGATGGGCGATATATCGCACGATATTGTTATGCGCATCTCGTCAGTAAAGCCGGTTCCTTGATTAGTAGTAAATCGCCATCACCTGCTTTCAGATGGAGCGACATTGACTACAAAGAGCCGTAGTTAACTGACAAGCTGAGCCATATCGCATTAATATCGCGGACGTATCGGCAGCAATAATTAATGCGATATGGCTCAGCTTGTCAGTTAACTACGGCTCTTTGTACACAGCAAAAACTCCAGTGTTAAATTAACACTCCTGGGAGTGTATGAGTCCACACTCAAGAGTGTTGAAGTTAATGAGATAATTAAGTGATTAATTTAGTGATGATTGAGCATTATTGAAGACACCTGATGTTAACAAGCAGAATCACTGAAGGAGAAAATCACAAATTGTAAGTTACCATTGTGGTGATGGGTGTTTGCTTTAGTTGGGCTCTTGACCATTATATGTTTACTTTAGATTTTGTTTGATTGTTGTATCTGAATTGTAACTGCCAGTTGAACAAAGAAAAGAGTTGTCTGATGATGTTGGTTATATTATAACATTCATCATTTGAACTTGATCACTGAACTCATTATGATCCTTCTCTCTGACTTTGATTTATGTTGTTGGCTAAAGCATAACTGTGAATCTGCATAATTACCCAGAATTTTTGATATAATATAAAGGATTTCTTAAAAGTTGTTTAAAAAAAAACCCATTATTTTAGGCACACACAGACGTCAAGATTCAGTCTATGCATCTCAACAATGGTGATGAGCAGAATATTCAATTAGGAAAAGTAAATTACATACACAATTCAGATCATAATTTATTCATACCGCAATGCATGATGGGAGCCATTAATGAGTTGTGATTGGTGGCAGCCACTGCAACATGCTTTATTATTGTCACCATTGTTGAGATTCACAGGCTGATTATTAATGTCTGTGTTTTAAATGAAATAATCTGAATGTCTATTGATCAGAACAATGTTTATTAAATATTTTGAATTATAAGTAAAGTACTGATAATCATAGGCTGAAGAACCACAAAACTGCTGCTAACAAGTTAAACCAAACTATCTCAATAAGTTTCCTTTTTCAGATCACAGCATGATAATGTCAAAACATAACCAACACTATCAGATCACATTTTACTTTGTTCATTTAACTGTTATAAATCAATAACAGCAGACAAACAACAGTAAATATTAAAGTAAACATATAATGGTCTAGAGCCCAACTAAAGCAAACACCCATCACCACAATGGTAACTTACAATTTGTGATTTTCTCCTTCAGTGATTCTGCTTGTTAACATCAGGTGTCTTCAATAATGCTCAATAGTCACTTAATTAATCACTTAATTATCTCATTAACTTTAACACTCTTGAGTGTGGACTCATATACACTCCCAGCCCCAGGAGCAGAGTTGTATAGTCCAGGGGTCAGAAAGTAGAAGTCCTGCCATATGTTTATTCCACCCATGAACTCAGTCAGCTGATTTCTATCTCCTGGCTGAAAAACTGCTAATTAGCAAATCCAGGTGATTGGAACAAAATTCTGAGCAGGACTTTTACTTTCTGAACCTGGACTTTACACCTCTGAAGAGAACAGAAAAAGAGACGAGCAGAAACACAAGAACTACAACTGACTTCAGAGACAGCCTCAGATGAAATCAACTGAAGATAAAAGAAGACATTAAATCTGTGAAGATCTCAGCAGAGGAGGATTAAACAACTCCACAAACAGCATTACCAGCTTCACTTATTACTAACCAGACTGACTTAATTTCTGTTAGAACTCCTTATTGAGATGTGTTTAATTTGAAGTTACCATAACAGTGATTAGCGTTTCCATTAGTTGGGCTCTTAACTCTTATGTTACCAATTATGTTTTTTGTCTTTTTGGCTGCTGTGACTGTGTGTTTGTCAAACACATTTGCAGCAGCAAAGAAAGCAAAATTTAATCAGGACAGGTGCTGTTGGTTACCTGTTGATGGTGTTGAAATCATAATGCCTGAACCACTGATGTAATTTGTATAATAAAATTGTGTTGTTCAATTAATATATTAATATCATAAATCCTGTGTTACTGCAGCATGAGATCAAGCAGAATTACACCTATCAGTTGAAATATTTTAACAAACATGAGAATTCTTTTTTTTTTACCTATCATGTGACACACACTTATCAACAATCAGCGTGTGTGTCTCAACAATGGTGACAATCAAAAATATTCAGATAAACTGATCAATTCTGAACATTACAAAAAAGCTACTAAATGTCGCTACAAAAACAACAGCAAAAAATAAAAGCACATATTTAACATTAACCCTCATGTGGTGTTCAAAACACTATAACACCTGTGGTGTTCCCGGTCAAAAATGACCGGCCTATAAAAAATAGCTTATAAATCACGCATTATACCATATTTTCACCCAATCTTGGATTCAATCTTTTTGTCCACTTGTTCTCTTTCAATTAGGACTGGTTTTATATTTATATTTGCATCTGATTATTCATAGGCCTCATTTATTTGATAGTAGGCATTTTTCTCAATATTGCCAAAATTATTAACAAATAATGCTTTTTTCACTCAAAAACTGAGGTGCATAAGCTCGGATAAATGACTCCTACAATTAAACTGTTTGAAAATTGAATACAAAACCAGTCCTAATTGAAAGGAAACAAGTTGATAAAAAGATTGAATCCAATTTTTGGGGATAATATAGCATAACGAGGGATTTATAAGCTATTTTGTGTAGGCCTGTCATTTTTGACCGGGAACACCATAAGTGTAACAAGGTGAAAAAAACAACACAAAAAAAGTAAAAAAAAAATAAATAAAAAATTTGGACAAGTTGTTATAGTCTCTGTGAACAAAGTCATTAAGTTTCAGTTCAATGCGATAACATTAACTAGTATTTTCAGGAAAAAGAAAATCTTCTCCAGTCAAAAATGACATGAACACCACATGAGGGTTAAACAAAATAATAGGACAATTCAGCTGCATAATTTATTCATGTTGCAATGCATGCTGGGAGTTTTGTACTCTGCTGGTACCCAGCATGCATTGCAGCAAGGTACTTTTGATTGTCACCATTGTTGAGATTAATACGCTGATTGTTGATGTTTGTCATAGTAGATTGACATTTAGTGCTCAAGTTTATAAAATTCTTCTATCTGATACCTATAGTACTGCTGTATCTCATGCTTCAGTAATACAGGGTTTGTGTTTTGAAAAAAAATATGGATGTGTAAATAATATATTTCTGAATCTCATTCTGCAATAACTCAGGGTTTGTAATATAAAAATATTAATGGAACACAATTGTTAGATTTAAAAAGCG
Organism: Squalius cephalus; assembly: GCF_949319135.1. Classification (NCBI taxonomy): domain Eukaryota; kingdom Metazoa; phylum Chordata; class Actinopteri; order Cypriniformes; family Leuciscidae; genus Squalius; species Squalius cephalus. The sequence goes on from NC_137122.1 coordinate 16,123,903, forward strand.
TCAGTGGAGCAGAATACTTCATGATGATTATAAAACCATCAACAGGTTACCATCATCACCTGATATCATTTCACTTTAGCTTTCTTTGCTGCAGCAAATGTGTTTAACAAACACACTGTCACAACTGCCAGAAAACACAGAAGATAAGAGTTAAGAGCCCAACTAATGGAAGCACTAATCACTGTTATGGTGACTTCAAATTAAACACATTAGAGTTAAACCTCTGTTAATTCTCAATAAAACTTCTGTAGACATCTGACAGAAATAAAGTCAGTCTGGTTAGTAATAAGTGAAGCTGGTAATGCTGTTTGTGGAGTTGTTTAATCCTCCTCTGCTGAGATCTTCACAGATTTAATGTCTTCTTTTCTCTTCAGTTGATTTGATCTAAGACTGTGTCTGAACTCAGCTGTAGTTCTTGTGTTTCTGCTCGTCTCTTTTTCTGTTCTCTTCTTTCCTTCAGTGATTCTGCTTGTTAACAGGCTTATTAAGGCTGAAATGACTCCATATTTAATATACACAGATTTTGTGGCTCAGATAAGGTCCAGTTCTGGTTTATTTCTTTCCTCTTGGCTGACATGTAGTCAGAGGTGTAAAGTCCAGGTTCAGAAAGTAAAAGTCCTCCTCAGTATTTTGTTCCAATCACCTGGATTTGCTAATTCAGACAGGAGAGAGAACTAATTAGTGAAATCAGCTGACTGAGTTTATGGGTGGAATAAACTATGGCAGGACTTCTACTTTCTGACCCCTGGACTATACAACTCTGCCCAGGAGTGTTAATTTAACACCGCTCCATCTGAAAGCAGGTGATGGTTATTTACTACTAATCAAGGGAACCGGCTTTACTGACGAGATGCGCATAACAATATCGTGCGATATATCGCCCATCCCTACTTTCAACCCCACAGGCAAGTCCACACTACAAAGAGTAAAAAGTAACACTGACTCAGTGTTGCAGTGAGATAATTAAGTGAATATGTAAGGGATTGTTGAGCATTAGTGATGAACACCTGCTGTTAACAAGCAGAATCACTGAAGGAAAGAGAAACACAAGAACACAAAATAGAGAAACACAATAACTACGACTGACTTCCAGCCATTACACATTATTACACTTACAGTATTATTAACCAGTATGACTTTATTTCTGTCATACATCTACACAAGTTGTTATCGAGATAAAACAAATGTTTGGTTTGCAGAGATCAGTGTTTGCTTTAGTTGGGTTCTGGACTCTTGACTTTTTTTTTTTGTAATTTAGTGTTTTTATTTATTTTGAAAAAGTTTACAAAATATTTGCATTAAAGTAAAGAAAACTTATACAATTACTAATTCCCCTATAGGCCCTCCTCCCTCACCTACTGTACCCCATTGCACTTCGGGACATTGAGCAGTATCTGAATAACAAGGGATAAAATAAAATTCATATAGCGAAAGACAAATAAAATAATGCTAATGATAACACCCATACGTAGCTGCAGATTAATTAGCCAAAAATATCTTGACTGTAGATATCCAGTTCTCCCACATCGAAACAGACCTAGGATTAGCGTGATTGGTCCGTGCAGATGACAGCTCCAGGTATAATATATCCAGTAGAGAGTGAAGCCAATGTTTAATAGACAGGTCATGGGGAGGTTTCCATCGTTGAACAAGAGATTTTTTTGTGGCGGTCATGGCAGCTAACCAGAATTTCCGTACCTTCTCACATAGAGGAAATTGAGATTTGTCATTCAACAATAAAATAACAGGATCTTTGGGGATACAAATCCCCGACGCCTTGTACAAAACATCAAGCACACTATCCCAGAATTTTTGCACATCTGGACAGTCCCACAGCATATGTATCAAAGTGTCCACACAACCCGGTCCACAGAAATTACAATATGGGTGGGGTGAAAGACCCATTACATGTCGTATGCGTGTGGTTAGATATGCCCTGTGAATAACTTTAAGATGAATGAATTGGTGATTTGGGTTTGTGGATGCATGAAATGTATTATCCCATACTGTATCCCATTCAATTGTCCTGTTAGAAACTTCCAGATCTATTATCCAAGCTCTAGCTTTAGAAAAGTTCTCTGTATTAAGATTTTGAAAGCAGAGATAAAAATATGACACAATTCCTGTGTTTGGAGCGTTTGAGATCCAGTTCACCATCGGGTGAGTATGAAGATTTGCACCCCAAGGTACCTTATGGGTCTTTAGCACGGCACGTAATTTGAAATATAAAAATAAAGTGTTAGACGAGATATTAAATCTTCCTATTAAGTCGCGAAAATCCAAAATTGAATCTTCCCCTTTTATGTAATTTAATGTTAGAATGCCTTTTGTAGACCAGGAAGGTTGAACGAAAGGTTGACCGCCAGAAAGTAAGTTCAAATTGTGCCAAATCGGGGTATGAGTGTGCCATAAAGTTTTAGATGCAAAACAGGCTTCAATCTTTTTGAATATTTGAAGAGTGTAGGAAATTATAGGACCATAATACAGTGAGCATTTCCTGTGCGAAAGGCCTGAAAATAAAAAATCTTGCAAACGAATTGGTGAAATACGATCTTTTTCTAGTTGTTTCCATGAAGACTGAGAGCTCGAATCAAACCATTTCAAAACTGAGAGCAGGATAAAAGACCAGTGATACCATTTAAAATTAGGGCAGCCCATACCACCTTTTATTTTACTTTTTTGAAGTGTAGACCACTTAATACGAGGACGCTTTCCATTCCATATATATTTTATCAATAAAGAGTCCAACTTTTTCCAATAATTCACTGGTGGGGGGAGAGGAAGCATAGAACTAATAAAATTGATGCGGGGCAAAATATTCATTTTTATTGTTGACATACGGGCGGATGGAGATGAAGGTAGACACATCCATCTTTGAATATCTGACTCAACTTCCCCATAAATTGACGTATAATTAACTTTGGAAATAAGGGACAAAGTAGGTCTCAACTGAATCCCTAAATATTTGACTTGTTTTGAAATCTGAATATTACTTGGAATTGAAAAATTAAAACCATCTGAATTGAGAGGCATTAAAATAGTTTTAGGATGATTCATTTTAAACCCTGATAATATGCCAAAATCGTCTATAATTTGAAGGGCGTTAGGAAGTGAGCGTTGTAGATCAGATAAAAATAGCAGAGTATCGTCAGCATATAAAGAAATAGAATGGGTTGTTGAGCCTAACTGAATTGGGGTAATACGTTTACATTGTCTAATATACTGTGCCAAAGGTTCTAACGATAAGTTGAACATAAAAGGAGAAAGCGGACACCCCTGTCTTGTGCCTCGGCAAATAGTAAAAGAATCTGAAATGAGTCCACCAGTAGAAACCCTGGCCATGGGATTTGCGTATAGAGTTTGAATCATTCTAATAAAATGGTCACCAAAATTGAACTTCTTCAATGCATACCATAGATAGCTCCATTCCAGCCGATCAAAGGCTTTTTCGGCGTCAATAAACAGGAGGCCGCTGGGCGTTTCTAATTTCTCGGATTCAGCAATGATATGTAAAACTCGACGAACATTGTCCGAAGCTAAACGACCTGTTATAAATCCTGATTGATCCGAGTCAATTAATTTATGAATCACTGACTGTAGACGCGTGGCAATAACTTTAGCGTACATTTTAACGTCATCATTAATCAAGGAGATGGGCCTATAATTAGAACAGTCTGAATGATCTTTGCCAGGTTTGGGCATAACCGTGATTAGAGCTGTATTGAGATCTTTATGAAAACGGCCTTTGAATATGGACTCATTTATAGTATCTAACCAGATATGTCCAAGTTGATCCCACAGCGCTAGATATAAATCCACTGGTAAGCCGTCGATTCCCGGGGACTTTCCTTTATTTGAATTTAATAATGCGCAGTGTAATTCTTCTATGGTGATTTCAGATTCAAGTTTGTCAGCTTCCTCCTTTGAAAGCATGTTTAAGCTCAACTGATCAAAAAAATTTTTTAACTGATCATTACTGGGTTGTGTTTCTGAAGAATATAATTTTTCAAAAAATGACAAACGTTGTGTTAATCTCGGTGGGATGTGAGGTGAGAACATTTTTTGAACTCTGGATCGCTTGGATGTTAAAACGTCGCTCATGTTTTTTAAGAGTAAGCGCAAGAAGTCTGCTCGGTCTGCTTCCATCTATATAATATTTATGTTTTGTAATGTGCATTAAATACTCTGCTCTTCTTCGCAAAAGATCATTAAGTGCGACCCTCTCTAAATGTAATTTTTGTTGTGTATCATTGGAAAACTGATTGCTTAATTCCTTTTCTAATTCCCCACATTTTCTCTCTAACATTGATATTTGTTCAAGATGAATTTTTTTAAGCTTAGCCGAAAAGGAGATAGCATTGTTCCTTAAAAACCCTTTGATGGAAGCCCATAGCATTTCCTGATTAGCAACAGAGCCCTTGTTTATATTGATAAATTCAATCAGTTCTGCTCTCAGTTGAGAAAGAAAGTCTTCATTTTGCAGTAAAAAATTATTAAATCTCCATCGGGATGGTTTACAAGATGTATTAATCTGAAGGAAACGCTTTGTGGTAGAAATTCAATATTGATTAGCCCTGAAAGTAACGAAGATGAGAGTAAAATATAATCAATTCTTGAAAATGATTTATGACTCGGGGAGAAATAGGTGTATTCTTTGGCTGTTGGGTTATGTATACGCCAAGCATCACATACATCTATATCTTTAATGAGGGATCTCAGTGCTGTAGAAGACTGAGCTTGTGTTACTGAAACTGAAGGATTGGAACGGTCCAAAACTGTGTCGAGCACGGCATTCATATCAGATCCAATGATAATTGAATAGCCTTGGAGAGATAGTATGATTTTGGAGACATTTGGAAAGAAGGAGGCGTCATAAGAGTTCGGAGCATAAATATTAACAAATGCTAACCTCTTTCCTTCTATTAACGTACAGCAATATGCAATTCTACCATTCTCATCAGAACCTGTATGCTCAATAATAAAGTTAGAATTACGTTTAAATAAAATTGTCACTCCCTTCTTCTTAGATTTACAGCTAGATGATACTATGGGGATATAACACCTATTTTGCATTCTTTTAGCATCCGTGGCAGTCAGGTGGGTTTCCTGAAGAAACGCTACATCAACCTTTTTCCTGTGTAAAAGATCTAACACTCGTGTACGTTTAATAGGAGAGTTTAACCCCCTGACGTTTAAAGATAACGTGTTTATTTTAACCATAGTCTGTAGTAACCAGACAATCACAAATTAGCATGTAATGGTCAGAGCAAGTTATTGAGTGTACCATTAAAGTTCCAACCGTAATAATGAGCAAAAACAAAAACAGAAAATGTCCCGAGTGCTTTAAACGCCTAAGCGTCCCCTCCCTCTCCCCCTCCCCCTCCCCCTCCCCCTCCCCCCTTCCCTTTTTAGCAAACGTCTGTGGCGATCGCGAGGCAATGTCTGAACACTATAACCTTCTTAGCCCCCTATGAATTTGACAGTTGAGGAGGTTTAAATTAGAGAACAAATATTCCAAACTCAAAACATAGGTTACGCTATTCTCATAACTAGAATTACAGCAACCAGATTTAACTAAGCTAGGACTGTAATTTAGTCCGCATTTTCTGAGTAGAACCCGACCTTCATAATTAACTATCTACAACCAGCACAATTTGAAAATTGAAAATTAAATTTTGAAAACTGAAAATAGTTTGACACAATGCAATTATTTGTAAATAAAATAATTTACCATTTCACTCTGGTGAACTAAAGTCCGTATACGTTGATAGGGAATTGGTCCATGTATTGTGATGCAAAAAATCAAACAATGTCACCTTATGGTCAGGTCTACCCCTCCATTTCCTCCGGTAGCGGGAAGTTTAAGGATCTACGAACAGTGGATACTGACGCGTCAACATCAAAACCCTCGAGATATTTTTCAGCACTCTCCGGTGATTCAAACGAGTATTTCTGACCCTTGTGGGAGACTCTCAGCGATGCTGGGTAGATTAGGAAGGTTTCTGCGCCTTTCTGATGAAGCTTGAATCTTACGGTCGAAAACGCTTTCCTCTTTTGAGCTGTCTCGTGACTGTAATCGGCGTAGAATTCCAGGCGCGCTCCTCCGGGCAAAGTGGGTTTTGCTTTCCGGGCTCCCTGAAGGATGGCTTGCCTGTCAGGATAGCGGAGGAGCCGGAATATCAACGATCGTGGTTTTGGTGAGTTGGAACTCGAATACACTCGGTGAGCTCTATCAATCTCGATCCGATTTGAGCGCGCCGACAGGTCGGGGATCCATTTAGGTAGCATTTTCTGTAGAAAACCGACCGGATCGTCCCCTTCCATTCCAGTTGGTAGATTGACCAGGCGGACGTTATTGCGACGTGACCGGTCTTCGAGGTCATTGCATTTTCGTTGCATCTGTTCAAGCTGAGATAGGCAGAGGTTCGCGTCCTTTTTAGTGCTGCGAAAATTGCACTGAAGATTATCCACTTTGGTTGTGATTGACGCCACATTTTTACTCACGGAATCCATTTCCTCTTTCATTGAACGGAGAGCAGCGTTGTTTTCGTCGATAAAGTCCTTGAATGGCTTAAGGGCCGATTGTATTGCCTCTGTCAACATGCGGGAGACCATTTCGCGCATGGCCTCCTGTTGTGCTTCGATTGCATGGTTAACAATTGAGGCTACGTCATCCTCGAGTGTTTTGAGTCGTTTGCAGCCCGCTGCCGATTTCTGTGGTGAACTCGATTTCTTAGTTGCCATACTTGAAATAAAACTTGTACAGCTGTGATAACATATGATATTTTTCCTCAGCGTGAAGAAACAACGTTCATTTAGGGGGGTTTAGTCAGGAGCCTAGTGCTGTGCAGCCATCTTGCAGCGCGCGCCACCGGAAGTCCGGACTCTTGACTTTTAAACATTAGTTTATCTCTTGCTGCTTGAACTGTGTTTTTGCAGGTCACACTTGTGCATACACACATGGTTAGTGAATGATTGCAGTTATCTGGATTATGATGCCAAAATCATCATACAGCCTGTTCAATCACTAACCTCATTCAAAGTTTAACAGTGTTACATTCCCACCACTGTGAAACTACAGCAATGAGTTACAATGATGACTTTTTTTTTAACACATCATGAAACAGAGCTACACTGTATTGTAGAAACACAGAGATATCAAAAAATAGCATGTGAATCTCAACAATGGTGGCATTATTTTTTTTTTTTATTTTTTTTTTTTATTCATGCAGCAGTGCATGCTGGGTTCCAGGATAGTATAAAACTCCCAGCATGCATTGCAGCAAGGTACTTTTGATTGTCACCATTGTGAGATTCATGTCCTGATTGTTGATGTCTGTGTGTGTCTGAGTTAAGCAAGAGTTCAAAATGTTTTAATGCACTATATGATATCAATATCCTTCGGAATAATTGGTTACATAAATATTGCTTTATTTCATGTAGTAGATTAACAGATATACACTAAATATTAAGAGATTAGAGAATCAGACATGTCCAGGATGATTATGGCATCATCTCAACAGTCTAAAACACTTGATCATCTTCCTCTTGGCTTTTTCTTGCCATAACTAATGTGTTTTATAAACTCACAGTTACAGCAGCCAAAAAGAGATGAATGGTAAGAAGTCAAGGGACAAGAGACCTACTAAAGTGTAACGTAAACGACTCTGGGTCAATGCGAATTAGCTCAAGGATATAGGGAATTTTGGAAATATTAATAATCATAACTCATGGTCATAATAATTCAGAAATCGCATGTACATTTCCTTTATCAATTATCTAGATTATAGGGCTGGGCGATGTAAATCGCGATATTGTTATGCGCATCTGGTCAGTAAAGCCGGTTCCTTGATTAGTAGTAAATCACCATCACCTGCTTTCAGATGAAGCGGCATTTAGGGCTGAGGAGATAATTAAGTGATTAATTTATTGATGATTGAGCATTATTGAAGACACCTGATGTTAACAAGCAGAATCACTGAAGAAGAAAATCACAAATTGTAAGTTACCATTAAGGTGATGGGTGTTTGCTTTAGTTGGGCTCTAGACCATTATATGTTTACTTCAATATTTATTGTTGTTTCTGTGCTGTTATTGATTTATAACAGGTAAATGAACAAAGTAAAATGTGATCTGATAGTGTTGGTTAAGTTTTGACATAATCATGCTGTGATCTGAAAAAGGAAACTTATTAAGATAGTTTGGTTTAACTTGTTAGCAGCAGTTTAGTGATTCTTCAGCCTATGATTATCAGTACTTTACTTATAATTCAAAATATTTAGTAAACATTGTTCTGATCAAAAGACATTCAGATAAATTCATTTAAAACACAGACATCAATAATCAGCCTGTGAATCTCAACAATGGTGACAATAATAAAGCATGTTGCAGTGGCTGCCACCAATCACAACTCATTAATGTCTCCCATCATGCATTGCGGTATGAATAAATTATGATCTGAATTGTCTATGTAATTTACTTTTCCTAATTGAATATTCTGCTCCTCACCATTGTTGAGATGCATAGACTGAATCTTGACATCTGTGTGTGCCTAAAAGAATGATCTTTTTTAAAGGTGCAATGTGTGATATTTCTGAGGATCTATTGACAGAAATGCAATATAAGATCCATAACTATGTTTTCAGTGGTGTATAAAGACCTTACTTAATGAACCGTTATGTTTTTATTACCTTAGAATGAGTCATTTATATGTACATAACCGCGGCCACCCCATTCTATGAAGGTCGACATATCGTGACGTCATGTTTCTACCGTAGCCGACAGCGCTACAGAGCGCGTTTCATCACTAACTTGAATAAGAAGCAGCAGAAAAAGACGCGGCTTCCTACGTCGGCCACCGTAGCCTCTCATTCGAGTTTGAAATTTCAAGGAAAGGCCCAGAGTTGTATAGTCCAGGGGTCAGAAAGTAGAAGTCCTGCCATAGTTTATTCCACCCATGAACTCAGTCAGCTGATTTCACTAATTAGTTCTCTCTCCTGGCTGAATTAGCAAATCCAGGTGATTGGAACAAAATACTGAGGAGGACTTTTACTTTCTGAACCTGGACTTTACACCTCTGACTACATGTCAGCCAAGAGGAAAGAAATAAACCAGAACTGGACCTTATCGTAGCCACAAAATTGTAATTTCAGCCACAGTCTTAGATGAAATCAACTGAAGAGAAAAGAAGACATTAAATCTGTGAAGATCTCAGCAGAGGAGGATTAAACAACTCCACAAACAGCATTACCAGCTTCACTTATTACTAACCAGACTGACTTTATTTCTGTCAGATGTCTGCAAAAGTTTTATTGAGAATTAACTCTAACGTGTTTCATTTGAAGTCACCATAACAGTGATTAGTGTTTCCATTAGTTGGGCTCTTAACTCTTATTATTTATTATGTCTTTTCTTGCAGTTGTGACAGTGTGTTTGTTAAACACATTTGCAGCAGCAAAGAAAACTAAAGTGAAATGATATCAGGTGATGATGGTTACCTGTTGATGGTTTTATAATCATCATGAAGTATCCTGCTCCTCAGATGCTTTTCAAATCTAACAGTTATGTTTCATTAATATTTTCATATCACAAACCCTGAGTTATTACAGTATGAGATACAGCAGTATTATAAGAATCAGGTAGAAGAATTTTATAAACCTGAGCACTAACCGTTAATCTACTATGACAAACATCAATAATCAGCGTATTAATCTCAACAATGGTGACAATCAAAAGTACCTTGCTGCAATGCATGCTGGGTACCAGCATAGTACAAAACTCCCAGCATGCATTGCAACATGAATAAATTATGCAGCTGAATTGTCCTATTATTTTGTTTAATGTTAAATATTTGCTTTTATTTTTTGCTGTTGTTTTTGTAGTGACTTTAGGAGCTTTTTTGTAATGTTCAGAATTGATCAGTTTATATGAATATTTTTGATTGTCACCATTGTTGAGACACACACGCTGATTGTTGATAAGTGTGTGTGTCACTCTATAAATAAAATGTTTGTTCTCATGATTGATAAAATATTTTAACAGATATGTATAATACTGCTTGATCTCATGCTGCAGTAACACAGGTTTTACGATATTAATTGAACAATACAATTTTATTATACAAATTACATCAATGATTCAGGCAACAGCATTATGATTACAAAGCCATCAACAGGTAACCAACTAGTGATGTTACGTTCGTGAACGAATCGTTCTTTTTGAACGAATCCTTTAGGTGAACGAATCGTTCTCGTTCACGTAATCAATTGACTCATATTTCTCGTTCACTGAAATCCCTCCCTCCACAGCAGCGCGGCGCTATTAGCAGCGCATGCGCAGCTCAGTGAACCGGTGTTTTCAACCTGTCAAAGAATGAACCTCGAGCCAATAGCCTTCGAGTATGAGATGTGACGGAGCATGTGATTTGTTGGATGTAGTGAACGAATACGCCCTTCACTGACTGACCGAGTTGCTTTTGAGTCTGAACCGGGTCTGAACGAGAGAGAGATCTTATCGTTTGTGTACGAGTTGAACGAACTGGTATGTCGTTCATGAACGAAAATAACCAGTTGTTTGAACGATAATGATGGCGAACCGATAGAGCTAGGTTTGTGTAGTTAGCATGTTTGCATCAAATAATCAAATTTACACTTTACCATTGTAATGAAAACAGGTTAATAACGCAATATATTGGTTAAATATAACAAAGACAAATTAACATCGTCATTTTTTACTTGGTTTGAGTTAAGGGGGGCGCACTTGACTGTTTACTTGATTTAAATTTACACTTCTCGTTACCTGCTTTTCTTATATTTTGGTTGTGTGTTTTAGTCTTAGTTTTGTGGTATTTTGCAATTTGAACAATTTACTTGACTACTTGTGTTCATTTTGTATTATCAAAATGAATTCATTACGTTTTATTCATGTATGCACTTCTCTAAAAACTAAAACAAACCAAAAAAATATGACAGTATTATTGGTCTCATAACGTCAGCAAATAGCATTTCAGTTCGGGCTGTGAAGGGGCATGTATTTGGTTGGATCTACTGAACGAATTTGCCTATCACTGCTGAGATCGCTCTGTTTTGAGTCTGAACGAGAGGGAGAGATCTCGTTCGTGAACGAATTGAACTGGTACTTTCGTTCGTGAATGAGAGTACTGGGTAGATCGGTCATTTAGCATGTGATTTAATCTCATTCAAAGCGCAGTTATAGGTGTGCACATATAATTGTTTATATTCATATTCAGCATACAGAACATCAACGTTTAATATAATCCCAGATTTATGAATGTGTATGTCTGACTAAATAATTAAAATGTTAATATTATGCAAGAAAACCTTGGTTTGGTCATCTGAACCACTTATTTAGACTTATGTTATTAATTTAGTAAATAAGGCACACATTTTAACAAAGCCAAATCACCTTTTTTTTGTAACAAGTAAATACGTTCATTAAAACATAACATAAAATACACTCTTTTTCGCCACCTGCTGCAGTATATAATATCTAATATGAAGAAATTATCACTGAACGAATCAGTGAACGAGTCTGAACGAATCATTTTGGTGAACGAACTGAAAATGAACGAGTCTCTGAAAAGAATCAAACTTTCCACCACTATAACCAACATAACCTGCCCTGATTAAATTTATCTTTCTTTGCTGCTGCAAATGTGTTTGACAAACACACTGTCACAACTGCCAAAAACAGACAAAATACATGATAAGAGTTAAGAGCCCAACTAATGGAAACACTAATCACTGTTATGGTGACTTCAAATGAAACACATTAGAGTTAATTCTCAATAAAACTTTTGCAGACATCTGACAGAAATAAAGTCAGTCTGGTTAGTCAGCATGTTGACTGTTAGTCAACAGTCAACATGCTTTATAAATGTCACCATTGTTGAGATTCACAGGCTGATTATTGTTTTTCTGTGTGTCTCCTTTTTATATAAGAGAAACTTTTAAGAAATTATTTGCCTTACATTGTAAAAGTTAAAAATTATTATGCCGTACAAGGTCAGTGCTGCTATAATTAATATAGTTCACCTAACTCATAAATTGGACTCTATGAGTTCAGTGATTCAGGTCAAATGATTGTGAAATAATGATTATGTTAAATCACAACCAACGCCATTACATCACCTTTTCTCTTTGTTCATCTGGCTGTTATAACTCATGTACAGCAGCCAAACAAAACTTAAAGTTAATAATTTAAGGTCAAGAGCCCAACTAAAACACACACTGATCTCCATAATGGTGACTTTAATTATGGTTTTCTCCTTCAGTGATTCTGCTTGTTAACACCAGGTGTCTTCAATGTTGGCAATAAAAGATATTTTGTAAATTGTATTCATTTTAAATGGTTAACTTTTAAGGAATTCATTTGATTAATTATTACTCAATTCTAATTTGTTAAATTTAATTAATAATATTGCTTGTAATCTGTTGCCTCATTTTTATTAATTAGATATCAATAAAATCAATGTATTCTTTTTTACAGTGTAATAAGAACTTATGTTTCCAATAGAAACAAAATGTTGAATTGGCTCAACTACAAAATATTTGTTACAGAATAGATGCATCTCTCCAGAAAACAAATAATGTTAAGTTGACTCAACTAAAAATTTTTTTTGTGTGTGTGTGTGTGTGTCACAGACAACTTATTTTCAGTTCGTATAACTGTTATTTACAAAAGTTGAGTCAACAAGAAAAAGCTACGGGAAATTATTACTAAGATTTTTTTTTTTTTTGCTGTACAAGATTTTTACAGTGTGGATTTTTGCTGAACCAACACAACAAAATCAGTAATTTCAACTTTTTTCAAGTTGTGTTATTTACAGTGCAGTTGGTTCAACAACTAAAGTGTCAATATTAAAAGACATTCAGTTCACATTATTTAATTGAGATAACTGACAATTTTTCAATGCAACCAACTTGAACTTGAAACCAGTTTAACATTATTTATTTCATACATGTACAAAAGTTCTTGTTGAGAATTAACAGATATTTAGTTGTTGATGTTTTTTTGAAAACAATAAAGTTTGTAGTCACCATGATGGAGATCAGTGTTTGCTTTAGTTGGGCTCTTGACACTTGCCTTCGTAACATTAGTTTTTTTTTTTTTTTTTTTGGCTGCTTTAAAGGTGCATTGCGCAAGTCTCTGAGTTTTTGCAGAACTATGCCCCCTTCTGGCGACACGCAAAACTGCAACCAGAGTTGTGCACGCGGTTACATGGAGTTTGCGTTGGGGTTTGGGATGAACTAGAAGCTGGTCTCTTTGAATCCATCTTCTACTTTTGCAAAAGTCGCTTGAGTTGTCTTCGCTGATGCGGATGATGGCGGCGAATACACAAACCTGCCAGACATAGCCAGGTGAGCGTGAACGCGCATGACGTCACGCCCAGTCGATTCCGACCCGAATCCCTCTTATTTATTTTACTGTACAGTATTATAGAGGCAATCGCAGTGATCATAGAAGGGCTCATTCAACCCATCAGGCAATTGTTTAAGCATGTATGGGTTAGAAAAACTGGTATTTTTAACATGAAATGTTGCGCAATGCACCTTTAACTGTGAGTTTATAAAACACGTTTGTTATTGCAAGAAAAAGGCTCTGTTTCCTTGGTCGTGCATGATGTGTTAAAAATGTCATCATAGTAACTCATTACTGTAGTTTTACAGTGGTGATAATGTAACACTTTTGATACAATATTAAACGCTGCATGAGATTGGTGAAGAGACAGACTATTTTATGATTTTGTCATCATAATCAATATAACAAACTGCATTCACAAACAATATGTGTGTGCACAAGTGTGGCTTGCAAAAACACAATTCAAGCAGTAAGTGATAAACTAATGTTAAAAAATCAAGGGTCAGCATCCCAACTAAAGCAAACACTGATCTCTATAATGGTAACTTCAAACCAAACATTTTCAATTAAACATCTCAATAACAACGTCTGTAGATGTATGACAGACATAAAGTCATACTGGGTAGGGCTGGGCGATTTAAATCGCGATATTGTTATGCGCATCTCATCAGTAAAGCCGGTTCCTTGATTAGTAGTAAATCACCATCACCTGCTTTCAGATGGAGCGGCATTTACTACAAAGAGCCGTAGTTAACTGACAAGCTGAGCCAAATCACATCAATATCGCGGACGTATCGCCAGCGATATTTAATGCGATATGGCTCAGCTTGTCAGTTAACTACGGCTCTTTGTACACAGCGAAACATCCAGTGTTAAATTAACACTCCTGGGAGTGTATGAGTCCACACTCAAGAGTGTTTAAGTTAATGAGATAACTAAGTGATTAATTTAGTGATGATTGAGCATTATTGAAGACACCTGATGTTAACAAGTAGAATCGCTGAAGGAGAAAATCGCAAATTGTAAGTTACCATTATTGTGATGGGTAGTTGCTTTAGTTGGGCTCTGCCCCTTTTATGTGTACTTTAGATTTTGTTTGGCTGTTGTAACTGAGTTAAAACTGCCAGTTGAACAAAGGATAAAAAGTGATCTGATGGTGTTGGTTATATTATGACAATCATCATTTGAACTTGATCACTGAACTCTTTAAAATCCTTCTTTCTGACTTCGATTTATGTTGTTGGTTACAGCATAACTGTGAATCTGAATAAATGGCCAGAATTTTTTGCTGTAATTTAAAGGATTTCTTAAAAGATGTTTAAAAAAAAAAAATCATTCTTTTAGGCACACACAGATGTCAAGATTCAGTCTATGCATCTCAACAATGGTGAGGAGCAGAATATTCAATGAGGAAAAGTAAATTACATAGACAATTCAGATCATAATTTATTCATACCGCAATGCATGATGGGAGCCATTAATGAGTTGTGATTGGTGGCAGCCACTGCAACATGCTTTATTATTGTCACCATTGTTGAGATTCACAGGCTGATTATTGATGTCTGTGTTTTAAATTAATTTATCTAAATGTCTTTTTGATCAGAACAATGTTTATTAAATTTGAATTATAAGTAAAGTACTGATAATCATAGGCTGAAGAATCACAAAACTGCTGCTAACAAGTTAAGCCAAACTATCTCAATATGTTTCCTTTTTCAGATCACAGCATGCTTATGTCAAAACGTAGCCAACACTATAAGATAACATTTTACTTTGTTCATTTAACTGTTATAAATCATTACCAGCAGACGAACAACAGTAAATATTAAAGTAATCATATAATGGTCTAGAGCCCAACTAAAGCAAACACCCATCACCTTAATGGTAACTTACAATTTGTGATTTGCTCCTTCAGTGATTCTGCTTGTTATCATCAGGTGTCTTCAATAATGCTCAATCATCACTAAATTAATCACTTAATTATTTCCTCAGCCCTAAATGCCGCTTCATCTGAAAGCAGGTGATGGTGATTTACTACTAATTAAGGAACCGGCTTTACTGACGAGATGCGCATAACAATATCGCGATTTAAATCGCCCAGCCCTAATACTGGGTAATAATAAGTGTAACTAGATTAAAAAGTTCGTCGAGACAAACTTTAAGTTGGCTTGAGAAAGTTTGTACTGGAAAGTTTGAAGTTTAAAGTAGTTAGAAGATTAAAGTAGTTTGAAGTTTAATTTAGTTTAAAGTTTAATTTAGTTTAAAGTTTAAATTAGTCTAAAGTTTAAATTAGTTTGAAGTAAATTAGTTTAAAGTTGAAAGTAGTTTAAAGTTTAAATTAGTCTAAAGTTTAAATTAGTTTGAAGTAAATTAGTTTAAAGTTGAAAGTAGTTTAAAGTTTAAATTAGTTTGAAGTTTAAATTAGCTTAAAGTTTTAATTAGTTTAAAGTTTAAAGAAGTTTAAAGTTAAAAAGTTGTTGGGGGTTTTCTAGTGGGTTGCTAAGGTGTTCTGGGTGGTTGCTAGGCGGTTGCTAGGGTGTTCTGGGTGGTTGCTATGGTGTTGCTAGGCGGTTGCTAAGGTATTTTGGCTGGTTGCTAGGGTATTCGGGGTGGTTGCTTGGGTATTCTGGTTGGTTGCTATGGTGTTGCTAGGGTGTTGCTAAGCAGTTGCTAGGGTATTTTGGGTGGTTGCTAGGGTGTTCGGGGTGGTTGCTATGGTGTTGATAGGTGGTTGCTAAGATATTTTGGGTGGTTGCTAGGGTGTTGCTAGGGTGTTCTGGGTGGTTGCTATGGTGTTGCTAGGCGGTTGCTAGGGTGTTCTGGTTGGTTGCTAGGCGGTTGCTAGGGTGTTCTGGGTGGTTGCTAGGGTTTTGCTAAGCGGTTGCTAGGGTATTTTGGGTGGTTGCTAGGGTGTTGTTAGGTGGTTGCTAAGGTATTTTGGGTGGTTGCTAGGGTGTTGCTAGGGTGTTGCTAGGCGGTTGCTAGGGTGTTCTGGGTGGTTGCTATGCTGTTGCTAGGTGGTTGCTAGGGTATTCTGGTTGGTTGCTAGGCGGTTGCTAGGGTGTTGCTAAGCGGTTGCTAGGTTATTTTGGGTGGTTGCTATGGTGTTGCTAGGCGGTTGCTAAGGTATTTTGGCTGGTTGCTAGGGTGTTCGGGGTGGTTGCTCTGGTGTTGCTAGGTGGTTGCTAGGGTGTTCTGGGTGGTTGCTATGGTGTTGCTAGGGTATTCTGGTTGGTTGCTAGGCGGTTGCTAGGGTGTTCTGGGTGGTTGCTATGGTGTTGCTAGGTGGTTGCTAAGGTATTTTGGGTGGTTGCTAGGGTGTTGCTAGGCGGTTGCTAGGGTGTTCTGAGTGGTTGCTATGCTGTTGCTAGGTGGTTGCTAGGGTATTCTGGGTGGTTGCTAGGGTGTTTTGGGTGGTTGCTAGGGTGTTGCTAGGTGGTTGCTAAGGTACTTTGTGTGGTTGCTAGGGTGTTCTGGGTGGTTGCTAGGCGGTTGCTAGGGTGTTCTGGGTGGTTGCTAGGTTGTTGCTAGGGTGTTTTGGGTGGTTGCTATGGTGTTGCTAGGCGGTTGCTAGGGCATTCGGGGCGGTTGCTAAGGTATTTTGGGTGGTTGCTATGGTGTTACTAGGTGGTAGGTAGTTGTCACAGATGGTTACTATGGAGTTTTTATAGAGTTCTTAGAATGATTTAGCACTTAACTAATCGCTATTAGCATGTAGCTATTCACTGCTAGCATGTGTAGCATGTTGGAAGTGCTGTTTGCTAGCATGAGTCAACTCTATATGATGTTCTGATACAGAGATATAGGTCTTGCAAAACGGTTGCTAGGGTACTCAAGTTTGGTTGCTATGGAGTTGCTTGGGAGCTGGAAGCTTTAAACTTAAGTTTAAAGTGGTTTGAAGTTTAAAGTAGTTTACGAGTTTACAAGTTTAAATGAGTTTAGAGTTTAAATGAGTTTAGAGTGTGTGTGTGTGTGTGTGAACACACACACACACACACACACACACACACACACACACACACTCAGAGTTTATGAGTTTAGAGTTTATAAGTGTATAAATTGATGAGTTTATAAGTGTAAGAGTTTTTGAGTTTAGAGTTTATAAGTTTTAATGAGTTTAGAGTTTATAAGTTTAAATGAGTTTAAGAGTTCAGAGTTTATTAATTTATGAGTTTAAGAGTTCATAAGTCTATGAATTCATGAATTTATAAGTTAATTAGTTTATAAGTGTATGAGTTTAGAGTTTATTAGTTTATATGAGTCTCAATGGCTCATATAGTATATAGAACGGCAGTTTGGTTTAGTCTTCAAGGTGTTTTGATTTGAATTTTCGTCGGTTTGAATTTTTTAGAACTCCCAATGAAAGTCAATGGGAGTTTTTGAATGAGTTTTTTCGAGTTTTGATCGTCATTTTTAGGAAAACCGTAAGTCCGATCAGTCTGAAAAGATATAGCAACTCGAGTCAGATCAGTTTGAGTGTCCGAGCCGAATTTGGAGTATGTAGAGTTAAAGCTCTAGGAGGAGATCCAATTTAGTTTTTTTAGTCTCAGAAGAATAATAATAACTAGATGCAAAAGTTCGTCGAGACAAACTTTGAAGTTGGCTTGAGAAAGTTTGGACCAGAACGTTTTTTGCTAGGCGGTTGCTAGGATGTTATGGGTGGTCGCTATGGTGTTGCTAGGCGGTTGCTAGGGTGTTCTGGGTGGTTGTTATGCTGTTGCTAGGTGGTTGCTAGGGTGTTCTGGGTGGTTGTTAGGCGGTTGCTAGGGTGTTCTGGGTAGTTGCTATGGTGTTGCTAGGCGGTTGCTAAGGTATACTGGGTGGTTGCTAGGCGTTTGCTAGGGTGTTCTGGATGGTTGCTAGGCAGTTGCTAGGGTGTTCTGGGTGGTTGCTAAGGTGTTGCTAGGCGGTTGCTAGGGTATTCTGGGTGGTTGCTAGGTGGTTGCTAGGGTGTTCTGGGTGGTTGCTATGCTGTTGCTAGACGGTTGCTAGGGTATTCTGGGTGGTTGCTAGGCGGTTGCTAGGGTGTTTTGGGTGGTTGCTATGCTGTTGCTAGGGTGTTCTGGGTGGTTAATATGCTGTTGCTAGGCGGTTGCTAGGGTGTTTTGGTGGTTGCTATGCTGTTGCTAGGCGGTTGCTATGGTGTTTTGGTGGTTGCTATGCTGTTGCTAGGGTATTATGGGGGGTTGCTAGGGTGTTGCTAGGCGGTTGCCAGGGTGTTCTAGGTGGTTGCTATGATGTTGCTAGGCGGTTGCTAGGTTGTTTTGGTGGTTGCTATGGTGTTGCTAGGCAGTTGCTAGGGTATTCTGGTTGGTTGCTAGGGTGTTTCTAGGTGTTGCTATGCTGTTGCTAGGCGGTTGCTAGGGTATTCTGGGGGTTGTTAGGGTGTTGCTAGGCGGTTGCTAGGGTGTTCTAGGTGGTTGCTATGATGTTGCTAGGCGGTTGCTAGGGTGTTCTGGGTGGTTGCTATGGTGTTGCTAGGCAGTTGCTAGGGTATGCTGGGTGGTTGCTAGGGTGTTGCTAGGTGGTTTCTAGGGTATTCTAGGTGGTTGCTAGGGTGTTGCTAGGCGGTTGCTAGGGTGTTTTGGTGGTTGCTATGGTGTTGCTAGGTGGTTGCTAGGGTATTCTGAGTGGTTGCTAGGCGGTTGCTAGGGTGTTCTGGGTGGTTGCTATGGTGTTGCTAGGCGGTTGCTAAGGTATTCTGGGCGGTTACTAGGCAGTTGCTAGGGTGTTCTGGGCGGTTGCTATGGTGTTGCTAGGTGGTTGGTAGTTGTCACAGATGGTTACTATGGAGTCTTTATAGAGTTCTTAGCATGATCTTGGCATGATATAGCACTTAACTAATCGTTATTAGCATGTAGCTATTCAGTGCTAGCATGTGTAGCATGTTGGAAGTGCTATTTGCTAGCATGAGTCAAAAGAGCCAAACCTCATCTCTATACGATGTTCTGATACAGAGATATAGGTCTTGCAAAACGGTTGCTAGGGTACTCAAGTTTGGTTGCTATGGAGTTGCTTGGGAGCTGGAAGCTTTAAACTTAATAAGTTTAAAGTGGTTTGAAGTTTAAAGTAGTTTACGAGTTTTTGAGTTTTGAGTTTATAAGTTTAAATGAGTTTAGAGTTTGTTTAAATGAGTTTAGTGTGTGTGTGTGTGTGTGTGTGTGTGTGTGTGTACACACACACACACACACACACACACACACTCAGAGTTTATGAGTTTAGAGTTTATAAGTGTATAAATTGATGAGTTTATAAGTGTAAGAGTTTTTGAGTTTAGAGTTTAGAAGTTTTAAATGAGTTTAGAGTTTATAAGTTTTAATGAGTTTAGAGTTTATAAGTTTAAATGAGTTTAAGAGTTCAGAGTTTATTAATTTATGAGTTTAAGAGTTCATAAGTCTATAAGTTAATAAGTTAATTAGTTTATAAGTGTATGAGTTTAGAGTTTATTAGTTTAAATGAGTCTCAATGGCTCATATAGTATATAGAATGGCAGTTTGGTTTAGTCTTCAAGGTGTTTTGATTTAAATTTTGTCGGTTTGAATTTTTTAGAACTCCCCACTGTAAGTCAATGGGAGTTTTTGAATGAGTTTTTTCGAGTTTTGATCGTCATTTTTAGGAAAACCTTAAGTCCGATCAGTCTGAAAAGATATAGCAACGCGAGTCAGATCAGTTTGAGTGTCTGTGCCGAGTTTGGAGTATGTGGAGTTAAAGCTCTAGGAGGAGTTTGAGTTGTAAATTTTTACGGTCAGAAGAATAATAATAACTAGATGCAAAAGTTCGTCGAGACAAACTTTAAGTTGGCTTGAGAAAGTTTGGACCAGAACGTTTTTTGCTAGGCGGTTGCTAGGGTGTTCTGGGTGGTTGCTAGGCGGTTGCTAGGGTATTCTGGGTGGTTGCTAGGCGATTGCTAGGGTGTTCTGTGTGGTTGCTATGGTGTTCCTAGGCGGTTGCTAGGGTGTTCTGGTTGGTTGCTAGGCGGTTGCTAGGGTGTTGTTAGGCGGTTGCTAGGGTGTTCTGGGTGGTTGCTATGGTGTTGCTAGGCGGTTGCTAAGGTATTCTGGGTGGTTGCTAGGCGGTTGCTAGGTGGTTGCTAGGGTATTCTGGGTGGTTGCTAGGCGGTTGCTAGGGTATTCTGGGTGGTTGCTAGGGTGTTCTGGGTGGTTGCTATGGTGTTGCTAGGCGGTTGCTAGGGTGTTCTGGGTGGTTGCTAGGCGGTTGCTAGGGTATTCTGGGTGGTTGCTAGGCGGTTGCTAGGGTGTTCTGGGTGGTTGCTATGGTGTTGCTAGGCGGTTGCTAGGGTGTTCTGGTTGGTTGCTAGGCGGTTGCTAGGGTGTTGTTAGGCGGTTGCTAGGGTGTTCTGGGTGGTTGCTATGGTGTTGCTAGGCGGTTGCTAAGGTATTCTGGGTGGTTGCTAGGCGGTTGCTAGGCGGTTGCTAGGGTATTCTGGGTGGTTGCTAGGCGGTTGCTAGGGTATTCTGAGTGGTTGCTAGGCAGTTGCTAGGGTGTTCTGGGTGGTTGCTATGGTGTTGCTAAGGTCTTCTGGGTGGTTGCTAGGCGGTTGCTAGGCGGTTGCTAGGGTATTCTGGGTGGTTGCTAGGCAGTTGCTAGGGTGTTCTGTGTCGTTGCTATGGTGTTGCTAGGCGGTTGCTAGGGTGTTCTGGGTGGTTGCTATGGTGTTGCTAGGTGGTTGCTAGGGTATTCTGGGTGGTTGCTAGGCAGTTGCTAGGGTGTTCTGGGTGGTTGCTATGGTGTTGCTAGGTGGTTGCTAGGGTGTTCTGGGTGGTTGCTTGGCGGTTGCTAGGGTGTTGTTAGGCAGTTGCTAGGGTGTTATGGGTGGTTGCTATGGTGTTGCTAAGGTATTCTGGGTGGTTGCTAGGCGGTTGCTAGGCGGTTGCTAGGGTGTTCTGGGTGGTTACTATGGTGTTGCTAGGTGGTTGCTAGGGTGTTGCTAGGTGGTTGGTAGTTGTCACAGATGGTTACTATGTAGTTTTGATATAGTTGTTTGCATGATCTTGGTATGATTTAGCACTTAACTAATCGCTATTAGCATGTAGCTATTCGCTGCTAGCATGTGTAGCATGTTGGAAGTGCTGTTTGCTAGCATGAGTCAAAAGAGCCAAACCTCATCTCTATACGATGTTCTGATACAGAGATATAGGTCCTGCAAAACCGTTTCTAGGGTACTCAAGTTTGGTTGCTATGGAGTTGCTTGGGAACTGGGAGCTTTAAACGTAAGAAGTTTAAAGTGGTTTGAAGTTTAAAGTAATTTACAGTAGTTTGAAGTTTATGGCAGGTAGATAAATAAGTTAATAGATAGATAGATAAACACACACACACATACGCACACACACACACACACACACACACTAACTCGCTCACACACTCACTCAGACACACACACACACTTAGACACACACACACGCACACTTAAGTGTTTGAGTTTAGAGTTTATAAGTGTATGAGTTTTTGAGTTTTGAGTTTATAAGTTTAAATGAGTTTAGAGTTTATAAGTTTAAATGAGTTTAAGAGTTCAGAGTTTATTAATTTATGAGTTTAATAGTTTATAAGTCTATGAATTCATGAGTTTATAAGTTAATTAGTTTATAAGTGTATGAGTTTAGAGTTTATTAGTTTAAATGAGTCTCAATGGCTCATATAGTATATAGAACGGCAGTTTGGTTTAGTCTTCAAGGTGTTTAGATTTAAATTTTCGACATACACACACACACAAGCATGCACACACAGACTCTCAAGCCGGCCGCACACCGGACGCGCAGCTCAGCGCCGCGCAGCGCCACGTCTAGGATAACTGTCACCTGAAAATCCGTTAGCATCAGCAATTTTCTGATTTCTGTAAATAAATATAAAACTAAATGTATATTGCAGCACGGGGTTAAGTGCGTATATACATTAACTACGATTTGAGACACATAAATGTAAATTTAATATAAAACTATGTAAATGGCGCTGTGTGGCGCGGCAGGGTTTTGAACACGGTCCTGAGCCGTTGCTGGGCTCCGCGGACAGACGCCGCCGGTGTGTGTACTCTCATAGAGAATAATGTGTTCGAATTTAAAAGACGTGGCGCTGCGCTGCGCGGCGCTGAGCTGCGCGTCCGGTGTGCGGCCGGCTTAACTCTCTCTCACACACACACACACACTATCTCTCTCACACACACACTCACTAACTCACTCACACACACACAGACAAGCTCATTAACACACACACACACACACACACACACACACACACACACACACACACACACACACACACACACACTCACGCACATAGACACACTCTCTCTCTGTCACACACACACACACACACACACAGACAGAGTTTATAAGTGTACACGTTTTTGAGTTAAGAGTTTATAAGTTTAAATGAGTATGTACGAGTATTTGAGTTTACACACACACACACACACACACGCTCTCTCTCTCTCACACACACACACACACACACACACACACACACACACACACACACACACGTTTTGAGTTTAGAGTTCATTAGTTTAAATGAGTCTCAATGGCTCATATAGTATATAGAACGGCAGTTTGGTTTAGTCTTCAAGGTATTTTGATTTGAATTTTCGTCGGTTTGAATTTTTTAGAACTCCCATTGTAAGTCAATGGGAGTTTTTGAATGAGTTTTTTCGAGTTTTGATCGTCATTTTTAGGAAAACCGTAAGTCCGATCAGTCTGAAAAGATATAGCAACGCGAGTCAGATCAGTTTGAGTGTTTGAGCCGATTTTGGAGTATGTAGAGTTAAAGCTCTAGGAGGAGTTTGAGTTGTAAATTTTTACGGTCAGAAGAATAATAATAACTAGATGCAAAAGTTCGTCGAGACAAACTTTAAGTTGGCTTGAGAAAGTTTGGACCAGAACGTTTTTTGCTAGGCGGTTGCTAGGGTGTTCTGGGTGGTTGCTAGGCGGTTGCTAGGGTATTCTGGGTGGTTGCTAGGCGATTGCTAGGGTGTTCTGTGTGGTTGCTATGGTGTTCCTAGGCGATTGCTAGGGTGTTCTGGTTGATTGCTAGGCGGTTGCTAGGGTGTTGTTAGGCGGTTGCTAGGGTGTTCTGGGTGGTTGCTATGGTGTTGCTAGGCGGTTGCTAAGGTATTCTGGGTGGTTGCTAGGCGGTTGCTAGGTGGTTGCTAGGGTATTCTGGGTGGTTGCTAGGCGGTTGCTAGGGTATTCTGGGTGGTTGCTATGCAGTTGCTAGGGTGTTCTGGGTGGTTGCTATGGTGTTGCTAGGCGGTTGCTAGGGTGTTCTGGGTGGTTGCTAGGCGGTTGCTAGGGTATTCTGGGTGGTTGCTAGGCGGTTGCTAGGGTGTTCTGGGTGGTTGCTATGGTGTTGCTAGGCGGTTGCTAGGGTGTTCTGGTTGGTTGCTAGGTGGTTGCTAGGGTGTTGTTAGGCGGTTGCTAGGGTGTTCTGGGTGGTTGCTATGGTGTTGCTAGGCGGTTGCTAAGGTATTCTGGGTGGTTGCTAGGCGGTTGCTAGGCGGTTGCTAGGGTGTTCTGGGTGGTTGCTAGGCGGTTGCTAGGGTATTCTGGGTGGTTGCTTGGCAGTTGCTAGGGTGTTCTGGGTGGTTGCTATGGTGTTGCTAGGCGGTTGCTAGGGTGTTCTGGGTGGTTGCTAGGCGGTTGCTAGGGTGTTGTTAGGCAGTTGCTAGGGTGTTATGGGTGGTTGCTATGGTGTTGCTAAGGTATTCTGGGTGGTTGCTAGGCGGTTGCTAGGGTGTTCTGGGTGGTTACTATGGTGTTGCTAGGTGGTTGCTAGGGTGTTGCTAGGTGGTTGGTAGTTGTCACAGATGGTTACTATGTAGTTTTGATATAGTTGTTTGCATGATCTTGGTATGATTTAGCACTTAACTAATCGCTATTAGCATGTAGCTATTCACTGCTAGCATGTGTAGCATGTTGGAAGTGCTGTTTGCTAGCATGAGTCAAAAGAGCCAAACCTCATCTCTATACAATGTTCTGATACAGAGATATAGGTCCTGCAAAACCGTTTCTAGGGTACTCAAGTTTGGTTGCTATGGAGTTGCTTGGGAACTGGGAGCTTTAAACGTAAGACGTTTAAAGTGGTTTGAAGTTTAAAGTAATTTACAGTAGTTTGAAGTTTATGGCAGGTAGATAAATAAGTTAATAGATAGATAGATAAACACACACACACATACGCACACACACACACTAACTCGCTCACACACTCACTCAGACACACACACACACTTAGACACACACACACACACACACTTAAGTGTTTGAGTTTAGAGTTTATAAGTGTATGAGTTTTTGAGTTTTGAGTTTATAAGTTTAAATGAGTTTAGAGTTTATAAGTTTAAATGAGTTTAAGAGTTCAGAGTTTATTAATTTATGAGTTTAATAGTTTATAAGTCTATGAATTCATGAGTTTATAAGTTAATTAGTTAATCTCATACACTTATTCTAATTATAAGTGTATGAGTTTAGAGTTTATTAGTTTAAATGAGTCTCAATGGCTCATATAGTATATAGAACGGCAGTTTGGTTTAGTCTTCAAGGTGTTTAGATTTAAATTTTCGACATACACACACACAAGCATGCACACACAGACTCTCACTCTCTCTCACACACACACACTATCTCTCTCACACACACACTCACTAACTCACTCACACACACACAGACAAGCTCATTAACACACACACACACACACACACACACACACACACACACTCACGCACATAGACACACTCTCTCTCTGTCACACACACACACACACACACACACACACACACACACAGAGTTTATAAGTGTACAAGTTTTTGAGTTAAGAGTTTATAAGTTTAAATGAGTATGTACGAGTATTTGAGTTTACACACACACACACACACACGCTCTCTCTCTCACACACACACACACACACACACACACACACACACACACACACACACACACACGTTTTGAGTTTAGAGTTCATTAGTTTAAATGAGTCTCAATGGCTCATATAGTATATAGAATGGCAGTTTGGTTTAGTCTTCAAGGTATTTTGATTTGAATTTTCGTCGGTTTGAATTTTTTAGAACTCCCATTGTAAGTCAATGGGAGTTTTTGAATGAGTTTTTTCGAGTTTTGATCGTCATTTTTAGGAAAACCGTAAGTCCGATCAGTCTGAAAAGATATAGCAACGCGAGTCAGATCAGTTTGAGTGTTTGAGCCGATTTTGGAGTATGTAGAGTTAAAGCTCTAGGAGGAGTTTGAGTTGTAAATTTTTACGGTCAGAAGAATAATAATAATAACTAGATGCAAAAGTTCGTCGAGACAAACTTTGAAGTTGGCTTGAGAAAGTTTGGACCAGAACGTTTTTTGCTAGGCGGTTGCTAGGATGTTATGGGTGGTCGCTATGGTGTTGCTAGGCGGTTGCTAGGGTGTTCTGGGTGGTTGTTAGGCGGTTGCTAGGGTGTTCTGGGTAGTTGCTATGGTGTTGCTAGGCGGTTGCTAAGGTATACTGGGTGGTTGCTAGGCGTTTGCTAGGGTGTTCTGGATGGTTGCTAGGCAGTTGCTAGGGTGTTCTGGGTGGTTGCTAAGGTGTTGCTAGGCGGTTGCTAGGGTATTCTGGGTGGTTGCTATGTGGTTGCTAGGGTGTTCTGGGTGGTTGCTATGCTGTTGCTAGACGGTTGCTAGGGTATTCTGGGTGGTTGCTAGGCGGTTGCTAGGGTGTTTTGGGTGGTTGCTATGCTGTTGCTAGGGTGTTCTGGGTGGTTAATATGCTGTTGCTAGGCGGTTGCTAGGGTGTTTTGGTGGTTGCTATGCTGTTGCTAGGCGGTTGCTATGGTGTTTTGGTGGTTGCTATGCTGTTGCTAGGGTATTATGGGGGGTTGCTAGGGTGTTGCTAGGCGGTTGCCAGGGTGTTCTAGGTGGTTGCTATGATGTTGCTAGGCGGTTGCTAGGTTGTTTTGGTGGTTGCTATGGTGTTGCTAGGCAGTTGCTAGGGTATTCTGGTTGGTTGCTAGGGTGTTTCTAGGTGTTGCTATGCTGTTTCTAGGCGGTTGCTAGGGTATTCTGGGGGTTGTTAGGGTGTTGCTAGGTGGTTGCTAGGGTGTTCTAGGTGGTTGCTATGATGTTGCTAGGCGGTTGCTAGGGTGTTCTGGGTGGTTGCTATGGTGTTGCTAGGCGGTTGCTAGGGTATTCTAGGTGGTTGCTAGGGTGTTGCTAGGCGGTTGCTAGGGTGTTTTGGTGGTTGCTATGGTGTTGCTAGGTGGTTGCTAGGGTATTCTGAGTGGTTGCTAGGCGGTTGCTAGGGTGTTCTGGGTGGTTGCTATGGTGTTGCTAGGCGGTTGCTAAGGTATTCTGGGCGGTTACTAGGCAGTTGCTAGGGTGTTCTGGGCGGTTGCTATGGTGTTGCTAGGTGGTTGGTAGTTGTCACAGATGGTTACTATGGAGTCTTTATAGAGTTCTTAGCATGATCTTGGCATGATATAGCACTTAACTAATCGTTATTAGCATGTAGCTATTCAGTGCTAGCATGTGTAGCATGTTGGAAGTGCTATTTGCTAGCATGAGTCAAAAGAGCCAAACCTCATCTCTATACGATGTTCTGATACAGAGATATAGGTCTTGCAAAACGGTTGCTAGGGTACTCAAGTTTGGTTGCTATGGAGTTGCTTGAGAGCTGGAAGCTTTAAACTTAATAAGTTTAAAGTGGTTTGAAGTTTAAAGTAGTTTACGAGTTTTTGAGTTTTGAGTTTATAAGTTTAAATGAGTTTAGAGTTTGTTTAAATGAGTTTAGTGTGTGTGTGTGTGTGTGTGTGTGTTCACACACACACACACACACACACACACACACACACACACACACACACACACACACACTCAGAGTTTATGAGTTTAGAGTTTATAAGTGTATAAATTGATGAGTTTATAAGTGTAAGAGTTTTTGAGTTTAGAGTTTATAAGTTTTAATGAGTTTAGAGTTTATAAGTTTAAATGAGTTTAAGAGTTCAGAGTTTATTAATTTATGAGTTTAAGAGTTCATAAGTCTATAAATTAATAAGTTAATTAGTTTATAAGTGTATGAGTTTAGAGTTTATTAGTTTAAATGAGTCTCAATGGCTCATATAGTATATAGAATGGCAGTTTGGTTTAGTCTTCAAGGTGTTTTGATTTAAATTTTGTCGGTTTGAATTTTTTAGAACTCCCCACTGTAAGTCAATGGGAGTTTTTGAATGAGTTTTTTCGAGTTTTGATCGTCATTTTTAGGAAAACCTTAAGTCCGATCAGTCTGAAAAGATATAGCAACGCGAGTCAGATCAGTTTGAGTGTCTGTGCCGAGTTTGGAGTATGTGGAGTTAAAGCTCTAGGAGGAGTTTGAGTTGTAAATTTTTACGGTCAGAAGAATAATAATAACTAGATGCAAAAGTTCGTCGAGACAAACTTTAAGTTGGCTTGAGAAAGTTTGGACCAGAACGTTTTTTGCTAGGCGGTTGCTAGGGTGTTCTGGGTGGTTGCTAGGCGGTTGCTAGGGTATTCTGGGTGGTTGCTAGGCGATTGCTAGGGTGTTCTGTGTGGTTGCTATGGTGTTCCTAGGCGGTTGCTAGGGTGTTCTGGTTGGTTGCTAGGCGGTTGCTAGGGTGTTGTTAGGCGGTTGCTAGGGTGTTCTGGGTGGTTGCTATGGTGTTGCTAGGCGGTTGCTAAGGTATTCTGGGTGGTTGCTAGGCGGTTGCTAGGTGGTTGCTAGGGTATTCTGGGTGGTTGCTAGGCGGTTGCTAGGGTATTCTGGGTGGTTGCTAGGCAGTTGCTAGGGTGTTCTGGGTGGTTGCTATGGTGTTGCTAGGCGGTTGCTAGGGTGTTCTGGGTGGTTGCTAGGCGGTTGCTAGGGTATTCTGGGTGGTTGCTAGGCGGTTGCTAGGGTGTTCTGGGTGGTTGCTATGGTGTTGCTAGGCGGT
Source organism: Squalius cephalus (assembly GCF_949319135.1). Lineage (NCBI taxonomy): Eukaryota > Metazoa > Chordata > Actinopteri > Cypriniformes > Leuciscidae > Squalius > Squalius cephalus. The sequence continues at coordinate 16,152,215 of NC_137122.1, forward strand.
TGCTAGGGTGTTCTGGTTGGTTGCTAGGTGGTTGCTAGGGTGTTGTTAGGCGGTTGCTAGGGTGTTCTGGGTGGTTGCTATGGTGTTGCTAGGCGGTTGCTAAGGTATTCTGGGTGGTTGCTAGGCGGTTGCTAGGCGGTTGCTAGGGTGTTCTGGGTGGTTGCTAGGCGGTTGCTAGGGTATTCTGGGTGGTTGCTTGGCAGTTGCTAGGGTGTTCTGGGTGGTTGCTATGGTGTTGCTAGGCGGTTGCTAGGGTGTTCTGGGTGGTTGCTAGGCGGTTGCTAGGGTGTTGTTAGGCAGTTGCTAGGGTGTTATGGGTGGTTGCTATGGTGTTGCTAAGGTATTCTGGGTGGTTGCTAGGCGGTTGCTAGGGTGTTCTGGGTGGTTACTATGGTGTTGCTAGGTGGTTGCTAGGGTGTTGCTAGGTGGTTGGTAGTTGTCACAGATGGTTACTATGTAGTTTTGATATAGTTGTTTGCATGATCTTGGTATGATTTAGCACTTAACTAATCGCTATTAGCATGTAGCTATTCACTGCTAGCATGTGTAGCATGTTGGAAGTGCTGTTTGCTAGCATGAGTCAAAAGAGCCAAACCTCATCTCTATACAATGTTCTGATACAGAGATATAGGTCCTGCAAAACCGTTTCTAGGGTACTCAAGTTTGGTTGCTATGGAGTTGCTTGGGAACTGGGAGCTTTAAACGTAAGACGTTTAAAGTGGTTTGAAGTTTAAAGTAATTTACAGTAGTTTGAAGTTTATGGCAGGTAGATAAATAAGTTAATAGATAGATAGATAAACACACACACACATACGCACACACACACACTAACTCGCTCACACACTCACTCAGACACACACACACACTTAGACACACACACACACACACACTTAAGTGTTTGAGTTTAGAGTTTATAAGTGTATGAGTTTTTGAGTTTTGAGTTTATAAGTTTAAATGAGTTTAGAGTTTATAAGTTTAAATGAGTTTAAGAGTTCAGAGTTTATTAATTTATGAGTTTAATAGTTTATAAGTCTATGAATTCATGAGTTTATAAGTTAATTAGTTAATCTCATACACTTATTCTAATTATAAGTGTATGAGTTTAGAGTTTATTAGTTTAAATGAGTCTCAATGGCTCATATAGTATATAGAACGGCAGTTTGGTTTAGTCTTCAAGGTGTTTAGATTTAAATTTTCGACATACACACACACAAGCATGCACACACAGACTCTCACTCTCTCTCACACACACACACTATCTCTCTCACACACACACTCACTAACTCACTCACACACACACAGACAAGCTCATTAACACACACACACACACACACACACACACACACACTCACGCACATAGACACACTCTCTCTCTGTCACACACACACACACACACACACACACACACACACACACACAGAGTTTATAAGTGTACAAGTTTTTGAGTTAAGAGTTTATAAGTTTAAATGAGTATGTACGAGTATTTGAGTTTACACACACACACACACACACGCTCTCTCTCTCACACACACACACACACACACACACACACACACACACACACACACACACACACACACGTTTTGAGTTTAGAGTTCATTAGTTTAAATGAGTCTCAATGGCTCATATAGTATATAGAATGGCAGTTTGGTTTAGTCTTCAAGGTATTTTGATTTGAATTTTCGTCGGTTTGAATTTTTTAGAACTCCCATTGTAAGTCAATGGGAGTTTTTGAATGAGTTTTTTCGAGTTTTGATCGTCATTTTTAGGAAAACCGTAAGTCCGATCAGTCTGAAAAGATATAGCAACGCGAGTCAGATCAGTTTGAGTGTTTGAGCCGATTTTGGAGTATGTAGAGTTAAAGCTCTAGGAGGAGTTTGAGTTGTAAATTTTTACGGTCAGAAGAATAATAATAATAATAATAATAATAAGTTTAAATAGGATTTCAATATGTTGGCTCTCTCAAGCCAACTTAACTAGATGCAAAAGTTCGTCGAGACAAACTTTAAGTTGGCTTGAGAAAGTTTGGACCAGAACGCTTTTTGCTAGGCGGTTGCTAGGGTCTTTTGGGTGGTTGCTAGGCGGTTGCTAGGGTCTTTTGGGTGGTTGCTATGCTGTTTCTAGGCGGTTGCTAGGGTATTCTGGGTGGTTGCTAGGCGGTTGCTAGGGTGTTTTGGGTGGTTGCTAGGCGGTTGCTAGGGTGTTCTGGGTGGTTGCTATGGTGTTGCTAGGCGGTTGCTAGGGTGTTCTGGGTGGTTGCTATGGTGTTGCTAGGCGGTTGCTAGGGTATTCTTGGTGGTTGCTAGGCGGTTGCTAGGGTGTTCTGGGTGGTTGATATGGTGTTGCTAGGCGGTTGCTAAGGTATTCTGGGTGGTTGCTAGGCGGTTGCTAGGGTGTTCTGAGTGGTTGCTATGGTGTTGCTAGGGTGTTCTGGGTGGTTGCTAGGCGGTTGCTAGGGTGTTCTGGGTGGTTGCTATGGTGTTGCTAGGCGGTTGCTAGGGTATTCTGGGTGGTTGCTAGGCGGTTGCTAGGGTGTTCTGGGTGGTTGCTATGGTGTTGCTAGGCGGTTGCTAGGGTATTCTGAGTGGTTGCTAGGCGGTTGCTAGGGTGTTGCTAGGCGGTTGCTAAGGTATTCTTTGTGGTTGCTAGGCGGTTGCTAGGGTGTTCTGAGTGGTTGCTATGCTGTTGCTAGGGTGTTCTGGGTGGTTGCTAGGCGGTTGCTAGGGTGTTCTGGGTGGTTGCTATGGTGTTGCTAGGCGGTTGCTAGGGTATTCTGGGTGGTTGCTAGGCGGTTGCTAGGGTGTTCTGGGTGGTTGCTATGGTGTTGCTAGGCGGTTGCTAGGGTGTTCTGGGTGGTTGCTATGGTGTTGCTAGGCGGTTGCTAAGGTATTCTGGGCGGTTACTAGGCGGTTGCTAGGGTGTTCTGGGCGGTTGCTATGGTGTTGCTAGGTGGTTGGTAGTTGTCACAGATGGTTACTATGGAGTCTTTATAGAGTTCTTAGCATGATCTTGGCATGATATAGCACTTAACTACTCGTTATTAGCATGTAGCTATTCAGTGCTAGCATGTGTAGCATGTTGGAAGTGCTGTTTGCTAGCATGAGTCAAAAGAGCCAAACCTCATCTCTATACGATGTTCTGATACAGAGATATAGGTCTTGCAAAACGGTTGCTAGGGTACTCAAGTTTGGTTGCTATGGAGTTGCTTGGAAGCTGTAAGCTTTAAACTTAAGAAGTGGTTTGAAGTTTAAAGTAGTTTACGAGAATTTGAGTTTTGAGTTTATAAGTTTAAATGAGTTTAGTGTGTGTGTGTGTGTGTGTGTGTGTGTGTGTTCACACACACACACACACACTCAGAGTTTATGAGTTTAGAGTTTATAAGTGTATAAATTGATGAGTTTATAAGTGTAAGAGTTTTTGAGTTTAGAGTTTATACGTTTTAAATGAGTTTAGAGTTTATAAGTTTTAATGAGTTTAGAGTTTATAAGTTTTAATGAGTTTAGAGTTTATAAGTTTAAATGAGTTTAAGAGTTCAGAGTTTATTAATTTATGAGTTTAAGAGTTCATAAGTCTATGAATTCATGAGTTTATAAGTTAATTAGTTTATAAGTGTATGAGTTTAGAGTTTATTAGTTTAAATGAGTCTCAATGGCTCATATAGTATATAGAATGGCAGTTTGGTTTAGTCTTCAAGGTGTTTAGATTTAAATTTTGTCGGTTTGAATTTTTTAGAACTCCCCAATGTAAGTCAATGGGAGTTTTTGAATGAGTTTTTTCGAGTTTTGATCGTCATTTTTAGGAAAACCGTAAGTCCGATCAGTCTGAAAAGATATAGCAACGCGAGTCAGATCAGTTTGAGTGTCTGTGCCGAGTTTGGAGTATGTGGAGTTAAAGCTCTAGGAGGAGTTTGAGTTGTAAATTTTTAGGGTCAGAAGAATAATAATAATAATAAGTTTAAATAGGATTTCAGTAAGTTGGCTCTCTCAAGCCAACTTAATAATAATAAGTTTAAATAGGATTTCAATATGTTGGCTCTCTCAAGCCAACTTAATAATAATAATAATAACTAGATGCAAAAGTTCGTCGAGACAAACTTTAAGTTGGCTTGAGAAAGTTTGGACCAGAACGTTTTTTGCTAGGCGGTTGCTAGGGTGTTCTGGGTGGTTGCTAGGCGGTTGCTAGGGTATTCTGGGTGGTTGCTAGGCGATTGCTAGGGTGTTCTGTGTGGTTGCTATGGTGTTCCTAGGCGGTTGCTAGGGTGTTCTGGTTGGTTGCTAGGCGGTTGCTAGGGTGTTGTTAGGCGGTTGCTAGGGTGTTCTGGGTGGTTGCTATGGTGTTGCTAGGCGGTTGCTAAGGTATTCTGGGTGGTTGCTAGGCGGTTGCTAGGTGGTTGCTAGGGTATTCTGGGTGGTTGCTAGGCGGTTGCTAGGGTATTCTGGGTGGTTGCTAGGCAGTTGCTAGGGTGTTCTGGGTGGTTGCTATGGTGTTGCTAGGCGGTTGCTAGGGTGTTCTGGGTGGTTGCTAGGCGGTTGCTAGGGTATTCTGGGTGGTTGCTAGGCGGTTGCTAGGGTGTTCTGGGTGGTTGCTATGGTGTTGCTAGGCGGTTGCTAGGGTGTTCTGGTTGGTTGCTAGGTGGTTGCTAGGGTGTTGTTAGGCGGTTGCTAGGGTGTTCTGGGTGGTTGCTATGGTGTTGCTAGGCGGTTGCTAAGGTATTCTGGGTGGTTGCTAGGCGGTTGCTAGGCGGTTGCTAGGGTGTTCTGGGTGGTTGCTAGGCGGTTGCTAGGGTATTCTGGGTGGTTGCTTGGCAGTTGCTAGGGTGTTCTGGGTGGTTGCTATGGTGTTGCTAGGTGGTTGCTAGGGTGTTCTGGGTGGTTGCTAGGCGGTTGCTACGGTGTTGTTAGGCAGTTGCTAGGGTGTTATGGGTGGTTGCTATGGTGTTGCTAAGGTATTCTGGGTGGTTGCTAGGCGGTTGCTAGGCGGTTGCTAGGGTGTTCTGGGTGGTTACTATGGTGTTGCTAGGTGGTTGCTAGGGTGTTGCTAGGTGGTTGGTAGTTGTCACAGATGGTTACTATGTAGTTTTGATATAGTTGTTTGCATGATCTTGGTATGATTTAGCACTTAACTAATCGCTATTAGCATGTAGCTATTCACTGCTAGCATGTGTAGCATGTTGGAAGTGCTGTTTGCTAGCATGAGTCAAAAGAGCCAAACCTCATCTCTATACAATGTTCTGATACAGAGATATAGGTCCTGCAAAACCGTTTCTAGGGTACTCAAGTTTGGTTGCTATGGAGTTGCTTGGGAACTGGGAGCTTTAAACGTAAGACGTTTAAAGTGGTTTGAAGTTTAAAGTAATTTACAGTAGTTTGAAGTTTATGGCAGGTAGATAAATAAGTTAATAGATAGATAGATAAACACACACACACATACGCACACACACACACACACACACACACACACACACACACACACACACACACACTAACTCGCTCACACACTCACTCAGACACACACACACACTTAGACACACACACACACACACACTTAAGTGTTTGAGTTTAGAGTTTATAAGTGTATGAGTTTTTGAGTTTATAAGTTTAAATGAGTTTAGAGTTTATAAGTTTAAATGAGTTTAAGAGTTCAGAGTTTATTAATTTATGAGTTTAATAGTTTATAAGTCTATGAATTCATGAGTTTATAAGTTAATTAGTTAATCTCATACACTTATTCTAATTATAAGTGTATGAGTTTAGAGTTTATTAGTTTAAATGAGTCTCAATGGCTCATATAGTATATAGAACGGCAGTTTGGTTTAGTCTTCAAGGTGTTTAGATTTAAATTTTCGACATACACACACACAAGCATGCACACACAGACTCTCACTCTCTCTCACACACACACACTATCTCTCTCACACACACACTCACTAACTCACTCACACACACACAGACAAGCTCATTAACACACACACACACACACACACACACACACACACACACACACACACTCACGCACATAGACACACTCTCTCTCTGTCACACACACACACACACACACACACACACACACACACAGAGTTTATAAGTGTACAAGTTTTTGAGTTAAGAGTTTATAAGTTTAAATGAGTATGTACGAGTATTTGAGTTTACACACACACACACACACACGCTCTCTCTCTCACACACACACACACACACACACACACACACACACACGTTTTGAGTTTAGAGTTCATTAGTTTAAATGAGTCTCAATGGCTCATATAGTATATAGAATGGCAGTTTGGTTTAGTCTTCAAGGTATTTTGATTTGAATTTTCGTCGGTTTGAATTTTTTAGAACTCCCATTGTAAGTCAATGGGAGTTTTTGAATGAGTTTTTTCGAGTTTTGATCGTCATTTTTAGGAAAACCGTAAGTCCGATCAGTCTGAAAAGATATAGCAACGCGAGTCAGATCAGTTTGAGTGTTTGAGCCGATTTTGGAGTATGTAGAGTTAAAGCTCTAGGAGGAGTTTGAGTTGTAAATTTTTACGGTCAGAAGAATAATAATAATAACTAGATGCAAAAGTTCGTCGAGACAAACTTTGAAGTTGGCTTGAGAAAGTTTGGACCAGAACGTTTTTTGCTAGGCGGTTGCTAGGATGTTATGGGTGGTCGCTATGGTGTTGCTAGGCGGTTGCTAGGGTGTTCTGGGTGGTTGTTAGGCGGTTGCTAGGGTGTTCTGGGTAGTTGCTATGGTGTTGCTAGGCGGTTGCTAAGGTATACTGGGTGGTTGCTAGGCGTTTGCTAGGGTGTTCTGGATGGTTGCTAGGCAGTTGCTAGGGTGTTCTGGGTGGTTGCTAAGGTGTTGCTAGGCGGTTGCTAGGGTATTCTGGGTGGTTGCTATGTGGTTGCTAGGGTGTTCTGGGTGGTTGCTATGCTGTTGCTAGACGGTTGCTAGGGTATTCTGGGTGGTTGCTAGGCGGTTGCTAGGGTGTTTTGGGTGGTTGCTATGCTGTTGCTAGGGTGTTCTGGGTGGTTAATATGCTGTTGCTAGGCGGTTGCTAGGGTGTTTTGGTGGTTGCTATGCTGTTGCTAGGCGGTTGCTATGGTGTTTTGGTGGTTGCTATGCTGTTGCTAGGGTATTATGGGGGGTTGCTAGGGTGTTGCTAGGCGGTTGCCAGGGTGTTCTAGGTGGTTGCTATGATGTTGCTAGGCGGTTGCTAGGTTGTTTTGGTGGTTGCTATGGTGTTGCTAGGCAGTTGCTAGGGTATTCTGGTTGGTTGCTAGGGTGTTTCTAGGTGTTGCTATGCTGTTTCTAGGCGGTTGCTAGGGTATTCTGGGGGTTGTTAGGGTGTTGCTAGGTGGTTGCTAGGGTGTTCTAGGTGGTTGCTATGATGTTGCTAGGCGGTTGCTAGGGTGTTCTGGGTGGTTGCTATGGTGTTGCTAGGCGGTTGCTAGGGTATTCTAGGTGGTTGCTAGGGTGTTGCTAGGCGGTTGCTAGGGTGTTTTGGTGGTTGCTATGGTGTTGCTAGGTGGTTGCTAGGGTATTCTGAGTGGTTGCTAGGCGGTTGCTAGGGTGTTCTGGGTGGTTGCTATGGTGTTGCTAGGCGGTTGCTAAGGTATTCTGGGCGGTTACTAGGCAGTTGCTAGGGTGTTCTGGGCGGTTGCTATGGTGTTGCTAGGTGGTTGGTAGTTGTCACAGATGGTTACTATGGAGTCTTTATAGAGTTCTTAGCATGATCTTGGCATGATATAGCACTTAACTAATCGTTATTAGCATGTAGCTATTCAGTGCTAGCATGTGTAGCATGTTGGAAGTGCTATTTGCTAGCATGAGTCAAAAGAGCCAAACCTCATCTCTATACGATGTTCTGATACAGAGATATAGGTCTTGCAAAACGGTTGCTAGGGTACTCAAGTTTGGTTGCTATGGAGTTGCTTGAGAGCTGGAAGCTTTAAACTTAATAAGTTTAAAGTGGTTTGAAGTTTAAAGTAGTTTACGAGTTTTTGAGTTTTGAGTTTATAAGTTTAAATGAGTTTAGAGTTTGTTTAAATGAGTTTAGTGTGTGTGTGTGTGTGTGTGTGTGTTCACACACACACACACACACACACACACACACACACACACACACACACACACACACACTCAGAGTTTATGAGTTTAGAGTTTATAAGTGTATAAATTGATGAGTTTATAAGTGTAAGAGTTTTTGAGTTTAGAGTTTATAAGTTTTAATGAGTTTAGAGTTTATAAGTTTAAATGAGTTTAAGAGTTCAGAGTTTATTAATTTATGAGTTTAAGAGTTCATAAGTCTATAAATTAATAAGTTAATTAGTTTATAAGTGTATGAGTTTAGAGTTTATTAGTTTAAATGAGTCTCAATGGCTCATATAGTATATAGAATGGCAGTTTGGTTTAGTCTTCAAGGTGTTTTGATTTAAATTTTGTCGGTTTGAATTTTTTAGAACTCCCCACTGTAAGTCAATGGGAGTTTTTGAATGAGTTTTTTCGAGTTTTGATCGTCATTTTTAGGAAAACCTTAAGTCCGATCAGTCTGAAAAGATATAGCAACGCGAGTCAGATCAGTTTGAGTGTCTGTGCCGAGTTTGGAGTATGTGGAGTTAAAGCTCTAGGAGGAGTTTGAGTTGTAAATTTTTACGGTCAGAAGAATAATAATAACTAGATGCGAAAGTTCGTCGAGACAAACTTTAAGTTGGCTTGAGAAAGTCGGACCAGAAAGTTTGAAGAAGTTTGAAGTTTAAATTAGTTTGAAGTTTAAATCAGTTAGGTTTAGGTTGTTCTGGGTGGTTGCTATGCTGTTGCTAGGCGGTTGCTAGGGTGTTTTGGTGGTTGCTATGGTGTTGCTAGGCGGTTGCTAGGGTGTTCTGGGTGGTTGCTATGATGTTGCTAGGTGGTTGCTAGGGTGTTTTGGTGGTTGCTATGGTGTTGCTAGGGTATTCTGGGTGGTTGCTATGATGTTGCTAGGGTGTTTTGGTGGTTGCTAGGATGTTGCTAGGCGGTTGCTAGGTTGTTCTGGGTGGTTGCTATGCTGTTTCTAGGCGGTTGCTAGGGTGTTTTGGTGGTTGCTATGCTGTTGCTAGGCGGTTGCTATGGTGTTTTGGTGGTTGCTATGCTGTTGCTAGGGTATTATGGGGGGTTGCTAGGGTGTTGCTAGGCGGTTGCCAGGGTGTTCTAGGTGGTTGCTATGATGTTGCTAGGCGGTTGCTAGGGTGTTTTGGTGGTTGCTATGGTGTTGCTAGGCAGTTGCTAGGGTATTCTGGTTGGTTGCTAGGGTGTTGCTAGGTGTTGCTATGCTGTTGCTAGGCGGTTGCTAGGGTATTCTGGGGGTTGTTAGGGTGTTGCTAGGCGGTTGCTAGGGTGTTCTAGGTGGTTGCTATGATGTTGCTAGGCGGTTGCTAGGGTGTTCTGGGTGGTTGCTATGGTGTTGCTAGGCAGTTGCTAGGGTATGCTTGGTGGTTTCTAGGTTGTTGCTAGGTGGTTGTTAGGGTATTCTAGGTGGTTGCTAGGGTGTTGCTAGGCGGTTGCTAGGGTGTTTTGGTGGTTGCTATGGTGTTGCTAGGCGGTTACTAAGGTATTCTGGGTGGTTGCTAGGCGGTTGCTAGGGTGTTCTGGGTGGTTGCTATGGTGTTGCTAGGCGGTTACTAGGCGGTTGCTAGGGTGTTCTGGGCGGTTGCTATGGTGTTGCTAGGTGGTTGGTAGTTGTCACAGATGGTTACTATGGAGTCTTTATAGAGTTCTTAGCATGATCTTGGCATGATATAGCACTTAACTAATCGTTATTAGCATGTAGCTATTCAGTGCTAGCATGTGTAGCATGTTGGAAGTGCTGTTTGCTAGCATGAGTCAAAAGAGCCAAACCTCATCTCTATACAATGTTCTGATACAGAGATATAGGTCTTGCAAAACGGTTGCTAGGGTACTCAAGTTTGGTTGCTATGGAGTTGCTTGGGAGCTGGAAGCTTTAAACTTAATAAGTTTAAAGTGGTTTGAAGTTTAAAGTAGTTTACGAGTTTTTGAGTTTTGAGTTTATAAGTTTAAATGAGTTTAGAGTTTGTTTAAATGAGTTTAGTGTGTGTGTGTGTGTGTGTGTGTGTGCGCACACACACACACACACACACACACACACACACACACTCAGAGTTTATGAGTTTAGAGTTTATAAGTGTATAAATTGATGAGTTTATAAGTGTAAGAGTTTTTGAGTTTAGAGTTTAGAAGTTTTAAATGAGTTTAGAGTTTATAAGTTTTAATGAGTTTAGAGTTTATAAGTTTAAATGAGTTTAAGAGTTCAGAGTTTATTAATTTATGAGTTTAAGAGTTCATAAGTCTATAAGTTAATAAGTTAATTAGTTTATAAGTGTATGAGTTTAGAGTTTATTAGTTTAAATGAGTCTCAATGGCTCATATAGTATATAGAATGGCAGTTTGGTTTAGTCTTCAAGGTGTTTTGATTTAAATTTTGTCGGTTTGAATTTTTTAGAACTCCCCACTGTAAGTCAATGGGAGTTTTTGAATGAGTTTTTTCGAGTTTTGATCGTCATTTTTAGGAAAACCTTAAGTCCGATCAGTCTGAAAAGATATAGCAACGCGAGTCAGATCAGTTTGAGTGTCTGTGCCGAGTTTGGAGTATGTGGAGTTAAAGCTCTAGGAGGAGTTTGAGTTGTAAATTTTTACGGTCAGAAGAATAATAATAATAATAATAAGTTTAAATAGGATTTCAATATGTTGGCTCTCTCAAGCCAACTTAACTAGATGCTAAAGTTCGTCGAGACAAACTTTAAGTTGGCTTGAGAAAGTTTGGACCAGAAAGTTTTTTGCTAGGCGGTTGCTAGGGTGTTCTGGGTGGTTGCTATGATGTTGCTAGGCGGTTGCTAAGGTATTTTGGGTGGTTGCTAGGCGGTTGCTAGGGTGTTCTGGGTGGTTGCTATGCTGTTGCTAGGTGGTTGCTAGGGTATTTGGGTTGGTTGCTAGGGTGTTCTGGGTGGTTGCTAGGCAGTTGCTAGGGTGTTTTGGGTATTCTGGGTGGTTGCTAGGGTGTTCTGGGTGGTTGTTATGGTGTTGCTAGGCGGTTGCTAGGGTATTCTGGGTGGTTGCTAGGCGGTTGCTAGGGTGTTTTGGGTGGTTGCTAGGCGGTTGCTAGGGTGTTCTGGGTGGTTGCTATGGTGTTGCTAGGCGGTTGCTAGGGTATTCTGGGTGGTTGCTAGGGTGTTCTGGGTGGTTGCTAGGGTGTTGCTAGGCGGTTGCTAGGGTGTTGCTAGGCGGTTGCTAGGGTGTTGCTAGGCAGTTGCTAAGGTATTTTGGGTGGTTGCTAGGGTGTTGCTAGGGTGTTCTGGGTGGTTGCTAGGGTGTTGCTAGGTGGTTGCTAGGGTGTTCTGGGTGGTTGCTAGGGTGTTGCTAGGTGGTTGCTAGGGTGTTCTGGGTGGTTGCTAGGCGGTTGCTAGGGTGTTTTGGGTGGTTGCTAGGCAGTTGCTATGGTGTTGCTAGGTGGTTGCTAGAGTATTCTAGGTGGTTGCTAGGTGGTTGCTATGGTGTTCTGGGTGGTTGCTATGGTGTTGCTAGGCAGTTGCTAAGGTATTCTGGGTGGTTGCTAGGGTGTTGCTAGGGTGTTCTGGGTGGTTGCTATGATGTTGCTAGGCGGTTGCTAGGGTATTCTGGGTGGTTGCTAGGGTGTTGCTAGGCGGTTGCTAGGGTATTCTAGGTGGTTGCTAGGATGTTGCTAGGGTGTTTTGGTGGTTGCTAGGGTGTTGCTAGGCGGTTGCTAGGTTGTTCTGGGTGGTTGCTAGGCGGTTGCTAGGGTGTTCTGGGTGGTTGCTAGGGTGTTGCTAGGCGGTTGCTAGGGAGTTCTGGGTGGTTGCTATGCTGTTGCTAGGCGGTTGCTAGGGTATTGTGGGTGGTTGCTAGGCGGTTGCTAGGGTGCTTTGGGTGGTTGCTATGCTGTTGCTAGGGTGTTCTGGGTGGTTGCTATGGTGTTGCTAAGCGGTTGCTAGGGTGTTCTGGGTGGTTGCTATGATGTTGCTAGGCGGTTGCTAGGGTATTCTGGGTGGTTGCTAGGGTGTTGCTAGGCGGTTGCTAGGGTATTCTAGGTGGTTGCTAGGATGTTGCTAGGGTGTTTTGGTGGTTGCTAGGGTGTTGCTAGGCGGTTGCTAGGTTGTTCTGGGTGGTTGCTAGGCGGTTGCTAGGGTGTTCTGGGTGGTTGCTAGGGTGTTGCTAGGCGGTTGCTAGGGTATTCTGGGTGGTTGCTAGGCGGTTGCTAGGGTGTTCTGGGTGGTTGCTATGGTGTTGCTAGGCGGTTGCTAGGGTATTCTGGGTGGTTGCTAGGCGGTTGCTAGGGAGTTCTGGGTGGTTGCTATGCTGTTGCTAGGCGGTTGCTAGGGTATTCTGGGTGGTTGCTAGGGTGTTGCTAGGCGGTTGCTAGGGTATTCTAGGTGGTTGCTAGGATGTTGCTAGGGTGTTTTGGTGGTTGCTAGGGTGTTGCTAGGCGGTTGCTAGGTTGTTCTGGGTGGTTGCTATGGTGTTGCTAGGCGGTTGCTAGGGTGTTCTGGGTGGTTGCTATGATGTTGCTAGGTGGTTGCTAGGGTGTTTTGGTGGTTGCTATGCTGTTGCTAGGGTATTCTGGGTGGTTGCTAGGGTGTTTTGGTGGTTGCTATGCTGTTGCTAGGGTATTCTGGGTGGTTGCTAGGGTGTTGCTAGGCGGTTGCTAGGGTGTTCTGGGCGGTTGCTATGGTGTTACTAGGTGATTGGTAGTTGTCACAGATGGTTACTATGGAGTTTTATAGTTCTTAGCATGATCTTGGCATGATTTAGCACTCAACTAATCGCTATTAGCATGTAGCTATTCACTGCTAGCATGTGTAGCATGTTGGAAGTGCTGTTTGCTAGCATGAGTCAAAAGAGCCAAACCTCATCTCTATACGATGTTCTGATACAGAGATATAGGTCTTGCAAAACGGTTGCTAGGGTATTCAAGTTTGGTTGCTATGGAGTTGCTTGGGAGCTGGAAGCTTTAAACTTAAGAAGTTTAAAGTGGTTTGAAGTTTAAAGTAGTTTACGAGTTTTTGAGTTTTGAGTTTATAGGTTTAAATTAGTTTAGAGTGTGTGTGTGTGTGTGTGTGTGTGTGTGTGTTCACACACACACACACACACACACACACACACACACTCAGAGTTTATGAGTTTAGAGTTTATAAGTGTATAAATGGATGAGTTTATAAGTGTACAAGTTTTTGAGTTTAGTTTATAAGTTTAAATGAGTTTAGAGTTTATAAATTTAAATGAGTTTAAGAGTTCAGAGTTTATTAATTTATGAGTTTTAGAGTTCATAAGTCTATGAATTCATGAGTTTATAAGTTAATTACTTTATAAGTGTATGAGTTTAGAGTGCATTAGTTTAAATGAGTCTCAATGGCTCATATAGTATATAGAACGGCAGTTTGGTTTAGTCTTCAAGGTATTTTGATTTGAATTTTCGTCGGTTGGTCAGTTTGAATCTAAATTTGAATTTTTTAGAACTCCCTAATGTAAGTCAATGGGAGTTTTTCCGAGTTTTGATCGTCATTTTTAGGAAAACCGTAAGTCCGATCAGTCTGAAAAGATATAGCAACTAACTTCAGATCAGTTTGAGTGTCTGAGCCGAGTTTGGAGTATGTAGAGTTAAAGCTCTAGGACGAGTTTGAGTCAACAGTTTTTAACAGAAGATTAATAATAATAACTAGATGCAAAAGTTCGTCGAGACAAACTTTAAGTTGGCTTGAGAAAGTTTGGACCAGAACGTTTTTTGCTAGGCGGTTGCTAGGGTGTTCTGGGTGGTTGCTAGGCGATTGCTAGGGTGTTCTGGTTGGTTGCTAGGCGGTTGCTAGGGTGTTGTTAGGTGGTTGCTAGGGTGTTCTGGGTGGTTGCTATGGTGTTGCTAGGCGGTTGCTAAGGTATTCTGGGTGGTTGCAAGACGGTTGCTAGGTGGTTGCTAGGGTATTCTGGGTGGTTGCTATGGTGTTGCTAGGGTGTTCTGGGTGGTTGTTAAGGTGTTGCTAGGCGGTTGCTAGGGTCTTGTTAGGCGGTTGCTAGGGTGTTCTGGGTAGTTGCTATGGTGTTGCTAGGTGGTTGCTAAGGTATTCTGGGTGGTTGCTAGGTTGTTGCTAGGGTATTCTGGGTGGTTGCTAGGCAGTTGCTAGGGTGTTCTGGGTGGTTGCTATGGTGTTGCTAGGCGGTTGCTAAGGTATTCTGGGGGGTTGCTAGGCGGTTGCTAGGGTATTCTGGGTGGTTGCTAGGCAGTTGCTAGGGTGTTCTGGGTGGTTGCTATGGTGTTGCTAGGCGGTTGCTAGGGTGTTTTGGGTGGTTGCTAGGCGGTTGCTAGGGTGTTCTGGGTGGTTGCTATGGTGTTGCTAGGCGGTTGCTAGGCGGTTGCTAGGGTGTTGTTAGGCGGTTGCTAGGGTGTTCTGGGTGGTTGCTATGGTGTTGCTAAGGTATTCTGGGTGGTTGCTAGGTGGTTGCTAGGGTATTCTGGGTGGTTGCTAGGCGGTTGCTAGGGTGTTCTGGGTGGTTGCTATGGTGTTGCTAGGCGGTTGCTAAGGTATTCTGGGGGGTTGCTAGGCGGTTGCTAGGGTATTCTGGGTGGTTGCTAGGCAGTTGCTAGGGTGTTCTGGGTGGTTGCTAGGCGGTTGCTAGGGTGTTCTGGGTGGTTACTATGGTGTTGCTAGGCGGTTGCTAGGGTATTCTGGGTGGTTGCTAGGCAGTTGCTAGGGTGTTCTGGGTGGTTGCTATGGTGTTGCTAGGCGGTTGCTAGGGTGTTCTGGGTGGTTGCTAGGCGGTTGCTAGGGTGTTCTGGGTGGTTACTATGGTGTTGCTAGGCGGTTGCTAGGGTATTCTGGGTGGTTGCTAGGCAGTTGCTAGGGTGTTCTGGGTGGTTGCTATGGTGTTGCTAGGCGGTTGCTAGGGTGTTCTGGGTGGTTGCTATGATGTTGCTAGGTGGTTGCTAGGGTGTTTTGGTGGTTGTTATGGTGTTGCTAGGGTATTCTGGGTGGTTGCTAGGGTGTTGCTAGCTGGTTGCTAGGGTGTTCTGGGTGGTTGCTATGGTGTTGCTAGGTGGTTGGTAGTTGTCACAGATGGTTACTATGGAGTTTTTATAGAGTTCTTAGCATGATCTTGGTATGATTTAGCACTTAACTAATCGCTATTAGCATGTAGCTATTCACTGCTAGCATGTGTAGCATGTTGGAAGTGCTGTTTGCTAGCATGAGTCAAAAGAGCCAAACCTCATCTCTATACGATGTTCTGATGCAGAGATATAGGTCTTGCAAAACGGTTGCTAGGGTACTCAAGTTTGGTTGCTATGGAGTTGCTTGGGAGCTGGGAGCTTTAAACTTAATAAGTTTAAAGTGGTTTGAAGTTTAAAGTAGTTTACGAGTTTTTGAGTTTTGAGTTTATAAGTTTAAATGAGTTTAGAGTGTGTGTGTGTGTGTGTGTGTGTGTACACACACACACACAGAGTTTATGAGTGTAGAGTTTATAAGTGTATAAATGGATGAGTTTATAAGTGTACAAGTTTTTGAGTTTAGTTTATAAGTTTAAATGAGTTTTGAGTTTATAAGTTTAAATGAGTTTAGAGTTTATAAATTTAAATGAGTTTAAGAGTTCAGAGTTTATTAATTTATGAGTTTTAGAGTTCATAAGTCTATGAATTCATGAGTTTATAAGTTAATTACTTTATAAGTGTATGAGTTTAGAGTGCATTAGTTTAAATGAGTCTCAATGGCTCATATAGTATATAGAACGGCAGTTTGGTTTAGTCTTCAAGGTATTTTGATTTGAATTTTCGTCGGTTGGTCAGTTTGAATCTAAATTTGAATTTTTTAGAACTCCCTAATGTAAGTCAATGGGAGTTTTTCCGAGTTTTGATCGTCATTTTTAGGAAAACCGTAAGTCCGATCAGTCTGAAAAGATATAGCAACTAACTTCAGATCAGTTTGAGTGTCTGAGCCGAGTTTGGAGTATGTAGAGTTAAAGCTCTAGGACGAGTTTGAGTCAACAGTTTTTAACAGAAGATTAATAATAATAATAAGTTTAAATAGGATTTCAGTAAGTTGGCTCTCTCAAGCCAACTTAATAAGTTTAAATAGGATTTCAGTAAGTTGGCTCTCTCAAGCCAACTTAATAATAAGTTTAAATAGGATTTCAGTAAGTTGGCTCTCTCAAGCCAACTTAATAATAATAAGTTTAAATAGGATTTCAATATGTTGGCTCTCTCAAGCCAACTTAATAATAATAAGTTTAAATAGGATTTCAATATGTTGGCTCTCTCAAGCCAACTTAATAATAAGTTTAAATAGGATTTCAATATGTTGGCTCTCTCAAGCCAACTTAATAATAATAAGTTTAAATAGGATTTCAATATGTTGGCTCTCTCAAGCCAACTTAATAATAATAAGTTTAAATAGGATTTCAATATGTTGGCTCTCTCAAGCCAACTTAATAATAATAATAAGTTTAAATAGGATTTCAGTAAGTTGGCTCTCTCAAGCCAACTTAATAATGTGTAATGGCTGGAAGTCAGTTGTAGTTATTGTGTTTCTCTATTTTCTGTTCTGGGTTTCTCTTTCCTTCAGTGATTCTGCTTGTTAACAGCAGGTGTTCATCACTAATGCTCAACAATCACTTACATATTCACTTAATTATCTCACTGCAACACTGTCTCAATGTTACTTTTTACTCTTTGTAGTGTGTATTTTCCTGTGGGGTTGAAAGGGTTAACAGTGTACGATAAAAAGACACTCCCACAAAATGTATTTTAACAGTAATAAACTGTAAGTTATGAAACAGGTTTATACTGGCAACACTGTTGCCAGTAGTTTTCTGTACGGTCTAGTTTTTTGGGTCACCGTTGTGCAGAAGAGTAGAGCCCGTGCTTTAGTCCAGGAGAAGATCTACAAACATCGATGATACGCTGCGTGTTGCTTTATTTAACAGACGGTGACTGTGTAGTTGCTGGTCTAGTGGAAATCTTTTTATGTACAATATTTTGTTAATGGTTTCAAATGATTAAGTTCACAGTAATTCTTTGCTCACATTATTTGTGCATTATAAATTTTAGTTGATACATTTAAAATGACAGTTGGTCCATTTAAGGCAGTCGGTTTCTACAAGTGAAATTAATTAACTCTAAATTTAGTGCATTTTTACAGTAACTGTTGCCAGTATTTTACTGTAAAAAAGCCTGGCAAGGTCTAACAGTGCACAGACAAAGCCATGATCAATTAAAGCACTACTAGATTGTTAACAACATGATAGAAGAAGAAGCACACAATACTTTAGGCACAGCAAGTGTATAGACATTCATTTTCAGGGTAATTCAGTGTTTGTCTTCTGTATATGATCATTTACAAGTTTCTCACTGAACTGTGCACATTTTTTCTTTTACTAGTTTTCTTGTTGCAGTGATTGCAAGGTAAATGGCCTCTGCATGTCTGAATCCTTTGCTCTCAGCCTCCTTTATGGTGCTCTCCTTCTCCTCAAGGGTCACCTTCTCCAGTGCTCTGCGAATATCTGATACATTCACATTAGAATACATAAGAAGTTCTCCCACGAACGTGTCAGAAAAAGACTTCTTAGCTTCATGTCGTGACTCCTCTGCTAAACGCCAGTATAATTCTTGCCATTCTGTTTGATTTAGCTGTTTGTGCTGCTTTTTTTTCTCACTGAGTATCTGCTTCTGGATCTCCTGAATGCGTTTTTCTGCCTCCTTAAACATCTCATTTGAAAAGTATCCATTTTCTTCCATCATCTTCTCTATTTTACTGATCAGATCTTTGATATGTGGGAAACTGGCAGACTCATTATCCAGACAAAAGAATCTGTTTCCACAACTCTCTACAAGTTCTTTAAGAGCTGGTTCACCTTCCTGTAGATACTCTTCAATTGTTTTCTTTCCTTTCTTTAACTGATTTTTGTGAGTGAACACGATCATGGAATATTTTTGCATCTGTTCTCCGAACACTTCTTTAAGTTTCTTTATTGTATTCTTCTCCTCCTCAGTGAATCGACCCACTTTAATGACAATAATAAAAGCATGTGGCCCAGGAGATGCGAACGTTATGCATTTTCCTATTTCAGTTGTAATCTCATCCTCACTGAGTTCAGTATCATAAAGTCCAGGCGTGTCGATCACTGAGATCTCTTTACTAAACCTCACTGTAGTTTCTGAATGACACTGTTTCGTCAGAGAGTTTAAACTGGCTGAAGATTCAAACACGTTTCTGCCGATGATGGTGTTTCCAGTGGCACTTTTCCCAGCTCCAGTTTTTCCTAGCAGAACCAGCCTGATCTGGTCTTTCCCCGCATCTGGAAATAAAACAAAATTATCAAATGAAACTAAGGCAGAAAGATCAAATCACTGATAAAGGCAAATAAAGGCACAATATGTAATTTTCCCCTCTACAGACGACGGAAAAGAATCCAACAATACTCGGACAGGAAATCATGTTCATGGATGAGCTAATGTACTGAGTTATTAACATAACTAGACACCTGACTTTCAAATGAAAGATTGGTATCTTAGAGCACACCCAGGCTCCTAACCGACAACGAAGACTTGACAGAGCAGCCATCAAGTATTATACATTATACTACAGGGCCGTTGAATGCTTGAATCTGATTGGTTGACGAACGTTCTAAGGTGTGCATTATTTTCAGGGAAACGCACAGCTAAAGTAGTTCCAGGCAGATCTTGACCGCATTACAGTTCCATATCACTTCGCGTAGTTAACTGTAATAACGGAAAATAGGATACAATTCATAACAAGAAAAAACATTTAGCCCCATGCGCTTGATCTGCAATTTTCAATGTCTAGCTTCACAATCAATGGAAACATGCAGTTTAATTTTAATAAATAAAGTATATAGTCCTATCTATAATCAATAGAAAATTAAACTGAATAGGCCTATAGGCTAAATAAATGGATAGTCCTGCAGCACAGATTTTTATTGCAGATAATATAACAAATAAATAATTATTGATAGGCCTACTTGTTAAAAGGGCTTTGTGTTTAATTTATTTGGCTAGTCTACTGTCATCTGTCAATAATAGAAAAGAAAAAAAAAGAATGAACAAATTAATTCAAACGAATTGAATTAATAAATAAATAATAATATTGACACACATGCTTTTCTGTCTCATTATTGCAACATATCTCTCTAATAACTGCATTAATAACTGCATAAAGCCGGGGACACACTTTAAGGCCGGTTATGAATGTAATTTGATACTTATGACTGATCATGCCCAAACGCGTTTTCAGCGCGTTCAGTCTGTGTTCAAAGTCGGTCTTTAAAATCTGCTGCAGTCGATGAAAACAGTTAGAGAATGTGTCAGCTAGTCGTGTGTCCCCAGCATTAGTCTGCTATCAGTGGCTCAAACCTCCGTTACTAACTCTAAAATGATGTTTTGGAATTAGCAACGGAGGCATGGGATTAGACGCGTAAGAAATTAGTCCTACATACAAGAGCGTTTTAATGACAAAAACTTTACAAACGTCTTGAAATACATAATCTGAACAATGTTTCGAGGTGTGGTAACTGTAGTATAAGCGGAATAACTGACTTCAGGCCATTGAATTATTAGAAAAATAATTACACTTATTACATGAGGAAGTTTTTTTCCAATAATTAGAATCTCTGTTTTTTTTCTTCAGAATTACATATAGGAAGTTGCTAATCATCCAGTTCCCTTTCAGTCGAGAACGTCAGATGTAGTCAACGTGTTCTTCGTACTACTAATTAATCAAGCCAATTCAACATTGGCGTGCGTGATTACACGCTCCGCCCCGCAGCGCGGGTATAAACACGGAAGTGGACGCATGCACACTAGCGTGACTTGAAATGTATTGAGTTACAATTACACTGTAAAAAATAAAATCGTAAAAAAACGGACTGTCAGCTGCGGCTGTCAAACAAAAACCGTAAAAATAAAGTAAATTATCCTAATTTAAATAAGTGCAAAATACTTTTACAGAAATCTTTTTTAACAGAAACACACAGTTAAAACACAGTTATTTCACATTTATTTTCTGATTTTTTTTTTACTGAAAAACATGCAGTTAATTATATGCATGATTTGTTGTGACTATACGTCACTACATCAGCAACTACACAGTTACTGTCAGTTAATTAAAGCAACATGCAGCATTTCATCAGTGTTTCTGTGCTCATCCTGGACTGAAGCTCCGGCTCTACTCTTCAACACAACGGTGACACACAAAACACACCATACAGAAACACTTTAAACCCCAACAGAACATTAAACACTAACAGATCTCTCAGGATCTCAGCATCTTCACTTATTACAATCCAGACTTTATTTCTTTCATACTAACATTCTTATTGAGAATTAACAGAGGTTTAGAAGTTGAAGTTTTATTGAAAAGAATAAAGTTTGATGTCACCATGATGGAGATCAGTGTTTGCTTTAGTTGGGCTCTTGACCTTTTAGTGTTTAACTTTAATGTTTCTCTGGCAATCCGGAGGAGCTTCCAGATGAGCGCGCTGGTTCCTCTGTAGCGGACCGACCAGTAGTTTCATTTGGGGCTCCAGAGAATAGAATGTCTATCGCAGCATCAGAAGGGGAGCTGGCCTCTAGAGATGCCGACTCGGCTGCGCTGCCTCCCTCTGGGAGACCATCATTGCCCGAGCCGGATCCAGAAATGTCAGCTATGCTGAAAAAGGCCGCCGAGGCGGTAGGGCTCGCGCTGAACCCTCCATCGTGTCCCGAACCGTCTCGGTTGGATGATTGGTTTCTCGGTACCTTTCTTTCCTGAAGTGCATGAGGAGCTTACGAAGGCATGGACGGCACCTTTCTCTGCCAGAAACTGCCTAAGTAGCTCCTCCCCCCTCACTACCCTTGATGGGGAAGCGGTTAAGGGTTATGAGGCTATCCCTCCGGTGGAGCGGTCTGTTGCGATGCAACTGTGTCTGACGGCCGCTGTCTCATGGAGAAGTGATCCTCGTCACCCCTCTAAGGCCTGTAAGTTCTCGTCCGCTCTCATGGGCAAGGCTTACAAAGCCTGTGGGCAAGCCGCTTCCTCTCTGCATGCCATGGTGCTGCTTCAGGTCCACCAGGCCCAGGCACTCATGAACATGCACAAGGGTAGTCTAGACTGTGAGCTCATGGGTGAGCTCTGCACTGAAACTGATCAAGGTTGCAGCTTGCGCGATTGGTTCAGCGATGTCCAGGAGCGCCATCTCTGGCTCAACCTGGCTGATATGAGAGAAGCGGACAAGGTTCGGTTCCTGGACTCTCCCATTTCACAGGTTGGGCTATTCGGCGACGTGGTGGAGAATCTTGCCCAACAGTTCTCTGCCGCTCAGAGGCAGACGGAAAATTCAGTGATATTCATCACACCTAGTGTTGAGCAGTGCCCCTGTCTTGCGCGCGCATGTCGCTGTCCTACTGGCGAAGGACGCGATATAGCCGCTTCCTCCAGCCGATATGAAGGCCAGTTTTTACAAACTCGTTCTTCATGTACCCAGTATGTGGTGGGTCATGACCATCTTGGCCCTGTGTCACTTGTTATGGGCCCTTTCTATGAAAGCCTCTGTCCAAGTTACTACACAGAGTGGCAGTTTAAAGCCCCGCCCTGAAGCTTGGTTTGCAGCGTTTGACCTGAATGACATGTACTTCAGATCTCTAACCTTCCGCACCACAGGCCATCCTGCACGTTGCGTTTGAGGGTTCGAAGTATCAGTACAGAGGCCTACACTTTGAGTGCTCCATAGCCAGTTGGGTCCTCAGGTCAACTGGGAGAGAGTAATCTCGCCCACGGGCTGAGTATCTCTGTTCCAGTATGGAGATGGACTCGGTCTGTCTGGTCAGTGCTAATTCAGAAGTGAGAAAGGGTCCCACTGAAATAATTTTTGGCAGATATCATATGGCAGATGCAGCCACTTGGCTTCCTCCGTATGAAAACCACTTCAGCACTGGCTTAAGCTCGAGTCCCGAGGTGACCGTGGCAGAGCAGCACATCCTGTGTGACAACAGATCACCCCGGCCTGCTGCCAAAACCTCAGCCTGTGTCCGAGAAGCCATGTATGAAGGGCATGCTTTAACAGAGGCCTGGGCGACCTCCGACTGCATTGGTGTTCATTACTGTTGCAGTTCCCTTCGCTTCGAGCCACCGCTGCTCAGCGAGCTGGTACTGGTCTGAAAAGCCAACTTTAGATTTTCTCTGACTGCTTTAACTGTGTGTTTATAAAACACATTCATTATAGCATGAAAATCAGAGAGAAAATACCATCAGGTGCTGCAGGCTATTTATTGAGAATTCATTGTATGAGGAATATTTACTACTACTATATTTCACATTTTTGAGAATAATAGCTCTGTGACCCTGCTGAATTCGAGCCAGCAGTGACAAACAAATAATCTGAATCAGCGTATGAATCTTAACAACGGTGACAATCAACAAAATAATCAGATACAACTCTGAACATCACAAAAGAAGCTACTAAAAAGTTGCAACAAAAACAACAGCAAAAATAAAAGCAGATAATAATAATAAAAGAAAATACTAAGGCAATTCAGCATAATTTATTCACACTGCAATGCATGCTGGGAGATATTGATGAGTTTTAATTGATGGCTCCCATCATGCACTGCACTTTTATCATCACTGTTGTTGAGATTCATATGCTGATTCTTGATGTCTGTGTGTGTCTGAGATATACAGTAATTCAAACCTTTATTGTGCACAATGTTTTTAAAAAAATTTAATATAAAATTGATGTACTGCAACAGCAATTAATAACCCATATAATCAAAGATAAGACTCTATGAGCTCAGTGAATCAGGCCATTATATGGTGATTATGTCATCATCAACACATAACCAACACCACCTTATTCAACATGTCTTATAAACACAGAGATAAAGCAGCCAGAGAAAACTAATGCTAGGGTCAAGGGCACAACTAAAGAAAACACTGATCACCATCACGGTAACTTTAAATGAAACAATAAATAATCAACATCTAAACCTCTGTTAATACTCAAACAGAGGTGTAAAGTCCAGGTTCAGAAAGAAAAAAGTCCTCCTCAGTATTTTGTTCCAATCACCTGGATTTGCTAATTAGCTGTTTTTCAGCCAGGAGATCAAACTAATTAGTGAAATCAGCTGACTGAGTTCATAGGTGGAATAAACATTAGGGATGGGCATTTTTCAAAAATATTGCATTCGAATATTCGGGCTCATAAAATTCGAATATTCGAATATTCGTTTATTTAAATGACGTTTAACGAAAAATACATTATTTTTTAAGGTATTTTTTTTTTTTTACGTTTTGTCACCATTTCTGAAGAAGCTTACGATTAGGCAATATACACAACAAGCTTACAACATGTGTTAAAGTTTTCTTTTAATTGAAAACATTAAACAGTAGGCCTATGTGTAAACAAAAATATATAAGAACAAAAGGATATAAGCTCAAGCAGCGCGAACGGAAAAAAACGCCTAATAAAGCAGAGTAGCAGATTGCGCCAGTTATGCTACAGAACGTAGGCTACACATACACTCGAGTCAGCATATGATTATCGTGTTTATATTGTTTCACGTTCATGTTGAGAAAAACAATAATATCCACATGGAGGGACGCCGCGAGCAATTTATGCTCGAGTGAGAAAACGCGCTGCGCTGACAGACGTTTCAGAGAAACAAAGATAACGGTGTTCTAGTTCTAAGTTTCTAACAGCACCCTGCACTTTCTGTTCTTAAACCTCTCTCTCAAAGAAAACTTAAAGGAACAATATACCTAAAAATCATTTTACTATTAGATAAGTTATCATCAGCTGCGCTTACCTGCAGTCGTGATGCAGTGATAAACAGCTGTCTTTCCTCAGTCGACTGCTGTTTGGATTTCATGTGATTTCTCATTGTGGTGATGATATTATAACTCCAGATTAATTAATTAATTTGATCAAAAGTAATTCCATTTTGTAAAATCATTTAGTAACCTCATTTTCGACTAGTAATTCCAAACTTCGCGAGGCAGACGACGACATTATGATAAAATACAAACAACTTGTTAAACACGCGCCACAGTGCCACCCAGTGCATTTAATTATAACTGCGAGTTAGTGCTTGGGATTTATCAGGGATTCAATGCATTTACGACCCGCAAAGTATTTACGGCTTCATAAATTCGATAAAATTCGAATAGTATTTTATTTTCCTAATAATAATTACAGATCGAATATTCGAAAATTCGAATATTCGTGCACATCCCTAATAAACATATGGCAGGACTTCTACTTTCTGACCCCTGGACTATACACCTCTGATTAAATCAAATACTGCTTCAGTGTTACTTTAACACCCTGGTGGTGGTTCCCATATGAACACTGAGTGGTGTTAATTTAACACCGGTGATTTTACTGTGCACTTAGTGAACAAATCACCATATGTTTGTATTTTTGGAGTCATTTATAATGGCAACATGTAAAAGGCACTTACAAAAGACCTCAGGAGCATCCATGCTTGATCTCCTCGTTTGTTTCATGATAAATTTCCCTTTTTTCTCCACCATCATTCCTTCTATCTTCTGCAGTAGTTCTTGTATCTCATCGTCTGATTTACTCTTGTTATTGAAACAGTGAAACTTTCCTCCACATTCAGTCACCAGTCGCTGGAGATCTACATGGTTTTGTAGATGTTCATCAATGGTCTCCTCCAGATCCTCCAGTTCATCTCCATGTGTGAACAAAATCATGATGTAATACTGAACTTCAGGACCAAATAAACCTTTAATGAAATCCAGGATCTCCTCCTCATTTTGCACAGGTTTTTCTAGAGGAACGGTGATCAGAACTGCACTGAGACCTGCTAAACATAGTTTTATCAGCTCTTCTTTCAGTTCTTCCAGCTTCTCCTTATTCAGATCTGGATCCAGTAGATCTGGAGAATCAATCACACACACCTGCTTCTCTCCTTTCTGTGTTTTACCATCACACACTTCAGACTCATGATTTTTAATTTTAAACTTCTTTTCTCCCAGTATAGTGTTTCCAGATGAGCTTTTCCCAGAGCCCTTCCTGCCCATTAGAAGAATCCGGATCACTGGATCATCTGAACTGGAGCTGATCACTGACATCTCTGAAAGATACAGAAAATGTATGTATGTATATATATATATATATATATATATAGTATGATATGTAAAAATTATTTTATTTATAGATATTATAAACAGGCAAAGTTAAGTCATTCTTATATAAAGAAAAGTATAGAAAAAAAACAAGACTTTTACAAGACTAAAAATCATATTTAAATCATATTAAAACTCATTAAATAATAAAATAAATGAAAATATATTTGTTGTTAATCTGTTAATTTGTTGTTATAATTATTTGAGTTTGCTAGTCAACATCAACATAACTTAAACATTACTACATCTTCAACATTTTTATTAAACAAAAACATGAGCAGTAAAATTACACACAGGCCTATTTCTGCAGCAGCTCTTGTCTCACTTGCAAAGAAAAACAGATTCCATCTCCCTCCATATTAAAGGTGGTATCAGTGATTTCAGGCCCAAACATAAATGATCACATGCATCTAATCTTTCCTAACAATCTGCTAGCTGCCCGCCCCATAAGCAGGCCGTCAAAAAACTGCGTCTCTGTAGGCAGCCTCTGAGATCTGCACACAAAAACAATTGGTTTCACCACCACTCAACCAAAATAAATAGTGTTCCAACCAATCACCGACAGGGGTGGGCGTTGTGAGGTTTTCGTGTGCAGCCGTGCACGAGGTCCAGTTCTGGTTTATTTCTTTGCTCTTGGCTGACATGTGGCATTGCTATGGCCTGCTTGTGGCCCAGATCTGGCAAACAGGAGTGGCCCACTCAAGTGCCATCATTCCACGCTGCATGTGGGCCAGATCAGTATTCCACAAGTGCCAGATGTGGGCCGGATCTGGGCCGAAACAATGTTGCTATCTGGATTTTCAGGCAGTGGGACCAATTAAAGATCAAGGATAGAATACTGTACAGCTCAAACTCATTTTCACTGAGGGCCACTTCAGCATTTTTCTGCCTGCCCAGGGAATGGAATGACCCAAAGATAGGACTACATTTTGAACTGCCTTAGGCTGGACATACACAGTGCGATTTTTTTTTGTCCGATTTTTAGTAGAATTCTGATCTGTGAGACTCTTTCTTACATCCAGTTGCAAAATGGATAAACCATAATTAAGCACGTCTTCCAATCCACCTGCGATGTAGCTCCACAGGTGTCCCTTTTATTAATTTACTTGATAATTAATTTCACATTTTTAACTTTATTTACTCATGTATTTAATATGTACTAGATTACATTCATACAAAAAAGTTATTTATATATAGCTGGTCTGGAGAAAACTGTGATGTCAGCTCCCCAGTTCACAAGCACTTCACCATTCCACAACATTTTTCTTTTATGTTGATTATATATGCCTACATGAGCCTTGCCTACACTGTCAGAAATAGGGGTACAGTAGGAGTCCATTTCTGTCCCCCAAGGTACATATATGTCCCCAAGCATTAAAAGGTACATATATATACCATTTCTTTTAAAGGTTAAGGTACAATATCAAAAGACAGCCTCTGCTAAGTAATTAGTAAAAAATTAGTAATAAGTAAAAACTACGGTTTTAATGATACCTTAATCATTTAAGGTAGATTTTAACTTATCACTATATTTGAGTAGCCTTGAAATAAAGGAAATACAAGTTTTGTAAGTCAATTTACTGATATTAAATCATTATAACACAGCAAAACCTCCAGTGTTAATTGAACTCTCCTGGGAGTTTACATGGCTCCAGACTCAAGAGTGTTAAAATATGAATGTTAAATTAACAATGAAGTTTGTTAAAGTTAATGAGCTAATTAAGTGATTCATTGAGTGATGATTGACCATTATTGAAGACACCTGATGTTAACAAGCAGAATCACTGAATGAGAAAATATAATTTTTTAAGACACTGTTATGGTGATCAGTGTTTGCTTTAGTTGGGCTCTTGACCCTTAAACTGTTAACATAAGGTTTTGTTTGGCTGTTGTATCGGAGTTATAACTGCCAGATGAATAAAGAGAAATGTTGTTCAGGTGGTGTTGGTTATGTTTTGTCATAATCATAATTTGACCTGAATCACTGAACTCATTTAAAGGTCCCATTCTATGTGATCCCATGTTTCAAACTTTAGTTAGTGTGTAATGTTGTTGTTAGAGTATAAATAATATCTGTAAAATTATAAAGCTCAAAGTTCAATGCCAAGCGAGATATTTTATTTAACAGAAGTTGACTACAAAAAACGGCTGGATTGGACTACACCCCTCTACATCCTGCTTTAATGATGTCACTAGAACCGTAACCTCCGCCCACAGGAACACAGGCGTATTGATGGCGAAATGTCAACAGACGTGGTTGATGTTTATCTATAATCGGATACCGCAAAAGTTTAATTCGAAGTTGTTAGTTTGCTCTGTCCATTTCACCACGGACTGTTTTTCTAACCTGGAATAATATCAAGCAGGCTTCTCTCAGCGTTTCATACTGACGAAGGGGGCAATTTCAACTATATTCCAGCAAGCGGTAAGTAGTGATTTAATATGGAAGTAGCGATCACTCTTCACATCGTTCGTTTCTCTTAGTAGGATGAAAATAATCTTACTTAAACTGTGATTAATATACAGAAAGTGATCAAAGAACAATCCCTTTCCAATCGCCCAAGCTATCAATCACACAGCGCGAGTTTATCTGGACACTTGCCAAAACTCGTTATGAAATCAATGACGCTGTTACACTGCACAACGAAGCTCTTACTGTATTTATATGCCTCATGTTTGCATTGGTGAAATCATTAGTGAGTGCAGAAACTGCGTTGCAATGATAAGATCTTTCACGCGATCAACAGACTGTCATCTGCTCAGTGCTCATCACTGCAACCTTTTATGTGATGGTAATAGATCTAAATACTTAAAAAACTTCTCATGATTCGTTAATCCCGATAGCTGTAATAGTAAAAACGTATAATAGCTGTAATAGTAAAAGTTTTCCTGATAGTTCCACATGTAATGCCAGATATTTCATATGCAAGCATGTCAGCCAATCACAGCAGAGGGCGTTTACACTGAAGTCTCACAGCAGACACGCCCCTTCAAACAGAGTGTTCAAACCAGGGAATGAAATCAGGCTAGGAAATATGCCTTTTATTTCTAAATTATAACAATTTTTGATCTAAAAAACATACTAACATTATAAGTAGGGATGGGCGATATATCGCACGATATTGTTATGCGCATCTCGTCAGTAATGCCGGTTCCCTTGATTAGTAGTAAATCGCCATCACCTGCTTTCAGATGGAGTGGTGTTAAATTAACACTCCTGGGGCTGGGAGTGTATATGAGTCCACACTCAAGAGTGTTAAAGTTAATGAGATAATTAAGTGATTAATTAAGTGACTATTGAGCATTATTGAAAATACCTGATGTTAACAAGCAGAATCACTGAAGGAGAAAATCACAAATTGTAAGTTACCATTAAGGTGATGGGTGTTTGCTTTAGTTGGGCTCTAGACCATTATATGTTTACTTCAATATTTACTGTTGTTTGTCTGCTGTTATTGATTTCTAACAGTTAAATGAACAAAGTAAAATGTGATCTGATAGTGTTGGTTATGTTTTGACATAATCATGCTGTGATCTGAAAAAGGAAACTTATTGAGATAGTTTGTTTTAACTTGTTAGCAGCAGTTTTGTGGTTCTTCAGCCTATGATTATTGGTACTTTACTTATTCAAAATATTAGGCGGTGGGCCAAGTCCGTCTATCTCGTTTAGTTTTTGATTTGACAGTTACCCAGCAGCTGTCTGGCTCATTTTTTTTATTTGTCTGTATGAATAATTCACAAAAAGATTACCGATTGTTTCCAACGCCAATTGTTGCACATTAAAGTATAAAAATAGATTTAATTTCGCTAGCTGATCACAAACGTTGGCCGGAGTGAGATCCAATCAACGCTCGTGTTGTTACCTTGTTGAATTGATTTGGCCAATCACGTTATTCGTTGAACCGGCGTCGCGTCAGTCTGAAGCCAAATCAACCCACCCTGGAGAGACCGTTGTGTCTCGGCAAGACAACGTCAAGGTAAGATTTGTTTTGCAATGATTATACACCCTTATATCTTAATGCTTTTCATATAAGTTGTATTTAAGACTGCAAGCTATAAAATGTTTTTTTTGATGAAAACAGTAACGTTAGCCACGAAAGAATGTTGGTAGTGGAGCAGTAAAGCTAGGTCTAACGGTATGTTGCTTAGGCTAATCCAAAATAATCATTCGGTACATACACAATGAACTAAGCAAAGAGTATTCAAATACGGGATAATTACGGGAAAAATATTTAAACGGGAAGACAGCAGGAAATAAGTCTGACTAAGGGAGAATCACGGGG
Source organism: Squalius cephalus (assembly GCF_949319135.1). NCBI lineage: Eukaryota > Metazoa > Chordata > Actinopteri > Cypriniformes > Leuciscidae > Squalius > Squalius cephalus. The sequence goes on from NC_137122.1 coordinate 16,181,679, forward strand.
TAAACGGGAGGGTGTGTCCAGGTTGGTTACAGCAAGCTACCTAGGCTACAAGTAAGCTAGACTAATTATCAGCTAAAAAGAGTGCAAACCAAAACAAAGAAATGATTTCAAATCAACTTTATAGTGGTAGTCATGGAGTTATTTAAGACAATTATGGTTGATTGTCACGATTGATAGTGGTTGGGCTTCACCTACATAACAGAACAGGTATACTGTATGGTGGAAAAATATTTTAGTTAAAGATGGCTGTTTTTGAGTTATTTAACAAAATTATTTGTGGTCAGAACTGCAGTAGTCTTGGCAAGCTCGTTTAAGATGGTTAGCATCTTAATACAAATGTCAAGATGAAAAGTGTGATTTAAAATGAGTAATGTGCGCTTTCTGTGTTTATTTATCTGAATATAATTCAGTTGTTTATCTAACTCACAGACACGGACAGGACAACATCATACATATCTCTCCACACCCAAATGACAACAGAGGTGATCGTTGACAATCATCACATCAACAGCACCATGATGGAGCAGGTCAAGATCACAGAGTTGCTTAGTATCCACATCACAGATGACCCATCTTGATCTATCGACACCACCAACAGAACCTGGCACCAACAGTTGAGGAAGGCTCATCTCCCAAAAATCCATCCTCTTAACTTTCTATAGGGGAATCATAGAGAGCCTCTTCCTTCCACCCCCACCCTCCAATAACCTAAGGGCAGCTGATTGACTCTTGCACAAATACACTGGTAGTTTACACTATGATGCCGCTACATTGGTTTATTTTGAAATTTGCTATGAACATTTGACCCCACTTACACACAAATTGCACTGCCTTTTGCTGCTTGTCATGTCATCCACTTACACAATAACACTATATTAATTAGGGATGAGTCACGATTTTCGAATATTCAATTAGCTGATTTTATTATAGAATAGGATGTGCGGGATGATTGTCTTTAAAAAATCCCCATGTTTTAGTTGTGGTTATAAGTTTCAGTCCTAAATTCACATAAAATTTTTATACATTTAATAAATATATTCTTAATATTTGTTGTTTTCGTTTCTATGTTTGAGCTTATTTATCTCAATATTAATAACAGTCTGGTTAATTTTGAGTCTTGAATTGTAAACTCTCAAGGGTTGGATTTTTAAATATATATTGGTTGTGTCTATTCAGAATGACTTCTGAGCAGCTACCTTTTTATTTGGGGTATGTCATGTATGCATCACTTGCCAAAATTGGGGCTGACTAGTAAGGGGTTAAACTTATATAAATTAAACGTATGTTTAAGTTTTTTAACTTATATTTAAGCGTCACACCGCTCCGCTTTATTCATATGCTCTCATTTTATTAATACAAATAATTTAGTAGCCTATCCTTGCCTTGTTTTTGAATGAATAAATCAAATTTTTTTCTCAATCTTTTCCACTGGCCAAATAGTATTTTTAATTGATTTCTATTTTTAATGGAAACAGATAGACCTTGTTGTGCATTATTTGCACGAAACCATTTTCTCAGACAATCTGCTATTATCATAAGCAATTAGTTAAAACATTAAAACACAGCATGCCAGAGGAGAAGTGTTCAAAAGCATTGCATCTACAACAAATATTTATATTTATTGAATATAAAAATGTTGTAACTTCTCAGTAATTATTTCATGTAGTTAAAGTGTTTAACACCATTAATGAGAATGGCATATTTAATCTAAATGTTTATATCAGAGGTAAAACATGTATTATTTTATTTATTTAAACCGTTATTGTGAACATGCACTGTATTTATGATTAGGACTTTACAGAGATTTACGGTTTTACTTCATCTGCCGTTAGACAAGCTATGCGTCAGTTTCACTATATGGCCCAGCTTTCTGGCCACTGACAAAGATGCCTCCGCCGTAGAATCTGTGTTCATTATTTACATTGGTTGTCAAGGAAACGGGAGGTTTTCTAACGTTATGATTAGTACTCCTGCTTCTTTGCCGGTTTAAAAAAGTAAGAGTTTGTAAGGACATTTTGCGTCAAATGTGCATACAACAAAGTTGGAAACAATGTCTATAGTACTTGTACGATTTTATTACATGACCTCAGCAAAAAAAAACGTAGACAGCTGTGAGGTAAGTATTAAATTCGTAATTTCGAGGTCCGGCCCACCGCCTATATTTAATAAACATTGTTCTGATCAATAGATGTTCAGATTACTTCATTTAAAACACAGACATTAATAATCAGCCTGTGAATCTCAACAATGGTGACAATAATAAAGCATGTTGCAGTGGCTGCCACCAATCACAACTCATTAATGGCTCCCATCATGCATTGCGGTATGAATAAATTATGATCTGAATTGTCTATGTAATTTACTTTTCCTAATTGAATATTCTGCTCCTCACCATTGTTGAGATGCATAGACTGAATCTTGACATCTGTGTGTGCCTAAACAAATGATTTTTTTTTAAAACAACTTTTAAGAAATCCTTTATATTATATAAAAAATTCTGGGCATTTATGCAGATTCACAGTTATGCTGTAACCAACAACATAATTCAAAGTCAGAAAGAAGGATCTTAATAAGTTCAGTGATCAAGTTCAAATGATGAATGTTATAATATAACCAACATCATCAGACAACTTTTTTCTTTGTTCAACTGGCAGTTATAATTCAGATACAACAACCAAACAATATCTAAAGTAAACATATAATGGTCAAGAGCCCAACTAAAGCAAACACCCATCACCACAATGGTAACTTACAATTTGTGATTTTCTCCTTCAGTGATTCTGCTTGTTAACATCAGGTGTCTTCAATAATGCTCAATCATCACTAAATTAATCACTTAATTATCTCATTAACTTAAACACTCTTGAGTGTTGACTCATACACTCCCAGGAGTGTTAATTTAACACTGGAGTTTTTGCTGTGTACAAAGTGCCGTAGTTAACTGACAAGCTGAGCCATATCGCATTAATTATTGCTGCCGATACGTCCGCGATATTGATGCGATATGGCTCAGCTTGTCAGTTAACTACGGCTCTTTGTAGTAAATGCCGCTCCATCTGAAAGCAGGTGAAGGCGATTTACTACTAATCAAGGAACCGGCTTTACTGATGAGATGCGCATTACAATATCGTGCGATATATCGCCCATCCCTAATTATAGGGGCACCCCTGGAAACATTATTAAATAATAAAAATAATCCATGGAATGGGACCTTTAAAGTAGGGCTGCACGATTAATCGCATGAGATTGTTATGCGCATCTCGTCAGTAAAGCCGGTTCCTTGATTAGTAGTAAATCACCATCACCTGCTTTCAGATGAAGCGGCATTTAGGGCTGAGGAGATAATTAAGTGATTAATTTAGTGATGATTGAGCATTATTGAAGACACCTGATGTTAACAAGCAGAATCGCTGAAGAAGAAAATCACAAATTGTAAGTTACCATTAAGGTGATGGGTGTTTGCTTTAGTTGGGCTCTGGACCATTATTTGTTTACTTTAATATTTACTGTTGTTTGTCTGCTGTTATTGATTTATAACAGTTAAATGAACAACGTAAAATGTTAGTTTATAGTGTTGGTTATGTTTTGACATAATCATGCTGTGATCTGAAAAAGGAAACTTATTGAGATAGTTTGGTTTAACTTGTTAGCAGCAGTTTCGTGATTCTTCAGCCTATGATTATCAGTACTTTACTTACAATTCAAAATATTTAATAAACATTGTTCTGATCAATAGACTTTCAGATAAATTCATTTAAAACACAGACATCCATCAGCCTGTGAATCTCAACAATGGTGACAATAATAAAGCATGTTGCAGTGGCTGCCATCAATCACAACTCATTAATGGCTCCCATCATGCATTGCGGTATGAATAAATTATGATCTGAATTGTCTATGTAATTTACTTTTCCTAATTGAATATTCTGCTCCTCACCATTGTTGAGATGCATAGACTGAATCTTGACCTCTGTGTGTGCCTAAAAGAATGATTTCTTTTTAAGAAATCCTTTATATTATATCAAAAATTCTGGGCATTTATGCAGATTCACTAACCAACAACATAAATCTAAGTCAGAAAGAAGGATTTTAATGAGTTCAGTGATCAAGTTCAAATGATGATTATCATAATATAACCAACACCATCAGATCACTTTTTTCTTTGTTCAACTGGTGATTATAATTCAGAAACAACAGACAAACAAAATCGAAAGTTAATAATATAAGGGTCAAGAGTCCAACTAAAGCAACCATTGATCGTCATAACGGTAACTTACAATTTGTGATTTTCTCCTTTAGTGATTCTGCTTGTTAACATCAGGTGTCTTCAATAATGTTCAATCATCACTAAATTAATCACTTAATTATCTCATTAACTTAAACACTCTTGAGTGTTGACTCATACACTCCCAGGAGTGTTAATTTAACACTGGAGTTTTTGCTGTGTACAAAGAGCCGTAGTTAACTGACAAGCTGAGCCATATCGCAGTAAATATCGCTGGCGATACGTCCGCGATATTAATGCGATATGGCTCAGCTTGTCAGTTAACTACGGCTCTTTGTAGTAAATGCCGCTCCATCTGAAAGCAGGTGATGGCGATTTACTACTAATCAAGGAACCGGCTTTACTGACGAGATGCGCATAACAATATCGTGCGATTAATCGTGCAGCCCTACTTTAAAGTCTAATCTGTGACTTAAATGTATATTGTTGATTACAGCATCATTGTGATTCTACAGCATAAGATCCAGAATTTTTAAAATAATCTAAAAGATTTCTTAAAAGTTGTTCTGATTAAACAAATCTTTCTTTTAGGCACACACAGACATCAATAATCAGTGTATGAATCTCAACAATGGTGACAAACAGAATATTCAATTAGGGAAAGGAAATTACATAGACAATTCAGATCATAATTTATTCATACCGCAATGCATGATGGGAGCCATGAATGAGTTTTGATTGGTGGCACCCAGAATGCACTGCATCATGCTTTATTATTGTCACCATTGTTGAGATTCACAGGCTCATTATTGATGTCAGTGATGTCACAGTGAATCACAGTGATGCTGTAATCAACAATATACATTTAAGACTGAGATTAGGCTCTAAATGAGTTCAATGATTCAGATCAAATTATGATTATGTCCAAACATAACCAACACCACCTGATCAACTTTTCTCTTTGTTCATCTGGCAGTTATAACTCAGATACAACAGCCAAACAAAATCTAAAGTGAATGAATTAAGGGTCAAGAGCCCAACTAAAGCAAACACTGATCACCATAACGGTGTCTTAAAAAATATATATTTTCTCCTTCAGTGATTCTGCTTGTTAACATCAGGTGTCTTCAATAATGGTCAATCATCACTCAGTGAATCACTTAATTAGATCATTAATGTTAATTTAACACTCATATTTTAACACTTTAACACTCTTGAGTCTGGAGTCATATGAACTCCCAGGAGAGTTCAATTAACACTGGAGTGTTTGCTGTTGGACCTCAAGGTATATATATGTACCTTTTTGAGGATCAAAAAGCATTAAAGTTACATATATGTACCGTTTCTTTTAAAGGTTAAGGTACAATATTGTACCCTTGAGGGTACAGCCCCAGTGACAAGCCATTGTACCCCTAAAGGTACAATTATGTACTTTATTTTCTGAGAGTGTATGTAGAGCCAGCCCTGATTGGCTGCTTGAATCTCCATTTAAAAGAATGTCCAGTTTGTGGTCTTTTTGATTATTTTGGCCATCGGTGGAAAAGAAGTCATAGCACGGTTACTCATGGTTCTTACAGGACTTTCAACCGAGGAGGTCCTTCAGAAAATATCAGAAGCAGGCGTAGAAGTAACCGGCGTCGAGATGAAAGGAGATGAAATGGACTTTCAGGCAAATGATTCTTACTCAGATGATAATAATTTATATGTCACAGTTAGACATTGAGTTTAAAATGAAATGTTGGAAAATGTGAAAATGAAAAGGATTTAATAAATTCTGATTTTAATTCAGTGTGTGTGTAATATATATATATATATATATATATATATATATATTATTAGTCAACGATAGTACCCTGTCAAAGCCAATTGTGTACCATTTTTGAAGGGTCCATTTTTGAACTGTTAAATAAAGGTACAAAATTGTCACCACAGGTACAAGACTGGTCTCTTAAGGTACAAATCACAAGGGTACAATATTGTACCCTTGAGGGTACAGCCCCAGTGACAAGCCATTGTACCCCTAAAGGTACAATTATGTACTTTATTTTCTGAGAGTGTACAGTGAGTCTGTCCAGTCATTGAGCTTGAAACATTGTCTTGTACTTTGTGTGCACATGCATTCTGTACTTGACTATTGATTAAATGGTTAATATTTTTGCATCTGGCCCTTTCGCTTAAAATGACACAATTTGTGTGTTAAAATGACTTACACAGTGAATGAGTTAAAATTAACACAAAACTAGTAGTCCTGGAGCTCACCCACACATGTGTCAAAATTTAACACAGGTTGTGTCATTTTTAACACATTCTTTCTAAGAGTGTAGATGAAAACAGAGGGGGAGGTGGGCCCCTGGTTTCCCTTATAAAGCGTCGTCGGGAAAACTAAATTTGCGTGTCTACCCCAAATTGATAAAATAAAATAAAATAAAATTCTTAATCAAAACTATAAGGAAACACCAGTAATTTGTTTAGGCTTGGTTTGTAGGGAATTACAAAACTGCGCACATATATTCAAACGCACATAACTATAGAACCAATTCTTAATGCGCATGTGACCGCCATCAGCGTTTCTCACAGGTTCGCGTTTAAAGTCTGTGTAGAGAGAATGGTGTCATCTTAGCGGCCTCTAATTTAATAACAAATGATCGTTGCGACGGAAGTGAATCAATCAAAACTAACTTTAGCTGGAAAATAACTTTATTAAAGAACCGCTATAAAGCCAAAACAATCTTACCTTTAATTATATGTTTATCTCTGTAAAGCTGCTTTGAAACAATCTACATTGTTAAAAGCGCTATATAAATGAAGATGACTTGACTTAACTTATTGTTTTTTTGTTTTTTTATAGTTGGAAACGGTGTATGTGCAATATATTTATTATAGTTTGCTTTGCAATACTCTAATAACAAAGAGTAGTTTTAGTAGTAGTGTTTAAAAAGCACATCTGTTCAATAATTAGCAATGCACACACTGTTAAAAATGTTCGTAATTTTAACAGTAAAAAACTGTAAAAAAGCAACGGAAAAACAATGTTAATTCCTTAACGGTATGTACCCTTACTATATACAGTGAAAAACTGTAATAGCTCTCACGGGACATTTCATGTAATTGTACATTAATATACTGTTAAATGTACAGATTTTGGAAGTACACTGTAAAAAAAAAACTTACCGTTGCATTTACCGTACCTTACCGTAAAAAATACGGTAGCAAATGTTTACTAATTTTACAAAGTTTTACATCATCGAACTAAAAATTACGGTGAAAAACTGCCAGCTGGTTGCCAGTACTTTACCGTAAAAAATACGGTATAAATATTTATGTTTTACGGCATTGAACTAAAGTTTACGGTAAAAAACTGGCAGCTGGTTGAAAGCGATTTACCGTAAAAAATACGGTAGTAATATTTTAGATTTACGGCAGTGATCTAAATATTACGGAAAAAAACTGGCAGCTGTGGTTGCCAGTACTTTACCGTAAAAAATACGGTAGAATTGTTTTTGCTTTTACGGCACTGAACTAAAGTTTATACGGTAAAATACGGTAGTAATATTTTAGGTTTTATGGCATTGAACATTGAACTGAACTTTTATATAAAAAATAAAAACCTGCCAGCTGTGGTTTCCTGTAATCTAATTATTTAGAATTACCAGAGGTTTAGACGTTGATGTTTTATTGAAAATGATAAAGTTTGAAGTTACCATTATGGAGATGAGTGTTTGCTTTAGTTGGCCTCTCTGACTTTTTAACTTTAGATTTACTCTGACTGCCTTAACTGTGTGGTTATATAACACAAATGTTATGGCATGAAAATCAGAGAAAAAATGTAACCAGGTGATGATGGCAGGTTAATGATGAGACAATCGTCATATTGTGGCCTGATTCACTGACCTCATAAAGAGTCTTATCTCTCACTTTGAGCGAAGTGATAATATTGATTATAATATTACAAATAAATATTTCATATTATTGAGTATAATATTTCTGTAAATGAGCAACAGATAATCTGAAGAACTTTAAAAATACATGGTGTAGAAAAAAGGATTTAAACTACTGCTTGATTTAAACCAACACAGACATCAAGATTCAGCGTATGAATCTCAACAACGGTGACAATCAACACAATAATCAGATAAAACTCTGAACATCACAAAACAAGCTACTAAAAAGCTGCAACAAAAACAACATCAAAAATAAAAGCAGATATAATAATAAAGGAAAATACTAAGGCAATTCAGCATAATGTATTCCTGCTGCAATGCATGCTGGGAGATACTGATGAGTTTTGATTGGAGGCTCAATTAGGGCTGGGCGATTTAAATCGCGATATGGTTATGCGCATCTCGTCAGTAAAGCCGGTTCCTTGATTAGTAGTAAATCACCATCACCTGCTTTCAGATGGAGCGGCATTTAGGGCTGAGGAGATAATTAAGTGATTAATTTAGTGATGATTGAGCATTATTGAAGACACCTGATGTTAACAAGCAGAATCACTGAAGAAGAAAATCACAAATTGTAAGTTACCATTAAGGTGATGGGTGTTTGCTTTAGTTGGGTTCTAGACCATTATTTGTTTACTTTAATATTTATTGTTGTTTGTCTGCTTTTATTAATTTATAACAGTTAAATGGACAAAGTAAAATGTTATCTTATAGTGGTGGTTATGTTTTGACATAATCATGCTGTGATCTGAAAAAGGAAACTCATTGAGATAGTTTGGTTTAACTTGTTAGCAGCAGTTTAGTGATTCTTCAGCCTATAATTATCAGTACTTTATTTACAATTCAAAATATTTAATAAACATTGTTCTGATCAAAAGACTTTCAGATAAATTCATTTAAAACACAGACATCAATAAACAGCCTGTGAATCTCAACAATGGTGACAATAATAAAGCATGTTGCAGTGGCTGCCACCAATCACAACTCATTAATGGCTCCCATCATGCATTGCGGTATGAATAAATTATGATCTGAATTGTCTATGTAATTTACTTTTCCTAATTGAATATTCTGCTCCTCACCATTGTTGAGATGCATAGACTGAATCTTGAAATCTGTGTGTGCCTTAAAGAAAGTTTTTTTTTTTTTAAACAACTTTTAAGAAATCCTTTATATTATATCAAAAAGTCTGGGCATTTATGCAGATTCACTAACCAACAACATAAACCAAAGTCAGAAAGAGGGATTTTAATGAGTTCAGTGACATCTGTGTGTGCCATCATTGATTCACAACTGCCATCACACGATTCATTTTTTCTCTGATTTCCTAGCCATAATCAACATGTCTTATAAACACAGAGTTACAGCAGGCAGAGAAAAACTAAAGTTAGAAAGTCAAGGGTCAAAACCCCAACTAAAGCAGTCACTGATCTCCATCATGGTGACTTCAAATGAAAGAATAAATCGTCAACATCTAAACCTCTGTTAATTCTCAAACAGAACTGTAGACGTCTGACAGAAATAAAGTCAGTCTGGTTAGTAATAAGTGAAGCTGGTAATGCTGTTTGTGGAGTTGTTTAATCCTCCTCTGCTGAGATCTTCACAGATGTAATGTTTTTTTATCTTCAGTTGATTTCATCTGAGGCTGTGGCTGAAGTCAGTTGTAGTTCTTGTGTTTCTGCTCGTCTCTTTTTTCTGTTCCTGTTGTTTCTCTAAATGGACATTCCCAGAATTCCCTGTGTGACACTTCACATTTGATGCTATTTAATTTAAATAATTATGTTTCTTCTTGGTTTTTGTTATCAGTTTATATTATATTTTTTTGGTTTATATTACATCATATATTGTTTAATGAATGTTTATGCCATTATTTGGAGTCACGTGTGTATGTCACCATGATGGTGTTTTGTGTTTGTGTGTATGACACTGTGCACCTTCTCAATATTACCATGTACCTCAGATTGTAAAAAACTAATGGTATACTTAAATCATCGTGTTTTTTTTTTTTTTTTTTTTTTTTTTGCCATTTGTGTTATTATGATGGTTTTCAGTATATTGCAAAGATATAAAGTAAACTTTAATACTTCAGTGAAATTTAATGATAACATTTATCGGTTTATATAATATAACGGTTGTCCCGTGAAAACTAAAAGGTTCCTACTGTATTTTTTATGGTAAAGTACTGGGAACCACAGCTGATGTTTTTTTTTTTTACCACACATTTAAATCCTGCTGAAGGTTTTTTTTTTTTTTTTTTTTTTTAAGTAAGGTTGCTACCATATTTTTTACGGTAAAATACTGGCAACCAAGCTAACGTTTTTTACCGTAAATTTCACAGGGGTTTTTTTACATTGTGTTTTTTTGCCCGTAAATTTAAATCCCGTAAAACATAAAAGGTTGCTACCTTATTTTTTACGGTAAAATACTGGCAACCACAGCTGCCGGTTTTTTACCGTAAATTTCACGGGTTTTTTTTAACAGTGCACATATTTTTTGTCAACACCGTCAGTTTTTCGTCAACAGCGTTGGATGTATGTTTTGTTAATTTTTTTGGGGGAAAAATATTCTTCCTTCAATTTATGTTGTTTTTGTAATAAAGGACCATCTGATCTACATCCTCTTATGTTTTATTTATTTAAGGAATTTGTTTTTACAATATTGAAATTAAAATCAAAGTTTGAAAATGCAAATATTTTTCATTTTTTCGAGTTTTCAGAATAGTGTGAAATCACAACTTAAGTTTATATATTGTATTTTTTTTTTACATATCAGAGTAACTAAACACTATTACAATATACTTCAGAACTTTAGATTCTTGTTGGATTGGAATAATTAAAATTGTATACTTTTTAGTGTGTCTGACGGAGTTGATACAAATCCAGCTCTGAAGGGAAACATGTTTATTTGTTAAAAATGTGTTTTTATTTAGAACCTGTTCCTGTACATGGTTAAATAGCTAAGACCTTTCTCTGCAGAAACATACAACTCTAATTGATATAGTGTGTATTTTAATATTGATATAGTGTGTTTTGTCCCGACTCTCAAGAATCAGGGATATAGCCTAGTAAAAGTTTTTTTTGTTGTTGAAAGTTTTGGGTGGGCCTGTTGAAAAATGGGGCCGTGCCTGAGCTACAGGACATCGTCTTTCAAAACATAACCTGCGCGAAAGAGAGAAAAAAATGAATGCGTCATTGTACCCAGCACTTCTGAAAATGCACTTCCGAATGCGTCTCTGTCCCCAGCACATTTTCAAACCAAACTGACACCCATGCTTTATTGATACCTCTATCAGACAATGCCTATTTTTTTGGATGTAGGTATAGTCAGATAACAATATTTAACAATGTATACATATATTTTTCATTTGATGGTTCAACCGCCCGCCAGCCGCCCGAATTTAATTAAAATAATATTTTTCGTCACGTCATCCGCGGTTTATCCGCGGCTGTAACCGCCAACCACGCATCTCTTGTGCAACGTGTTGAAAAGCTTTGAGTAATGCATTCAAGGGATCAGTTTATAATCCCACCCACTTTGAAGCGGTTCTAACCTGCAGTGGAAAAGCAAACAAACCGAGCCGAGCCGCGCTGAACCATGCAGTGGAAAAGCGCCTATAGTCTCTTTAAATCTGTGTGAAGATATTTCTTACCTGTCGGTGATGAAGGTCCCTCTGCCATCTTTAGTGAATGAAACTTCAGATAAATCACAAGAATAATGCTTCAAACAAAACATTAATAAATCACACTCTTTAAATGAAACTTGTCGAGGTTTTGCTCAAAAGAAAAACTGAGAGCGCAGTAGCTGTTGAGGTTAGCTTTACATCCACTTTGTTTGTGATGAAAAACTCCTCCTTCAGTTAGTGTCTGTTCTTCCTGTTAAACCGGTTAGAGGAGGAATGTTCATCTTTGTTTCTGGCTTCCTTTGCAACATATTATATGTTTTGGTAAACTAAACACTGTTACAAAGACCACAACCTATGGAAGGAAATGTGTAAAGGAAATGTGTGATTGTATGTTGTATGTTTAGATTAGTTATGTTTGTGATTTAGTTAATAAAACTTGTGCGCAATACGTATTTGGTTCTGATTCTCTGCTTGCAACAAAGTTTATTTCATTATTTAGATTTTGACTACAGGCTCTTACTTAGTAGTAAGAAAGACATTTCCCTCCCCCGGAAATGAATATATCTTAGAATTAATGAACAATAAACACTGATTGATCACGGGACAAACAGGTTGATTGATTGTAATATTAATTTTACTACATTAAATTAATTCTATTAACTGATCCAAATATTCATAATTAATTAACATAATTAATTATCACAAGTTATGATTGATTACTAACATTTATTTTGAGCTAATTTGCTACACATAACAGAAGTAAATCTGGAAAGGAAATACTGTGACAGAAATTGTGACAAAGGAAAGTCAAGAACCTTGGCTCCTATAAATGGTTGACATCAGTCACTCCTCCCTCAGCTCAGTTTAGTTCATATTTCAGTAACGCTCCTCCCTGCATGTTTCTTAGTATCTGTCTCACACATTAAAGCTGACAACGCTCTCTCAGTCTACAACCAGCAGCTGTTGGGACGAAAATCCTTCAGCTTTCATTGTTTATTTTAGTCAAGGATTCGCTTAAGGTATGTATTATGTTCAATATCTACATTTTGTTTGTCTTTTTTTTTTTTTTTTTTTTTCCAGAAATAGTCCAGTTTGAATATTTTACTTTCACATTTTAACTTTTAATAGATTGTATGTAATGATGTTTGGGTCAATCTTCTTTTTGAATTTTTTGGTCCTCTGACTTCAGCGGGAATCAGAATTCTTGGACAAAATCCTTTGTAAAACTAGAGAAGTTTTTGAACTTCACATGACACGTCACATTTATGAAACCGCTCTGTATTGCATTGTTGTGTCTGTGAACTAAAAAAAAAAAAAAAAAAAAAAAAAAGGTGTGGGATTCATTTTGAATATTTTCATTTAGAAATTGCTAGTAAATTTCACAAATAATTACAAAGAAACTGCAAGTAACATGTTGAATCAAACGTGAAATGTTGTAGTAGGAAAACTGAACTAGGGGTTTCTTGTAAAACTTGCTCCAATAATCTCTTTGGAGTTGGAGGAGCCAACATCCACACAGCAAAAAGTCCAGTGTTAAATTAACTCTCCTGGGAGTTTATATGGCTCCAGAGTCAGTGTTAAAATATGAGTGTTAAATTAACACTCAAGAGTGTTAAAGTTAATGAGCTCATTAAGTGATTCATTGAGTGATAATTGACCAATATTGAAGACACCTGATGTTAACAAGCAGAATCACCAAAGGAGAAAATCAAATTTTTTAAGACACCGTTATGGTGATCATTGTTTGTTTTAGTTGGGCTCTTGACCCATAAAGCATTAACTTTAGATTTTGTTTGGCTGTTGTATTTGAGTTATAACTCTCAGATGAACAAAGAAAAAGGTGATCAGGTGGTGTTGGTTATGATTTGATAATCATAATTTGACCTGAATATCAACTCTCATTTAGAGAGTCAGGTTTACCTTGTTGATTACAGCAGCCTGTGATTCTACAGCAAATTATTTTTTATCATTATCAATATAGTCCAAAATATTTCTTAAAAATTGTTCTGATAAAAAGACTTAGAAACTTACTTTATGTAGACACACTGACATCAATAATCAGCCTGTGAATCTCAACAATGGTGACAATAATAAAGCATGTTGCAGTGCATTCTGGTGCCACCAATCAAAACTCATTCATGGCTCCCATCATGCATTGCGGTATGAATAAATTATGATCTGAATTGTCTTACTAATTTCCTTTTCCTAATTGAATATTCTGTTTGTCACCATAGTTGAGATCAATACACTGATTCTTGATGTCTGTATGTGCCTAAAAGAAAGATTTGTTTTATCAGAACAACTATTAAGAAATCCTTTAGACTAGTTAGAAAAAAAAGATCTTATGCTATAGAATCACAGTGATGCTGTAATCAACAATATACATTTAAGTCAGAGATTAGACTCTAAATGAGATCAGTGATTCAGGTGAAATTATGATTATGTCAAAACATAACCAACAAAACCTGATCAACTTTCTCTTTGTTCATCTGGCAGTTATAACTCAAATACAACAGCCAAAGATAATCTAATGTTTACAGTTTATGGGTCAAGAGGCCAACTAAAGCAAACACTGATCACCATAACGGTGTCTTAAAAAATGAGATTTTCTCCTTTGGTGATTCTGCTTGCTAACATCAGGTGTCTTCAATAATGCTCAATCATCACTCAATTAATCACTTAATGAGCTCATTAACTTTAACACTCTTGAGTGTTAATTTAACACTCATATTTTAACACTGACTCTGGAGCCATATAAACTCCCAGGAGAGTTAATTTAACACTGGACTTTTTGCTGTGCATTGTAAAGCTGCATCATATGCTTAACAATTTTGTATTAATTTAATAATCACTTACATTATAAATAAGATATATTTGTATGTTTTTCTCTATAGTTGCTCTCTATCAAGCATTTTCATATGCTTGTTGTGACTTGTCACAAAGATAACACTTGTTATAGATAACACTTGTTAGAGAGACTCCCTACTACCAGAGAAACTTGTAATGATGGATGTGAATTGATCTGATATTAGGTTGAATGCACTTTTGATTTCCCTTTTGCTAATAAAGTCCATCTGAGAATCAAACAGCTTCTAAAATAAGCTTCAAGCTTCAAACTGGACTGAGTTGCTTTAATATAGGCTTTATATATCTGTTGCTATAACATAGGCTTATATCTGTACAGCATCAGTGGGAGATTATTATTGACACAATGAATGAAGTTTATTGAACAAACACTCTTATGATGGTGCAGGCGCTAACTAACTACAGTGATGAGGAGCATTTCAGCACAAACAGCAAAAACTCCAGTGTTAAATTAACTCTCTTGGGAGTGTATTTGACTCCACACTCAAGAGTGTTAAATGAACAATGAAGCAGTGTTGAAGTTAATGAGATAATTCAGTTATTAATTGAGTGATGATTTACCATTATTGAAAACACCCGTGACCCGATGATAACAAACAGAATCAATGAAGGTGAAAAATCACTATCTAGTGTCTGCTTTAGTCGGGCACTTGCCCATTGTATTTTTAACTTTTGTTAACACTAATCACTGTTATGGTGACTTCAAATGAAACCCATTAGAGTTAATCCTCTGTTAATTCCCAATAAACCTTTTGTAGACGTCTGACAGAAATAAAGTCAGTCTGGTTAGTAATAAGTGAAGCTGGTAATGCTGTTTGTGGAGTTGTTTAATCCTCCTCTGCTGAGATCTTCACAGATTTAATGTGAAGAGTTTGGTTCCAAAACGCGATAAACGCCATTTAAAAAAAAAAAAAAGAGTTCCCGCAAAAATCAGTATTGTAGGGTCGGTATTGAAAAGTCAATTTAAAATTTTACGTAAAATGCGATATCCGCTGTGTTATTCTGTCATGTTTTCTCCCTTTCTTTCCAAACCGCGACAAACGCCAGTCTCCTTTCTCGGCAGAATGCGATAAATCCGCTCAACCAATCACAGCGCACCATTCCACGCATTGTAAACAGTAACGGTGGCGCTCTGAATACACCCGGCATCCTAGTTTTTCCTATCTACTTTGTACTTTTTGATCAACAATCAAACAAATTTTTTTATAATTTTGACGGCATTGATGAACCTGGTGGTTTCTGCGGTAGGGAAGAAACGTAAGCCATCGAAATATAATCATTTACGTGAGGAGATTAAGAAGACGAGGCACGCGGGAGGAGGAAAAATGCCGGCTGTTGCTTGTTCTCACACGACAGCATCAAACTTCAGTCACGCTGACACGTTGACCCCAGGGGATCTTTTGAAAAACTTTCAATTGTTTTACTCAAAGTCAACGAAAACCGAGCAGGACCAAGCCATTTAACAGATGATCGCCGTCAAAAAAGTTCAGGAGGTATTTCCAAGCGATGGCTGATTGAATGTATTTTTAGTCCAGTGCCTGTAATAAGATATTGACCGAGTTCAGAGGCTGTCATATGTGGATCAACTTATTTTGTTGTGTATTTTCAACAGTTTCAATATGAAAAATAACTTTTATATTGATTCAATGGATTAATTGCATTTTGAAAAAAAAAAGTGTCATGAATTTATTGCATTTTGGGGAAAAAATGATCAGTTTTTATAATAAATCTTTGAAAATCAAAATCTGGATTTGAATTTTTTTTGTTATTATAACCTAAAGATGCTATGTGAAAGTTTGAAACAGAAAATAGTGGTTTTCATCTTGCCACATTCTTGGTAAAGAAAACACATTTTTACTCAAATTAATCTAAATGGATTTATCGCGTTTTGGAACCAAACTCTTCATGTCTTCTTTTCTCTTCAGTTGATTTCATCTAAGGCTGTGTCTGAAGTCAGTTGTAGTTCTTGTGTTTCTGCTCGTCTCTTTTTCTGTTCTCTTCTTTCCTTCAGTGATTCTGCTTGTTAACAGGCTTATTAAGGCTGAGATGACTTCATATTTAATATACACAGACTTTGTGGCTCAGATAAGGTCCAGTTCTGGTTTATTTCTTTGCTCTTGGCAGACATGTGGCATTGCTATGGCCTGCTTGTGGCCCAGATCTGGCAAACAGGAGCGGTCCACTCAAGTGCCGTCATTCCACACTGCATGTGGGCCAGATGTGGGCCGGATGTGGGCCGGATCTGGGCCGAAACAATGTTGCTTTAGGTTTTGTTTGGCTGTTGTTTCTGAGTTGTAACTCTCAGATAAACAAAGAGAAAAGTTGATCAGGTGGTGTTGGCTATGTTTTGACATAATCATAATTTGACCTGAATCACCAATGTCATTCAGAGAGTTACATCTACCTTGTTGACTACAGCAGCACTGCAATTCTACAGCAAATGGTTTTCAGCATTTTCAATATAATCCAAGATATTTCTTAAAAATACTTCTGATAATAAGACTTTGAAAAAGACTTTATGTAGACACACTGACATCAATAATCAGCCTGTGAATCTCAACAATGGTGACAATAATAAAGCATGTTGCAGTGCATTCTGGGTGCCACCAATCAAAACTCATTCATGGCTCCCATCATGCATTGCGGTATGAATAAATTATAATCTGAATTGTGTTTACTAATTTCCTTTCCCTAATTGAATATTCTGTTTGTCACCATTGTTGAGATTCATGCACTGATTCTTAATGTCTGTGTGTGCCTAAACCAATATTATAAAGCTGCAGACTCAGAGCCTACTGCAGCTACAGTCCCGCACGCAGAGTCCCGCATTCTCAGACCCCTCAGTTTTTGAGACAGCGCCTCCTGCTGTTCAGAAGATGTATAACACCCTTATCCAAATGCCATTGAAAACAATAGGATGCAATATTACGGTCTCGTTTAATTTAAAGTTATCCAAATAAATATTTGCGTTCCCTGCTTAATGCATGTGCCAAAAAACTCATTGTGTTCTCTGACTAACAAATTACCCAGTAGTTATTTTTTGAGCGTGGGTGTAATTGAAAGAAAATTACTGATGGAAGGGATACAATTAGCCTACAGAATGAACTATCTTCTGAAAAATATTATGTGATATTATATTGCTACAATGTTTTTTTTTAATTCAAATGCCAAATTTTCTTTCAGTTCAACCTTGTAATGGTCCAATTAACATTATACCATGCTAGCATTACAAAACTTGTTTTTTGATATTTTGAATGCAAAGCAAAACTCAAAAAAGAATAGACAAAACAGCAATAATAAACAATTATGTACTTTATTTAACGATCACCTAAACATCATCTTGCTGTAAACAGGACAAAGCAAAGAAAAAAGGAAGAAAGAATTGTGTTAGTGACTTTACTTTTCGTCTTCAATTGCATTAAAAAAACCCTCCTCATTTATAAGTCGCTTTGGATAAATGCGTCTGCTAAATGAATAAATGTAATGTAAATGCATAAGGTAAAATAATTACTTTCTGGCAGGCGAATGTTCCTTCTTTTTTCATTTTTGCAAACGCTGTCAAATTCCTCTACTTCACTAAAATAAAAGATGAATGCCATTGTCAAAAATATTGTTAATACATAGTGAAGGCATAGTAAATTTGATTATTAGGCAATTGTATGAGTTGTAAATGGCTGGCAACAACCTCATATCACAGTTAAATTAATATTGATTCATTTTAATACTTACGTTTTATAAGAATTAATTTAAGTAGTCTACATAAATTATATAAAGTAAAATAATTGCTCCGGCATTAATTAACGTTAATTCAATTTATAGTTTTAGGACAAAAGGTCCGGTAATTTAAAAAAAAAAGGTCAAACGGTAAATCTGATTAAATAATTAATGATGACATTCTTTGATATTAACACACTTAATGTATTTAATTGGTCTACTTTAATGTCAACTAATTTTTATAAAAATTTTACAATGGCGTGTCCACAAAAAGTCCAAGGTTAAAGGCTAACGTTAGCTATCAAAATATTTTCGGGCAAAAAAGGGGAAAAAACATACATTAACGGCTCAAATTTTGTTACAGACTATCTTTACAAATATTAAATGGACTATTCATAGGTTGGTGTATTGATGAGCTATAAAGTAGTTTGATTAAAAAAGAAATCGAATGAGTATGATTCGCTAAATAAAATTGATGATAGCCTACTCACGTTTCGGCATAAGTTCTTCACATGTTTATCCGATCCAATTTGATAGGAGGCGCTGTCTCGAAAAACGAGGGGTCTGAGAATGCGGGAGTCTGCAGCTTCATACTACTCGCCTAAAAGAAAGATTTGTTTTATCAGAACAACTTTTAAGAAATCCTTTAGATTATTTAGAAAATTCTTTATCTCATGCTGTAGAATCACAGTGATGCTGTAATCAACAATATACATTTAAGTCAGAGATCAGACTTTAAATGAGTTCAGTTATTTAGGTCTAATTATAATTATGTCAAAACTTAACCAGCACCACCTAATCACCATTTTTCGTTGTTCATCTGGCAGTTATAACTCATATACAACAGCCAAACAAAATCGAATGGTAACATTTTAAGGATCAAGAACCCAACTAATGCAAACACCGATCACCATAACGGTGACTTAAAAAATGAGATTTTCTCCTTCAGTGATTCTGTTTGTTAACATCAGGTGTCTTCAATAATAGTCAATCATCACTCAATGAATCACTTAATTTGCTCATTAACTTTAACAGTCTTGAGTGTTAATTTAACACTCATATTTTAACACTTTAACACTCTTGAGTATGTAGTCGTTTAAACTCCCAGGAGAGTTCATTTAATACTGGAGTTTTTGCTGTGTTATGATTTAATATCAGTAAATTGACTTACAAACCTTTTATTTCCTTTATTTCAAGGCTATTCAAATAAAGTAATAAGTTAAAATCTACCTTAAATGATTAAGGTATCATTAAAACCTTTAAAAAAATTACTTAGCAGAGGCTGTCTTTAGGTATTGTACCTTAACCTTTAAAAGAAAAGGTACATGTATGTACCTTTTAATGCTTGGGAACATATATGTACCTTTTTGACCCTCAAAAAGGTACATATATGTACCTTGAGGTCCAATAATAAGCCCTATGGGTACGTTAGTGTAGATTGTACCTTGGGGGACAGAAATGGACTCCTACTGTACCCCTATTTCTGACAGTGTACTTTTTACTTTTTTTTTTTACCATAGATGCACTGGTGGCTAAGTAGACAGGCTGGTAATATTAAATGCAATAATGTATAATGGCTCGAAGTCAGTAGTTCTTGTGTTTCTCTTTTTTCTGTTCTTCTTGTTTCTCTTTCCTTCAATGATTCTGCTTGTTAACATCAGGTGTCTTCAATAATGCTCAAATCATCACTTAATTAATCACTTAATTATCTCATTAACTTCAACACTGCTTCAGTGTTAATTTTGACACCCTGTAGTGTGGACACATATGTACACTGAGAAGGGTTAATTTAACACTGGGTGGATTGCTGGTGGCAGTCTTTTCATCACGAGTGCTGTGTTATGAGTGGTGTGTAAACTTGTATGTGTGTGTGTGAGTGTTGATGCACAGGTGTATGGGAATGATGACTTGCCGTGGAGGACTTATTGTGCCCTTTATTCCCTGCTGTCACGCCTTGGCTTCTTTACCCTAAAACTCAGATGTCCCTGACTTCTCCGGTCGCTCTTTGTGTATTTGGTTAAATGTTATTGATGGTTCTTTCTCTGTGCTTTTGTAAAGTCTTTTCTTATCTTAATAAAATGATATTTTTCTTTCATATCCACATCTCCTGCCGATTCACTGTGAGCTAACCTGTGTTGCCTAATTAGGAAATTTCATTTAGTATTGTCCCTGGCAAGATTCCAGGATGGAGCAGTCGCTAGTTGTCAGTTTTTAATCCCTCCGCGTCTCACCACATATAACAGACTTTAATTAAAGTGTTCTCAATCTTTATAGGTTAGTAGTACTGTTCAGGTTTACAGTGTAGCACGAACACTGCAACAGGCAGAACCGGTCTGTCTGTGAAAGAGTAATCCAGAAATAGCTCAGTAAAAGTAAATACACACAAGGCAGGATGCAAACACAGGATCAGAGAACTGGAAAACCACCGGCAAGAACAATGACAGGACATGAGCAGATTACACAACAATGCCTACAGATTACACAATACAGGCTTTAAAACGTAATTTGTGAAAAAAAAAATAGATTATAGAACTTACTTTTGTAACTTAATCGAAATACTTTAGAATACTAAGGTATGTAACACAAAGGGTCCACCAAACATAGGACTTGGTTTTCCTCTGCATATTATTTTAAAACATCAGTTTTCCACAATATTTTTTGAAGGAAAAAGAACAGAAAATCGTGCAAAAAAAGAAAAGAAAAAAATATACAGGTGCTCAAGAAAGCAACATGATGCGGTGTGATGCAAAAGAGATGTGTTAAAAATGTGTTTTAACACATGTAGTGTGTGTGCTCAGGGACAAAATGTTGTGACAAATTTAACAAAATAGATGTGTCATATTAACACACAAATTGTGTAATGATTTAATATCAGCAAATTGACTTACAAAACTTTTATTTCCTTTATTCCAAGGCTACTCAAATATAGTGATAAGTTAAAATCTACCTGTATCATTAAAACCTGTAAACAACAACTTAAAAAAAATAATTAAAAAAAATGGCTTAGCAGAGGCTGTCTCTTGATATTGCCCACCTCTGTATCACTTCTTTGTGCAGACTCTTATGTAGGCCTTTCTGTAGATTTGGACTTACCTCGCCATCTCCATGCGACCCTGAAGGACCTGTGAGATAGGATTCAAGTGCCTATACATACTCAGGTCAGATGTGTCTTTTGATTTGCGCCATTTCCTCCTCGCTGCCCTGGGTGAGGGAAGAGAAGGAAGACAAAGAAGAGGAAAGATGGGAGGGAGAAAGTGAGCGCAGGTTTCATCAGAATTTCACCAGAATGTTGTCTTTGATGCAGTTGCGTGTGTAAACCAGGTCCAGTTAGTTGCCTGATTTGTGAGTACCTGTGGTGATGAGTCGTTTGAGATCAAAAGAGGCTAGGAGAGAGTTAAAGGTGGGGTATACCTATAGGCAGGTTTTAAAAAAAAAACTTTTTCCCAAATTTGTTTAAACTGTCTTTATATACCAATACATAATTCAAATGTAAGTACTCTGAAAAAGAGAGTATAAACATCGAGTGTCTGTAGTACTCTCAGGGCGCAATAAACACAGCTACTTATTTCCATTCAGAACGAATGAAATGATTGGCTGGGCGACTGTCACTCTCCCTCACTACCATGGCTACCACCCCCGCGGCTACAGGAGCTGCCCACATGCGCACACCCCTTTGACTCGAGGAGGGGAAGAGGCATGGAAGAATCGATAGTGAGTGCTAACAGCCATGTTAGTTGTTTATATTCATAATGATAAAGTTAGGTATTTTATTACATGTGATTCTGACATGATGTCACTACATGCACTGCGCTCCTCTCCGCTCGGCGCTGGCAAACGCGTCTGTGGCAAGGGGGGCGTGATCTAGCGAAGTCTGTGACGTTTTTAAGTTCTTCAACTCATTCATGTGTGGTGATGATCACTAGTAGGATTTAGTTAAATTGATGTTTCTAGTTAGCTCATGACGTCTTTTTCTTAGTGGATTAAAATGAAATAATCTCACAGTATAAATATTTAATGGCAATTGACCAATCAATTTCCTCAAATGAAGTGCGTTATCTCAGGTTTTAATTCAGTACATTATTAATAACAGTAACATACTGTAAAGATTACATTAAAGAACTGTAAATTCACAGCTGCTCTTGTTTTGCTGCTTTTACATGTGTGCTGTATAATTTTACAGTATAATTGTAGTTTATGATTTACAGTACTCTTGTAAAATTTACAGGCTTACTGGCAACCAAAATTGCCAGTAAGTTGCTGTAAATTTTACAGCAAATTGTTAGTGCTGTATTTTTACTGTTAAATTGTAGTTGATGTTTTACAGTACTCTTGTAAAATTTAGCAACCAAAATTGCCAGTAAGTTGCTGTAAATTCTACAGTAATTTTTTTACAGTGTGTATACCTAGTTTCTCACTGTCGTTTCTCCTAAAACTTAACCCTTTCTCTGCTGTGCCTTTGAGATAAGTACATGCTTCACAGTGACCCACTGTAGGCTCAGCAAAGAATTGTGACAACCTGCTCACAACAAAACTTAAATCTGGTCTGGTGCAAACAGTCAGATATATAAGACTTCCCACAGCCTCTCTGTACATCCTGGCATCTTCCATCTTTACTGCATCCTCAGTAGTATACTCTAGCTTTTGCTCACAGGGTGTTTCTCTTGTTCTACAGTCTTGCATATTAAAACACTGTAGTATCTTGTTACTTTTCCTGTGACATCTTTACACACCCATCTGACTGACTAAAATCGATACCCAGAAAATGTTTAAGTTTGCCCAGATCTTTCATTTTAAACTTTTCTGCAAGCATCTATTTCACATTTTTCAGTCTCTCTTTATCACTCACTGCAATGAAGTCAAGTCATCGAGAAATCAAGTCATCGACCCATATGATTATGATCACCTTTCCTTCTTTTGACTCCTTGGCATAAACACAGTGGTCTGCTGGGTTTTGTTTAAAACCATCCTCAGTTAGGCAATTGTGCAAAACCCTATTCCAATTTCGCCCGGATTGGTTTAGACCATAAAGCGATTTCTCTAGCTTATAAACTATACCCTCTTTCTCTTGATAGCCTTCTGGTGGATTGATGTCAGGCCCGGAGTGGGTAATCGGGAGAATCGGGAGAATTCCTGGTGGGCCGCTTCACTTTTGGGCCGGTCGAGGAATAAAATTTTTTTTTTTTCACATTTCAATGTCACGTTAGTTACATTAGGCTACACACATTCCGCATTCTGACAGCGCAGCGCGCAGCCTCTGGGTTGTACCATGTGAGGGAGTTCTCCCCTCCCCTCCTATAGAGTTGGTTGGGTCCATAGCCCGTCTTTTCCAAAATGTTTTGTCAGGTAGGCTATAGCTGGGCCGGCCCTACAGTAACGGTACGCGTCAGGGAGGATGGATGGGAGGAAGAGGCCAGGAGGTATGGAAGCTTTGTTTCCGCCACAGAATAAAACATTTTAAAAGATAATTGTGACTTTTTATCTCACAATTGCGAGTTTACATCTCGCAATTCTGACTTTATTTCTCAGAATTGTGAGATTTAAAGTCTGAATTGTGAGATATAAAGTCAGAATTGCGTGAAATAAAGTCGCAATTGCGTGTTATTAAGTCAGAATTGCGAGATATAAAGTCAGAATTGCGTGAAATAAAGTCGCAATTGCGTGTTATAAAGTCAGAATTGCGTGTTATAAAGTCAGAATTGCGAGATATAGAGTCAGAATTGCGTGATATAAAGTCGTAATTGTGTGTTATAAAGTCAAAATTGTGTGAAATAAAGTCGCAATTGCTTCTTATAAAGTCAGAATTGCAAGATATAAAGTCAGAACTGCGTGAAATAAAGTCGCAATTGCTTATAAAGTCAGAACTGCAAGATATAGAGTCAGAATTGTGTGATATAAAGTCGCAATTGCGTGTTATAAAGTCAGAATTGCGAAATATAAAGTCAGAATTGTGTGAAATAAAGTCGCAATTGCTTCTTATAAAGTCAGAATTGCAAGATATAAAGTCAGAACTGCGTGAAATAAAGTCGCAATTGCTTATAAAGTCAGAACTGCAAGATATAGAGTCAGAATTGTGTGATATAAAGTCGCAATTGCGTGTTATAAAGTCAGAATTGCGAAATATAAAGTCAGAATTGTGTGAAATAAAGTCGCAATTGCTTAAAGTCTAAGTGAATTATTATTTAACCTTAAGGCTACATTATTTGTTAACCCATGGTATTAATACAAACTACACAATAGTACGAGCTGAACTGTTGCTTCATTTATCCAATTTAGAAAAAGTGCTAATTTGGAATTCTACCATGGAAAAAGTGGGCCGGTCTTGGACCTGAAACTCCTGGGCTGAAAAGTGGCCCCACTCCGGCCCTGGGTGATGTAGATCTCATAGTCTATGGGAGCGTGCAAGTACGCTGTTTTCACGTCCATTTGGTGTAGGAGTAAATTCTCCTGTGCTGCTTTCTGTAGCACAATCCTAACACTCGTCAAGTCTGCAGTGGGTGAAAACGTCTCCCCATAATCTACTCCCATTCTCTGGCTGTAACCCTTAGCTACAAACCTTGCTTTATATTTGTCTTTTCCATCTATATCAGTCTTGATGGAGTACACCCATCTACCCCCCACTGTTTTCTTGCCTATTGGTAGTGTTGTCGGGGTAAAGGTTTTGTTCTCGTTCAGGGACTGGATTTCCTCATCCATGACTTTTACCCATTCTTTTGAGTTAGCTGACCCCATTGCTCCCCCATAAGTCTGTGGAATGCCACACACGGCTCTGCAGCAATAGTCTACCGTGATGTGAACCACGTCACTATCACTGTCTTCAGTTACAAAGTCATCTAAGTAACTCGGTGTTCTTCTTTCTCTAGCCGGATACCTCCTACTCTTGGGTTCACCACTTGTCACACTCTGTTGTGCTTGATTATGGTCATTAGACCTTGTTTCTGCCCCTGGACTATCACTATGAGCACTTCTACTCCATACACTTGGCTCTGGAGCATTTTCTGTACTCCTACTCTGTGGGGTCTCGCTAGTCAGGGGTCTCACGCTTGGATCTGGCTCACCCGTCTGTGTCTGTTTTTCCACAGCTGCCTTGCTCACAAACTTCACTAGCCTGTGTTTTTGAACTTTGTTTGTATCTGTGTAATACACCAAATAAGCCGGGCTGTTCTTATCGTAACCTACAAAACACCCCATGTCACATCTGGAGTCAAGTTTTCCCTTTTCCTGTTTGTAAGTATAGCATACAGATCCAAACTTTTGCATCTTAGATACATTAGGCTTCTTGTCTGTCAACAGCTCATAAGGAGTCTGCCCTGTACGCCTGTTGAAGCACCTGTTGCGTACCATTGCTGCTGTTTGTACTGCGTAGGGCCATAGCTGCTTTGGTAGTACACTTTCAACTATCATACATCTACCCATCTCAAAAAGAGTACGCCAACCCCTCGCTGCAGTTCCGTTTTGGTGTGGGGAATACGGAGCTGACGTTTCATGTCTGATATTGTTTTTCCTCAACAGCGCTTGAAAATCACCACATGTAAACTCCGTTCCGTTATCGAATCTGATGCACTTCACTTTCCCGTAAGGGGATACATCTGCTAGGAACTTTTCCGTAGCCTGTACGGTGTCACTTTTCTTCTTTAGAAAATATACAAATACTGCACCTGATACACGCAGTGACGGATTAATTGACAGCTGCTGTCAGACTCTAAAATGGAGAGTGACTCACAGGGTCGCAAGACGACGTAAAGAACATGCATCTGATGAGTTTTACTGAGTTGATGTCAATAGTGCGCGCTCTCTGTAGGAATATTCATATTTTGCCGCTATGTGGAAAAAAATCCAGGAAAATGCGCTGGCGCGTTTGTCGACCCCAGAGGATTATCTTTAGCCTAGCCATAAATTGTGATTATATATATGATCACTCACATCAAGACGCCGCTGCGGTGGTGGAGTCCATGCAGGAGGAGCAGCGTTTGGCATTGCGTCGCTTTTCAGCGCGAGCTGTGTGGAAAAGCCCATTTCCTCCTCTATTGCGTTGCAGAAGCAATCCCACGTAAAATGCAGTTTGCACACTTGAGCTCCTCTGGCGCCTAATTTCCAAGTCTGCTGGAAAGCTATGCAGTCCAGCAATACTGTTGCAACCAGCAACACTACACCTACATACCCTCCTGACCACTGTACTAAATACAGATAAATCTACATGAACTTGAAGCTATCCTAACTGATGCAATACTATGCGTGGTAGCTCGTACCAAGGGAGGGCGTGGTGAGCTGGAACCTGCTTACGTCACCTGCCACCGCTTACGTCACATACCACCACAGACATCCAATAGGAAAATTCACCTGCAGTAGCCACCGTTCAACCTGAAGAGGGCAGCACTCAGACGTTTTTACACCATATATTGTAGAATTAAAACACTTTATACCCAAATGTAAAAAAAGTTACTCGAATCAATGAACAGCACTAATAAAGCCCCATTCTTACAGATCATTAACTAATAAAAGTTGGTTTAGGGTTTAGTTACCCTTTAAAATGATTTCTGAAGGATCATGTGAAACTGAAGTAATATGAAGACAGTGACTGGAGTAATAATTGACATCACAGGAATAAATTGCATTTTAAAAATATATCCAAATAGAAATCTGGAAATAGCCCAAGCAATGTAAATAAAAACTAACTCATATGAAATTGTATCCACAGCTGGAATAAGTCGCTATTCAAAATAAGTCCCACTCTTCTTCTGAGGAGTTAGTTGGGCAGTTTGACTTTTGACTTTTTTTTTCTTTTTTCTTTTTTTTGTGAGTTTGTGGTTTTTGTAACAGTGATTATCACACATAAACACATAATTTGTTGCAAAGGAAGCCAGAAACAAAAATGATCAGGTGATACAGTTTTCAACAACATAAAATAGAATAATGCACTAATCTCATCATTGACTGAAAGAGATTTATTGATGTTACCAGATTATCACAAAATATTATGTGAATATAAAAAAAAACACACAAAAAAACATAGATATCAATAATCAGCAAATGAATCTCAACGATGGTGACATGTTTCATGCTGCAATGCATGCTGGGAGCCACAATAGTATAAAATGCATGTCTCCCAGAATGCATTGTGGCATGAAACATGTCACCATTGTTGAGATTCATATGCTGATTCTTGATATAGGTTTGTCTATATTCCAATAATAATTTCATAGTCAAAATTCTGTATATGTAATCTATTGCAATAGTGTATTGTTAGTGTATATAATCTATTAAAAACAAATAACCACTTTTGGTCATTGACGTGTAGTGAACTATTCTACTTTATCTTGTGGAAAACTATATCACCTGATTATCTTTGTTTTTTGGTTTTCTTTGAATCAAATTATGTGTTTTGGAAAAACTGGTTAAACTAAACTAAACTAAACTAAACTTTTACTAAAAGTCAAACTGCCCAACTAAATGAGACTCTAATCACCATAATGGTGACCAAACATTTTCAATAAATTGTCAACATCTAAACCTCTGTTCATTCTCAATAATAACTTATGTAGACAAATGACAGAAATAAAGTCAATCTGGTTATTAATAACTTAAGATGGTAATGATGTTTGTGCAGTTTTTTAATCCTCTGCTGAGATCTTCAGAGATTCAATTTCTTCCTTTACCTTCAGTTGATTTCATCTGAGGCTGTGTCTGGAAGTCAATTGTAGTTCGGTTTCTCTTTCATTCGGTGATTCTGATAGTTTACAGCAGGTGTTCATCACTAATGCTCAATCATCACTTAATTAATTACTTAGTACATCATTAATTTTAACACCAATTCAGAGTTATTTTAACTCCCTTTAGAGAGGGACCAAATTTATTCTGAGCAAAGTTAATTTAACACAGGGATTTTGCTGTCTATATCTTGTTATTTTCATATCTTGGCCACCTGTCATGAGAAGAATTACCTTGACCTATATCTTATTCCACATTTTCTGTATCTTTCAGCGATGTCAGCGATCAGCTCCAGTTCAGATGATCCAGTGATCCGGATTCTTCTAATGGGCAGGAAGGGTTCTGGGAAAAGCTCATCTGGAAACACTATACTGGGAAAAAGAAAGTTTAAAGTTAAAAATCATGAGTCTGAAGTGTGTGATGAAAAAACAAAGATCGGAGAGAAGCAGGTGTGTGTGATTGATTCTCCAGATCTACTGGATCCAGATCTGAATAAGGAGAAGCTGGAGAAGATGAAGGATCAGCTGGTCTCTCGATGTTCAGCAGGTCTCAGTGCAGTTCTGATCACCGTTCCTCTAGATAAACCTGTGGAAAATGAGGAAGAGATCCTGGATTATAATAAAGTTTTATTTGGTCCTGAAGTTCAGAAGTACATAATGATTCTGTTCACAGATGGAGATGAACTAGAGGATCTAAATGAGAGCATTGAGGAACATCTAAAAAATCAAGATCATGAGGATCTTCAGCGATTGGTGAACGAATGTGGAGGAAAGTTTCACTCTTTTAATAACAAGAGAAAACTTGGTAATCAGGTCCCAGACCTATTGCAGAAGATTGAAGGAATGGTGATGAAGAACGATGGGATATTTATCAAGGAGCAAATGAAGAGGAGTGAACACAAGGAGACTACTGTCAGTTGTAATTGTAAGTTTTTATTGTAATAATTTGGAGCATCTGTAAATGCTTTAAATTTAAATCTAACACAACCAATGTCTTTTCAGTTGATTTCATCTAAAGCTGTGGTTGAAGTCAGTTGTAGTTCTTGTGTTTCTCTTTTCTTCAGTGATTCTACTCGTAGTCACCAGATTACTTAAATTATCAAACAATCATCACTGTATTAATCACTTAAGTATCGAATTAACTCTTACACTGCTTCAGCGCTACTTTTAACACACGGCTGGTGGTTCCCATATGAACACCGAGCGGTGTTAAATTAAACACCAGGTAACTGTACACTGTAAAAAAAAATCCTAATTTTACAGAAAATAACTGTGATTTTTTTACGATCATTTTCTTTCATTTTAAATTGTACTCAAAACACTGTAAAATTACAAATAATATCTGTAAAATAAAAATTCAGCTGTTATTTTAGGTATTGTGACATTAATGACAAATTACAGTAATTCACACTTTTTATACAGAACATTTGTTGTATTTTTCATACAGTATTTTTTCTGTTTTCTTAAATTACATAAAAATGTATGTAAAATTACAAATATAATCTGTAATTTAACAGAAAGAAAACAGTTAAATGATAAAATGGTCAAATGACTGTCAGCTCCCCAAAAAACTGTAAAACATCCTAAATTAAATAAACTGAAAAACACTGTTATTTTACAGGTATTTCCTGAATAATCACGATCAAAAACCTTCATTGTAAAAAAAATCGTAAAAAAAGGGTCAAATGACTGGCAGCTGCGGCTGCCAAACAAAAACCTTAAAATTAAAGTCAAATATGGTAATTTAAATAAACCGAAAAAGCACTGTTATTTCACAGGTATTTCCTGCATTATTATAATCAAATACCTTCATTGTAAAAAAATCGTAAAAAAAGGGTCAAATGACTGGCAGCTGCGGCTGCCAAACAAAAACCCTAAAATTAAAGTAAAATATTCTAATTTTAATAAATTGTAAAAAACTTTAAAATAAATTTGATGTCACCATGATTGAGATTAGTGTCTGCTTTAGTTGGGCTCATGACTTCAATTTTTAACTTAGGTTTTTCTTTGGCTGCTTCAACTGTGTATTTCATGCACATTTGTTATAGCAATAAATACTGGAGAAATTTTCTGTAAAAGTTTTTTGCACTTCTAAAATGGGATATTTTACTTTATTTTTACGGTTTTTGTTTGACAGCCGCAGCTGACAGCTTTAAAATAAATTTGATGTCACCATGATTGAGATCAGTGTCTGCTTCAATTGGGCTCATTACTAGGGCTGGGCGATTTAAATCGCGATATTGTTATGCGCATCTCGTCAGTAAAGCCGGTTCCTTGATTAGTAGTAGGGGTGTCGCAATATACCGGTATTGACGATAATCGTGATATTCAAAGCATGAAATATCGACATCGTGTTAATTTAGAGCAATACAATATACCGGTATTGGCGATATTGGCGTTTTCTAGACGCAGCGCTCGTCCGCGCCTGCGCAGCTAGAGTGAATCAGTGAAACACTCTGTCCACACCCGAAAAAAAGTAAGCTCGTCGGTCATGAAACCCCTAAACCAAATTTTCTGAGATTTTAACAGAGGTATGTGTGTTGAACACCATTGAAGACAATGTTAGCATCTGTTAGATTTAATAGTAGGGGGAAAATGGTTAAATTTGAGTTTTTTTCCGCTATTTTCGTCTTCCGGGTTTAAAATCTTCATCGTGTCCACGTCACAGGCAGTGACGTGGCAGAGCACTATAGTACTTTGATGACTCATCGGTGTCTCATAATTATTCATGTACTGAGTTTTCTTATCCAATGAGAAGACACTGCCTCTTAATTATTCATGACACCACGTGGAACTTTCCAAAGACAGACATGTCAAACTGTGATATCGCGTAGTAGATGAGAGAGGCAATGATGGGACGCGCGTTTGTTTTCGTGGTGCAAAAGTTCCAGTGCATCTTTCCCCGCGATGCTGCCCGGGCTAGACTCTGACTGCGGGCGGTGCCCATCAACCACGGACACATCTATGTGTGTGTAGCAACCATTCAACTGGAGAATGGTGGACTTGTACACCAATGCAGGTTTCGTCTTGCGAGTGATGCGGTCGCGAGGACTTTTCTATCGCTTCAGAGGGGTGTGTGTGTGTGTGTGTGTGTCTGTGTGTCTAAAATGTAACCCTGACCGTTTTACTTGCCTTTTGTTAAATAATCACTCGTTATTAAAATGTATATATTTCGATAATAACTCAATTGTATGGAACGTATGCTTAATTTGTGCAAACTTCTATGTCACTGTCTATCTTTATTATGTGGGTTCAGGGGGCGCGTAGATCTAGGCTATGTACGGAACGTTTTTTTTTTTTAAGCGGAAAATGTATTACTTTCAAATATATGCATTTATAGTGTGTATATAAACAAATATATATTTTATAATGACATAATTATACATATACATGTACATTTATATGTTTAAATACAAGTATGATTGCTATAGTAGGCTAATATGTAGCAGGTCATTCAGTTACTTTTGAAAGGACAAAAACAAGGTGTCCGTGTATTTCATTAGACTTTAACTTTGCCAGCTATAAAGAAAATCTAGCATTTCCTCATGTTTTACCACTGATTTTTAGTGACAGTCGATATGCATGGGCCACTGGCGATGACAGTTTCCCCCTCTCCCCTCTCCCCTCTCCCCTGCCATACCACACCCACTCCCCTCCCTCCTTCTCACAGCCACCACGCCCATTTAAGTTGCATTTTTCAAAAAGATTGTGAGCTAGACTTGAGCTGAAAGAGGGGGGTTTCATGACCCTTTAAGAACAGAGTTCTTCGGCTTCAAAGAAAACAGCACCTTAAAGGTGGTCGCACACTGGACGAGAAGCGGAGCGCCACGTCTTTAAAATTCGAACACATTCTGTATGAGTGTACACACACCGGACGAGAAGCACAGCGCGGTTCTATTCGGCGTCTGTCCAAGGCGCCCAGCAACGGCTCAGGACCTTGTTCAAAATCCTGCCGCGACACAGAGCGCAGAAAAAAGTGTTCAGATCACAGACTCAGCAACTATTGTATTTAATTGTACAGTATAATCATAACATAGTAGCCTACAGACATTATCTCAATTCCATGTCCTTAAACATAATGATATTGCTGGCCATAAACTGAGAAAGTGCGTGTCCGGTGTGCGATACCTCGAGTTGTCATAGACGCGACTCGGCTATTATTGTACTAGTCATCATGGAATGGGAAACGTGACAGTAACTGTTAACAGGGGGTTTCTGTGTTCATATATTTAATAAGGGGTGATTATTAAAATTAAGAACCCCGTTTTCTTTACTCATCTTATTTTTGTAGCCTAGGCTATTTGTATTTGCACTTGATTTTTTTTATTCAAATCTGCTATCTGCATGACTTTATTGGCGCCAGTGCAACAACAGGTTTAAGAGCTTTTCAGTTCTTCAGGAAACCTTCAGACAGTGTTGGGCTTCAGTTTGAAACCAGATAAACTTCACATGCTTGTCTTCCTTCACAAAAATTTGCCATAGATTGAGTACGCAAGAAGTAAAAATGCATGTGCCTTGTGTTTATCAGTATCCTTATGTTTGTTGAGTAAAAAAGAAAAACTATAAGTAAAAATAAATTTGACTGATAACCCCCCCCCATAGATTCTATAGATATCGCGATATATCGATATCGTGAGTTCTTTTGGCCACAATAACCGTGGTGTGAAAAATCTAACATCGTGACAGCCCTAATTAGTAGTAAATCACCATCACCTGCTTTCAGATGGAGCGGCATTTACTACAAAGAGCCGTAGTTAACTGACAAGCTGAGCCAAATCACATCAATATCGCGGACGTATCGCCAGCGATTTTTAATGCGATATGGCTCAGCTTGTCAGTTAACTACGGCTCTTTGTACACAGCAAAACCTCCAGTGTTAAATTAACACCCCTGGGAGTGTATGAGTCCACACTCAAGAGTGTTTAAGTTAATGAGATAACTAAGTGATTAATTTAGTGATGATTGAACATTATTGAAGACACCTGATGTTAACAAGCAGAATCGCTGAAGGAGAAAATCGCAAATTGTAAGTTACCATTATTGTGATGGGTAGTTGCTTTAGTTGGGCTCTGAGCCTTTCATGTGTTGGCTAATTTAGATTTTGTTTGACGGTTGTATCTGAGTTAAAACTGCCAGATGAACAAAGAATAAAAAGTGATCTGTGTTGGATATATTATGACAATCATCATTTGAACTTGATCACTGAGCTCATTAAGATCCTTCTTTCTGAATTCGATTTATGTTGTTGGTTAAAGCATAACTGTGAATCTAAATAAATGGCCAGAATTTTTGATATAATATAAAGGATTTCTTAAAAGTTTTTAAAAGAAAAATCATTCTTTTAGGCACACACAGATGTCAAGATTCAGTCTATGCATCTCAACAATGGTGAGGAGCAGAATATTCAATGAGGAAAAGTAAATTACATAGACAATTCAGATCATAATTTATTCATACCGCAATGCATGATGGGAGCCATTAATGAGTTGTGATTGGTGGCAGCCACTGCAACATGCTTTATTATTGTCACCATTGTTGAGATTCACAGGCTGATTATTGATGTTTGTGTTTTAAATGAATATGTCTGAACATCTTTTTGATCAGATCAATGTTTAATAAATATTTTGAATTATAAGTAAAGTCCTGATAATCATAGGCTGAAGAATCACAAAACTACTGCTAACAAGTTAAACCAAACTATCTTAATATGTTTCATTTTTCAGATCACAGTATGATTATGTCAAAACATAACCAACACTATAAGATAACATTTTACTTTGTTCATTTAACTGTTATAAATCAATAACAGCAGACAAACAACAGTAAATATTAAAGGAAACAGATAATGGTCTAGAGCCCAACTAAAGCAAACACACATCACCTTAATGGTAACTTACAATTTGTGATTTTCTCCTTCAGTGATTCTGCTTGTTAACATCAGGTGTCTTCAATAATGCTCAATCATCACTAAATTAATCACTTAATTATCTCCTCAGCCCTAAATGCCGCTTCATCTGAAAGCAGGTGATGGTGATTTACTACTAATCAAGGAACCGGCTTTACTGACGAGCTGCGCATATCAATATCGCGATTTAAATCGCCCAGCCCTACTCATTACCCATGAGTTTTTAACATTCGGTTTCTCTGGCTGCTTTAACTGTGTATTTAATACACCTTTGTTATAGCAATAAATGCAGGAGAAATATCAGATGATCTTGATCATTCATAAGTGATGTTACAGTCATCGTGATGATCTGATTCACTGATATGACAGCCAAATCTTTGAATATATTAGTTTAGATTACATAATATGTAGATTGAATTTAGCTTTATACAAAGTCTATAATGTCATAATTTCTCACATGATCCTTGGCAACAATACTGTAATAATCTGAAATTTAAAAAGATATATATTATATGGAAAAAGTTTTGAGCTGGTTAATTTTTTTTTTTTTTTTTTTTTTGTAGTATAGACATCAAGAATCAACATATGAATCTCAACAATGGTGACAACCAACAAAGCCTTTTTGTGACTTTATAGTAGTTCAGATTTTTTTTTTCGTTGTCACCATTGTTGTGATTCATACGCTGATTATTGATGTCTGAGTGAGTCTATATAATCCTGTCAAAACATTTTCTGTATAATGACTTCATAAAATCTGAGTATCACGGCACTGCAGGATCTTATATAGCAGTTTTATCAGGCAAAAATTAACAACTATTATTTAATTACTTAATCAGATATCACACTTCAGGTGGTATCAATGAAGCAGGACACTACATGATGACTATTGTCACTAAAAAGAGACCAACATCATCTGATCTGCTTTTCTCTTGGATTCCTACCATAACAAATATGCATCAAAGACACACAGTTAAAGCAACCAGAGAAAATTTTAAGTTAACACTAAAAGGTCAAGAGCCCAACTAAAGCAAACACTGATCTCCATCATGGTGACATCAAACTTTATTCTTTTCAATATAACTTCAACTTCTAAACCTCTGTTAATTCTCAATAAGAATGTTAGTATGAAAGAAATAAAGTCTGGATTGTAATAAGTGAAGATGCTGAGATCCTGATAGTGTTTAATGTTCTGTTGGGGTTTAAAGTGTTTCTGTATGGTGTGTTTTGTGTGTCACCATTGTGTTGAAGAGTAGAGCCTGAGCTTCAGTCCAGGATGAGCAAAGAAACACTGATGATATGCTGCATGTTGCTTTAATTAACAGACAGTAACTGTGTAGTTGTTGATGTAGTGACGTATAGTCACAGCAAATCATGCATATAATTAACTGCATGTTTTTCAGTAAAAAATCTGAAAAAATGTGAATTAACTGTGTGTTTCTGTTAAAAAAGATTAATGAAGATTTCTGTAAAAGTATTTTCCACTTATTTAAATTAGGATATTTTACATTAATTTTACGGTTTTTGTATGGTAGCCATTGCTGACAGTCATTTGACTGTTTTTTATGGGATTTTTTTACAATGAAGGTGTTTGATCGTAATAATTCAGGAAATAGCTGTAAAAAAACACTGTTTTTCCGTAAAACATTTAAGGAAAATTTCTGTAAAAGTTTTTTGCACTTAATTTAAATTAGGATATTTTACTTTATTTTTACGGTTTTTGTTTGGCAGCCGTAGCTGACAGTCAATGACTGTTTTTTTACGATTTTATTTTTTACAGTGTAGCGTTTGCTTTAGTTGTGCTCTTGACCCTTGACTCATTGACATAAAAAAAATCTCTGGCTGCTATAATTGTGTGTTTATAAAAGCACAATTGTTGTAGCTAAAAAAGCCATGAGATCAGGTGATATTGGCTTTTCATTGATGATGAAGATGATATCATCATGTAATTGCCTGAATCCCTGATCTTATTTAGTGTCTAATGCTTTGATTATATAGAACTTGTGGTTTAAAAACTATTTAGTGCACAAAAAACATTAATCTATGGCATTACTTAGACGCACACAGACATCAAGAAACAGCATATGAATCTCAACAATGGTGACAAACAAACAAAATATCCAGATAATCAGATCAACTCCAGCTGCATAATTTATTAAAGCCGCAATGCATGCTGGGAGATATGGGTGAGTTTTGATTGGTGGTACCCAGCATGCACTGCAGCATGGAGCGTTTCATTGATTGTCACCATTGTTGAGAGTCATACACTGATTCTTGATGGCTGAGTAATAATGTAGAGGAAAAAGTTGAATGCACTAAATGTTTTTAAAATCCTTTATATTACTTGATAAACATCACTGCTCTCATGCTGTAAAATTAAACGGCTTCTATTAGAAAATAACATAAAAACCACAAGTGCTATATAATCAAAGCATTAGACACAGAACATGATCAGTGATTTAGGTATTTACAT
Source organism: Squalius cephalus (assembly GCF_949319135.1). Taxonomy (NCBI): domain Eukaryota; kingdom Metazoa; phylum Chordata; class Actinopteri; order Cypriniformes; family Leuciscidae; genus Squalius; species Squalius cephalus. The sequence goes on from NC_137122.1 coordinate 16,218,125, forward strand.
GATGATATCATCATCATCATCATCAATAAACAGCCAACATCACCTGATCTCATGGCTTTTTTAGCTTCAACAAATGTGCTTTATAAACACATAATTATAGCAGTCAGAGAAAATTTTATATTAAAGTGTCAAGGGTCAAGAGCACAACTAAAGCAAACGCTAACCACCATCATGGTGACTTTAAAATGTAACATTTAAATGATTTCATTAAAATTGAAATTAAATAAAGTAAATCTGGTTAGTTTTAAGTGAAGCTGCACGGCCATGCATTTCACCTTTTTGTTTGGCAAAATGACATCAGCAGAGGTCAAAATCTTGACATCAAATTGACATCGACACTTTGACGTCAATATGACTTTCATTTTTGACCTATTTCTTGACGTAATTTTGACATCAAGGTGCCCGCTGGGTTACTGTGCAATGTTCTCAATGCATCTGCAATCTCATAATTTTGTAACAAATTATGTGCACTGTCACAAAATCCACAATCGGATATAAAAAGCAATGCACTTAAATCTATCCAGAAAGGATTTACGGTGAAGAGGGAGACAGTCTGGTTACGGTTAAGTGTTCTCGACCGAGATGGCGTTGCCTATAGACGAGTGCCACAATCCTGGTCTGAAAATTGTTTTCGCCTGTAAAGTCCGGTGCAGTGCTATAGCCTATTTTGTAATGTCCCAAGACAAATGGTAATGGCATGTTGGTATAGCAACATATTCACCATATTTTGACTTTACTCACAAAATATTAAGACTTTATTCTCATAATGTTTCGACTTTAATCTCGTAATTTTAGATTTCTTGTTTTTTTTTTTTTTTTTTATTATTATTTTTTACGCTGTGGTTTAGGGCTTCTGTAGATCAGGGATTTGATCTTTCTGCCTTAGTTTCATTTGGTTTTTCTGTCTTATTTTCAGATAGATGTCCAGAGAAGTTTGATGACATTCCTGAGAGGAAAGACCAGATCAGACTGGTTCTGCTGGGAAAAACTGGAGCTGGGAAAAGTGCCACTGGAAACACCATCATCGGCAGAAACGTGTTCAAATCTACAGCCAGTTCAAAGTCACAGACGAAACAGTGTCAGGCAGAAACTACAGTGAGGTTTAGTAAAGAGATCTCAGTGATCGACACACCTGGACTTTATGATACTAAACTCAGTCAAGAGCAGGTTATTCCTGAATTAGTAAAATGCATAACATTATCCTCTCCTGGGCCACATGCTTTTATTATTGTCATTAAAGTGGGTCGATTCACTGAGGAGGAGAAAAATACAATAAAGAAACTTAAAGAAGTGTTCGGAGAACAGATGCAAAAATATTCCATGATCGTCTTCACTCACAAAAATCAGTTAAAGAAAGGAAAAACAATTGAAGAGTATCTACAAAATGGTGATCCAGATATTAAAGAACTTGTAGGCAGTTGTGGAAACCGATTCTTCTGTTTAGATAATGACTTTCCCAGTTTCCCACAATTCAAAGATCTGATAGGTAAATTAGAAATGATGGTGGCAGAAAATGGAGGGCACTTTAAAAATGACATGTTTGATGAAACAGAAAAACACATTCAGGAGATTCAGAAGCAGATACTAGATGAGAAAGTGAAACAGCACAAACAGGAGCACAAACCGGTCACTCAGACAGAATGGCAGAAAATATTCTGGCGTTTAGTAGAGGAGTCACGACATGAAGCTAAACAATCTTGTTCTGACACATTCATAGAAGATCTTCTAATTCACAATAATGTGAATGTATCAGAAATACGCAAAAGCCTGAAGAAGGAGGTGTCCCTTGAAGAGAAAGAGAGCACAATAAAGGAAGCTGAGAGGAAAGGAATCAGTCGTGGGAAGGCAGTAGGTCTTGCAATGAAAGCTACACGAACACTAGCAAAACAGAAGCTGTGCAAAGTACAGTGAAAGACTCAAAAATGATCAATAATGTTTTGAATCTATTGTGTGTGTGTGTAATGAGAGAGAGAAGTAGAGTCAGATGATCTGACTTAAGATCAGTGTCTGTTCATTGTACTTTGCTTAATACATCTGAGATGATTTGAAAAAAAGCCAGATCTTCTAATCATGATAACTGATATCTGGCTAATTTGGTTTTGAGACACGCTGTGTAGATATTTAGCACTCAATGTGTGTTAAAATGTAACTTTGGATAGAATAGCACTGGGTGGACGGCGTTTTTTGTTTATGAAAAAATAGGTATATTTTATATGGTATCATATGGCTTCAATCTTTTGAAATATCTGTTCAAGAAAACACTGCTTCTCTTGGCACCTTCTCCTCATCCAGGGAATTATTTGTCAAGGAAATTGAAGACGTTACAAATAGAGTTGCATCTCTGGAGAACACAATTACTAACCTCATGAAAGAAAATGAAGTCCTTCGCCAGTTTTGTCTGGAACTGGATGAATATAAACGGAGATGGAACTTCCCAGCTAACAGACTTTAGTTATAAGAACATTCTCCAAATATTCAGTGTTGGTTCTGGCAATGTAAAAAATGTCCAGTTTTCTTGACATTAGGGGAACATGTTTTAAAATGTATAATGTTCCTCAAGCGTTCTCAAACGTCAATGCAGAAATGTTTTCCATAAACACCTACAACTGCTGATAAAACATCACCTTAATAGAAGTCAATGGTCAAGAGCCCAACTAAATGCAAAGCAAACACTGATCTCCATGATGGTGACCTCAAACCAAACATTTTCAGTAAGACATCAACATCTAAACTAGGGCTGTGCGATATATATCGTGAGATTGTTATGCGCATCTCGTCAGTAAAGCCGGTTCCTTGATTAGTAGTAAATCACCATCACCTGCTTTCAGATGGAGCGGCATTTACTACAAAGAGCCGTAGTTAACTGACAAGCTGAGTCATATCGCATTAATATCGCGGACGTATCGCCAGCAATAATTAATGCGATATGGCTCAGCTTGTCAGTTAACTACGGCTCTTTGTACACAGCAAAAACTCCAGTGTTAAATTAACACTCCTGGGAGTGTATGAGTCCACACTCAAGAGTGTTGAAGTTAATGAGATAATTAAGTGATTAATTTAGTGATGATTGAACATTATTGAAGACACCTGATGTTAACAAGCAGAATCACTGAAGGAGAAAATCACAAATTGTAAGTTACCGGTATGACGATCAATGGTTGCTTTAGTTGGACTCTTGACCCATATATTATTAACTTTAGATTTTGTTTGTCTGTTGTTTCTGAATTATAATCACCAGTTGAACAAAGAAAAAAGTGATCTGATGGTGTTGGTTATATTATGACAATCATCATTTGAACTTGATCACTGAACTCATTAAAATCCTTCTTTCTGACTTCAATTTATGTTGTTGGTTAATGAATCTGCATAAATGCCCAGAATTTTTGATATAATATAAAGGATTTCTTAAAAGTTGTTTAAAAAAAAAAAATTCATTCTTTTAGGCACACACAGATGTCAAGATTCAGTCTATGCATCTCAACAATGGTGATGAGCAGAATATTCAATTAGGAAAAGTAAATTACATAGACAATACAGATCATAATTTATTCATACCGCAATGCATGATGGGAGCCATTAATGAGTTGTGATTGGTGGCAGCCACTGCAACATGCTTTATTATTGTCACCATTGTTGAGATTCACAGGCTGATTATTGATGTCTGTGTTTTAAATGAATTTCTTTGAATGTCTTTTGATCAGAACAATGTTTATTAAATATTTTGAATTATAAGTAAAGTACTGATAATCATAGGCTGAATAATCACTAAACTGCAGCTAACAAGTTAAAGCAAACTATCTCAAAAAGTTTTCTTTTTCAGATCACAGCATGATTATGTCAAAACATAACCAACACTATAAGATAACACTTTACTTTATTCATTTAACTGTTATAAATCAATAACAGCAGACAAACAACAGTAAATATTAAAATAAACATATAATTGTCTAGTGCCCAACTAAAGCAAACACCCATCACCTTAATGGTAACTTACAATTTGTGATTTTCTCCTTCAGCGATTCTGCTTGTTAACATCAGGTGTCTTCAATAATGCTCAATCATCACTAAATTAATCACTTAATTATCTCATCAGCCCTAAATGCCGCTTCATCTGAAAGCAGGTGATGGTGATTTACTACTAATGAAGGAACCGGCTTTACTGACGAGATGCGCATAACAATCTCACGATATATATCGCACAGCCCTAATCTAAACCTCTGTTAATTCTCAATAAGATCTTCTGTAGACGTCTGGCAGAAATAAAGTCAGTCTGGTTAGTAATAAGTGAAGCTGGTAATGCTGTTTGTGGAGTTGTTTAATCAGATCTTGATAGAGTTAATGTCTTTTATCTTCAGTTCATCGTGTCTGAATAAAGTTGTAGTTTGTGTTCTTATTACTCTTTCATTTTTATATTCTTGTAATGTTAGAAATCAACGTTCCTATAATGTTGAATTTTAAAGGAGTCATAATGTTGTGTTACCTTGGATACCCAATGCTCTATTATAGTCTTTCAGGCACTTCTAAAAAAGAAAAGTGGAAAAAAAATCAACACAGAGCCCCTCAGACCCTTATTTCTAAAGGCATTATTGTCTCGCGAGATCTGATGCGATGTTTTGGCTGTCGTGGACGGTCATTATAATAATGCAAATGAGGGGCGCGTTGATTGGTCGTTGAAAAAATACACCATTTCCAGATACATTCTTACAGAAGCCCCACTAACTGAAAGCTATTTTCAAACTGCATGTTTTGCATGAGTTTGGCTAATAATGTTTAGTGGTATATTGTTTTCATACTTGCATTTAAACAGTTTTAGCCACTGAGCATGGACTCCTGTACCGTCACTACTGTAGCTGCTAGTGTAAAACAAAGTGGAAAGATGTGGCTAGCATTCGTAGAGTCCATTCCCCGTGTTTACCTCGAAGGTAACGTTACATACAATAGCCGCATTAGCAGTTAGCTGCTATTTGTTAACCACAGTAGAGCAATAAAAACACAGTCTTACCTTTTCAATTTCTGGCAAGTCCCTGATGGTTGGGATGGCACCTTTTCCCAAACGGAGCTTCGAGGCCAAGTTCGCCTGATATTGCCCCAAATTTGTAAATGATTCCGGTGTAAAATGTTTAGCGCACACACCTAACGATACGCCACTTGAAAGAGTTGTTGGGACAGCGTCATTAAAAATGAATTTCCTCCACTGTTCCCTGATAGTTTCGTCCGTTTTTGGTAGATAAAACACATTTGCATGTTGTTTGTGGCAGTCAACCACAGAGCATCTCAGGTGTGCACTCGGTTTCTCCATCTTTTTCGAGTCGACTAAACTGAATCTGAGGGGGAGAGGGGGAGAGGGGGAGAGGGGGAGAGGGGGAGAGGGGCGGGCTTCCCGCGGCATAGGTTTGCGGTGTCCATATTTGGTATATCCTCCCCCGTCTTGACGTCAAGAGGGGGAAGAAATCAAAATCTCGTTTTTTCGTGCGCGTGCACGTGGCCTATTTTACAAACCCCGAGGTAAACAAACGCTTCACTTTTAAATATCGGCTTCCCGGCCAGTGTATAATCATTATGCAATCATAACATACATTGATTCTCGTGGAAAAGTGAAATTTCTACATTATGACTCCTTTAAATCAAAATTAAGTTAAAATAACGTTTGAGGACCATTATACCTTTTGAAACACGTTCCTCTAACGTGATAACATTTGTTACATTCCCAGAACACTGAATATTTTGGAGAACGTTCTTATAACAAAAGTCTGTTAGCTGGGTAATAGAGAGTCAGAGAACTCTCTAAGTCTCTATTATATCTGACATATCATATAATCATATAAAATTATATCTAAATATCTATACAATATTTTCTCAGTTGCAACATTTTAATTAAAATTCAAATGCAAACTTGCTTAACTGTTATCTTCATGAAGTTTTCTCAAAAGCAATTTGAAGCATAAAAATGTACAGTACACATTGAGCAAGCATGAAACATTTTATTGTACTTTGTGTTCACATGCATTCTGTACTTGACTATTGATTAAATTGTTTTGCATCTGCCTGTTTCACTTTTTTTTTCAAATTACACATCTGAGTAATTAGTAATTAATTACTCAGATGACACAATTTGTGTTAATATGACACATCTATTTTGTTAAATTTGTCACAACATTTTGTCCCTGAGCACACAAACTGATACAACTGATACATGTGTTAAAACTGATACAACATGTGTCATTTTTAACACATCTCTTTTGCATCACACCGCACCTTAATGCAAACCGCCTCATGCTCCTTTTGGTAACAGATAGCAAAACAAAACTGGCCTTTCACTATTCAGTAGTGGGTCTTTAACTACAGCACCAGACGGAAACCGTACACTCTAAAAAATGCAGGGTTGTTATAACCAAAATGTGGGTCAAATATGGACAAACCCAACCGTTGGGTTAATTTTCATTTAACCCAACAGCTGGGTTTGTCCATATTCGACCCAAATTAGGGTTGAAACAACCCTGCATTTTTTAGTGTGTACCCTCTTCAGTTTCTTCTCCTGAAGTTTCCCTCGCCGTTCGCCCGTCACTAGTCCTCCCCCCATCAGTGTTTAACCTCACAAAGCTGTCTGCTTTCTGTCAACTTGACATTTGATACTCACGCTGAACAAATATGCTCTAATTTTAGCTGTCTGCCTGTGTTGAGCACTATTATTCCTTGATGGCCTCTTATGGCCGTACTCATCGCACACAGGAAGGCCTGGAATGCTTACAGGAAGGCCTGGAATGCTTTTGTAGCATGTGAACATACCGTATTTCGCACACGTCGTGTGTGTGTGTGTGTGTGTCTGTGTGTGTGTGGTTTCGAGTGTGAGGTAAGAGCAGGACGAGATTCCATTCAGAACAATAATCTAGCGTTACATAAGCAGGCGGCGTTTAAGAGAATAGGACGATGAATGCTTTCCATTGGGTTTCATCAGCCTCAGATTTCCTTGGATAATGTCTTTGATGAATAGCTCAAGGATTCCATGAAGGGTTTTGGTTTTAAAGTAGTGGTTTTGGTCTGGCACAGTCCCGACTAACAGGCCTTATACTTTATGTGAAGGGTCCGATAGCTCGATTAGACGTTTAACCCTGTGTAAAGCCTGACATATAAAATAATAGTCTGAAATGTATTCAAAATCTGAAAAAAGTTTGCATCATATCAGTATCAGGTTTTTATGGCTCATATAATCTGATATAGTGAGAATATGAATGATGAAATCCATATGTCTCAGTAAGTTGATATTTAGAATGCTTAGTTTCATGATTTAAAGCTCTTTAGTTTTAAAACATATAATGCAATGCAATACAGTAATGACTGAGAGATGAACACATAAACCTTCCTCAAAAGCCTGATGATCATATTTGATACTCATGATTTCAACTGACTCAACTGATGTCTGGATAATCAAGTAAATTGAAGTTGCTTCAGTCCAGTAAGTGTTCATCTTGACATATTACTAACAATATCAAGTTATTCTCACGTTTACTTGATAAAAATCAGTGCAGATTTGACAGCAGAAAGGCATCCCAGCGTGCACCTTGATGTCAATATTAGGTCAAGAAATAGGTCAAAAATGAAAGTCATATTGACGTCAAAGTGTCGATGTCAATTTGACGTCAAGAGTTTGACCTCTGCTGATGTCATTTTGCCAAACAAAAAGGTGAAACGCATGGCCGTACACTTATTACCAGCTTCACTTAAAACTAACCAGATTTACCTTATATAATTTCAATTTTAATGAAATCATTAAAATTTTGTATTTTAAAGTCACCATGATGGTGGTTAGTGTTTGCTTTAGTTGTGCTCTTGACCCTTCACTCTTTAATATAAAAGTTCTTTGGCTGCTATACTTGTTATAGGCAAAATAGTCATGAGAAGATAAGGTCAGGGGATGTTGGCTGTTTATAGATGATGACGACAATACCATCATGTAAATGCCTGATTCCCTAATTGTGTTCAGTGTCAAATGTTTTGATTATATAGAATTTATGGTTTTTATTCCATATTACAATAGAATCTATTTAATTTTTACAGCATTAGAGCAATTTTGTTTAACGAAGACTATAAGGGATTTTAAAAACATTTAATGCATTAAACATTTTCCTATACATTGTTACTTAACCATCAAGAATCAGTGTATGACTCTCAACAATGGTGACAATCAATGAAATGCTTCATGCCGCAGTGCATGCTGGGTACCACCAATCAAAACTCAACAAAATCTCCCAGCATGCATTGCAGCTTTAATAAATTATGCACCTGGAGTTGATCTGATTATCTGGATATTTTGTTTGATTGTCACCATTGTTGAGATTCATATGCTGTTTCTTGATCTCTGTGTGCGTCTAAGTAATGCCATAGATGACAGGGTTTGTGCACTAAATAGTTTTTAAAAACCAAGTACATTATTTGATAAACAAAAGTGCTAGACATGCTGTAGAATCAAATGACTTCTGTTATGAATAAAACAGTTTTGAAACCGCAAGTCCTATATAATCAGAACATAAGACACTGAATAAGATCAGGGCTTCAGGCATTTACATGATGATATCATCATCATCAATAAACAGCCAACATCACCTGATCTCATTTTCTCATGGCTTTTTTAGCTACAACAACAGAACTTTATAAACACACAATTATAACAGCCAGAGAAAATTTAATATTAAGAAGTCAAGGGTCAAGAGCACAACTAAAGCAAATGCTAACCACCATCATGGTGACTTTAAAATGCAAAATATGATTTCATTAAACCGGAAATTAAATAAAGTAAATCTGGTTAGTGTAAGTGAAGCTGGTAATAAGTGTACGGCCATGCGTTTCACCTTTTTGTTTGGCAAAATGACTTATTATCAAACTCTTGATAGAGGTCAAACTCTTGACGTTAAATTGACATCAACACTTTGACGTCAATATGACTTTCATTTTTGACCTATTTTGTGACCTAATTTTGACATCAATTTGATGTCATATTGATGTTAAATTGACATCAAATGCCCACTGGGATGTGAAGCTCGAGCTGAAAGAAGTTTGTACAATTATACTAAATGACTTTTACTTGCTAAAAAGTCTAAACTATCAATCAGATGACAGAAGGAGTATATGAGATTGTGCACGACACGTTTATCAGCAAAGGGATTCATTTAGATGCCTTAAATGTGCATATCAGCTATGATACAGTAGGCTTTAAAGGGTTAAGGATGCACGTTAATTGAGTAGTTTAACAGTCTGTCATTGCATGTTGTTCGATACAGTAGCTAAGTTTACAAGGACACTTTTTGCTTCAGTCTGAATGAATGAATTCCGATTAATGAATCCGAATGTAGTGTTTACGCAATATGCAACGACAAGCACATGAACCGTTGCCGCTTGTATTCATCCAGCAGTAAAGCGCCCCTTTCCGTGCCCAAACCTGTGTGTTCTGTGGATGAGCGTCTGAAATGAGGACTGTCCTGCTCCACTTCACAGACGATGAGTGAAAGGAGAATTTCAGAATGACAGGACACTCATTTGACACTTTATTCAACAGGAAGCGTCATTACCCTATTTCTACGGCTTCTTGAAACTGAAACAGCTGAAGCAAATGTGGCATATTAACACCCGTCTCCACGGGGACCCCTAGTGGTCAGAACAGTGTAAATGCAACAAAAACCCAGGCCAAACATACATAAAAACACATTGGCAATTTTTTTATTGACAGTAAAATCTTTTAAATTCAATTATCTAATCATCTAATAAGATTATCAAGTGACTATATGTTCTTTTATCAATTGTCAGGGTTGGTTTTTGTTTGTTATATAAATGGCTCAGCTAAACAGGCCAGTAAAAGACTATTAACTACTAGTATTCATCTTAATTATACTAATGTCTAATTAAAACATCTACAAATGTATAAATCTGATCAGAGATCAGGTAAAACCCACAGACACTTGTTCTCATCGCCCCCAGTGGTGAACAATTGAAATTTTGAAGTGTTTCGAAACGTTTGAAACAGTTATGACATAATGAAGCCTCGTTTACTGAAAAACTTGACTCTGGCATTTTGATACACGCTCCGAACCATTGATTCGAAACCAAAGATCTGTAAATGTTTCGAAGCTTCATGAAGCAGTGTTTTGAAATTGCCATCACTAGCTATCTCGTGCATTTCTTGTGTGATGATTCATTATGCTTGCTAGCGGTTACATTACAGTACATGAGATTTCACTTACCAAATAAAGAGTAGAGTAAGGAGAGATGGCTGATAGGACAATGGTGAATGGTTTGCAGATCCTGAACGCCATGTAAATACAAACATGATTCTGAACCTCATCAACATCGAGCCAGCAACAAATTCATCAGTTACTTTATAGACAAACTGAAACATTTCTTCAATTAAAAACAAGTATTAACCTTTTTATGTAAAATAATGGCATTTTTAGCAATTAAACTTCTGTCTGAACGCACAGCTGCACAGTTTAAAACAATGTGCTCAAACTGATGAAGAAATACGTTCAGAAAAACTCAGAGCTGAATAAACAAAAATACAAAGACAGAACATACACATGGTATTCACTTCAGTTTTTGCTGACAGAAGCAATACAGATTCTGAAGGAAACACAAAATGGATGCAAGTCAACTTATCGAGGAACAAAGGTTGAATTTGACGAGAATGTTCTGAACACAGAGGTTCGTTTCGGCTCATTTACATCCTCCTCTCTTAATCGTAGAGAAGCAGAAGCATATGGAACTAAATCTTGTTTTGAAATCAAAACTTGTGAAGGTGCTGATCTGACAAAATACTCAAAGTTTCCTGATGAGGAAGAGGTGCTGATTCCTCCATATGAGATGTTTAAAGTTACTGATGTCAAGACGATAAGAGATCATGCAGGTCTCTGGTGTGACACTGTGTTTGTGTTGGAAAGCATTGGAGTAAGAAGTGAACTGAACTGTGATCTAACAATAAGATCAAGATTCAGGAAGTATCGGTTTGGTAGACGCTTACGAAGACAGCGATTAACTTCGCATTAAAGGTATAGAGGCCATGCGTTTTCCAGTTTACGAGGAATTTATGAGGACCCCATGACCTTGGCACTGCAATTCTGCTCTTCAGTTTGAGCTGTATAATACTCAGAGGTGGAGATTCCAGGGGTCAGAAAGTAAAAGTCCTGCCATATGTTTATTCCACCCATGAACTCACACAGCAAAAACTCCAGTGTTAAATTAACTCTCCTGGGAGTTTATTTGGCTCCAGACTCAAGAGTGTTGAAGTTAATGAGATAATTAAGTGATTGTTTGAGTGATGATTGACCATTATTGAAGACACCTGATGTTAACAAGCAGAATCACTGAAGGAGAAAAATCACAATTTTAGACACCGTTATGGAGATTAGTGTTCGATTTAGTTGGGCAGTTGACCTTCAAATGATTATCTTTAGATTTTGTTTGGCTGTTGATCTGAGTTATTACAGCCAGATGAACAAAAAGAAAAGTTGATCAGGTGGTGTTGGTTATATTTGAACATAATCATAATTTGATCTGAATCACTGAACTCAATTAGAGCCTAATCTCTGACTTAAATGTGTATTGGTCATTACAACATCACAGTAATTCTACAGATTAAGTTCCAGATTTTTCAATATAATTCAAATTATTTCTTAAAAGTTGTTCTGATAAAGAAAAAGAAAATCTTTCTTTAAGGCACACACAGACATCAAGATTCAGTGTATGAATCTCAACAATGGTGACAAAAAGAATATTCAATTAGGAAAACAAGACAATTCAGATCATAATTTATTCATACCGCAATGCATGATGGGAGCCATGGATGAGTTTTGATTGGTGGCACCCAGAATGCACTGCAACATGCTTTATTATTGTCACCATTGTTGAGATTCACAGGCTGATTCTTGGTGTCAGCGTGTCCAAAATATATATTTTTTTTAGAGTCTTTTGATCAGAACAACTTTCAAGAAATCTTTCTGATTACATTGAAAATGATTAACATGGCATAATATTAGAATCACAGGCAGCTATACTCACCAAGGTAAACTTAACTCTCTAAATGAGTTTTGTGATTCAGGTCAAATTATGATTATGTCAAAACATAACCAACACCACCTGGGGTGCGTTTCCCGAAAGCATCGTTGGCCAACTATGGTCGCAAGTTCATCGCAATGTCCATTGAACTCTATTGGTAACGACGGAACTTGCGACCATAGTTGGCCAACGATGCTTTCGGGAAACGCACCCCTGATCAACGTTTCTCTTTGTTCATCTGAGAGTTATAACCCAGACAGCCAAACAAAATCTAAAGTTATTAGTTTAAGGGTCAAGAGCCCAACTAAAGCAAACACTGATCACCATAATGGCAACTTGCTAACAAAGCTAATATGATTCTTTAGGGTCTAAATTAAAAGTTTGTAATATACTTTAATTAAAAATTCTCATTAGTATTGTAAGAAAACACTAATTTTACCTGGTCAAAAACAGCTCTGTTTTCAGCACGCCGTTTAAGTGCATGGGTCTTTAAATGATAATGAGCTTTGCTCACCCCGCCCCTCTGTTCTGTGGGCGTTTTGCTACAACAACACATGTGGAGTGTTGCCTTGACAACAGTTGAGGGTAACGTTATATTTTGAAGAATGGCAGCGGGAGTCTCTGAGGACACTGTGCAACCTTATCAATTTGAACCGGAGTTGGAAAACAGGATGTTTCTGAATGGTTGGTTAACGTAATGTCACTTTGATCTATCTTTGTATGTACTGGGGGATGGGGGGGTCTGCAATATATGTACACTGTAAAACCCAACAAGTTAAGGTAACTCATTTCATTTGAGGCAACCGATTGCCTCAATTCAATTAAGTTTATAAAAACAATAGTTATGAGTACTCTGAACTTATTTTAATCGAGTTCACTAAAACAATAATATTTCTTAATACACAATTAAACTTTACACTGCATTTGAATACTTTATATAGCTGAAACTTCACTTTATTGAGTAAAAACAGTGACATGACAAACTTTAAATGAACTCAGAGCACTTGCAGTTACTGTTAGCTCACAATGTCACACACAAAGTCAAATTCAATAAGTTAAGCTAACTTATTACATTTGAGGAAACCGATTGCCTTAATTCAATTAAGTTTATAAAAAGATTTTTGTTTCACCAGGTTCAGTCCAAACTGGGTTCAGAGATGATCAGTTCTGTGTGGGTTAAGATGTCAGTTTCTCTTCTTTAACCACATGAGTTTCTCTAATAGCATGTGTGGTTAAACTAACTGAGTTCTCACACTCAGCAGAAACATGTTTCCAAACCTCAATGGGAGGGGAAGGAGAGTATTAAAACTGCAACCATCATCAGAGCCGTGTTGGTCGTGGCTTGACTGTGTGCAACAGCTTTGAGGTCTCGTCTTCAACCCCAGACTTGATGTTTTGTTGAAGCCAGTAGTTGATAGTGTATCTCCACCTCATGTTGTGTTCTACATATTGAAGTAGAGTCTGTCTCTCCTTAGTCTCTTTTTGATCACACTATGATTTTAGACTTAAAAGACAGAAGTGTGTTAACTTTAATGATGATTTATTGTATGGTTTAATTAATCTGTTTTTCTCTTGGTTTACTTGAAATTTGCTAGTTAATCTTTTTTTAGTTTTTTTATTTGTGGGGTTAGGGAGGTGTGTGCCATTTATTTTGAACTTGACTTTTTCTCCTGTTTATGTTAGCAAGCGAGTTAGCTTATTTTGCTGTACTTTTTTTGCTGTACAATTCTGTGTCTGGAGACGGGGTGACTTAATGCTGTTGCACATTCATTTCACCACCATCCAGTTTTGCTGTTGCTTTCCTCCCCTAGACCAATCAGGAAATCGTAACACCGCTCTGAAAATACTGCTGAAAATATGTAGTCACACTAGTTCCACATTGCTAAATGAAAACTAGACCAAAGGTTATTAAAACAATTCTGGAAGCGCTAGAACTCAAAGCCAGAACACAACCCACATAGCAACATTGTTTCGGCCCAGATCCGGCCCACATCTGACACTTGTGGAAGACTGATCTGGCCCACATGCAGCATGAAAATAAACCAGAACTGGACCTTATCTGAGGCACAAAGTCTGTGTATATTAAATATGGAGTCATTTCAGCCTTAAAGGGGTCATATAATGCCATTTTTGTGCAAGCTAATATGATTCTTTAGGGTCTAAATTAAAAGTTGGTAATATACTTTAATTATAAAATCTCATTAGTATTGTAAGAAAACACAAATTTTACCTGGTCAAAAACAGCTCTGTTTTCAGCACGCCGTTTCAGTGCATGTGTCTTTAAATGATAATGAGCTTTGCTCACCCCACCCTCTGTTCTGTGCGTACACCGTTTGTAACACAATAATACAATAACCATAACGCGTTGTTCATTATAAACGTAGGATTATGAATTATATTGAGAATGTCGTACATAGAAAACATGCCTCAACCCAGCCAGCACAGCCATGTGGGGCCCAAATGGGTTTGACCTGGGCTATCTAACTGGGGCCCAGCCAGTTTTGTCCTCGGTTTCCATGTAGGCCCCACATGGGTTTGCCCAGATGAAATGAACACTGCTTAGTGTGCACAGTACAGGCTGTTTAATGTAACACTTAATCAGTGTTGGAGGTAATGAGATAATTAAGTGATTGAATAATGATTTTGTATTAGTGAAGAACACCTGCTGTTAACAAGCAGAATCACTGAAGGAAAGAGAAACACAAGAACTACTTCCAGCCACAACCTTGGATGAAATCAACTGAAGATAAAATACATTACAACTCTCAAGATCGGATTAAACAACTCCACAAACAGCATTACCAGCTTCACTGATTAGTAACCAGACTGACTTTATTTCTGCCAGACGTCTTCAGAAATTCTTATTGAGAATTAACAGAGGTTAAGATGTTGATTACTTATTTCAAAGTAATAGTTTGATTTGATGTTACCATTGTGGCGATCCGTGTGTGCTTTGGTCAGGCTCTTGACTTTTTGTCATTTGTTTTTTCTCAGGCAGCTGTATCTGTTTGTTATGGCGAGAACAGCAAGAGAAAATGCAATCAGATGCTGTAAACTTATTGATGATAAAAATATAATCATCGTCATGTAGTGGCTTAACTCACTGATATTTTGTGTAAGGTTTATACAGGTAGTATGCCATTCTTTTTGTTTTATTGTTGTGATTCTGCAGCAAGAGATCCAGCACAGTTTAATCAGAACATCAAATGATTTTTAAACCCCATTTACACATGTTGGACTACTGAAAGTTGTACTTGCACACAGACATCAAGAATCAGCATATGAATCTCAACAATGGTGACAAGCTTCATGCTGCAATGCATTCTGAGTAGGGCTGGGCGATATATCGCACAATATTGTTATGCGCATCTCATCAGTAAAGCCGGTTCCTTGATTAGTAGTAAATCGCCATCACCTGCTTTCAGATGAAGCGGCGTTAAATTAACACTCCTGGGAGTGTATATGAGTATACACTCAAGAGTGTAAAGTGTTAAAATATGAGTGTTAAATTAACACTCAAGAGTGTTAAAGTTAATGAGATAATTAAGTGATTAATTGAGTGATGATTGATCATTATTGAAGACACCTGATGTTAACAAGCAGAATCATTGAAGGAGAAAATCACAAATTGTAAGTTACCATTATGGTTATGGGTGTTTGCTTTAGTTGGGCTCTTGACCCTTGTATGTTTAAATTTTACTGTTGTTTGTCTGCTGTTATTGATTTATAACAGTTAAATGATCAAAGTAAAGTGTGATCTGATAGTGTTGATTATGTTTCGACATAATCATGCTGTGATCTGAAAAATGAAACTTATTGAGATAGTTTGGTTTAGCTTGTTAGCAGCAGCTTTGTGTTTCTACAGCATATAATTATCAGTACTTTACTTACAATCCAATATATTTAATAAACATTGTTCTGATCAAAACACTTTCAAATAAATTCATTTAGAAACACAGACATCAATAATCAGCCTGTGAATCTCAACAATGGTGACAATAATAAAGCATGTTGCAGTGGCTGCCACCAATCACAACTCATTAATGGCTCCCATCATGCATTGCGGTATGAATAAATATAATCTGAATTGTCTATGTAATTTACTTTTCCTAATTGAATATTCTGCGCGTCACCATTGTTGAGATGCATAGACTGAATATTGACATCTGTGTGTGCCTAAAATAAAGATTTTTTTTTTTTAAACAACTACTAAAGAAATCCTTTATATTATATACAAAATTCTGGGCATTTATGCAGATTCACAGTTATGCTGTGTAACCAACAACATAAATCGAAGTCAGAAAGAAGGATCTTAATGAGTACAGTGATCAAGTTCAAATGATGATAGTCATAATATAACCAACACCATCAGATCACTTTATTCTTTGTTCAACTGGCGGTTATAACTCAGATACAACAACCAAACAAAATCTAAAGTAAACATATAATGGTCAAGAGTCCAACTAAAGCAAACAATGATCACCATAACGGTGGCTTACAATTTGTGATTTTCTCCTTCAGTGATTCTTCTTGTTAACATCAGTTGTCTTCAATTATGTTCAATCATCACTAAATTAATCACTTAATTATCTCATTAACTTCTTGAGTGTTCATATACACTCCCAGGAGTGTTAAATTAACACTGGAGTTTTTGCTGTGTACAAAGAGCCGTAGTTAACTGACAAGCTGAGCCATATCGCATTAATTATCGCTGGTGATACGTCCGCGATATTAATGCGATATGGCTCAGCTTGTCAGTTAACTACGGCTCTTTGTAGTAAATGCCGCTCCATCTGAAAGCAGGTGAAGGCGATTTACTACTTATCAAGGAACCGGCTTTACTGATGAGATGCGCATAACAATATCGTGCGATATCGCCCAGCCCTAATTCTGAGTGCACCATACGAAACTTATCCATAGCTCCCAGAATGCATTGCACCATGAAGCATGTCACCATTGTTGAGATTCATATGCTGATTCTTGATGTCTGTGTGCGAGTAAATCTCACTGGAGTCCAAAATATGTAAATGGTGTGTTAAAAATCATTTGATGTTCTGATTAAATTCTATTATTCTCTTGCTGTAGAATCACAACAATAAAACAAAATGAATAACATACTACCCGTATAAACCTCAGACATAATCAGTGAGCTAAGCCACTACATGACGATTATATTCTTATCACCAATCAGATAACAGCATCTGATTATATTTTATCTTGCTGTTCTTACCACAACAAACAGATACAGCTGACAGAGAAAAACTAATGTTAAAAAGTCAAGAGCCTGACTAAAGCACACACTGATCCCCCACAATGGTAACATCAAATCAAACTATTACTTTCAAATAAGTAATCAACATCTAAACCTCTGTTAATTCTCAATAAGAATTTCTGAAGATGTCTGATAGAAATAAAGTCAGTCTGGTTACTAATAAGTGAAGCTGGTAATGCTGTTTGTGGAGTTGTTTAATCTGATCTTGAGAGATGTAATGTATTTTATCTTCAGTTGATTTCATCCAAGGTTGTGGCTGGAAGTAGTTCTTGTGTTTCTCTTTCCTTCAGTGATTATGCTTGTTAACAGCAGGTGTTCATCAATAATGCACTATCATTATTCAATCACTTAATTATCTCATTACCTCCAACACTGATTCAGTGTTACATTAAACAGCCTGTACTGTGCACACTAAGCAGTGTTCATTTCATCTGGGCAAACCCATGTGGGGCCTACATGGAAACCGAGGACAAAACTGGCTGGGTCCCAGTTAGATAGCCCAGGTCAAACCCATTTGGGCCCCACATGGCTGTGCTGGCTGGGAATGTACCCTGAGTGTAAACCGCATTCATCGTGAAGCGTGCAGCAAGCGATTTGCAAAGATTAAAGCTGCCATCGGCACAAATTTTTTGATCATATTCAGTGAAATTGACACTATAATCCGACAGAACAACATAAATAAGGTGGTTTTAGAAAAAAAAAAAGAGCTTCTAACTCCACCTGAAGCGTGTTATTTGTTTTGCAAAATCATCGGGTCCAATCAGCGCAGGGGGGTGTGAGATCTGACTGTCAATCACAGGTCATGCACACGCCACAGATCCCCCCTCCCTCACGCACGTTACAATATCACATGCACACGACACGCCAGAAGTTCGCCTGAAGATTGTACGAAGCGTGATGGCGGAGAGAAAATCTACTAACAAGCTTCCAATTCCTCGGTTATTGCTATCTATGGGTAGATTAGCCAGGGCAGCCTACCTCCGAGTCCATGGTGTTGATCGATGCTGAAGAGATGGACGCGTTCACAGAAAATCAAGTTCACACGCACAGTGAAGCACTGACGAGCACGACCTCAATGGGAGGGTGCTCGCTGGTAGTGGGGGAGGGGCATGAGAGTTGTAAACATTCAACATTTTGGCTAAGTCGACCCAATCTGACAGACTTGCCGACTGCAGCTTTAATATAAAGGTCAATAAAACGTTACACTCATTCAGTTCTTCTGGAGGTTCAGCAGGAACACGGATAGTTGGTACTGATCCTTTTTTCAGGAGCAGCTTCTTAGCAAAACCAGCTTTTTACTGACCCTCGTTTATAAAGCAGTCTGGTGTGAAATGATTCGCGCAAACATGAAAGCATTGACGTTGATCGTGGGGAATATTCCCTTCGAAAACAAACTCAGCCACTGCGTCTTCAGCGGTTCGGATTTAGGAACATCAAAATGACTGCTGTGTTCGTTATTGCACCCAAGAACAGAACACCACAATCGCTTAGACGCCATTCTGCTCCAGCGTATCAACAGCGGGCTATGATTGACAGCTCGCTCACGAGCGAGGGCGGGTCTGTGTTGAAATGCTGCTGTCAATCAACAATTGTGGGAGGGGCGTCGATTTTGTGACGTCACACGTTATGACGGCTCGATTTGAGAGAGTGGAAAACATATAAGAAGATTTAAAAAAAAAACACTGGATGGATTTTTATCATTTTATGATGGTTGTGTACAGGCACTGCCAACACACATTTCAGTACAATCAACTTGTAAAAGTGCATGTACCATTATATGACCCCTTTAATAAGCCTGTTAACAAGCAGAATCACTGAAGGAAAGAAGAGAACAGAAAAAGAGACGAGCAGAAACACAAGAACTACAACTGACTCCAGTCTTAGATGAAATCAACTGAAGAGAAAAGAAGACATTACATCTCTGAAGATCTCAGCAGAGGAGGATAGTTTTGTCTGCAGCCGGAATACCACACAACAATAAGTTATGATGCTTTTTATTGTGCAGCGGTATAGAAGCTGATCAGCAGTCTGGGGTTGTGTCTGATACAAATATAGCAGTTGTAGAATTTGAAAAGTACTGTATTACAAAATATAAAGTGATTTGTAAAGGCCTACTGCATATTTTGGCTTCCAGATATTATGAGGTTATGTATTACCAGAAACCTCTAAATGACTCAAAGACTTATTTACATTACAAGTTAAAAAGTGTGTTGTGCAGTTAGAAAGTCAATTTGAATGTCATACTTGCAAAATAAGCTTGAATCTCTAGAAGCATGATGCAAGCTTGCTTTGCAACTGAGGTGTTTGTGGTTTCCTTAAACCAGTGGTCTCAAACTCAGTTCCTGGAGGGCCACAGCTCTGCACAGTTTAGCTCCAACTCACACCTGCAAGGAAGTTTCTAGTAATCCTGAAGACTTGATTAGCTGGATCAGGTGTGTTTGATTAGGGTTGGCGCAAAACTGTGCAGAGCTGTGGCCCTCCAGGAATTGAGTTTGAGATCACTGCCTTAAACGGACAGTATGGAATTTTTCTCCACTATGGGTCGCTAACCTCTTTACAATAACAAAGGCGTAGTTTGATGACGCAACATTTGCTAAGAACTATGGATCTTGTCGTCAACGTCAAGCCGACCGATCTAATAATGTTTATGGATGAGTGAATACATCGATGCTTTTATCATGACTGTGATATGAAGCAGTTCGGGATTGCTAAGAGACCTGGTTTGTCTCCTGGTTTGAAAGTTGTTGGAAACAGTCGGGATAATGTAAGTACACAACTAAAAAAAAATATATAACATAGGTATAGTGATTTTTGCTATTTTTAAAGCAAAAAAAATACATATTGTGCCTTTAAATCTATCTGAATAGACTGTTGTTAAACGCAGGTGTTAAAACGACATGCCTGCTAGAGATGCGCGGTTGGCGGTTACAGCCGCGGACTCCGCGGATAAACCGCGGATCGGGCGGATGACGTGACGAAAAATAATATTTTAATTAAATTCGGGCGGGTGGCGGGCGGTTGAACGAATCAAATGAAAAATATATGTATACACCAATCAGCGGATGGTGAGCAGGTGCGGTTTTGAAAATTGGTCAAAAACGTTGGTGCGGATGGATGGCGGACGGATGATGAGTTTTGTGATGCGGTTGCGGATGAAATAATAGCCCATCCGCGCATCTCTAATGCCTGCTGATTTGACCTTTTCTATGTTTAAAGGGGGGGTGAAACACTCAGTTTCAGTCAATCTCATGTTAATCTTGAGTACCTATAGAGTAGTATTGCATCCTTCATATCTCCAAAAAGTCTTTAGTTTTATTATATTTATAAAAGAAAGATAGGCTGTACCGAGTCTTTCCGGAAAAAAACGAGCGGCTGGAGGCGTGCCGTGTGGGCGGTGCTTACGCACCGATAGCTAACAACACACAGACATTTGAAGCAGTTTGTCTATAAGTTTTACTCACCACCTGCGGTTCCAACGCACGACCGTGAACCTTTATCGTTGGGACTGCTAAATCCGGCATCAAACTGGGCCTTGTTTATAAAACAATCATCGTCGAAATGCAGGGAACAAACAAAGTCCTGTGACTGCAGCGAGCACAGAGCTTTGATGGGCGTAGCTGCTACTTCTTTCGCTCTCTTGCTCTGGTCTATGGACGCGTGCGCGCCCTTCCGGGAGAAGTGCCCTTAGGACCGTATAAGGAAATTCCGCCCCATCTGACGTCACACAGGCCCATACTCGAAAAAAACTTTCCGAAACTTGTGACAAACCGGAAGGAGTATTTTTGGTACAGAAATACTCCATCAAACGTACAACTTAATTTTTGAAACTTTGTCCATGTTTAGCATGGGAATCCAACTCTTTAACCCCCTGGGGTCGGTGGTATCGCCGGCGATACCAGCTCGCTTTTTTTTTTTATCAGTTCAAAAGAGATTAATTTTGCTCTGTTGACTTTGATATTACAAACAAGTTTCATACATCAATCGATTCTGTTAAATGTGTATTATTTTTGTGTATACTCACAATAAAAACAAAGTGTTGTGCTTTTTGCCAAATAAAGAAAAATAAACACGAAGCGAGTTCTGCCTTCTCTCTGTCAGTAAAGTCCATTCTTAAACGCGTCCGAAAATGAACTGTAACTCAGCGAATACTCAGTCAAACAGACATACAGACACACAGGCATGAAGCTTGAATTATCTTCTTTTAAATGAAGTAATTTATATAAAAAACAAATATTCTCATCTTGTGAAATCTGTATTAAAAGAGAGCGATTCCAGTCGAGTTAATTAGAGCTAATTCAAATGTAATGTGACCCGCCCACGGAGAGCGTGCGCTATTCAAACGCAAATGACTGAGGCAATCCACGCAAACCTGTGAACCCCCATATCAGCTCGAGAAAACACAAGTTTATTCAGATCATTACTTGTTTACACAGTCTCGCAGCGCTGTGAGGAATAATAATAATGGAAAATGTACCTCAGAAGTGCGGGTATTTCGAGGAGCAAGGATCCGACTGAGCTGAGGAATACTGTAGAAAGTTTTTTTCCTTCTCAAGTGAATCGCGTTTCTGTTTGTGATGAATGAACGGCAGAGATGCGCGCTGTTTACCACAGCTCGCAAAAAGACAGTTTAATTTAAATCGCTTGTGTGAATGAATGATGATGTTTTAGCAAACTGTATTGCTATACTGAGATGAGTAAAAATCGACTAAAATATGTTGAAATAAAATGTAGGCTATTTGTATAAGCAACGTATTAAACTGCAAATTAATATTTATATGCCCTAATATTTCATAAAAACAACGTTACAGTCAGGCGAAATATGAAAGACAACATTTGTTGACTAGATTTGGGTACAGTTTTTAATGTAGAATATACTGCCACATCAAATAAGCTTTTGTTTAGCAATTTCTGCTCATATTTATAAAATACTATTTTTGTCAAAAATAAAGTCATCAACTAAGATGTTAGCTGTTCCAATGTTGGCTATATTCAAACTAATGAATACATATGATAAAATGTAGGCCTATAATCTTTTTTTTACAAAGAAAGAGTACACTTTAAATATTGTTGAAATTGTAATTATTGTTGTAATTGTAACCTTTTTAATAAAATAGCAAAACATATTTACAAGATAGATGTAAGCAAAATCTTAAATGGTCAATATAAGTCTTCTTCTAAATATATCTTTTGTCCTTGCATTGTGGCTCAGTCAGTGTCACACCTGAATGAATGGCTCATTATGCATAATGGGTGGGACATTGTATTCTCAGGTGTAAACTACTCCCCCTTTACGCCCCCCTCGCATATTGGCTTTCCAAGCAACACAATTTAAATCAATGTATTGTTTTATTGTGAACGATAAAGCAAGACTATTTTCACATAATTTTGAAGCTAGAACTCAAAGGGACAACATCCATTATAGTCCAGGCAAAGTAGCGTTTTACGACAGACTAATTGTAAAATAATTTTTTTCAGCATAGATCTTTTCTATGAGGTGTCCAGAACAACATACTAAAAGTCCTAAGAAATCCTAGTTGAGGAAATATGTTAAATTCTCATCAATCCGAGATGTGTGCCAATAAGGCCAGGCAACAATACACCCCAATGGGGCTATTTTTTTCCTTTATTCCTATCAAAATGAAACTTTACACAATGAAAGTACCCATGAAAAGTAAAATTTTTTGTATTACAAGTTTCTTTGAAAATGAATTTTAATATGCAAATGAGCTATAGACTAATCGAATATGCCCAAAATACACCCAAATAGGCTTAATTTTTTTCTTTACTCCTAACACAATAAAACTTTACATAGTAAAAGTATACATGAAAAGTTACTTTTTTTGTATTACAAGTTTCTTTTGAAATGAATTAGAATATGCACATGAGGGCCACACCTATTGAATATGTCCTAATTTGCATAGGCAGAAACACCATTATGACAAATACATCGGCCCAATATTCATCCAATCATCCTACTGCCAATGGGTGATGGCAATGCTGCTTTTAGACTGACCTCTAACCTGAAAACTGCCTGGCTTGGTAGTACCTGCCAGGGGTATAACCCCCGGCGGTAGTCTTCAGGGTCACGGAGGCACACAAGCCTCTCCACCACGACAAGGTAGCAACAACAGGGGAGGTTTCTTTCTGGTGTTTTTTATTTTATTTTAGATTTTTTTTGTTTTTCTTTAACTAACTAGATATTGCTGTTGCTAGCTTCTCATAACACTGCAAAGCTACTTTACAAACGGTGGAAGTCTGATGTGTGGCCCGCCTGGTCTGAAATACTTGGTAACTACAAAAAGAGAAGCAGTTTTGGTGTCTGGCTAAATTATCTTAAAGGGATACTTCACTTTAAAATGAAAATTCTGTCATCATTTACTCACCCTCAAGTTGTTTCAAACCTGTATGAATTTCTTTCTTCTGCTGAACACATAGGAAGATATTTTGAAGAATGTCAGTAACCAAACAGTTAACTGGAACCATTGACTTCCATAGTAGGAAAAAAAAAGTACTATGGAAGTCAATGGTTCCAGTTAACTGTTTGGTTACTGACATTCTTCAAAATATCTTCCTATGTGTTCAGCAGAAGAAAGAAATTCATACAGGTTTGAAACAACTTGAGGGTGAGTAAATGATGACAGAATTTTCATTTTAAAGTGAAGTATCCCTTTAAAGAGCTGTAATGTCTGGAAAGTGTGTCTATCTGGTTTTTCATCTGTCTTCTGTGTGAGAGTGAATCGTTTAGTTGGTAAGAATGACTTCTCCCTGTAATCTCGTAATCTCACCAACAATACCAATCATTTGTAAATCTACCAGCCCAAAATTTAATCTCACCATGTTACTAATGACTAAGATGGCTATTCTGACTTTCTTCTTATGTTATCTATGGGGGAATGTCATTAGGTAAGGCTTGAAAAGAATAAGAAAAAAAAAATAAAAAAAAAATTTAGAAAGCAACTGGAGGCAAGATTGTGCAATCAATTCTTAAGGTCAATATAAGTCGTTTTGTGGCAACTGACCCAGGTAAGTGTGGCAAGTGACTTTAAAGGATTAGTTCACCCCAAAATGAAAATTTCCTAATAATTTACTCACCCCAATGCCATCCAAGATATCCATGTCTTTCTTTCCTCAGTGGGAGAGAAATTATGTTTTTTGAGGAAAACATTTCTGGATTTTTCTTCTAACAATGGACTTCATTGGTGACCATCGTTTTTAAGTCCAAATCAATGCAGTTTCAAAAGTCTTTGAAGTGTTTAAACGGGCTGTACGCAATCACAGCTGAAGAAGAGGTTGTTATCTAGCGAAACGATCGGTCATTTAAAAAAAAAAAGCTGATCAACAAACGGACAGGGAACTACGTCATCACGTTGAAAGGTCACGCCGGCGGCGGCAATACTGTTTGAACTACTATTCTTATTCATCAGAATGTTATTCATATACTATTCATATTCACTGAATACTATTACTATATATATAATAGCAAACAATACTATTGGATCTATCCTCCTACGTACGGTCGCATTGTAAACATTGTACTTCTGCCGGCGCCGGCGTGACCTTTCAACGTGATGACGTAGTTCCCTGTCCGTTTGTTGATCAGCTCAAGCCGAACTATTGAAGTTAAAGCAGGGCTCAGTAGTTTCGGGATTTCTTCGCTGTATTCTCGCTTTTTCTCTCTAGAGCTCCCCCCGCAGCTTCGGTATAGATATTTGACAACACTGTTGTAAAAACTCGTTGGCGATTCTCAGACACCAGAGGCTAGTAGATCAACGACATCAAAGCAGATGGGACATTCTTTCAAACATGTTCTTCATTCGGGTTCGAACAGCGTGAGGGAGCGCAATAATGACAGCATTTTAGCAGTTTTCTTTTGGCCGTAAAGCAATTGTTTACATCGCGAGACCTGATATCACGCGATATTTCCTGCCCCGGCGGCCCGCCGGCTCAAAGTTGCAAGTGCGAATTTTCCGCTCACGGGCACCAGGGGGGTGCGAAACGACCACCATTCAACACGAAATAAGTTATATAACCATTCCAATGACTCCGAAGCTGTTCAGTTAAGGTAAAAAAGTTACTTAGTTCACCTTTAAAAAGTCCACAAATTATTATTATTATTTTTTAAATGACCTATCGTTTCGCTAGATGATAACCTCTTCTTCAGCTGTGATCGTGTACAGCCCGTTTAAACACTTCAAAGACTTTTGAAACTGCATTGATTTGGACTTTAAATCAATGGTAACCAATGAAGTCCATTGTTAGAAGAAAAATCCAGAAATGTTTTTCAAAAAACATAAAAAAAAACATAATTTCTCTCCCACTGAGGAAAGAAAGACATGGATATCTTGGATGGCATTGGGGTGCGTAAATTATTAGGAAATTTTCATTTTGGGGTGAACTAATCCTTTAAATTTATCGTGTTTATTCATAGGTTAACTTACTGAATGGACATGAATGTGTTAGTTATTTGGCCCCTGTTTTTTCTACTTGTGACTTTATGGTATCTTGGCCATACAGTAAGTCAATTAGGCATAGTGTTGAGCTCATTTGCATATTTAAAATAGATTTTTCAAAGAAACTTGTAAAACAAAAATGTTACTTTTCATGTATACTTTCACTGTGTGAGGATTGATTGTGATAGGAGTAAAGGAAAAATTAAGTCCATTAGGGTGCATTCTGGACATATTCGATTAGTATATTGCTCATTTGCATATTCAAAGTCATTTTCAAAGAAACTTCTAATACAAAATGTTTTACTTTTCATGTATACTTTTACTATGTAAAGTTTTATTGTGTTAGGAGTAAAGGAAAAAATTAAGCCTATGCAGGTGTATTTAGCCTACACTGTAAAAAAAAATCCAAATTTGACAGAAAATAACTGTGATTTTTTTACGATCATTTTCTTTCATTTTAAATTGTATTTAAAACACTGTAAAATTACAAAAAATATCTGTAAAATAAAAATTCAGCTGTTATTTTAGGTATTGTGACATTAATGACAAATTACAGTAATTCACACTTTTTATACAGAACATTTGTTGTATTTTTCATACAGTATTTTTTCTGTTTTCTTAAATTACATAAAAATGTATGTAAAATTACAAATATAATCTGTAATTTAACAGAAAGAAAACAGTTAAATGATAAAATGGTCAAATGACTGTCAGCTCCCCAAAAAACTGTAAAACATCCTAAATTAAATAAACTGAAAAACACTGTTATTTTACAGGTATTTCCTGAATAATCACGATCAAAAACCTTCATTGTAAAAAAAATCGTAAAAAAAAGGGTCAAATGACTGGCAGCTGCGGCTGCCAAACAAAAACCTTAAAATTAAAGTCAAATATGGTAATTTAAATAAACCGAAAAAGCACTGTTATTTCACAGGTATTTCCTGCATTATTATGATCAAACACCTTCATTGTAAAAAAATCGTAAAAAAAGGGTCAAATGACTGGCAGCTGCGGCTGCCAAACAAAAACCCTAAAATTAAAGTAAAATATGCTAATTTAAATAAATTGTAAAAAACTTTAAAATAAATTTGATGTCACCATGATTGAGATTAGTGTCTGCTTTAGTTGGGCTCATGACTTCAATTTTTAACTGATGGTTTTCTTTGGTTGCTTTAACTGTGTATTTCATGCACATTTGTTATAGCAATAAATGCTGGAAAAAATTTCAGATGTTTTTGGTCATTCTTTGATGATGTCATCATATGATGGCTTGATTCTCTGATATGACAGTCAAAAATATGAATATATTAGCTTAGATTACATGTAGATGGAATTTAGCTTTATACAAAGTCTATAATGTCATAATTTCTCACATGCATATCATTTTTTAAAATCGTAATAATTCAGGAAATAGCTGTAAAATAACAGTGTTTTTCTGTAAAACATTTAAGGAAAATTTCTGTAAAAGTTTTTTGCACTTCTAAAATAGGATATTTTACTTTATTTTTACGGTTTTTGTTTGACAGCCGCAGCTGACAGCTTTAAAATAAATTTGATATCACCATGATTGAGATCAGTGTCTGCTTTAGTTGGGATCATGACCCGTGAGTTTTTAACATTAGTTTTCTCTGGCTGCTTTAACTGTGTATTTAATACACCTTTGTTATAGCAATAAATGCAGGAGAAATATCAGATGATCTTGATCATTCATCAGTGATGTTACAGTCATCGTGATGATCTGATTCACTGATATGACAGCCAAATCTCTGAATATATTAGTTTAGATTACATAAAATGTAGATTGTATTTAGCTTTATACAAAGTCTATAATGTCATAATTTCTCACATGATCCTTGGCAACAATATTGTAATAATCTGAAATTTAAAAAGATATGTATTATATGGAAAAAGTTTTGATCTGGTTAATTTTTTTTTTTTTTTTTTGGTGTATAGACATCAAGAATCAACATATGAATCTCAACAATGGTGACAACCCAACAAAGCCTTTTTGTGACTTTATAGTAATTCAGATTTTTTTTCGTTGTCACCATTGTTGCGATTCATACGCTGATTATTGATGTCTGAGTGAGTCGATATGATCCTGTCAAAACATTTTCTGTATAATGACATAAAATCTGAGTATCACTTCACTGCAGGATCTTATATAGCAGTTTTATCATGCAAAAATTAACAACTAATATTTAATTACTTAATCAGATATTACACTTCAGGTGGTACCAATGAAGCAGGACACTACATGATGACTATTGTCACTAAAAAGAGACCAACATCATCTGATCTGAGTTTCTCTTGGATTCCTACCATAACTAATATGCATCAAAGACACACAGTTAAAGCAGTTAGAGAAACTTTAAAGTCAAACACTAAAAGTTCAAGAGCCCAACTAAAACAAACACTGATCTCCATCATGGTGACATCAAACTTTATTCTTTTCAATAAAACTTCAACTTCTAAACCTCTGTTAATTCTCAATAAGAATGTTAGTATGAAAGAAATAAAGTCTGGATTGTAATAAGTGAAGATGCTGAGATCCTGATAGTGTTTAATGTTCTGTTGGGGTTTAAAGTGTTTCTGTATGGTGTGTTTCGTGTGTCACCATTGTGTTGAAGAGTAGAGCCTGAGCTTCAGTCCAGGATGAGCACAGAAACACTGATGAAATGCTGCATGTTGCTTTATTTAACAGACAGTAACTGTGTAGTTGCTGATGTAGTGACGTATAGTCACAGCAAATCATGCATATAATTAACTGCATGTTTTTCAGTAAAAAATCAGAAAAAATGTGAATTAACTGTGTTTTAACTGTGTGTTTCTGTTAAAAAAGATTAATGAAGATTTCTGTAAAAGTATTTTCCACTTATTTAAATTAGGATATTTTACATTAATTTTACGGTTTTTGTATGGTAGCCATTGCTGACAGTCATTTGACTGTTTTTTATGGGATTTTTTTACAATGAAGGTGTTTGATCGTAATAATTCAGGAAATAGCTGTAAAAAAACACTGTTTTTCCGTAAAACATTTAAGGAAAATTTCTGTAAAAGTTTTTTGCACTTAATTTAAATTAGGATATTTTACTTTATTTTTACGGTTTTTGTTTGGCAGCCGTAGCTGACAGTCAATTACTGTTTTTTTACGATTTTATTTTTTACAGTGTATATTTGATTAGTCTATAGCTCATTTGCATATTCAAATTCATTTCAAAGAAACTTGTAATACAAAAAATGTTACTTTTCATGGGTACTTTCATTGTGTAAAGTTTCATTTTGATAGGAATAAAGGAAAAAAATAGCCCCATTGGGGTGTATTGTTGCCTGGCCTTATTGGCACACATCTCGGATTGATGAGAATTTAACATATTTCCTCAACTAGGATTTCTTAGGACTTTTAGTATGTTGTTCTGGACACCTCATATAAAAGATCTATGCTGAAAAAAATTCTTTTACAATTAATTCTATTTTTGGCTCCAAAATGAGTTACTTTGCCTGGACTATTAGTCAAAAGTCTTATTGACACATATTTAGCATGAGTTTTGTGGTCTTATTTCAGCAACTTTCA
The DNA here is from genome assembly GCF_949319135.1 of Squalius cephalus. NCBI lineage: Eukaryota > Metazoa > Chordata > Actinopteri > Cypriniformes > Leuciscidae > Squalius > Squalius cephalus. The sequence goes on from NC_137122.1 coordinate 16,247,460, forward strand.
TTTTTATTTTTTCCAATAACCACGCATAAACATTATTCTCTTAAAAATACAAACATCCACATTCATGTTGCTCACATATTATGGTAGCCCTGTTTGTGCTATATAGAGTGAATTTACACCTTTGCCATTATCATGTTTATAAATAACTGAAAAAAGCACAAATGTCAGAGCATGTCAAAACATCCCAAGGGCCCCAAAAACACCTTAGACACCAGAGGGTTAACAGTGTAAAAAACTCAGTATGCATGTCACCCCCCCTTTAACAAGACGTGTGGCCCCTAACCACCAGAGAGAGCAGCTGGCCATGAGGAGCGGGATGTGGTTTTAACAACTGCAAGTGAAAGAACAGTTAAATGTACATTAAGCTTTATAGCGTAGGTGGCGAAAGATGAGATATATGTGTCTTTGTAAGGGATTGCTGCATTATAAGGACAGCCCTAAACTCTTAAGACGGCCCCAATCAAACCATATAAAAGGTTTTGTTTCCCGTTGCTCGGGGCCACAATTCGGGTGAAGACGTATATGCATTTCAGTTATTTTTTTCCTTTTTGAATTATTGTCTTTGTTTTATTTTGAAACTTTTTAAGTAAAACAAAACCATTCTTTGGTGAGTATTTTTCATACAGTATATTTTTCTGTTTTCTTAAATTACATAAAAATGTATGTAAAATTACTGTTATTTTACAGGTATTTCCTGAAATATTACAATCATATATCTTCATTATAAAAATTAAAGTAAAATATGCTAATTTAAATGAATTGATATTTGATGTCACCATGGTGGAGTTCAGTGTTTGCTTTAGTTGGGCTCATGATCCTTGAGTTATCATCATGAGTTTTTCTCTGACTGTTTTAACTGTGTTTTTGATACACATTTGTTAAGGCAATGAATGCAGGAGAAGAATCTCATCATATGATGTTGGTCTTTTATTGATGATGATAAGAGCATTACATGTTGACCTGATTCACTGATATGACTTTGAGTCAATTCTCTGAATATATTAGATGAGGTTACATAATATCCAGAGAGACTTTAGTTTTTTACAAAGTCTATATTAATGTCCTACTTTATACACACAACCCTAATTATATTGTGGCAGTATTATAACATTCTGATATTTCAAATAAATATATACTATACAGAAAATGTTTTTGGGCTGGTTTATTTATTTAGGAGTATAGAGACATGAAGGATCAACATATGAATCTCAACAATGGTGACAATCAGCAAAGCTTTTTTGTGACTTTAGTAGTTTGTATTGTGACGAGGTCAGAGTTGCGATTCATACGCTGATTCTGGATGTCTGAGTGAGTCTATATGATCCTGTCAAAACATTTTCTTTATAATGGCTTCATAAACTCTATCAGAGTATCACAGCACTGCAGGATTTTCTGCACCAGTATTGGCATGCAAACTTAACAACTAATATTTTACACATTAATCAGATATTAGACATCACGTGGTAGCAATAAATCACATGATAACTATCACCAGTGAAAAAGTAACCAAGTTCATCTGATCTGAGTTTCACTTCCTTGATTCCCACAATAACAAATATGTATCAGAGACTCAGTTAAAGAAACCAGAAATAATCTAATGTTAAAAACTGAAGGGTCAAGAGCCCAACTAAAGCAAACACTGATCACCATAATGATGACAGCAAACTTGATTATTTTCAATAAAACATCAACTTCTAAACCTCGGTTAATAACAGTGTTTCTGTATGTTTTTTGTGTGTCACCGTTGTGTTGAAGAGTAGAGCCTGAGCTTCAGTCTAGGATGAGCAAAGAAACACTGATGATATGTTTTATACGTTGCTTTATTTCGCAGACAGTAACTGTGTAGTTGCTGATGCAGTGAAGTATAGTCACAGAAAATCATGTATTTAATTCACTGCAAGTGATGCACTTTTTACTAGCGATGGTGAAGTGAAGCTTTGTGAAGCACTGAGGCTTTCCCCCTTGACTGTATTGTAAAATGGTTCATTACTCAAAGCCTTTCAACACGTTGCACACTATCGACATCTTGTGGTCAAAAGGTGGAAAAGCTGCCTTTCTGTCCCAGAAGACCAATCCATTTTTTTATTGTTTTGTTTAATAAATATCTTTGTGCTCTGTAAACCACAAAGCAGTACAATTAATCCTCATAATTCATGTGTTAGTGTTGATGTAGTTCTTACACAATGTATGAACAAACAACTGTATGAGTGAATTTATAAAAAAATAAAAAAATAAATGAGACTAATTACCTTGTACAGAACAGTTCTTATGAATCTGCTTTGATCAACAAATGCAGCCTTATTCACATAAACTTTAGCCTCAGTCCTAATCCTACGAGTTCAGGCAAGGCTCATGTAGGCATATATAATCAAAATAAAAGAATATTAATGTAGAATGGTGAAGTGTGAACTGGGTAGTGAAAGTGCTTGTGAACTGGGGAGCTGACATTGTATTTTGTGGGTAATTTAATAAATTAATGTTTTTTATTAAGGAACAGGACTTGTTCAACAGTGTGAGGGCTAAGTCTATTCATTTATTTTTTTGTATTTACTACTACCGAAGGGCATGTCACTCGAAACCTGCTCAAGGGGTTCGCGCTATTTCTGAATCTGAATATGAAGCAGTCACATGACTGTGTGTGGAAATGAAGCTTCGGACGTTACATCACTACTTTTTACAGTGAATGTGTTGTTTAGTAAAAATTCAGGAAATATATGTGAAATGACCGTGTTTCTGTTAAAATATTTAATGAAGATGTCTGTAAAAGTCTTTTGCAGTCTTTTAAATTAAGAGATTTTACATTTATTGTATGGGTTTTTGTTTGCCAGCCACTGCTGACAGTCATTGACCGTTGTTGTTTTTTGGGGGTTTTTTGTACACTGTATAGATAGTAATGAAACTGAAATATGAATACCTGTGTACTAGGGCTGGGCGATATATCGCATGACATTGATATGCGCATCTCGTCAGTAAAGCCGGTTCCTTGACTAGTAGTAAATCGCCATCACCTGCTTTCAGATGGAGCGGCATTTACTACACAGCAAAATATGTAGTAAATGGGCGATATATCGCCCAGCCCTATAAAACTCCAGTCTTAAATTAACACTCAAGAGTGTTAAAGTTAATGAGATAATTAAGTGATTAATTTAGTAATGATTGAACATTATTGAAGACACCTGATGTTAACAAGCAGAATCACTGAAGGAGAAAATCACAAATTGTAAGTTACCATTGTGGTGATGGGAGTTTGCTTTAGTTGGCCTCTTGACCATTATATGTTTACTGTTGTTTGTCTGCTGTTATTGATTTATAACAGTTAAATGAACAAAATAAAATGTGATCTGATAGTGTTGATTATGTTTTGACATAATCATGCTGTGATCTGAAAAAGGAAACTTATGAGACAGTTTGGTTTAACTTGTTAGCAGCAGCTTTGTGATTCTTCAGCCTATGATTATAATATAGCACTTATAATTCAAAATATTTAATAAACATTGTTCTTATCAAAAAACATTTAGATAAATTCATTTAAAACACAGATATCAATAATCAGCCTGTGAATCTCAACAATGGTGACAATAATAAAGCATGTTGCAGTGGCTGCCACCAATCACAACTCATTAATGGCTCCCATCATGCATTGCGGTATGAATAAATTATGATCTGAATTGTCTATGTAATTTACTTTTCCTAATTGAATATTCTGCTCATCACCATTGTTGAGATGCATAGACTGAATCTTGACGTCTGTGTGTGCTTAAACAAATGATTTTTTTTTTTAAACCAACTTTTAAGAAAACCTTTATATTATATAAAAAAATTCTGGGCATTTATGCAGATTCACAGTTATGCTGTAACCAACAACATAAATCAAAGTCAGAAAGAAGGATCTTAATGAGTTCAGTGATCAAGTTCAAATGATGAATGTCATAATATAACCAGCACCATCAGATAACTTTTTTTTTGTTCAACTGGCAGTTATAACTCAGATACAACAGCCAAACAAAATCTAAAAGGAATAATATAAGGGGTCAAGAGCCCAACTAAAGCAAACATTGATCGCCATAACGGTGGCTTACAATTTGAGATTTTCTCCTTCAGTGATTCTGCTTGTTAACATCAGGTGTCTTCAATAATGTTCAATCATTACTAAATTAATCACTTAATTATCTCATTAACTTCAACACGTGGACTCATATACACTCCTTTTTTTTTGCTGTGTACAAAGAGCCGTAGTTAACTGACAAGCTGAGCCATATCGCATTAATTATCGCTGGCGGCTCTTTGTAGTAAATGCCGCTCCATCTGAAAGCAGGTGATGGCAATTTACTACTAATCAAGGAACCGGCTTTACTGACGAGATGCGCATAACAATCTCACGATATATATTGCACAGCCCTAGTGTACACTGTAAAAATCCACCTAAAAAAGTTTAAATTTAGTTAAAAAAAATTATGAGTTAAAGTAATGTAAATACAGAAGTTTTTCAACCTTACCTAAGAATATTGTTCTTTTTGCGTTTCAAGAGCAATTCAGCCATACAACTCTTCTAACTAGGTTGGCTTTTTATATATCAGTGGACATCACATGGATTTTGTATGTGTGAAACCCGGTTGTTTCTTGTCTGTGCTTCACAATAGCTTCACTAGATCTACTGGATCATCTGAGGGATTCGACTGAATCAAGATGCTGTTGATCATTGAAGCTCTTCTTCTCATTTCAGCTGCTGTAGGACAGGTGAGCCTGTGTTTGAGTATGAATATTACAGACATAAATACTGATGACTGATCATTATGATTCCTGTCACTGCAGGATCACAGAACTGCTGCTGAAGGAGAGATAAATCCACTGGATATGGAAGATTCATTTAATTACCTATATGATTATTTTAACATAAGTAGTTACATGGACTATGAAGTAGCAAGCAGTGGAAACCAAGTTGCTTTTTTAAATGCTTTATTAATTTTAATAGTTTTTTGCTCTGTGTTTAGCTACTAATCAGATAAACACTGCATGTTTCTTGTTGTTATTAAACATCAAATTAATTGTCATGCTTTATTGAATCAAATATTCATGCGCTGGTCAGGAGTGGGATATTTTTATTATGATTTTTATTATGTACTTTGTTATTAAAATGAAACCATTGAAAGTGGTGATTCGTAAAGCTTCTCTATAACAAGTCTCAGAGTGATTTTCTTCTGAAAACTATTATCTGAACCTGGACAAAAATCCCACCGAGCCTCAAGAGCATGAACATCCAGACTGAGTTTGGCACAGACTCCCCTTGGGAATTTCTAACCAGCGGACAGCGCTGATTTGTAGTTCCAAATCTTTTTGGGTACTATACTGTTATCCGGACCACACGTGACCACACCGGACCACACGTGACCACACGTAAATAATTTATCCGGACCACACCTGACCACATGTAAATAATTATCAAAATGGCGCCAAAACCATTTTTAAATTCCCTCCAAAACTTTTTCACGCTCATGCGATCTCCTTGCCTCTCATCTCCCTCAATACCACACAGCTCCCCATCACTCACAACAAGAAGATGAATCTCTGGAGCCTACCAACTAGGGCTGTGCGATATATATATCGTGAGATTGTTATGCGCATCTCGTCAGTAAAGCCGGTTCCTTGATTAGTAGTAAATCACCATCACCTGCTTTCAGATGAAGCGGCATTTAGGGCTGAGGAGATAATTAAGTGATTAATTTAGTGATGATTGAGCATTATTGAAGACACCTGATGTTAACAAGCAGAATCACTGAAGAAGAAAATCACAAATTGTAAGTTACCATTAAGGTGATGGGTGTTTGCTTTAAGTTGGGCTCTAGCCCATTATATGTTTACTTTAATATTTACTGTTGTTTGTCTGCTGTTATTGATTTATAACAGTTAAATGAACAAAGTACAATGTTATCTTATAGTGTTGGTTATGTTTTGACATAATCATGCTGTGATCTGAAAAAGAAAACTTTTTGAGATAGTTTGCTTTAACTTGTTAGCTGCAGTTTAGTGATTATTCAGCCTATGATTATCAGTACTTTACTTATAATTCAAAATATTTAATAAACATTGTTCTGATCAAAAGACATTCAGATAAATTCATTTAAAACAAAGACATCAATAATCAGCCTGTGAATCTCAACAATGGTGACAATAATAAAGCATGTTGCAGTGGCTGCCACCAATCACAACTCATTAATGGCTCCCATCATGCATTGCGGTATGAATAAATTATGATCTGAATTGTCTATGTAATTTACTTTTCCTAATTGAATATTCTGCTCCTCACCATTGTTGAGATGCATAGACTGAATCTTGACGTCTGTGTGTGCCTAAAAGAATGATTTTTTTTTAAACAACTTTTAAGAAATCCTTTATATTATATAAAAAATTCTGGGCATTTAAGCAGATTCACTAACCAACAACATAAATCGAAGTCAGAAAGAAGGGAGTTCAGTGATCAAGTTCAAATGATGATTGTCATAACATAACCAACACCATCAGATCACTTTTTTTCTTTGTTCAACTGGTGATTATAATTCAGAAACAACAGACAAACAAAATCTAAAGTTAATATATGGGTCAAGAGTCCAACTAAAGAAACCATTGATCGTCATAACGGTAACTTACAATTTGTGATTTTCACCTTCAGTGATTCTGCTTGTTAACATCAGGTGTCTTCAATAATGTTCAATCATCACTAAATTAATCACTTAATTATCTCATTAACTTCAACACTCTTGAGTGTGGACTCATACACTCCCAGGAGTGTTAATTTAACACTGGAGTTTTTGCTGTGTACAAAGAGCCGTAGTTAACTGACAAGCTGAGCCATATCGCATTAATTATCGCTGGCGATACGTCTGCGATATTAATGCGATATGGCTCAGCTTGTCAGTTAACTACGGCTCTTTGTAGTAAATGCCACTCCATCTGAAAGCAGGTGATGGCGATTTACTACTAATCAAGGAACCGGCTTTACTGACGAGATGCGCATAACAATATCGCGATTTAAATCGCCCAGCCCTAGTTAAATCATCACTACAACTTCATGGATCCAGAAACTGGCGCTCACACCCAAACCGTGGAAAGGATGTGGGGATCGGCAAAGTGGCGGAACAAGAAACACCGGGGCACCGATCGGCAGTTTCTCAAGTCGTACCTGGCTGAGTTCATGTGGAGGAGCACTATTGGCGAAGAGGACCCGTTCGATGCTATTCTGAGGGAAGTGAAGACACGCTGGCCGCCTACTGTTCGAGGATGCCGGAACAAGAGTTTTGAATAAACTTTGTTTATAGGAGAACTCTAGCGAACTCTAGTCACTTCTTCGCTGATTTTCCCTTTTGTTGTCACATGTTTTCCCCACGAGCTCCCCCTACAGCTGTGGGGAGGGTGTATATTTCACAACACGGTCGTAAAAAACTCACTTGCGGCGGCCTCCTCCCCCTCTCTACCGCTGCTCATGTGCGTTTGTTTTGATCGGAGCAAGCCAACTGTATGGTGTGGAGCTATGTCTACTGAGGTGGGTAATCTGGTAATACATCATACATGCGTGTGTTTATGTCGAATTGCCGTAAAGCAATTTGTGTTTCGCGCTCGTTCTCGTTCTAGTTCTCGCTTCTCATGAGACTTCCAATTTCTATCTTGCCGGGATGGTAGTCCCCAAGTTGCAAGGTTGGTTTTCCGCCTGGGAACGCTGGGGGGAGCGGGGAAAGTCACCAATATCACCAGAACAGGTTGTTTAACCATCCAAATGATTTCTAGACAGTTTTATTAAGTTAAAAAAGTTACCAAGTTCTCCTTTAAAATGTTCAGAAATAGGTGTGGTTTTTGAATAAAGAAATAGGTGTGGTCCGGATAACCGAATAAAGAAATAGGTGTGTGGTCCGGATAAATTATTTACGTATGGTCACGTGTGGTCCGGATAACCGTATAGTACCATATTTTTTCCATACTTTTTGGACTGAGCCTGTTTCTTTTCTTTTTTTTTCTTTTTTTTTGCTCACAATTCTCCAAATTTAGAGAAAATTTGTTCAGATGTTTTTATACAGACTTGAGACAGCTATTATAAAGGCTACTCATAGTTACAGTTCTATAACTCTACTTGTTGCCTAATATTTAATAATAATATTTAACAGCCAGCACACATACACAGTAAATTCCCCAGTGTTAAATTAACACTGCTCAGAGCACATATGGTCCCACTCTACATGGTGTTAAAGTAACACTGAAACAGTGTTAAAGTTAATGAGACAATTAAGTGATCAATTGAGTGATGATTGAGCATTATTGAAGACACCTGATGTTAACAAGCAGAATCACGGAAGTAGAAAATCTCAAATTGTAAGCCACCGTTATGGTGATGGGTGTTTGCTTTAGTTGGGCTCTTGACCCTTAAATTATTAACTTTAATTTTTGTTTGGCTGCTGTATCTGACTTACAACTGCCAGATGAACAAAGAAAAAAAGTGATTTGATGGTGTTGGTTATGTTATGACAATCATCATTTGAACTTTGTTTTTGATTTATGTTGTTTGATTTATAACTGTGATTCTGCATAAATATCCAGAATTTTAGATAAAATATAAAGGATTTTTTTTTTTTTTAATCTTTCGTTTAGGCACACACAGACATAAAGATTCAGTCTATGCATCTCAACAATGGTGACGAGCAGAATATTCAATTAGGAAAAGTAAATTACATAGACAATTAAGATGATAATTTATTCATACCGCAATGCATGATGGGAGCCATTAATGAGTTGTGATTGGTGGCAGCCACTGCAACATGCTTTATTAGTGTCACCATTGTTGAGATTCACAGGCTGATTATTGATGTCTGTGTTTCTAAATAAATACATTTGAAAGTGTTTTGATCAGAACAATGTTTATTAAAAATATTGGATTATAAGAAAAATGCTGATAATCATATGCTGTAGAATCACAAAGCTGTTGCTAACAAGTTAAATCAAACTATCTCAATAAGTTTAATTTTTCAGATCACAGCATGATTACGTCAAAACATAACCAACACTATCAGATCACACTTTTTCTTTGTTCATTTGACTGTTATAAACAATAACAGCAGACAAACAAAGTCTAAAGTTAATAATATACAGTAAGGGTCAAGAGCCCAACTAAAGCAAACACTGATCGCCATAACGGTGGCTTACAATTTGAGACTTTCTCCTTCAGTGATTCTGCTTGTTAACATCAGGTGTCTTCAATAATGCTCAATCATCACTCAATTAATCACTTAATTATCTCATTAACTTTAACACTGCTTCAGTGTTACTTTAACACCATGTAGAGTGGGACCATATGTGCTCTGAGCAGTGTTAATTTAACACTGGGGAATTTACTGTATACTTTATCAGGAGCGATCAGAATAAAGTTTTCCCACGTCAGAACGACCTCTCTTCCTAGATGCTTCCATAGTAATGAAAATAAATTGATATGAACAAACTAATGCTTGTCACTGTAGAGGCTACTACGAACCAAACGCAGTGTTGTATTAAAGTTTTTATGCTTTGAGCGCGCTACAATTCAGACTGGAAACGAGGCGGTGCCAGTCGCAGTGGCAGCACTGACTGGTTCACGTGTGGCGGTCGCGAACCTCTCAGGTGATTCATTTAGGGAATGAAGCAGTTGCTGCTTCGGACGTCATATGTCACATGATTTTTCCGTACCAAAGCAACCTTCGGAGCAGTGCTTCAAATGGAGTTGTAGTTAATGGTTTGAAGCACGTATCAAAGCTTCAGTGTCAGACTGCCATCAATACTCACAGGTGTCTGACTCTGATCCACTGCGAGAAGAGAGAACTGTCCGGCTTGCCTGCGCTTTTTTCACTCCTCCTCTCCTCCTCACTCATATTATAAAACTAATGGCTCCCAGCATGCATTGCAGCATGAAGCATGTCACTATAAGCTGATTGTTGATGTTAGTGTGTGTCTTTGCGTTGTCTTATCTCGCAATGTATTAGAAATTAAAATTAAGAATGTTTGATCTTTGGCAAAAAAAAAAGTATTGATGGTAAAAATCTGTTAGTAACAAATAACCTCTTTTGGTCAGTGATAACATTTGTCAATTTGTTTTCTTCATGGCGTTGAAACAAAAAAATATTATTATTATTATTATTATTATTATTATTATATATATTTTTTTTGGTTCCTTTGCAACAAATTATGTGTTTTGGTAAACACTATTACAAAGACCACAACTAACATACAGTGTGTGGTGCGCAGCCACACGGCAAAATCAACACATCACACACGAACCGATTTGACTCCCGAGCATTCCCAGGTCAGACGGGAAATCTCGCAGACGGGGCTCCCAGCATGCATTGCAGCATGAAGCATGTCACTATAAGCTGATTGTTGATGTTAGTGTGTGTCTTTGCGTTGTCTTATCTCGCAATGTATTAGAAATTAAAATTAAGAATGTTTGATCTTTGGCAAAAAAAAAAGTATTGATGGTAAAAATCTGTTAGTAACAAATAACCTCTTTTGGTCAGTGATAACATTTGTCAATTTGTTTTCTTCATGGCGTTGAAACAAAAAATATTATTATTATTATTATTATTATTATATATATTTTGTTTGGTTCCTTTGCAACAAATTATGTGTTTTGGTAAACACTATTACAAAGACCACAACTAACATAAAAAGTTATGAAGAGTCAAACTGGCCAACTAAAGGAAAAACTGATAACCATAATAGTGACCAAATATTTTCAATAAAACATCAACGTCTAAAACTCTGCTCATTCTCAAAAAGAACTTCTGTAGATGAATGACAGAAATAAGCTCAAACTGGTTTGTAATAAGAGAGATTTCATGTCTTTTCATTTGATTTCATCTAAAGCCTGGTTCACACGGGACGATTTTAAAATTGTCGGCCGATTTTCCAAACCTGAGTGACCCCACACACGGCGATAAAAAATCACGGGTCTACCAGTTTTGGTCGTACAGTGTGTGGTGCGCAGCCACACGGCAAAATCAACACATCACACACGAACCGATTTGACTCCCGAGCATTCCCAGGTCAGACGGGAAATCTCGCAAAATACCTCAAGATCAAACGTGACTTCAGACTAAACAATCATGGCGGACGAAGAGGATGCAGTGGCGATAGTTTGTAGTTTGTTTTTAAACGAAAAAAAACTTTATCAAAAGAAAAGGTGATGATCTCCAACGTCCACCGGACTTTCTGGTGCGCCATGCCGCCGGCTGTTTTGATTATGTTTCCCGGTGCTTCCTCGCCGCCTCGTCACCTCGCTTTCTGATTGGCTACACGCCACAGTCCACAGGCTGCATGCTCGTTTGTCTTCGGGGGACACCACACACGAGAAGAAATCGGGCCAAATAAATCCAACATGTTGGATATCCCCGAATTGAGATCGGAGCGGTCCTGACGTCCTTCCGAGCAGACGAGAGCAGTCTTAACACACCACACACGGCAGGAATATCTGATCAGATTATTTTACGATAATCGGAGCATCCTTAAGATTGTCGGAAGGGGTGAATCGGGGCTAAAATCGGCCTAATTATCCTGCCGAGTGAACCAGGCTTTAGGCTGTGTCTGGAAGTCAGTTGTAGTTCTTGTGTTTCTCTTTTCTTCAGTGATTCTGCTTGTTATCATCAGGTGTCTTCAATAATGCTCAATCATCACTCAATTAATCACTTAATTATCTCATTAACTCTAACACTGCTTTAGTGATACTTTTAACACCATGCTGCTAGTTCCCATATGAAGACATCCAGCACAAGAAAGGAATTGACAACATTACTGTCGATGCCCTGTCCAGAACTCATTCCTTAGACAGGTAAATGTTTTGATGATTAAATTTAATTAATACATTTTTCTCTTGGTTTACTTGAAATTTGCTGGTTAATTATTTTTTTCTTTATTTGTGGGGTTAGTAGGGAGGTGGGTGCCATTTATTTTGAACTTGACTTTTGCTCCTGTTTATGTTAGCAAGCGAGTTAGCTTATTTTGCTGTACTCTTTTGCCTGTTAATAAGCAGAATCACTGAAGGAAGAGAACAGAAAAAGAGACGAGCAGAAACACAAGAACTACAACTGACTTGAAATCCACTTAAGATAATAGAAGACATTAAATCTCTGAAGATCTCAGCAGAGGAGGATAGTTTTGCAGCAGTGCAGCCGGAATACCACACAACAATAAGTTATGATGCTTTTTATTGTGCAGCGGTATAGAAGCTGATCAGCAGTCTGGGGTTGTGTCTGATTAGGGATGGCCCGATACCGATACTGGCATCGGGGGTCGGGCCGATACTGTCCTCATATACTCGTTCTCGTACTCATAAAAATTCGCCGATACCACGCACCGATACCACGTACATTTTGCAAAACGAAACTGGCCGCCGCGAGTGCTTTGTCGAGGTGAACTGAGGCATAATCGCACGAGCTGGTCAAGCACATCCCTTTAAACAGACATCAGTGGAAAGTTTTTAGCTCAGTCGGATGTTGGCAAATAAAATAAAACGAGGCGTGTAGCTTATTATTAACGTTAACTGACGAGAGAGAGATAGAGAGAGAGAGAGAGAGAGAGAGAGAGAGAGCGCACTTCGGTTGAATGCTCTTGATTGTTGATCGTTTACTCAGCACATGTTATTTGGATGAAAACTAAATCGTATATGTAAGTAAAGTAAAACATGAACTGTTACCTGATTTAAACGTACAGTATGGAAATTTTTTTGTCCACTAGGGGTCGCTAACGTCTTACAATAACAAAGGCGTAGTTTGATGACGCAACACATGCTAAGAATTATGGATCTTGTCGTCAACGTCAAGCCGACCGATCTAATAATGTTTATGGATGACTGAATACATCGATGCTTTTATCATGACTGTGATATGAAGCAGGTCGGGATTGCTAAGAGACAGCTATCAGCTCCACACGCGACGCGAATCCGGCGGATATAAAAGGAATATGGACATTTCATTCTACCGAACTACACGCGAGTGCATAATTACAACTCGCAGGTCAGTTTATTAGACAAATTAAACTCGTGTCACGAGCCTGTGGCCTGTGGTGACGAGCAACAGCCAGGCAGCTGTTTTTTCATTATAATGTTTTACTCACCTCCAACTCTCCAAGACAATGCTGCCCACGTGTGCTTATCAGTGATGCGCGGGTCAATGTATAAACAAACCGCACCCGACCAACGTTTTCAACTAACCCGCCCGCAACTCGGACCGCAAAAAACGAAAAAGAAAATATTGTACCCGACCCGCTTCCTGACCCGCATTTTTTTAAAAGTAGTAAATGCTCATCGTAGCGTCTTAATATAACTTAAAATATTCAAATTTTGTCAAGAATTATAAAAAATCGTCAATATAAGCTCATAATTTGTACTAAAATAGTCTAAATGTTTAGTTTTAAAAACAATTTTAAAAAGCTGGCTATGTCTATTTTGATGTTCCTGCGTTCCGATCAGAGCTTGTGAGCGGAGAGCGCATTTCTGAATATTCCGCTCCGCTCACGGTCGCTCGCCCAACCCAGAATGGCCTGCTGGTTCGAAAATATGTGGAATAAGGGCTGCCTCCGACTAATTGTTTTTCTAGTCGACTAGTAGTTGTTCATTTAAGCCATTTGTGGACAAATCGCCCCTTTATATTAAATTAATTACTTAAATAGGCTAGCCTACAGGATAATAAGCGTTATGACCGCACGCATAAAGCTTGCCACAAAGAACCGGTTAAAGTAATGATTATGAATGTGTCTAAATTAGCACGGAGACATTTAATTAATAAACTGGTGTTTTCTGTGTCGCTGCAAAGATGAAGTTGACAATGCGGAGATTGCGGACTCGCCATGAACGCCAGAGAGAAATGCACATTTCATATGGATTAGTCTACATAATCAGAGAGTAGCCTATTTATTTTGGTTTGAATATTTTCGTTTAAAAGTAGACATTTCAAGCTTTCTGTAATATATAGCCTATATTTCTCAAATCTGTGAGGCATACCCTGTAACTACATGGAACAAGAATATATTTCCCAGTTAAAAAAAAAAAAAAAGCAATAGTTTCCTTGAAGCATGTAAGACCAAACTTAAACAACTGCACTTTCGCTACAAAAAAAAAAAAAAAAAACTCTATGCATATACGTACCCTGTAATTTTTAAAAATCCTATACAGTTTGTATTGGTACACCATTATTACAAAAAGGTATGCAGTGTATGTTCTTGCTAAATTGCTCCCAAATGTAAGATTGTTGTTTCATAATAGTAGAATAAGTAGCCTACCTCTTAGTACTATAATACTTACAGTATATATTGCTTTAATTCTCATGGCTGTTACCCATTTATGCCCCAAACTTTGCATAATTATTGTTCCCTTATACTTACATGCAAGTACTTCATAGGTACACTATAATTACCGAAAGCTAAGCTGTAAATTCGTCTTAATTATGCAGTACTTTCCGGGCTATAATCTAAAGCATTACCCATTTGGCTTTTCTTGAGGTTTGAATGAAAGTGAAATCATTTAGAGTCGTTTCTAAGCAGTATAATAGTAAACATTGATTATCTTTATTATCGCCCCAACTAAATAAAAAACTGCAAAAATGATTTTCCATAGTTTAGTTTGTTCTTGGTGAGGACGTTAAAGGGTTAAGAAGGGTTTAACCCTTTATAGGTAGGGATGGGCGATATATCGCACGATATTGTTATGCGCATCTCGTCAGTAAAGCCGGTTCCTTGATTAGTAGTAAATCGCCATCACCTGCTTTCAGATGGAGTGGCATTTTCTACAAAGAACCGTAGTGACAAGCTGAGCCATATCGCACTAATATCGCGGACGTATCGGCAGCAATAATTAATGCGATATGGCTCAGCTTGTCAGTTAACTACGGCACTTTGTACACAGCAAAAACTCCAGTGTTAAATTAACACTCCTGGCCCTGGGAGTGTAGCCTATATGAGTCCACACTCAAGAGTGTTGAAGTTAATGAGATAATTAAGTGATTAATTTAGTGATGATTGAGCATTATTGAAGACACCTGATGTTAACAAGCAGAATCACTGAAGGAGAAAATCACAAATTGTAAGTTACCATTGTGGTGATGGGTGTTTGCTTTAGTTGGGCTCTTGACCCTTATATGTTTACTTTAGATTTAGTTTGGTTGTTGTATCTGAATTGTAACTGCCAGTTGAACAAAGAAAAGAGTTGTCTGATGATGTTGGTTATATTATAGCATTCATCATTTGAACTTGATCACTGAACTCATTAAGATCCTTCTTTCTAACTTCGATTTATGTTGTTGGTTAAAGCGTAACTGTGAATCTGCATAATTGCCCAGAATTTTTGTTATACTATAAAGGATTTCTTAAAAGTTTTTTTTTTTTAAAGAATCATTCTTTTAGGCACACACAGACGTCAAGATTCAGTCTATGCATCTCAACAATGGTGATGAGCAGAATATTCAATTAGGAAAAGTAAATTACATAGACAATTCAGATCATAATTTATTCATACCGCAATGCATGATGGGAGCCATTAATGAGTTGTGATTGGTAGCAGCCACTGCAACATGCTTTATTATAGGGTGGTGTGGTGCAATGGATAAGACACATGCCTTTGGTGTGAGAGACCCGGGTTCGAATCCACTGTGAGACACCAATGTGTCCCTGAGCAAGACACTTAACCCCTAGTTGCTTCAGAGGCGTGCGACCTCTGACATATATAGCAATTGTAAGTCGCTTTGGATAAAAGCGTCAGCTAAATGAATAAATGTAAATGTATTATTGTCACCATTGTTGAGATTCACAGGCTGATTATTAATGTCTGTGTTTTAAATTAAGCAATCTGAATATCTATTGATCAGAACAATGTTTACTAAATATTTTGAATTATAAGTAAAGTACTGATAATCATAGGCTGAAGAATCACAAAACTGCTGCCAACAAGTTAAACCAAACTATCTCAATAAGTTTCCTTTTTCAGATCATAGCGTGATTATGTCAAAACATAACCAACAACATCAGATCACATTTTACTTTGTTCATTTAACTGTTATAAATCAATAACAGCAGACAAACAACAGTAATAATTAAAGTAAACATATAATGGTCTAGAGCCCAACTAAAGCAAACACCCATCACCTTAATGGTAACTTACAATTTGTGATTTTCTCCTTCAGTGATTCTGCTTGTTAACATCAGGTATTTTCAATAATGCTCAATAGTCACTTAATTAATCACTTAATTATCTCATTAACTTTAACACTCTTGAGTGTGGACTCATATACACTCCCAGCCCCAGGAGTGTTAATTTAACACCGCTCCATCTGAAAGCAGGTGATGGCGATTTACTACTAATCAAGGGAACCGGCTTTACTGACGAGATGCGCATAACAATATCGTGCGATATATCGCCCATCCCTATTTATAGGGTTAATTTTTTTTTACTTTATTCACTAGGGGTGTAACGATTCGTTTTAACGATTCGATTCGTATCGCGATTCGTGGTTGTCTATATGATTCAAGGACGATATTGGTTAATTTAGAACGATACGATCCGAAACGATTCAGTGACTTGAAATCGATTCAGTGACTTTTAGCCAAAAATTCTTGTAAGGGAATCAGGTATCAATTAATTATGGATATAAACAAACAAGTCAACAACAATTAATGTCAAATGCATTCACATTTTATTTGAATAAAGTAGGGCTGCACGATTATGACAAAAATCATAATTGTCGATTATTCCCTTGAAATTGTAATTGCATGCTCGTATTTCTTTTGTGCTTTAGTGAAGTGATACAGCGTGCTCGTGCAATTGAAGAGTGTGCGCTACTGAAGAATAGTGGCTGAGAGGACAGGAAAGTCCGTTTTTCTGAGGTGAGAGACTTTGCGCTGCTTGTTTTCTTTGCGCTGCTGCTGGCGCGTCACGTATGGCTATGAATCGAGTAACGTTTAACGCCTTTATCATAAAAAGTGCTGAGAAAAAAACATCCATATAAAGTCTGACGTGCTTAAATCCAATGCGTTATTTTCTAGTATCGATACAATTGATTGATTACCATTTAAAAACGATGTTAGATCGATATATGTCGTCCGGAAGGCCAACTTGCTGAGCACAGATCGATGTAGTTGGATCCAGTGTTAATTTTGGCAGCCATTTTTGATTTAGTCTTAGTTTTCATCTTGAGACGAAAATACTTATTGGTCTTAGTCACATTTTAGTCATTTTGTCTTTCATAGTTTTAGTCTAGTTTTAGTTGACGAAAAGTCATTGCTTTTTGTCAACTTTTTGTCAAACTGCAGTTACCGACATTAATTTTGGCAGCTATTTATATGTAGTCTTTAGACAAAAAATGTCATTATATTTTTTTCTCTCTAGGCCAATTCAATTTAAGCTTATGAGAAATTTAAATGAAGGTAACATGCTGTATTGACATTGCACTTTTTAGCAGCAGCACTTCTACATACCCCTTATCCTTAGTTCAGTGGTTTTTAGAGTGCCGTACCCCCTCTCTTCTACTTAGACTGCAGTCACACCTTTTCCATTAAGGGACAATATTTGCCCCCTTTAATCGATTCTTCCAGTTCATTTTTTACCTTTATAAGTACCTTTATAAAATAAATAATGCTTTAAATTAAACAATGTTCAATAAATATGCAATGATGGTAAAAACGAAGTGATACTTTTATAGAGTCATTCATTCAGTAACGAAGCAAGTTGCATTTTATGAATGGGTCATTGAATCTCATGATTCGTTCAAAGCCACAGATTTGTTCACGAATCACCGCTGTGTGCAGCAGTTCTGCTATGGCTTTCGTTGCAAAATAGAGCAATAAGCCTACTGACAATCCTATTTTAAATGTAGTAGGCTACATCACTTAATGTTACCCTTCTGTTTGTTGAACTAAATCAATGTCACATTTGAAATCGTGTGGATATTTGGAAAACATTCTTGCTCGTATAATATGATCAACATTAAAAACACTGCTGGATATCAGCCTGCATTTTGATCGCAGATTAAGTCGTACAAACAGCGTGGCTCGTGACAGACACAGACCGACAGAATGCCACTTTAATTTAAGTAGAAAATCTCAAATGAAGATCGCTTACTTGTCTGTGTTTTTAGATCATCCGCGCTTCTTCAGCAGTGTAGAGAGCGCGCGTGCGCATGGTTGCTAGATACTATTGACAAGACCGGGTAGAAAAACGTGTTCTTTTAACAGAAAAGCTCTGACTGGGGGGATAAATTATTGAAATCTGGCAACCGTATGCATGAAGGCTTGTAAAAACAGTCGATGTGTTGTCGTCTCCTTTATTTGACACAAACAAGTGGTTTTGGTCAAGTAAAAAATAAAATAAAAATTAAACACATTTCAGTCTCGTCTTTTTTCGTCAACGATAATGCATGTGTTGATATAGTCACAGTTATCGTTTAATGACGTGGGTGTCGTCTCTCATCGTCTTGTCTTAGTCAGGGGAAAAAAGGTCGTCAACGAACATTTTTCGTCATAGTTTTCGTTAACGAAATTAACACTGGTTGGATCATAGGAATATAAATCGATACATCGATGTAGTTGATGAATCGTTACACCCCTAGTAATAACATTTGGAAAAAAATAAATAATAATTATATAGATAAACATTTTATGAATAATAAATAACCATTTACAACATAACTTAAATATCATCTGACAACATAATTTAAATGAACAGTACATTAAACAAGATTTCAGCTGAGCAGGGAGACCCAGGTCATGTGTCATGCACTGACCTGGTCCAGCCCACGTAGGTGTCAATGAAGCGGTCCTGGTTGGAGGCTTGATTTGGACATGGCAGCCGTCGATTGCTCCTGCAGCTTTCAAGAAAGCTCTGTGTCTGGCCAGCCCTGCAAACCCACGGCAAACGGCAAACTGCCTCCAGGTCTTCTGGGGTGTTGGGGAACCGAATGACCTGGTGGCGGATGGCCACTACCTCCTCAGCGACCCGGTGGACAGTGGAACGAGGCATGTCAAACACTCCAGAGACGACCCTGTAGGCCGGATGTACCACACGCCAGCCAGAAAAGAAATACCAGGGTCTCTATTGTGGAACCCCATCCGTGTTGCTGGTCACTTCTCAACAGGTCCAGCAGCACTCTCAGGGCCTCCCTGCTCAGCCGAAAACCAGGTCGAGTGTCTTCCATGTCATTAGAAAACCTGTCCAGCACTGGCACGCTCAGGTTTATCCTGCAGTACACGGGTCTGGTCTGATTTAGAGAAACAAACAAAAGAGAAATTGTTTAGAGTTGTGACAAAGTAATTGTTGGAAGATATAGTGATACTTAAACTACTTTTAGTTTATATTTCTGATTAATTGTTTTGCTCTATGAGAAAGACAGGTAATAAAAACATTCAGGGTTTAAGCCCCCTTAGCCCAGCCCTAGCGCCGCCCCTACTCTAACCCTAACTTGCTGCGCAGCATTAACTCTAGAAAATGCCTTCGAATATGCTTTAATCAAGGCCGGAGGAAAAACTACTAGTCATATTTTAAACCTTAATTATGCAAAAACAAACAAAAATAACGACTTTATTCCACTATTAATTTCCTTCTCTCTGGGCCTCGTAGTGTTTTTGCGCTGCGCGTCTGTGTTGCACGTCATCACGCATCACACACATGACCAGCGTCGGCCAATAGTGAGCCTACGTGGTGACGTGTAAACATGGGCGTCAGTTTGGTTTGAAATGTGCTGGGGACAGAGATCGACGCATTCGGAAGTGCATTTTCAGAAGTGCTGGGTACAATGACGCATTCATTTTTTTCTCTCTTTCGCGCAGGTTATGTTTTGAAAGGCGATGTCCTGTAGCTCAGGCACGCCCCCACTTTTCAACAGGCCCACCCAAAACTTAAAAAAAAAAAAAAAACTTTTACTATATTCTAATTTTGTCAATAATTATATTAAAAAAATCGCCAATAAGCTCATAATTTGTGCTAAAATAGTGTTTAAAAAACATTTTAAAAAGCTGGTTATATTTTGATGTTTCTGCGCAAGTTTAGCAGACAGTGAGGTTCGGGTTTGTTCCGATCAGTATAAGCCCGTTTCCGCCACATTCACTCTCAGAAAATAAAGTACATAATTGTACCTTTAGGGGTACAATGGCTTGTCACTGGGGCTGTACCCTCAAGGGTACAATATTGTACCCTTGGCATAGGGTACATATTTGTACCCTTGTGATTTGTACCTTAAGAGACCAGTCTTGTACCTGTGGTGACAATTTTGTACCTTTATTTAACAGTACAAAAATGGACCCTTCAAAAATGGTACAAAATTGGCTTTGACAGGGTACAATCGTTGACTATAATGAGATATATATTACACACACGCAGAAGTAAAATAAAAATTTATTAAATACTTTGCATTTTCACATTTTCCAACATTTCATTTTAAACTTAATGTCTAGCTGTGACATAAATTATTATCATCTGAGTAAGTGTCATTTGCCTGAAAGTCCATTTCATGTCCTTTCATCTCGACACCGGTTACTTCTATGCCTGCTTCTGATATTTTCTGAAGGACCTCCTCGGTTGAAAGCCCTGTAAGAACCATGAGTAACCGTGCTATGACTTCTTCTCCACCGATGGCCAAAAGAAAGAAAGGCCGCGAACTGGACGTTATTTTAAATTGAGATTCAAGCAGCCAATCAGGGCTGGCTCTACATACACTCTCAGAAAATAAAGTACATAATTGTACCTTTAGGGGTACAATGGCTTGTCACTGGGGCTGTACCCTCAAGGGTACAATATTGTACCTTAACCTTTAAAGGAAACGGTACACTCTCAGAAAATAAAGTACATAATTGTACCTTTAGGGGTACAATGGCTTGTCACTGGGGCTGTACCCTCAAGGGTACAATATTGTACCCTTGGCATAGGGTACATATTTGTACCCTTGTGATTTGTACCTTAAGAGACCAGTCTTGTACCTGTGGTGACAATTTTGTACCTTTATTTAACAGTACAAAATTGGCTTTGACAGGGTACAATCGTTGACTATAATGAGATATATATTACACACACGCAGCAGTAAAATAAAAATGTATTAAATACTTTTCATTTTCACATTTTCCAACATTTCATTTTAAACTTAATGTCTAGCTGTGACATATAAATTATTATCATCTGAGTAAGTGTTATTTGCCTGAAAGTCCATTTCATGTCCTTTCATCTCGACGCCGGTTACTTCTATGCCTGCTTCTGATATTTTCTGAAGGACCTCCTCGGTTGAAAGCCCTGTAAGAACCATGAGTAACCGTGCTATGACTTCTTCTCCACCGATGGCCAAAAGAAAGAAAGGCCGCGAACTGGACGTTCTTTAAAATTGAGATTCAAGCAGCCAATCAGGGCTGGCTCTACATACACTCTCAGAAAATAAAGTACATAATTGTACCTTTAGGGGTACAATGGCTTGTCACTGGGGCTGTACCCTCAAGGGTACAATATTGTACCTTAACCTTTAAAGGAAACGGTACATATATGTAACTTTTAATGCTTTTTGATCCTAAAAAAGTTACATATGATCAAGGAGATACATACCTTGAGGTCCAACAGCAAACACTCCAGTGTTAATTGAACTCTCCTGGGAGTTTATATGACTCCAGACTCAAGAGTGTTAAAGTTAATGATATAATTAAGTGATTCATTGAGTGATGATTGAGCATTATTGAAGACACCTGATGTTAACAAGCAGAATCACTGAAGAAGAAAATAGATTTTTTTAAGACACCGTTATGGTGATTAGTGTTTGCTTTAGTTGGGCTCTTGGCCCTTAAGTCATTAACTTTAGATTTTGTTTGGCTGTTGTATCTGAGTTATAACTGCCAGATGAACAAAGAGAAAATTTGATCAGGTGGTGCTGGTTATGTTTTGACATAATCATAATTTGACCTGAATCACTGAACTCATTTAAAGTCTAATCTCTGACTTAAATGTTTATTGTCGATTACAGCATCACAGTGATTCTGCAGCAAAAGATTTTCAGAAATTTCAATATAATCTAAATATTCGTAAAAGTTGTTCTGATCAAAAGACTTTGAAAAGTCCTTTATGTAGACACACTGACATCAATAATCAGCCTGTGAATCTCAATAATGGTGACAATAATAAAGCATGTTGCAGTGGCGGCCACCAATCAAAACTCATTCATGGCTCCCATCATGCATTGCGGTATGAATAAATTATGATCTGAATTGTCTATGTAGGGCTGGGCGATATATCGCGCGATATTGTTAGGCGCATCTCATCAGTAAAGCCGGTTCCCTTGATTACTAGTAAATCACCATCACCTGCTTTCAGATGGAGCGGTGTTAAATTAACACTCCTGGGGCTGTGAGTGTATACGAGTCCACACTCAAGAGTGTTAAAGTTAATGAGATAATTAAGAGATTAATTAAGTGATTATTGAGCATTATTGAAGACACCTGATGTTAACAAGTAGAATCGCTGAAGAAGAAAATCACAAATTGTAAGTTACCATTATTGTGATGGGTAGTTGCTTTAGTTGGGCTCTAGTCTAGACCATTACATGTTTTCTTTAATATTTACTGTTGTTTGTCTGCTGTTATTGATTTATAACAGCTAAATGAACAATGTATAATGTTATCTTATAGTATTGGTTATGTTTTGACATAATCATGCTGTGATCTGAAAAAGGAAACTTATTGAGATAGTTTTGTTTAACTTGTTAGCTGCAGTTTAGTGATTCTTCAGCCTATGATTATCAATACTTTACTTATAATTCAAAATATTTAACAACCATTGTTCTGATTAAAACACATTCAG
Source organism: Squalius cephalus (assembly GCF_949319135.1). NCBI lineage: Eukaryota > Metazoa > Chordata > Actinopteri > Cypriniformes > Leuciscidae > Squalius > Squalius cephalus. The sequence continues at coordinate 16,270,276 of NC_137122.1, forward strand.
ACAAATTCATTTCAAACACAGACATCAATAATCAGCCTGTGAATCTCAACAATGGTGACAATAATAAAGCATGTTGCAGTGGCTGCCACCAATCACAACTCATTAATGGCTCCCATCATGCATTGCGGTATGAATAAATTATGATCTGAAATGTCTATGTAATTTACTTTTCCTAATTGAATATTCTGCTCCTCACCATTGTTGAGATGCATAGACTGAAACTTGACATCTGTGTGTGCCTAAAATAATGATTTTTTTTTTTTAAACAACTTTTAAGAAATCTTTTATATTATTATATCAGAAATTCTGGGCATTTATGCAGATTCACTAACCAACAACATAAATCGAAGTCAGAAAGAAGGATTTTAATGAGTTCAGTGATCAAGTTCAAATGATGATTTTCATAACATAACCAACACCATCAGATCACTTTATTCTTTGTTCAACTGGTGATTATAATTCAGAAACAACAAACAAACAAAATCAAAAGTTAATAATGGGTCAAGAGCCCAACTAAAGCAAACACTATTCTCCATAACGGTAACTTACAATTTTTGATTTTCTCCTTCAGTGATTCTGCTTGTTAACATCAGGTGTCTTCAATAATGTTCAATCATCACTAAATTAATCACTTAATTATCTCATTAACTTAAACATTCTTGAGTGTGGACTCATAGACTCCCAGGAGTGTTCATTTATCACTGGAGTTTTTGCTGTGTACAAAGAGCCGTAGTTAACTGACAAGCTGAGCCATATCGCATTAATTATCGCTGGCGATACGTCCGCGATATTAATGCGATATGGCTCAGCTTGTCAGTTAACTACGGCTCTTTGTAGTAAATGCCGCTCCATCTGAAAGCAGGTGATGGCGATTTACTACTAATCAAGGAACCGGCTTTACTGACGAGATGCGCATAACAATCTCACGATATATATCGCCCAGCCCTATGTCTATGTTATTTCCTTTCCCTAATTGAATATTCTTTTTGTCACCATTGTTGAGATTCATACACTGATTCTTGATGTCTGTGTGTGCCTAAAAGAAAGATTTGTTTTATCAGAACAACTTTTAAGAAATCCTTTAGATTATTTCAAAACTTCTGGATCTTATGCTATAGAATAACAGTGATGCTGTGATCAACAATAAACATTTAAGTCTGAGATTAGACTTTAAATGAGTTCAGTGATTCAGGCAATTTATGATTATGTCAAAACATAACCAACACCACCTGATCAACTTTTCTCTTTGTTCATCTGAGAGTTATAACTCAGATACAACAACCAAGCAAAATCTAATGTTAACAGTTTAAGGGTCAAGAGCCCAACTCAAGCAAACACTGATCACTATAACGGTGTCTTAAAAAATGATATTTTCTCCTTCAGTGATTCTGCTTGTTAACATCAGGTGTCTTCAATAATGGTCAATCATCACTCAATTAATCACTTAATTAGATCATTAACTTTAACAATCTTGATTGTTAATTTAACATTCATATTTTAACACTTTAACACTCTTGTGTCTAGAGCCAAATAAACTCCCAGAGAGTTCATTTAACACTGGAGTTTTTGCTGTGTTTAATATTTATCAGTATTTAATATCAGTAAATTGACTTACAAAATGTGTATTTCCTTTATTTCAAGGCTACTCAAATATAGTGATAAGTTAAAATATACCTTAAATGATTAAGGTATCATTAAAACCTTAAAAAAACTTTTTTTTGTACAAAAAAAAAAAAAAAAAATTACTTAGCAGAGGCTGTCTTTTGATATTGTACCGTAACCTTTAAAAGAAACGGTATATATTTGTACCTTTTAATGCTTGGGGACATATATGTACCTTTTTGACCCTCAAAAAGGTACATATATGTACCTTGGGGGACAGAAATGGACTCCTGCTGTACCCCTATTTCTGACAGTGTACATATATGTAACTTTTAATGCTTTTTGATCCTCAAAAAGTTACATATGATCAAGGAGATACATACCTTGAGGTCCAACAGCAAACACTCCAGTGTTAATTGAACTCTCCTGGGAGTTTATATGACTCCAGACTCAAGAGTGTTAAAGTTAATGATATAATTAAGTGATTCATTGAGTGATGATTGAGCATTATTCAAGACACCTGATGTTAACAAGCAGAATCACTGAAGAAGAAAATACATTTTTGTAAGACACCGTTATTGTGATCAGTGTTTGCTTTAGTTGGGCTCTTGGCCCTTAAATCATTAACTTTAGATTTTGTTTGGCTGTTGTATCTGAGTTATAACTGCCAGATGAACAAAGAGAAAAGTTGATCAGGTGGTGTTGGTTATGTTTTGACATCATCATAATTTGACCTGAATCACTGAACTCATTTAAAGTCTAATATCAGACTTAAATGTTTATTGTTGATTACGACATCACTGTGATTCTACAGCAAAAGATTTTCAGCATTTTCAATATAATCTAAATATTCGTAAAAGTTGTTCTGATCTAAAGACTTTGAAAAGTCTTTTATGTAGACACACTGACATCAATAATCAGCCTGTGAATCTCAACAATGGTGACAATAATAAAGCATGTTGCAGTGGCTGCCACCAATCAAAACTCATTCATGGCTCCCATCATGCATTGCGGTATGAATAAATTATGATCTGAATTGTCTATGTTATTTCCTTTCCCTAATTGAATATTCTTTTTGTCACCATTGTTGAGATTCATACACTGATTATTGATGTCTGTGTGTGCCTAAAAGAAAGATTTGTTTTATCAGAACAACTTTTAAGAAATCCTTTAGATTATTTCAAAACTTCTGGATCTTATGCTGTAGAATCACAGTGATGCTGTGATCAACAATAAACATTTAAGTCTGAGATTAGACTTTAAATGAGTTCAGTGATTCAGGCAATTTATGATTATGTCAAACATAACCAACACCACCTGATCAACTTTTCTCTTTGTTCATCTGAGAGTTATAACTCAGATACAACAACCAAGCAAAATCTAATGTTAACAGTTTACGGGTCAAGAGCCCAACTCAAGCAAACACTGATCACTATAACGGTGTCTTAAAAAATGATATTTTCTCCTTCAGTGATTCTGCTTGTTAACATCAGGTGTCTTCAATAATGGTCAATCATCACTCAATTAATCACTTAATTAGATCATTAACTTTAACAATCTTGATTGTTAATTTAACATTCATATTTTAACACTTTAACACTCTTGAGTCTGGAGCCAAATAAACTCCCAGAGAGTTCATTTAACACTGGAGTTTTTGCTGTTTAATATTTATCAGTATTTAATATCAATAAATTGACTTACAAAATTTTTATTTCCTTTATTTCAAGGCTACTCAAATATAGTGATAAGTTAAAATATACCTTAAATGATTAAGGTATCATTAAAACCTTAAAAAAAAAAAAAAAAATTACTTAGCAGAGGCTGTCTTTTGATATTGTACCGTAACCTTTAAAAGAAACGGTATATATTTGTACCTTTTAATGCTTGGGGACATATATGTACCTTTTTGACCCTCAAAAAGGTACATATATGTACCTTGGGGGACAGAAATGGACTCCTGCTGTACCCCTATTTCTGACAGTGTTGAGTAAAAAGAAAAAGATTCTTTAAGTCATAATAATGAGAAACTTTCTCATAATAATGACTTAACATCTCGTAATAATGAGAAACTTTCTCGTAATAATGACTTAACATCTCGTAATAATGAGAAACTTTCTCATAATAATGACTTAACATCTCGTAATAATGAGAAACTTTCTCGTAATAATGACTTAACATCTCGTAATAATGACAAACTTTCTCGTAATAATGACTTAACTTTCTCGTAATAATGACTTAACATCTCGTAATAATGAGAAACTTTCTCATAATAATGACTTAACATCTCGTAATAATGAGAAACTTTCTCGTAATAATGACTTAACATCTCGTAATAATGACAAACTTTCTCGTAATAATGACTTATTTTCTCGCACTTCTACGCATGCGCAAAGCAGCGGAGCAGAAGATCCGCTGGTCAAAGCCGTGTAAATGCATCACAGCAAACATGGCACACTCTGCAGTGAATAACATTAATGATAAATTATCAGTATATGAGATGGGCTTCCATACTAGATAGTCTTTTATTCATTTGTAATATTAATTTGTATTTTTGTGTATGAACAAGTAGCAACACAGAATGTGATCCATGGATTTCAAATAGATGGAGGAATGATAAGACAGCACACCTTTCCAAATCTGTTTAAGAACACTTCATCTAGAAATCTGTGTTTATACAGAACGCGCTTTTTCACTGCTTTTCTAGGCATACGCGCACTAGACGGACGTTGCTCTCGCTCTTTTGCAGCGTCTCGCGCATGACACGGCGTTCTAAAAACGCGGCGCTCAATTGAAAAGTTCAGCTTTTAAAAACACATCTCGACCTTGCGTTTTCCCCCATTCCACTGCCCACTTATGTGTAAATGACCCCAAAGTCATAAACATCTTAAACGTGATTTCTGTATTGATATCTTCCAGATGAACCTGCACATCAAATATCCTAGAAGTATCTGCAAAATACATGTTATATTAACACACAATACCCATATATTTTATGAAGATGTTACACTTAAACTTGACGAATGAATGTAATATTCCAACTTTAATCTGATAGTTTTGTAAATTCATGTAACAATTTCCATCGGTGTGCACAAGCAGGCGTCCGATCGTTACCATGGTAACCGTCCTGCTTCTGCATTCCACTTTCACACCTTATCGTGCGCATGGAAAAGTATGGAAGATATAGGCCTACTGATGATGTTATTTAATGATACTACAGATTGCACTTAGTAGATCACACTGACTTTTAATGAAATCAACTGTTTTGCAGAGCGTGTCATTTTTGCTGTGATGCATTTACACGGCTTTGACCAGCGGATGTCGCTAGTGTGGCTCGCTCTTCTGCTCCGCTGCTTTGCGCATGCGTAGAAGTGAGAGAAAATAAGTCATTATTACGAGAAAGTTTCACATTATTATGAGATGTTAAGTCATTATTTCGAGAAAGTTTCTCATTATTACGAGATGTTAAGTCATTATTTCGAGAAAGTTTCTCATTATTACGAGATGTTAAGTCATTATTTCGAGAAAGTTTCTCATTATTACGAGATGTTAAGTCATTATTACGAGAAAATTTCTCATTATTACGAGATGTTAAGTCATTATTACGAGAAAGTTTCTCATTATTACGAGAAAATTTCTCATTATTACGAGATGTTAAGTCATTATTACGAGAAAGTTTCTCATTATTACGAGAAAATTTCTCATTATTATGAGATGTTAAGTCATTATTTCGAGAAAGTTTCTCATTATTACGAGATGTTAAAGTCCGCGTTAACCGGAAGTTGCAAACGACTTTTCTCCAGTGCTGTGACGTATTTCCCAGTGAAAAGGAATATTGAACAGAGGGCAGGGTTTTACTCTAGCGCTCCTCCTCTCCATCTCTCGCTCATTACAGACTAACGGTTTGAGGGGAGTGGTTAAACATTTCCCAAACCAAGCCATCAAACCTACGTCATCAGGGAAGGTCCTCCAATGCAGAGGGGTGGGGCATTTTCAGATTTTGATTAAAGATTACGAAGCCAAAAATGTTTTTTCTGTGTTTTAACTTGCACGGATTAATTGTTCACCACAATAATAATAATAATAATAATAAACTTTATTTTATAAAGCGCCTTTAAAAGCAACTTCTCAAAGCGCTGTACACAAATTAAACAATACAAAACTCAAGCAATAAAAATAACATCAACAATCAAATGCTAATTTAAAAAAATAAGTCTTAAGTCTACCTTTAAAAATGTCGTAACTCTGGGCTTCCCTAAGATCAAGAGGCAGAGAATTCCAAAGGACAGGAGCATATGAAGAAAAGGCCCTATCACCCATAGATCGTAAGCGTGTATGAGGAACAACCAACAAGTTGGATTGCGAAGAACGCAGTCTCCGTGTTGGGGTATAGGAAGTTAACAATTCAGATAAATAATACGGAGCCAAGCCATGCAATGCTTTATATGTCAGCATCAAAACTTTAAAATCTACTCTGAATCGGACTGGGAGCCAGTGTAAGGACTCCAAAACTGGAGTGATGTGATTGCATACCCTGGACCCAGTCAATATCCTGGCGGCCGAGTTTTGTACATACTGTAGTTTGTTGAGTGTGGATTTAGAGACTCCGGCTAGAAGGGCGTTACAGTAATCTATCCTAGAGATGACAAAAGAATTCATCAGCTTTTCAGCTACTGAGAAATTTAACATAGGACGTAATCTTGCTATATTTCTGAGGTGAAAAAAGGATGATTTAACTGTACTCTGAACGAAAGAATCAAATGAAAGCCTAGAATCAAAAATAACTCCAAGATTCCTCACTTTAGCTTGAGTAGCCAAGACAGAGCCATCAATAGTCAAAGATAAGGAACCAGCTTTGGAAATTTGATGAGGGGAGCCAATAAGCATAACTTCAGTTTTACCACTATTCAGACACAGAAAATTTGTAGTCATCCATTCCTTAATCTCAGAAACACAGCCGGACAGGGAATCAACATCAAGATGTTCACCAGGTTTTGAGTGTATATAAATCTGCGTATCATCAGCATAAAAGTGATAATGGAGGCCAAGCGATCGCAGCAACTTTCCAAGCGGTGACAGATAAATATTAAAAAGCAGAGGGCCCAAGACTGAGCCCTGAGGAACCCCAGTGAGAACAGAGCTAATCTCAGACCTGAAACCACCCATGGAAACGAACTGAGAACGGTCAGAAAAATAGGATTTAAACCACTTCAAGGCTGTCCCCGACACACCAAAATCTTGTTCAAGGCGGATGAGTAATAGACTATGATCCACAGTATCAAAAGCTGCTCTTAAATCAAGAAGGATGAGAATGGAAATTACACCAGAGTGTACACTCTGGTGTAATGGAAATTACACCAGAGTGTACACATGAGTACACATGAGAAAGTTTCTCATTATTACAAGAAAGTTTCTCTTTATTACGAGATGTTAAGTCATTATTACGAGAAAGTTTCTCATTATTACGAGATGTTAAGTCATTATTACGAGATGTTAAGTCATTATTACGAGAAAGTTTCTCATTATTATGAGATGTTAAGTCATTATTACGAGATGTTAAAGGGATAGTTCCAGAGTTGTATAGTCCAGGGGTCAGAAAGTAGAAGTCCTGCCATATGTTTATTCCACCCACCCATATGAAAAAAACCTGCATGGTTCATATACAGCAACCATATATCTTCCTTACTTAAATCGGATAGAATTACCTTCTGTGTTTCATGTAAGGACAATACATGTCCTATACAAAATCAGACCGATTATGGCCACTTTCATACTAAAAAGCACACATACAACTTGTATGGGAATTTTGCATTATATGTGAATACTGTAAGAAGTCTTATATGACTTTTACATGAAAAAAGTATGCAATGGTATATGGTATTAGTAGAAAAAACATGATTTTCATATACAAATCATTTAAAGTTCTTATATTGAATCATATGCTTATTAAAATATAAGTCATATAGGATTTATATATATATATTGTGTAATTTGTTTATATGTATTTTATAAAGATTTCATGTTTTGTTTTATAGGAAAATGGTGTGCCTGCTCTTTGATTTTTATATGTTTCTACCTAATTCCTCATATTACAGCTATAATATTTCTATATTTATAATATAATTACAATACATGATTTTCATTCAATAATACTACACCTCTGCATATATTAATCATATATGATTTCAGTCAATGACTTGCATATACTAATCATATATGATTTCAGTCAATGACTTGCACAAATTTGCTATGGAAACACGTTTATTTCAATAAAATCAAAGTAACAACACACAAATCAAATTATACTCCACATGAGTAATTAAGAATTCCACCTTGATAGCAAACTGAACTTTGCTCAGAACAAAAAAAAAAAAAAAAAAAAAAACATCAACAACAAACCTTCGACACATTGTCATGGTCATCAGTCATCAAAGAGCATTAAGGTTTCTGGATGTTTTTGTGTTTTCTTCTTCACTCTGATTTCAGTAAGTTTGGCATTGATGGCTGCACCAATGCTGGAGGGCACCACATGAGGCCACTTTTGCAACGTTGCTCCTGTGAGACAAATTAATAAAAAGCAAAACATAGATGTTGTTAGGAAGCAAGGTGGCCCACAGTTCATGACAACATATCAAGTTAGATAAATCATCAGCAGCATGGGTGTGGTCTAGTGTTTAGGGTTCTAGTGTTAGCAAAAAAATAATTTCATGTCATTTTTTATATCATCTGGACTTAAGTAAAACATATAAAAAATAAATTTTGAAATATTTGATATATTTTGGATTGTATGAGTTGTGTGACCTGTAAGTCACATTGCCTGTTTTGGGTATAAAAAGGGACCAGTTCATTAATCTGTTTTGCCACTGCATGATTAAAACAATTATATCCTATACTTCACCTAATCTAATGTTAACAAATTATATATCATTGGAAAGCTTACGAACTCAAGATTCAGCCTTGTTTTGAAATTGGACCTTGCTTTATCACAAAAATGGTACTTTTACACTTAACTCTCACCCCCTCTTTTGAGAATGCACTATTCAAACTTAAATGGTTGTAATTCAAGAATGCTTTAGACCCAAGTTTGGTCTTGTTTTAAAGAAAACACTCAGTAGCTTATTAATGAAGTGAAATCACTTCAATGAAAGTATGAAAAAGTTATGGAAGTTTAAAGTAAATCAAAAATACTGTACCTAATACTTTTTATTTTATATAAAATATTTATTTTACCTTCTCTAAAATTGATATAAAATCAAATCCATATATCTAACCAAGTTGTGTTCCAAATTTGAAGTTGATATCCCATGAGATTTTGTTTAGGCACAATATCTAACTATACCACATGTATGCATTCAGCCATAACAAATTAATACATTTCTGTCCAAATATCACTTCTGTCACAAAATATGGAACCTTGAGACTCAGACCTTTCTGACAATAGGCTATGTGTTTTGTCAAGATTAGAAAAGGTATTGAACATAAATTATGAAACATGATGATGTTCAAAAGTGGAGGAGCCAGATAAAATAATTTAGAGTACCGTTTCTATGGTAAAGCAACGTCCAATGTCAATTTCAACAGGATGAATTCTGAGTTTGTAAGCTTTCAAATGATATATAATTTGTCAACATTAGATAGAATAGGATATAATTGTTTTAAACATGCAGTGGAAAAACAGATTAATGACTTGGTCCTTTTTTTATACCCAACACAGGCAATGTGACTCAGGAGTAACATATATTTCAAAACGTGCTAAATAACCACATGAACAACATTTTTATAAATTTTCTTTTTCAGCACCTTAAGATAATGTTCATAATTAATGTTAGCAGTGTTAGTATTATTTTTTTTTTTCAAAAGAAAAGTAAGTTTAATATATATTTACTTTCTTCAAAATCTGAATGTCCTGCACCACTGGCAGCCATGTTGGATTTAGGTCAGGCTGACTAATCTCAAAACATTTTAAACAAATCATGTGACCAGCATACTCAAGACAGACCAGGCTGTGATAAATGATAAAAGGATTTGATGAAAAAATCATTCTTACGCCCCAAAAAAGACAACAAAAACTATGTTACTCCCAGATCACATTGCCAGTTTTAGGGTTAAACCCTGTAGTGCAGCAATATAATATGGATCAAATACTCACTTCTAAATAATTACAATACTCTGAACTGATTTGAAACTTACTGTAGATAGCTTCAACTTTCAATTTATCAAGAGCCTGGCGTTGTGGCCCAGAATCCCTGGATGTTCCTCGAAGATTGCTCACAAGTAGCACATCAATTGGGAACACTGCAGTCAGGAGCGTTCTCACAAAACAGGAGGCAGAGTTTGCATTTTGGGCCACAGCCCAAGCCAATCTATCAACAAATACATTGGATCCAGGAGAAATTTCCACCTGTTTTTATGAAGAGTATGAAAACAATTAATTATGCAGTGTTGCAATAGTTTTATATAGATACTGATTACCAAATGGTTTATTGAAAAGTGCAGTCTTTATTGCCCAGAATAAACTACTACACTACCTGTTCTTTAGACACTCCTTTCGGTGGGAAGGGCTCTGCATTACTCTGTGGCAAACATTGTCCACCTTCAAGGTCAGAGCTGACTGATGACGACATTGATGAACACTGAGACTTCAGGGCCATTTTCACGTCATTTATCATATTTGGTAGCTCTAGAAAAAAAAAAAAGTTATAAAGAATTAGCAATACCGATTTACCTACTCAATTAACTCCTATGTGTACATATGCTCATGCATGTTACAGAGGTTGAATGTTTCAGGTTTCTTGTCATATAAATATAATTATGAACTATTACCAGTTATTATTATTTTTGTCTTAACTGTACATACCAAGTTAAATAATAATATTGAAACAGAATGGTAGTTCAACAATAATTTAAAGTCTTAATGGTGGTATCAGTGATTTCAGGCCCAAAAAAAAAAATCACATTCATCTAATCTTTCCGAACGATCCGCTAGCTGCCCGCCCCATAAGCAGGCCGTCAAAAAAACGCTCTCTGTAGGCAGCCTAGACTCTGAGATCTGCACACAAAAACAAATGGTTTCACCAACCACTCAAAACCAAAACAAATAGTTTTGTGTGCAGATCTCAGAGCCTAGGCTGCCTACAGAGAGCGTTTTTTTGACGGCCTGCTTATGGGGCGGGCAGCTAGCGGATCGTTCGGAAAGATTAGATGAATGTGATTTTTTTTTTTGGGCCTGAAATCACTGATACCACCATTAAGTGCAAAGACAGTAAAAAATAAACCAAGTTAAGTTCAAATCTAAACCATCAAACAGTTTGATAGCTGATTCACCACAACAGGGAGTAACTGTAATACATGCCTTGAATGAGCATTTTTCTCAATTGTTCGTTGTCATTTCTCAATTTTTTGTTTTCTTCCTCCATTTCTTTTAGCTGCCTCTGACTCTCCGTCAAGGTGGTGTCTTGGTACTTATCCACAACCATTTGGGCAACATTTTTCTGTTTTTGGGGAATCATTTTCTTTTTCTTTTGGGTCTGTCAAGGAACAAGAAACGAGAGATGGAGATGATACATATTTGTCTTCTTACCTCTGTAAATGTAAACAGACTGACATAAAATTCCTGGCCAGGGGTACGTTTCCAGAAAGTATCGCTAGCTAACTATTGTCGCAAGTTCTGTCATTATCAGCATTGTTCAACAAGTCGTTGTTTCCCGAAAACATCGCTCCAATGAACATTCGCAAACTGCATAGCAAAGTTGTGTGGTTAGAACGACAGCTCCAGGAGCGAGTGAGCGTGATCACCTGTTCCCCTATCATAATAGTTACAGAATAAACGTGAATGAACATCTGAGGGCATGTTCTCAATACTTTTCAAGTTCTGGAAATTACTTAAATCAAATTAAAGCCCTGCCCAGTTCCAGATGTATCTGAATACAGATAAGAATAATTTTGAAATTGTTACAAATACAGATATTGTCTCCGCTGCAAAACACTTATTTACACTATTGGTTTGTTTATCAGTTATTCTGCAATGTGACCTAACAAGAATGTTTATTTTTCTTTTTGCAATTTATTAATGTAAAACTAGCAGTTACTAGCTTCAAATTGTTTAGTAAACATAACAGAGTGTGAGGTACATTACTACCAGTGTTGGTCATCTTACTTTAAAAAAGTAATTAGTTACAGTTACAAATTGAACGTGGATAAAGTGGATAAAGTTTTTTTTTTCCTGCGTGCATGTTACATAAACATTCCATGTACATTCCATCCTTCAAATGTTTAATAATGGGTAATATGTCCTTACTATTTGTTAATCATTAATTACTAGTGTACTTGCTTAATGCTTAATTAATGCATAATTCTGGACTATTAAAATAAAGTGTTACCAGAGTTCTTAATGGCATGCATATTTTGGACATAGTCAGGAGCAAAAACAAGGTTATCTTGCCTTGTACACATGTCCACGACGTCGGTGTTTGTGCATAGGTTGCGTATGTTTGAGCATAAATAACGAATAATCGCTTGCACCTTGGAACCTATTTCCGGGAGTGCGATCTCGAGCCACCAGGCTCTGTTTTGTGCGGATGGGCAGCCAGAGCGTGTTAAGGGTTTTCTGTTAAAACGTTGTCGTTAATAACTAATGATCTTTGCATGTACTGTAAGTGAATCAGTCAATCAAAACTAACTTTAGCTGGACAATAACTTTATTCTGGGGGCCTATACCACTAAGCTGGTTTAGGTGGCTAGCCAGCTATGTTTCAGTTTAGTTTCCGCCAACCCTGAGTTTTAGGTACTATGAAAGTAGCTTGGCTTTAATCGGTGTTCGTCGCCGGTGTTACACTGCACGGCTAACCTGCTCCTGGGCTGGTCATGTTCTGGATTCAAGATCTCAGACTGAAGTTTGACCAATCCATGAGCAAAGTGACACATGTCTGATGTGATAAAGTCACTTCACCTGTTTCTACTCCAAATTAAAGGTCACGACATAGCAAATGATTTTTTAAAGACAAAATCGTCTGGCTTTTAGTAATGCTAATTTTGAATAATATATTTGTATGATTTAAGTATTATTTATGTAATTATTATACCCTTAAACGATCACAGGTACAATTTTAGTTCATCTATTATTATTATTACGCAGAGTTTAAATGTATACATATATAAAGGTAATATAAATACGCTTTAGATTCAATAGATGAAGATGTAAAATTACTACATGTTCATTTCTCTATATACCTTTATCAACTGTATAAAATAACTTCACAAATTTTACTTGTACTGATTTACAGTAGCAAGACCTTTACCTTTAGCTTTCCTCTTATAGACAACTTTCTTCTTGCTGTAAATTTGTTTAAATATTTAATATTTTAATACTTTTATTTATTAAGTGTATTTCGCTTCTCTCGTGAGAAATGAATCGCAGTTTCACTATTTCTCAGCATGTGATTGGCTGTTCGCTACTGATGTCACACCTAAACTCCTAAATGCAGGATCAAAGCCTGAGTTGACAGAGAAAGTTGATGATCAGCATCATGGTACCAAAAAAGCCTGGTTGGATTGGTTTGGTTTTGTCAACTCGAAACTAATCCTGTAACTCTGAGTTTGTTCAACTATCATCATGGTACAGGCCCCAGAGCAGCTGTAAAGCCTAAACAATCTATGTTACTTTAATTTCATATTATCACTGTAAAGCTGCTTTGAAAGAATTCATACTGTTAAAAACGCTATATAAATGAAGTTGACTTGACTTCCCTTGCATAGGCTTTTTGTCACTGTTGGTTTAATGTTCTAAATAACAATAGGACTTAGCCTAGATATAATACCAGGGGTGCGTTCTCCGATAACGTTGTCTCTTAGCGCGCTACGAAGACTCAAAAGGTACACCTTAACTACAGGTATACATTTCCTACGTGTGTTCTCCGAACTATACCTTAGGATGTTGCTTAAGGTAAACCTTCTTAAGTTCGACCTTAGCAGGCGCTGTCCATGGTGGAGGCGCTGAATAGGTTGATATCGATGCCTCGATGATCGATTGTGCGCTCTTTCCTTCACAGCGGTATAGGTAAAGTATTGAGAAAACAATGTTCTTTATAAAGAAGCGTTTTAGAAATAGTACAAACTGCATTTATCGGGGCTCATTGAAATATGTACATGCAGAAATAAATATGAGTAGGCTATGTGTTTATAATTTAGCAAGTGTGCAATCCCAAACCCTCACGGCCATAATGTTCTCCACAACGTATGCTGATTATCCACCAGCCATGTAGTTGACATACACTAACTGGCTCCGCGGACGTCTTTGATTTAAAACAAGTAGCCTACTCGCTGTCTCGCTGCCATAGCTATAAAGTTTGTGTAAACTCATCTTTCTTTATATAGACTCCTAAGCCTTTTCTGTCAAATGGTTCGCCAGCTGATGTGCCTTAGGATAGTAATTAAAAAAGCTAACAACCATTAGTGTATGGAAACTTTATTAATGAAAACACTTCCATACACTGGGTGTAGGCTATAACAACTTAAGTATTTTATGTGTAAAATTTTAAAGTAAAGTAAAAATGTAATTTTAATACTAAATCAGATTTTATATTAAATGTTCATATAAAATTTTCTATGTGTAATTAAACTGCGATGTAAAAAAGCTTTTTGCGTAGTGGTGGCCACTAGCGGTATGAACCGTCAGCAGCGATAAGGTATAGCTAAGAGCGCTCCAGACCTACCTTACGAACGTATGACTTACAGAAGGTATACTTAACTAAGAAGGTTTCGGAAACCACGTATTAACGATAAGGTACTTCTTAAGGTACAACTTAAGAACGACGTAGCGTTAAGGTAGTTTCGGAGAACGCACCCCAGATCTCTTTGTTTATTAAGTCTGCAAATATTTCAAATGTATTATTATGTAAATTGGTACTTAAATAAATGGTGTGTGATTATGTGCATGAAATTCATTCAGTGACAGTAGAATACAAACAGTCTTACCGGTGTATGCTCAACATCAGTTTCATCTGAATCTGTATATCTTGACGGCGGGACTGAGGGCCTTTTCTTAGGCATTGGGTTGTTCATTTCGTCAGACTCCAACCGTAGAAATTCCCTAATTTTAGAATTAGTATGAAATCGATTGCCTGAAAATGAAAATGTCAAAGTTGGAGGATAGATCAGATTAAGGCACTTTACAGTAAAGAAAACAATATTTAGTGCACTTAATAATTTGTGTGCATATTATTGTGTGATAGTAGTCGTAACTTCACACATCATAACTGCTTCACATTATTTATTGGACCTGACACTGTAAAAAAAAAAAAAAAAAAATGCATAAGATAGATCTACTTACTGCTCACAAACTTGATAGAGGCAGCATACACTGGCCAGCCATGTTTTGGCTTTTTCCCTTTCTGCCATTCCACAGCAGCTGAATAGTCAGTTTGCGGGTATCCATCATCATCCATCTTGGTGTCATCATATTTACGTATGGCTTCGGTTTTCACCTCGCTGTACATCCCTGCATCCTCCCCACTGACCCATTGGACCACTGCAAACTTTCTCATCACACCTTGGGCATTAAAAGAGTTAGGCTTTTAGCGAATTTAGATAGATAAGGTTGTTTACGGCATATAAGGTTGTTTCATCAGATCTCACATGGGAAGATCACATTTTTGTGTCTTGTAAGTCAGATTGTAGCGTCATGGGCATCATTTTTGCTGTGTAATAACAGTTTGCCAGACACAGACATATTGCTAGGCCAGCTAAATGTCAGATGCATGCAAGTTATCTGCAGATTTGTGAAAGATCATTACAGTAGATAATTAAGGCTGTCGATTTAACGCAGTAATCTGATTAATTAACGTTAGTTGTGAGAAAATAACACGATTAAAATATTTTAACTCAATTAGCCCACCTGCCCCTGACCAATAGGTAGATTTGTGTAATTAAATAGATTCAAAACTTAATCGCTTGACAGCCCTAAAGTTAGAAATAATATAAAAAAGTAAAAGTCGTCTAATGTTAATGGTATAGCCTAATACCAATACATAAACCAAAAATACATTCAGTTAACGTTACCATACACGAAGAAACGGCAATTTCAAAGTTGTTGCTGGATGTATTTATACATATATAGCTTATAAGCTCCTAGCAACGTTAAGTTAACCTTAACTCTTGCAAGTCTTATAGGCTAACAAATTTGAACAAACCAACTTGTTAATTTGCTTAGAAATTACTAGATGAACCAACCTGAATCAACACAAATGACTGAGTAATAACTTACTTGTGTAGTATGTCTTTGGGTGACGCTAGAAATCCACGTTTACTTGATCTAAAAACTCTGTTGAAACTTGAGCAATGGCCCGTTTTACCGCTCTCTGGGAGCTTAAATTAATCAGTGAGCTCAGCTGGATTTCTATTGGATCCCGCGCAGATATACATGTGTTCAGAAAATAGGCTAATGCAAAATGCCGAAACGAAAATTGTATTGCTTTAACAGCCACGGAGGAGAAGAAAGAATGATTCCTATTCGTACTCGGACCAGGTGGAAAAGAAGGTAAACCATGTTTTTCCAGCAAAGTTTTTTCCCTATAAATGTGTGTATTAAATATGATATAATATATTCATAAATATGCATTATGCTTAGCCTATTGTTTAACATAATTTTACAAATAATGTTTAGTTATATAGTTTTAAGGTTATTTGATTAAAATGTTGTAACACGCATTGCCAAACAATTATTGTTGATTATTATTACAGGCATTCTATAAATTAGCAGCCTGGCATTAGTACTGTCAGTAAATTATTATGCACGGCTAATAATTTTATGTCATAATAATATATTCATCTGTGGTTTCCATGTCAAGACAACAATATAACTTTAAGCACAACAGCAATGCTAAAATATATATTTTTTATTCTGTCAGTAAAAGTGAAAGGAGCATACAGGTAAATGGTGGGTTGGGTTGTGAACACTAGCCTTAATCTGATTATCATTCTCAGGGGTTGTTACTCAAAAAAGGTTGAGAACCACAGATCTAGACTAACAATAAGTAGTGTAGAGTTGTAAAGCTGTCTCTCTTATATTATGTTGTGTCTGAAACTGTACAGGAACATTGAAAACTGTCTGCATGACTTGGAGGAGGTACATTTCCAGAGTGCCAATAATGATGTAAGTACTAAGTCAGAAAATAAATCACACAAGTGAGGCTACAATTTAAAAAAAATGGTGGCAATTGTAAATTGATGCAAGTTTTATTAGGCACAATTAAATTTAAGGGTTTCTCATCTTTTTAAAAGAAATAAGTCAACTTTATCCGCATTAAAATTGATTGTCCTGTTGTCTTCCTCTTTTGTATATTTCCTTCTGCCCTATATTAGGATGATGTTTCACATTCACCAAAAGGGACTGAAGAATCCATCCTCACATATATAGATCTACAGGTAGAAATGATTGAAGTAAATTACATTAATCTATTGATATGGGCCTATTGTTTTTTTCTTTCACATAAATGAATAATGTTTTCTCCTCTTTCAGGACCATATATTATTACAAGCAGAGACCACAAGAGATTTGCCATCCATAGAAAAACAGGTGAGGAAAAGTTTTGTTTAAATGTCCTCCAGCTGTCAGTAAGGCATATGGATACTGAGGATGACCAAAAGCTATTCTGTTGTTTTTTATGAGTTGATTTATTGTCTTCTTTTAGGAAATGTTACCCCTCCCAGAAAGGAAAGAACAGTCACAATCACCAGACACTAATGTAAGATTTCTTCCTTTGAAAATAACTCTTAATACTTCAAATGGTTTTTCTTAATGAACCTTCTCTTTCACATACACATTTATTAGTTAATTTTGTCATTTAGTACATCCAGGTCAATGTACCGCTGAGGACAGGGCAGGTTATGTCCAAAGAAATACAGGTAAACATTGCCTATTTCTTTTTTAGTTCAATTTCTATTCATTTGTATTGCTGTATTTACTATTGATAGTTCAAATTATATATATATATATATATATATTAAAAAGTCTTGATCTTTTTAGGATGACAGCCCTATGTCACATTCACCAGAGACTGCAGAAGAGGGAACCTCTTCAGAAATACTGGTAAATAAGTCATTTACCCCAGACTATATGTAAATAAGGAATGGTGTATGTCATTTTGGTTTAAATTGTGTTGCATACATGTGTATAACAATTGTCCCTAAATGTGTAGAGACAGCTGAATTTGAGATCAGATGCTTAAATCAGTACGTAGCATAATTCATTGTTGATAACAGTTTCGATTTTTTAATCATTCGCAGGATATGAATTCTTGATATCAACAATTACATTTTCAATAGTAAAAATGCTCATTCTTGATATCAGTAATTAGATTTCAACTAGAAAATTTGTAATTCTTGATATCAGCTATGACGTCATTACTCGCAGAAATACAAGTTCTAGATATCAAGACTAGAATTGCAAATAGTAAAAACTATAATTCTTGATATGTTCAATTGAATTTTCACTAGTTAAATGTCACCATAGGCTGCCATTCAAAATCAGTTGTTGATATCAATTATTGATTCCAATTTCACATATCCGAAATGCAATTGTAATAAAAAATGTATAGTGATACTTAGTAAACATATATATTTCTGTTATCAATAACTCAATTTCACTAGTTGAAATGTTAATTCTTGATACCTGTAAATGTATTTTAACATGTTACATTAGCTAGTGTCAGTAAAATATTATGCATGGATAATAATCGTATGCAATAATACAATATTCCTCTGTGGCCTATGGAGGTGGCTTCTCTGAAAAAGTAATGTTATACCAACTAAAAGACACCAATATAAATTTAAGCCCTACAGCAATGCTAAAATGTAATCTATTATTCTGTCTGTAAAAGTGAAAGGAGCATACAAGCAGATGTTGGGGTGGGTTGTGACCACTAGATTTAATCTTGATGAACTTCCTGGGTATTAATAAAAGTCAAAACAGTTTGCCATATTGTTGAACAAGAATATCAACATTTAGAGTAAAACATGTTTCTTTTGGTACACACTTCGCTTATGATCACTCATATTTGGATTATTTCTTATTTGTTACAGAATACCAACCAATCGAACCATGCGTCTTCAGGTCCCTCGAATGACCATGTCACAGATGCCAGTTGGCTGAACATCCTCGCATTTTCCATGAAGCACAATGTAACAGGCGCTTTAATGGAGGACCTACTGAAGCTGTTAAGGTTATGTAGTGAGGACCCTCTAAGCATCCCAAGTAGCAAATACATGCTAGAGAAGGAGTTTAAAGATTATGTAGACAAATCAGAATACCATCATTATTGTGGTATTTGCAGCTCTTACATTGGCCTCTCAGTGTCAAAGGACGGTGAATTAAAATGTCAGATTTGCTCATCAACCCAAACTGTGAGACAAAGTTTAGAGTTGGGTATTTTTTTTATTTGTATACCTTTGAGGCATCAACTTAAAGCTCTTTTGGAGAATGAGCCTATTCCAAATATTTACAATGACCAAAACAGAGATGGAATAACAGATATTTCAGATGGGAAGTTGTACAAATATCTGAAATCAGTTAGTGATCCATTCTTTTCCCTGTCATTCAATTGTGACGGAGTGCCAGTGTTCAAGTCATCTAAATACAGCATATGGCCCTTACTATGCTCTGTTAATGAATTACCCCCAGATGAAAGAGATAAAAATGTCATACTATGTGCCTTGTGGTTTGGGTCATCAAAACCACAAATGACTAGCTTCCTCAAACCTTTTGTGGAGGAATGCAAAAGTCTTGGACAAACAGGTCTTCAGTGGCAGGATCCAGTAGATAACTCAATCAAAATGACAAAGGTTTATGCATTATGTGCCATATGTGATGCTGTTGCACGACCTTTACTGCAAAATTTCAAACAGTTTAATGGAGAGTATGGGTGTGGGCACTGTCTTCATCCAGGTGTTCAAGTGAGAAAAGGCAATGGGACTGTGCGAGTGTATCCTTGTTTAGAGGAGATGCCAGACCTTAGAGATCATGACACAACTGTGCAAATAGGTGAGATTGCCAAAAATAATGAACAGAGCATTTTGGGCATAAAAGGGCCATCTCCAATTTTGGACTTGCCAGATTTTGACCTGATCAATGGCATGGTCCCTGATTACATGCATTGTGTGTTGCTGGGGGTTTGCCGGCAAATAGCCACTTTATGGTTTGATTCTAAAAGCTATAGTAAACCATGGTATATTGGTTTGAACACTGCAACAGTGGATGCAAATCTTTTAGCAATCAAGCCTCCAAGCATTTTTTCCAGAATCCCACGGTCTATTGTTGAGCGAAGGTTTTGGAAAGCTCACGAATGGCAGAACTGGCTTTTATATTACAGTTTGCCAGTCCTGAAGGGGATACTTCCAAACAAGTATCTTTGCCACTGGGCTCTACTTGTCGAGGGTGTGAGCATTTTGCTAGGTTCAGACATTAGCCAAGAGGATATTGACCATGCTCATGAGGCTCTTGAGTTTTATGTTAAATCAGTTCAGTCTTTGTACGGTGAAGATCAGATGACCTACAATATGCATTCACTTCTGCATTTGACTAAGACTGTGGAAAATTTGGGTCCTCTCTGGGCCCAGTCTGCTTTCATGTTTGAGAGCTATAATGGCTATTTGCTCAAGCAAGTCAAAAGCAGTAATGCAGTGCCTCAGCAGCTTTGCAAAAGAGTAGCATGGTCTCGGGCATTGCCACGCATAGCTAAGGCCTGCTTATCCAATGATGTCTCACCAGAAATTAAATCTTTCTACACTGAAATGACCTCTGGTAAACATCATGTAAATAACTATGCTACATATGATAGCGTGACTGCACTTGGAGTGCCAAAGATCAGGCAAGTGTCTGAAAATGATATGAATGCATTGCATGCATTGCTAGATGTACCTGAGACCTCTATTGGCAGGTACTACAACAGAATAGTTGTCAACGGAGAGGTCATTCACAGCCAAACATACACAAAGACAAAGAAAAGGAACAACTCGGTTGTGATATTGAAAGATGGCAGTATTTTCAAGGTTTCACACTTTCTCTGTGTCAGTGATGACCAACATCACTTGTATGCAGTTGGCAAATTTGGAAATTGTACAGTGCAGAAGCTGGTTCGAGGATCTGCTGTCAAAATATCACTGACCTTTATGCGGACTGTTCATTTTCCTACAGGATTTGAAAGAGCAGTTGACAGCAATGACATTGTGAGGCCGTGTATTTACATAAACTGTGAACAGTTTGGGTCTGTTATTTGTGAACCAATCAGAACATATTATTGCAAATGAATTGAGTCAAATATGTTTCATGAATCGTGATTAAAATGTTTAAAATTGGCTGGAATAAATTGTTGTATATGTGACATGTACTGGTGGTGATATGCATAATAATCACTTCACATTTTGGAAAGATTTATGTTTGTAGGTTAAGAATAGAACTGTTGTAACGTAACTTAGTAATTAGTACTAAAGTTTAGAGAAATTGTGACAAATGAACATAAAAAATCTGGTGATGCAAGATTTAAAATGAAAACTGTATATATATGAAATATGAAACTGTAGAATACACTAATAAATAATTTTCTAATTAAAATGTGTGCTTGTGTGTAGTTTAAATGTGTTTTATCTAAGATAGATACAGTATATGACCATGTTTAATTATAGGGGCTCAATTTAGGACATGAGCATGAGTTAAGTACAGCCTTATACTGCTAAACTGCACTGTTTTATACAAGTCTTAATACGCTGGACATTCATATTAAATTTGCATTATTTTCCTATGTTTTTACTTCATGAAAAACTATGGCTTTAGTTGTATGTAGGACATATATGATTAAACATACATTAATATTATGCAATTTATATATGCTTTTTTTTGCAGCATATATGTCCCTTACAATATTCTGTTGGAACATATAAGAATCACACGTTTTTTTAGCAAACCTTTTCCATATGGGCATGACCTCAGACAGCTGATTTCTATCTCCGGTCTGAAAAACTGCTTATTAGCAAATCCAGGTGACTGGAACAAAATTCTGAGCAGGACTTTTACTTTCTGAACCTGGACTTTACACCTCTGAAGAGAACAGAAAAAGAGACGAGCAGAAACACAAGAACTACAACTAACTTCAGCCACAGCCTCAGATGAAATCCACTGAAGAGAAAAAGAGGAGGATTAAACAGCTCCACAAACAGCATTACCAGCTTCACTTATTACTAACCAGACTGACTTTATTTCTGTTAGAACTCCTTATTGAGATGTTTAATTTGGAGTTACCATAACAGTGATTAGCGTTTCCATTAGTTGGGCTCTTAACTCTTATTTAGATTTTTGTTTTTTTGGCTGCTGTGACAGTGTGTTTGTCAAACATGTTTGCAGCAGCAAAGAAAGCTAAATTTAATCAAGGCAGGTGATGATTGTAACCTATTGATGGTTATGTAATCATGATGCTTTTGCCTGAATTACTGATGAAATTTGTATAATAAAATTATTTTGTACAATTAATATATTGATTTCATAAACCCTGTGTTACTGCAGCATGAGATCAAGCAGAATTATACCTATCAGTTCAAATATTTTAACAAACTTGTTTTTTACCTATCATGTGACACTCACACTTATCAACAATCAGCGTATGTGTCTCAACAATGGTGACAATCAAAAATATTCAGATAAACAGATCAATTCTGAACATTACAAAAAAGCTACTAAATGTCACTACAAAAACAACAGCAAAAAATAAAAGCAAATATTTAGAATTAAACAAAATAATAGGACAATTCAGCTGCATAATTTATTCATGTTGCAATGCATGCTGGGAGTTTTGTACTCTGCTGGTACCCAGCATGCATTGCAGCAAGGTACTTTTGATTGTCACCATTGTTGAGATTAATACGCTGATTATTGATGTTTGTCATAGTAGATTAACATTTAGTGCTTAAGTTTATAAAATTCTTCTCACTGATTCTTATAGTACTTCTGTATCTCATGCTTTAGTAATACAAGGTTTGTGTTTTGAAAAAAATATGGATGTGTAAATAATATAATATTTCTGGATCTCATTCTACAGTAACACAGGGTTTGTAATGTGAAACTATTAATGGAACACAATTGTTAGATTTGAAAAGCAACAGCGGAGCAGGATACTTCATGATGATTATAAAACCATCTTCAGGTAACCATCATCACCTGATCTCAGCTCACTTTAGCTTTCTTTGCTGCTGCAAATGTGTTTAACAAACACACTGTCACAACTGCCAGAAAAGGCAAAAGATATAATCAGAGTTAAGAGCCCAACTAATGGAAGCACTAATCACTGTTATGGTGACCTCAAATGAAACACATTAGAGTTAAACCTCTGTTAATTCTCAATAAAAACTTTTGTAGACGTCTGACAGAAATAAAGTCAGTCTGGTTAGTAATAAGTGAAGCTGGTAATGCTGTTTGTGGAGTTGTTTAATCCTCCTCTGCTGAGATCTTCACAGATTTAATGTCTTCTTTTCTCTTCAGTTGATTTCATCTAAGGCTGTGGCTGAAGTCAGTTGTAGTTCTTGTGTTTCTGCTCGTCTCTTTTTCTGTTCTCTTCTTTCCTTCAGTGATTCTGCTTGTTAACAGGCTTATTAAGGATGAGATGAATCCATATTTAATATACACAGATTTTGTGGCTACGATAAGGTCCAGTTCTGGTTTATTTCTTTACTCTTGGCTGACATGTAGTCAGAGGTGTAAAGTCCAGGTTCAGAAAGTAAAAGTCCTTCCCAGTATTTTGTTCCAATCACCTGGATTTGCTAATTCAGACAGGAGAGAGAACTAATTAGTGAAATCAGCTGACTGAGTTTATGGGTGGAATAAACTATGGCAGGACTTCTACTTTCTGACCCCTGGACTATACAACTCTGGATAGTTCACCCAAAAATGAAAATTCTGTCAGTAATTACTCACCCTCATGTTGTTCCAACCGCGTAAGACCTTCGTTCATCTTCGGAACACAAATTAAGATATTTTTGATGAAATCTGAGCCTTGTCTCACTCCTCCATAGGCTGCTAGGTGGCCCAAACTTGCTGGCCCAGAAAAGTTATTAAAGAGATTGTTAATATAGTCCAAGTGACTACAGTGGCTCAATCTTAAGTATATCAAGCGACGAGAATACTTTTTGT
Organism: Squalius cephalus; assembly: GCF_949319135.1. Lineage (NCBI taxonomy): Eukaryota > Metazoa > Chordata > Actinopteri > Cypriniformes > Leuciscidae > Squalius > Squalius cephalus. Next base: position 16,294,043 of record NC_137122.1, read on the forward strand.
GCGCAAAAACAAGCAAAAATAACGACTTTATTCCACTATTCATTTCCTTCTCTCTGGGCCTCGTAGTGTTTTTGCGCTACGCGTCTGTGTTATACGTAATCACGCATCACACACATGACCAGCGTCGGCCAATAGTGAGCCTACGTGGTGACGTGTAACACAGACGCGCTGCGCAAAAACACTACGCAAACCAACTAGAGGTCGAGAGAGAAGGAAATGAATAGTGGAATAAAGTCGTTATTTTTGTTTGTTTTTGCGCACAAAAAGTATTCTCGTCGCTTGATATACTTGAGATTGAGCCACTGTAGCCACTTGGACTATATTAACGATCTCTTTAATAACTTTTCTGGGCCAGCAAGTTTGGGCCACCTAGCAGCCTATGGAGGAGTGAGACAAGGCTCAGATTTCATCAAAAATATCTTAATTTGTGTTCCGAAGATGAACGAAGGTCTTACGCGGTTGGAACAACATGAGGGTGAGTAATTACTGACAGAATTTTCATTTTTGGGTGAACTATCCCTTTAAGTCATTATTACGAGAAAGTTTCTCATTATTATGAGATGTTAAGTCATTATTATGAGAAAGTTTCTCATTATTATGACTTAAAGAATCTTTTTTTTTTTACTCAACGTGGCGGAAACGGGCTTCCATAGATCAGAGCTCGTGAGTGGATAGCGCATTTCTGAATATTCCGCTCCGCTCGTTCGTAAAAGTAATGATTATGAATGCGTCTAAATGTGTCTATATACACTGTGAATGTGACTGTGCATTATATGCTGAGTTTCGGTTCATTTATGAGACGAACTCCAGTTCACTCGCCGACGCCTCCATGTCGTGATTCTACGGTGACGCATTGCTACCACATATTATTTTTTTCCCCCAATTATGTCATAATAACGAGATCTTATGTCGTTTTAACGACATCTTTTCTCGTAATAACGAGATGTTATGTCGTTAAAACGACATCTTTTTCTCGTAGCCTAATAACGAGATGTTATGTCGTTAAAACGACATATTTTTTGCCCTTATAAGGACATGTACAAAATATGCCTTTATCCACATGAAATTGACAGCCTATCGCGCCTTTATCACACGTTCAAAAAGCTTAAGCAAATAGTAGCTGCCCCCAATCATGAAAAATTAATCAATGAGGCCCTTTTTGAAAATATATTTTATATAGGCTTTTTTATATTTTATATTTTATATACAAGTTTTTTTTTTTATATGATATATTATATAGGCCTAATAAGATTTATTTTTGTTAATAGGCTATATCTTCATTACCTAGAGATATAATTAAACAAAAAGTTGTCAAAACACATCTAACAGAACATAGCCTAAGTTGTTTATTTTTTACAACATCGTGTTCTTATTTTGTTTAATTAACGAAATGTCAATCTTCGTCTTTATAACAGAAGATACAATACAATTTACAATACAAAAATCTTCAAGATGTATAACGGATTGTCACCTTATAAACAGTCCTTTTTTAATGGAATAATACACCCTTATAATAAAGAAAAAGCTTCAGTGGTAAAGAATATGAACGCAATGCATTTAATTATACATTAAGCGTTTTCCTTCCATAGAAACCCTTTATTATAAAGAAAATAGGTGGCTCTTAACGTGTCTTTCTATGGGAGGATGGCATAGCGGTGCACAGCAAATATTAAATGAAAATATTCAATGGTATTCAATGCAAAACAAAAATGAAAAATACAATTAGCCAATAAAATAAACAAATTATTGTGGCATTAATTAGCCCATAAACAATATTTATTTTAAAGCCTAAACGGATTTGTTTAAAGAAAAACACCAGCGTTGGGCGTTTATCTGTATAGGCTAAGTGTTTCAGCCGCCCTTTTCAAACTGGCGCAATAAAATGCAACATAATTTGATTAGTTAAACATGAAGAGGATTATCCGTCTGGCATGGCCGCTCGCTCTAACGTTAACCTAGATAAATGTTTGCTATTATGAAGCGCATATCCGAGTGTTTGTGCGGAGTGTGGAGCGCGCACTATGACATGGATGGAGGCGCCGGTGCCATCACTCGCATTTTCCTATCAACAGTGGAAACAACTTAAAATACTCCATCATTTCTGGTCATACAGAAAATAATAATACATCAGTCGCAACTACTTTTATTTGTGTAAACTCACAACAACAAGAAAACGGTGTGCCTTTGTAAAATAAAAGAAAATGAACAGGGCGCGCTTTCATGATCTCTGTGAATTGGAGCGCGCCTCAAAAATGACCTGACAAACAGTGTATAGACAAGCCTCACAGACATGAGAAATATAACTATAAAGTTATTAAAAAAAATGTCCACCAACGAAAAAAAATCCAATCGAAAGCAAATACGGTAGCTACCATCTGATTATGTAATCCTGTCCATATGAAAGGCGCATCTAGGCTACATTACAGCGGAGATGTGGAGATATGTATGCAGGCAGCCTACTGATTTAGAAAAGACTAGTTAATTAATAAACAATTAAAATGCATCGTTATTTTAAAACAACATAAGATCTCGTTATTAGACATAATTGAGGTGAAAAAATAATATGTATGTGGCAGTAATGCGTCACCGTATGATTCTGCTATATTTACTTTTTATATATTAAATCCAGGCAATTGGTTCATGAAACATTGATTAAAATTAAGATATAATTAATACAAAACGAAATTCACTTTAAAGAAAGGCAGTTGTTCTGTTTGAGGTCTCTGTGAAAGTTTTAAAGCAGTCTTTTAGTGCCGCTTTCAGAGCGCTCACGTCTGTAACTGAGAACTGTCATGTTGTTTTTTCCCTCATAAATGCAAACACGGAAAATAAAATAAAATGAATATTATAATGTTTTTTTGTTGGGTCAGACAATGATTACCAAATTTCTCTTTCATATTGCTCCTCACAACCACTGAAAACGGTGAAAAAAAGGGAACCAAAAGTCAAATTAATATGGACGGAAGTTAAAAGTGGTGGGAAAATGACTCATGACGAAATCTGGTGGGTACGCGTCCCCCCCGTCCCCCCCGAAATCGACGCCTATGCGTGTAACACAGACGCGCTGCGCAAAAACACTACGCGAACCAACTAGAGGTCGAGAGAGAAGGAAATGAATAGTACAGATGGTGGACAACCAGAATGCCTAATACCGCCGCGGTGGCGAAATCACCGCGGCGAAAATAAACCAGCCGCATTTCAAAGTCGTTCCCGAAATGACCGCCAGGTGGCGCAAAGGGACATTGTGCAAAACAGCGGCAATTGCCGTATTTTAAAATGTAAGTGGGTTAAATATAAAACCCTAAGCCTAATAGGCATATTTTTCATATATATAAATAGGCCTATTAGGCTACAACAGAATAGAACCAAAGATAGAATCAATTTTAGAACTGAAAAAATAGAATCAAAAGTTAAAAATAGAGACGATATTAGGAGCAATGACGCGGAATATTTTTACTATTCTATTGAGGAATTAGATAAATGAAGAGCTCTCGTGAGCGATACAATTGCATAGTAATTTATAGTGATTTCAAAAGCAGTCCTTAAAAAAAAAAAAATACATGGAGTAGTGTGGCATAATTTTTGAGAGATTACTCGGAACGCGTTTTAGTTAAGATCCTGGTTTCAATGCCCTTAATGTATATAGGCTAGGCTACTGCTTTAAAAAAAATGTCACAACGCGTTTTGAGATTGTTTTGAATTAAACATTGAAGTTTAAAATGTAGTGTTTTGGCACACCAGGCCGAGTGGCGTTACGCATTGTTCAAAAATCAGGTTTTATTCTGGCATGTTGAATTGTTAGATTTTTTTTTTTTTAGATTTATTAGATTTAGATTTTAGATTTCGTTAGATTTTTTTTTCTCATAACAGCTAAAATAACTAATATATGCCTTGTCTTAATATGACCTACTTAATATAGGCAATATATAGGCATATAATAGCCTATATAATAAATTAGCAAAACTTGGCCACTAAATATTTAATTTTCAATTATTTTAATTATCACAATTAAAGTTTTAATTTTATTAAATTGAACAAGCGCAACAATCAGCATTTAATCAAATATTCTAAAAGATGTATTATTAATAATAATGTTATTTCAACATAATATTTCGTTTTTTCGACATAATGTGTGCGTGCAACAAGCAAGATGTGTATTTGTAAATCCGGTGATGCGTGCATTGATTTTTATCAATAAACTAGTGTTTTCTGACAGTGTCGACTGCAAAGATGAAGTTGACGATCGCCATTTTTGTAGTGAACGCACCTAGAGAGAAATGCACATAAAGACATAATCAGAGAGTAGCCTTTTTCTTTTCGTTTTGAATTATTTCGTTTGAAGACATTTCAAGCTTTGTGTATTTGATGTATTTATCATGTCTGTGTGAGGCATACGCTGAGTTTCGTTAAGTTAGGAGGATGAGATGCGCTCCAGCTGACGTGCAATGCAAGTGACCGCGCGGGCGCCTCCATGATTAGTGTCTGTTATATTTGCTTCTCTTACTTATTTAAATCCAGGCAATTGGTTGATGAAAAATTGATTAAAATTAAGATACAATTTATAGAAAACGAAATTCACTTTAAAGAAAGGTTTTCTACTAAACAGAACTTAATGAAGTGGTCAAAATCATGTCTGACCCACTCCATATCCATCTCTCGATATAATGCATCCTATCTTACTCGTGCTGTTCACTTTTCATATTCAACATAGATGGAAAAAAATAAAATTATAATATTTTAACAAATATGATACTAAATGAGATTATTTAATGGCTACAACAGTATAGTAGGCCTATATACTTTTTTTTTTAGAATAGATTTTTGCTGTGCACTTGCATATTAGTGTCAGCTGGGAAGGAAATATAGAGACCAGGGCCCGGTTTCCCAAAGCGTTCTTATCTCTAAGTAGTTCTTAACCTATTCCTTAACCCCTCTCTTAACCTTATGGGACGGTTCCCGAAACGTTCGTACGCACAGCAAAAAGTCCAGTGTTAAATTAACTCTCCTGGGAGTTTATATGGCTCCAGAGTCAGTGTTAAAATATGAGTGTTAAATTAACACTCAAGAGTGTTAAAGTTAATGAGATAATTAAGTGATTGTTTGAGTGATAATTGACCAATATTGAAGACACCTGATGTTAGCAAGCAGAATCACCAAAGGAGAAAATCGAATTTTTTAAGACACCGTTATGGTGGTCAGTGTTTGCTTTAGTTGGGCTCTTGACCCATAAAGCATTAACTTTAAATTTTGTTTGGCTGTTGTATCTGAGTTATAACTCTCAGATGAACAAGATAAAAGGTGATCAGGTGGTGTTGGTTATGATTTGATAATCATAATTTGACCTGAATATCAACTCTCATTTAGAGAGTCAGATTTACCTTGTTGATTACAGCAGCCTGTGATTCTACAGCAAATGATTTTTATCATTATCAATATAATCCAAAATATTTCTTAAAAATTGTTATTATAAAAATACTTAGAAAATTACTTTATTTAGACATACTGACATCAATAATCAGCCTGTCAATCTCAACAATGGTGACAATAATAAAGCATGTTGCAGTGCATTCTGGGTGCCACCAATCAAAACTCATTCATGGCTCCCATCATGCATTGCGGTATGAATAAATTATGATCTGAATTGTCTTACTAATTTCCTTTCCTAATTGAATATTCTGTTTGTCACCATAGTTGAGATTCATACACTGATTCTTGATGTCTGTATGTGCCTAAAAGAAAGATTTTGTTTTATCAGAACAACTTTTAAGAAATCCTTTAGACTAGTTAGAAAAAAAGATTGTATGCTGTAGAATCACAGTGATGCTGTAATCAACAATATACATTTAAGTCAGAGATTAGACTCTAAATGAGATCAGTGATTCAGGTGAAACTATGATTATGTCAAAACATAACCAACAAAACCTGATCAACTTTCTCTTTGTTTATCTGGCAGTTATAACTTAGATACAACAGCCAAAGACAATCTAATGTTTACAGTTTATGGGTCAAGAGCCCAACTAAAGCAAACACTGATCTCCATAACGGTGTCTTAAAAAATTAGATTTTCTCCTTTGGTGATTCTGCTTGCTAACATCAGGTTTCTTCAATAATGCTCAATCATCACTAAATTAATCACTTAATGAGCTCATTAACTTTAACACTCTTGAGTGTTAATTTAACACTCATATTTTAACACTGACTCTGGAGCCATATAAACTCCCAGGAGAGTTAATTTAACACTGGACTTTTTGCTGTGCGCTAAGTATATCTTTTGTAAGTCACACTTTCGTAAGGTTGGTCTGGACCATTCGTAGCTCTCTCTTAGCGTTGTTGCAGGTCTAAATGAATATAATTCTGAAGTTTTAATACACCCAGACAGTATTAAATTAGGCTAATTCAAGTGTTTTCATGCAAAGAATAAAATTGTCATTACACTGATTGTTGTTAAATTTTTAATTATATTATTTTACAATATTATTAATTGAATTAAAACGCTCTTTTAAAGGCCAGTGAAAGCATAGGCTACTGTCAGTTAAGTCCTATTCGGACGCTAATATTGTTTCTCATGGGCTCGTCCGGTATTTTAAACATTTACAGGGGTAAGTCGGTGATTTTAGTGCCGTCCGAATCCATAATATCAGTGTTTTTCTCACCCAATCCGCGTAAAAATCCCTGGCCAAATTAGTACCTTCTGTTTTTTGACAAACAGGTCGTGTGGTAATTTAATTGCCGTCTGAATCCACATCTCCGAGTTTACAAGAGATTCAAAATTCACGGTTTAAATCCTTTTTGATCACTGCCGAGCACCGTACGCAAGATGTAAACTTTTATTACTGAAATGCTGGAAAGTATTTACAAGAACAATATTTCATCGCAGCTCCACCTCAGCGAACAAAAATGGGAAAGAAAAGGCGGCACGTAACTTTTTGAAAAGGTTATTGTGGCAGCAATAGGCTATATGTTACAATTTTAAAATATGTAGGCTAGGCTATTATAGGCTATTATAGTTTGAATTATTTTTTATAATATCCAATAATCATAATAAATTGAAATTTCAACTATTTCTGAAGTGCTTCTTTTATAAAGATGACCGCTTTTTCACATAAACAGCCCCTGCACGAGAGAATAATTGATTCTCGAGCAATCGATTTCAAACAATTCAGCACCATTGGCACGGACAGCACCGGGTAACGTCCCACGTAAGAAGGTATATCTTAAGCGGCTTCCTAAGGTATAGTTCGGGGAACACACTTAGGAAAATAAACAAATTTGGTAAGATATATCTTTCGAGTCTTCTTAGCAGGCTAAGAGTGAGCGTTATCGGGAAACCGGGCCCAGACCTCTTGGAACTTTAATTGAATACATAGCGTTGGTAAAGCATACTGAAATTACATCCCTACAAATTTATTAGGCCCTACTGAAAATAAATGTATCGAATTTAAGCAAAGTATAGCCTAAATGTTAAGACTGTAAGCCCTTTGCTTTTTTACGTAGCCTATACAGGACTCTTATAGCCGACTTTGTGTTAATTTAATTTGTAGAGGATTTTTTTAACTCAAACATTAACACTGAAATAAATGAAACTAAATTATTGTAATTTTTTTGGCACACCACGACGAGTGGCGCTATGCATTGTTCTAAAGCCAGGTTTTATTCTGGCATGTTGAATTAGTGTTCGACAAACGCGGCGCGGCGCGTTCATTTGAATGAAGAGCGCGCTTCTCGCTCGTTTGAGCGAACACACACTGGAACATTAGGCCATGGCTCAACGAGTGAATCGTGGCCGAGTGGTTGAACTTACGTTACGATCATTTAGATGACACGGGTTCGAATCCCGAACTAACTTGGACTACTGATATTTTTATATTAGCCTATTAATGCATTTTATAGTCTATTGTTGATGCAGAGAGATTTGTCTAGTTCTAAAACATAGTTTTTTGCTTATAGCCTATTTACAAAATAAAATCACCATGCATTTCCATTTTACACTAATGAGGAATATTATACAATGACTTTACTTCTGTAGCCTATAATAATTCCAATCGTAATTTCAAAAGCAGTTCTGTTAAAAAAAAAAAAAAAAAAAAATATATATATATATATATATATATATATATATATATATATATATATGACGTTTAAACGACAAACAATAAAATCAGAACCAGTATTCTGTTGCATTCATGGTTTCAGTGGCAGTAATGCATCCACGGCTTTTCAAAATGTCACAAAGCGTTTTGAGATTGTTTTGAATGAAATATTGAAGTTTATAATTAAGTGTTTTGGCACACCACGACGAGTGGCAAACTCTTTGTTTTGTTTTGCAAACTCAGCTAGCCTGTGGGGGGTTTGGAGAAGGCAATAGTTGCTTTATCGTGGGGGTGCAGGACAGAGGTGTTAATGTTCCGTCTTTCATATGGAGAGTGTCGGAGCCAGCCTGATGAGCAGGCAAAGGCTAAATTCTTTTAAGGATTAATCTCAAAATCTCCAAAAGTCCATAGCCTATGTACAGTAGGCCCTATATCTTATTAAATTATATATTGTAGTTTTATTGATTGTATTTAAAGGTTTTCCACACACAATTTCAATTTAGCAGATACAGAGCTCTTTAATTCGCGACCCACCTCGTTTTATTGTAAGGTGAATTCAGCAAGGCATGCTTTATCTTTGAAGGAACAAAAGCTATTTGTTACAGTTTTTTCTTTCGTGATTTGTGTGGATGACACACAGCGACATATACAGTATTATCAGCTGTATTATTAATGCTTAATTTCGAGAAAGACCCGCCGCGCGCAGTGAGGGAGACCAAACTTAGTAAAAAAATATCCAGCGCGAGAGAGGCAAAGAAAAACGCCTGTTCTTAATTTATGTTGCTTTGAACTTTTTTCGTTTTGTACCGTTTTAATTTTTTAATTTAGCTGCAATTTCTTTGACAATAGAAATTTAAAATGTTGCAAGAATAAGATTCTGTGTTTCTTATTTTGCATCACAAAAGGAATAAACTCTATCGATGCAACCCTGTTTAAATAAATAAACTGTCCCGACACTTTATTCGTACCTTGAAATGTGCGATGGGAATTAATTTTCTTTTTCTTTTACATTTTCATTGTTTATTTTTTAATTGAAAGTAATACTGTATTGAAAGTATTTTTATGATTTGTTCGATCTGTTTTGAAAAATGTCTTCCGTTGCTATGGCCGGGTATCACTGTCAGTCATCTCAATCTCATGAATGATTCACACACACACAAAAAAAATAATTTAGCAGATTAAAGACGAGCTTCATCATCTTCATTTTCTGGTGCAATCGGCTTACAGTCTTCCTTCATCAGATGTGTCGTCTTTGCAGCGGCACAACATGTTGCAAATTTATGTTGTAATGTACAATTGATAATAAAAAAAGACGATTGACTTTAATAAACAGATGCATATTTAAGCATCAAGAACGGAAAAACATAAACACTGTCGGCCACACTGAGATTCGATCTCAGATCGTTTGAAGCTCCTAGAGGTTATTGTTAATGCATTGACCACAGAGCTATCGTCTGAATAGCCTAGGTTAGCTACTGTTTGTTCGGGATTTGAACCGATTTAAATTCAGCCACGAATTTGTTTAGTTTTATTTTGTTTTAAATGTATTTTTACATATTTTGCTTTCATTAATGTTAACCAATTCTGTTGTAGCATAATAGGCCTATATTTTTTCCCTAAAAGTTTGTTTTATTCTCTGCTTTGTTTGTTTATATTTTTACATATTCAATCAGTCTCATTTTTGTTCAAATAATGAAAAAATATATATATTTTTTTTTTTACAAGATCTTGCGCCATGTTTCTTTTTTTCAAAAATTTTTTTTTAAATAAACAGATAGGAAACTTACCTTTTAAAATGCCGCAGTTGCTGCTGTTTTGCCCTGTCACTTGCGCCACCCGGTATAGCCTAGTCATTTCGCGAACGACTTTGAAATTCGACTGGTTTATTTTTGCTGCGGCAGTAATAGGCATTGTGGTTGATTATTTATTAAATAATTCAATTGATAATCATAACAACATGTAAGCCTATTTAATTCTGAATATAACAAAGAATGCTTAAACCGACTAACATCGGTTAGTAACTGCAAGTCCTGAAAATGTTTTAATTTTACGTAAGTAAATGACAAGTAGCCTAACCTATTGATTGACATAGCCTTTCTAAATTATAGAAAAACTGGGCACACAATTTTAACGTGTCTACTTTGTTTAAATTTAATGAATTTGAATTCGTTTAACCACAGTATTTATCTTGAATTTATCTGTGGCCTCTCAGCTCAGATTACTGCCGCGGCAGATTACGTCATAAAGAGAATAAACTGACACTTTTCTCATCATATGGTGACCTAAGTCTGTGATTACAGCGCCACTCAGCGGTAAAAGGCAGCAAATACACATCCCAATTCTGCCGCCGCGGGAACGGCGGCGGTAAAAGTCTCATTCTGGTTGTCCACCATCTGTAGAATAAAGTCGTTATTTTTGTTTGTTTTTGCGCACTAAAAGTATTCTCGTCGCTTGATATACTTAAGATTGAGCCACTGTAGCCACTTGGACTATATTAACGATCTCTTTAATAACTTTTCTGGGCCAGCAAGTTTGGGCCACCTAGCAGCCTATGGAGGAGTGAGACAAGGCTCAGATTTCATCAAAAATATCTTAATTTGTGTTCCGAAGATGAACGAAGGTCTTACGCGGTTGGAACAACATGAGGGTGAGTAATTACTGACAGAATTTTAATTTTTGGGTGAACTATCCCTTTAAAGGTCCCGTTCTTCGTGATCCCATGTTTCAAACTTTAGTTAGTGTGTAATGTTGTTGTTAGAGTATAGGCTAAATAATATCTGTAAAATTATAAAGCTCAAAGTTCAATGCCAAGCGAGATATTTTATTTAACAGAAGTTGACTACAAAAAAACGGCTCGATTGGACTACAGCCCTCTACTTCCTTCTTTAATGACGTCACTAGAACCGTGTTTTGACTAACCTCCGCCCACAGGAACACAGGCGTATTGATGGCGAACAATTGCTCTGTCCATTTCACCACGGACTGTTTTTCTAACCTGGAATAATATCAAGCAGGCTTCTCTCAGCGTTTCATACTGACGAAGGGGACAATTTCAACTATATTCCAGCAAGCGGTAAGTAGTGATTTAATATGGAAGTAGCGATCAACTTCACATCGTTTCTCTTATAAGGATGAAAATAATCTTACTTAAACTGTGATTAATATACAGAAAGCGATCACAGAACAATCCCTTTCCAATCGCCCAAGCTGTCAATCACACAGCGCGAGTTTATCTGGACACTTGCCAAAACTCGTTATGAAATCAATGATGCTGTTACACTGCACAACAAATCTTTTAGTGTATTTATATACCTCATGTTTGCATTGTTGAAATCATTAGTGATAGTGCAGAAACTGCGTTGCAATGATAAGATCTTTTTTCACGCGATCAACAGACTGTCATCTGCTCAATGCTCATCACTGCAACCTTTTATGTGATTGAAATATATCTAAATACTTAAAAAACTTCTCACGATTCGTTAATCCCGATAGCTGTAATAGTAAAAACTTATAATAGCTGTAATAGTAAAAGTTTTCCAGATAGTTCCACATGTAATGCCAGATATTTCATATGCAAGCATGTCAGCCAATCACAGCAGAGGGCGTTTACATTGAAGTCTCTCAGCAGACACGCCCCTTCAAACAGAGCGTTCAAATCAAGGGATGAAATCAGGCTAGGAAAAATGCCTTTTATTTCTAAATTATAAAAAAAATTGATCTAAAAAACATACTAACATTATAAGGGCACCCCAGGAAACATTATAAAATAATAAAATAATCCATGGAATGGGACCTTTAAAGGGGTCATGACATGAGAAACCAAATTTGCCTTGATCTTTTGGTATATAAGAGGTATTTGTACCATTAAAACTTCCTGCAAGTTTCATAGCTTTAGACGCCCTCCCCATTATAAACGAATCATTTATTTAATCAAGCTCTAAATACAGCTCGTTCTGGATCCATGGTAAGAAGTGACGTCACGGTACGAAGTGACGCACCAGTCGTTTGCATATGACCGCCTCCAGCACAAGACTACTGTCTGTGCCTCATAGTCATTTCGCATCGTCGCATGATTCGTTGTCACGCGCCCCACAGGAGTTCAGTCGTCGACGTGCAGCGAGTGGGTCTCTTTACAAGATTGCTATGGGGCCGCCAAAGCCTTATTTGATCGGTGAGTGATGTGTAGAGACGATTGTGACAGGGCGCATGTTACTGAGAGAGCGAGCGAGAGCGCCCCGGCCGCGCACGCGCTCTCTCACTGTCTTTCTCTCTCTCTCTCCCTCCCTCCCTCGCGCATATGCATCAAAATAACCCGTATTCAAGTGTTTCTGGTTACAAATCTGACATATTCATTCAAAATAGCTTCACACTGTCCATGTGGACACGGGGTAATCCATTCTTAGTTGTTAGTGGTGGACAGATGGTTAATTTTCTGGCTTTCTATATCTATGTTAATAATTGATGCATAGGCGCTGACGTTAGCCAATCATAACAGTGGGTGTTAACACTGAACTCTTAAAGGGGAAACACCCCCAAAACAGACTGTTTGAATCAGAGCATGAGAAACAGGATGGGAAAAGGTCATAAATCACTCAATTTTAAACGTTTTTTGTCCAAAAAACTATAGTAATACTATAATTGCACCTAAGGGAACATAATAAAAGAAAAGAAAAAACCATGTCATGACCCCTTTAATACTCATTTTCTGCTTATCATTAAACTTGTTATCAGTGTCAATATGCAGGGCTGCATTTCCCAAAAGCATTGTGAGCCAAGGTTGATCGGGAAGTCCATTGACACCAATGCTTACGGTGCTTTTGGGAAACGCCATGGCATGAGACCAAACCAAGCTAAACTAATTAACCTTTAAATAATAAAACTATATTTAATTGAAACTAAGAAGCTCGCTTGCCAAAAGTCTTTGATTTTTTTACAAAAGTGAGCTGAACAGACCACAGAGAAGTCTTCTGACCTACGGATTGTGAGTATGAAAATTCAGATGCTTATGATTTAGGACAGATTCGACTTACTTTACCTAACCTGAGAATAATCAAAATAAGATTGAAGGTGTCTAGAAATATGCACCATAAAACAGATGGTTTTGCATTAATATTACTGTTGCACTACTGTTTATGTTGCATTTTGCTTCTGAATATTGTAGTGTAGGAAATATAAGCCGACTATGCCACCTTCTTATTTAAGGCAGGAGGAGCCCTCTAGAGATCACAATACTTGATTCTAGACAACAAATGTAGTTTGTAAAACAAGATCACAATTTTTATTGTTTCAGCTTGGACATCAAGTGTTAAAACATATCAATAGTAAAATTCACAAAAGTAGGAAATAGCTCTCCTCAAGACTGCAAGAGGGTCGGGCCTGCTCTTATGCAAGCCTGACCCTGTACAAAATCACTGAGCACTATAACACACAAAAAGAGGAGAGCAGTAGTACAGAAACAAAAGCAAATGACAAACAATATTTAAGATAATCACATTAATCAGTATCAAATAACAACAATAAACCTCAATATAAAACTAAAATATACAAGAAACAGTGGCTGGTCTGCCCCTTTAACAATAAAGAAAACATGCATGTAAGTACACATCAATACAGCCCACAATATAAAACAAACAAACAAAATATAGCCTACTTTAGCGAAAGTACAACTGCAGCACAGTTACCCAATCCCAGCTATCAATCCCCAAACATGATAGATAAAAAGGTACTATAAAGCAAGAGCACAAATATCAAATACATTTTCGTGTATTAATTGCATCAAACTCATAAGCGATCGGCCTCAATAAAGTGTATACTGCATTTACCGCTATTCAGCATTTCAACACGGCTGTCAGCCCATTGAAGGTACCGCAGCAATCAATGTTTGTCTCCCCCGCTTCCCAGACAGAGAATAAAAACCTCTCAGATAATCAACCTAAGAGAAGAAAAGATCACATAAAGATGGAATTCAACACGATCATATACCTTTATTGAAAAAAAATCTTAAAAAAGGGTCAAATGACTGGCAGCCACAGATGACAAACAAAAAAACATACAAATTAAAGTAAAATATGTAAATTTAAATAAAGCGAAAAAAAAGAAAAGAAAAAAAAAGGTTATGTCACCATTATGGTGATCTGTGTTTGCATTACTTGGGCTCTTGACCCTTGATATTTTAACACTGTTTTTTATCTGGCTGTTTTAACTGTGTTTCTGATATAAGTTTGTTTTGCCAAAAATGCAGGAGAAAATCTCATCAGATGATGACGGTCACTTATTGATGATGTTATAGTCATCATATGGTGACCTGATTCACTGATATGACTTTGAATCAAATAACTGAGTATGCTAGCTGAGTTTACGTTATATATATGTATATATTTATAATAAGTGAAGCTGGTAATGCTGTTTGTGGAGTTGTTTAATCCTCCTCTGCTGAGATCTTCACAGATCTAATGTCTTCTTTTCTCTTCAGTTGATTTCATCTGAGGCTGTGGCTGAAATTACTCCATATTTACAGATTTTTTTGGCTACAATAAGGTCCAGTTCTGGTTTATTTCTTTGCTCTTGGCTGACATGTGGCATTGCTATGCAGAGGTGTAAAGTCCAGGTTCAGAAAGTAAAAGTCATAATTTGCTAATTCAGACAGGAGACAGAACTAATTAGTGAATCAGCTGACTGAGTTTATGGGTGGAATAAACATATGGCATGACTTTTACTCTTTGACCCCTGGATTACCCACCGCTGTTCAAATGTCCTCCACATCGGTACATCACATTGATCTGGTGCCCCTTTTCTCCATTTGGCCAACTGTCCCTTCAAATATTTGAGAACAGCATTTGTTGGTCCTGCAAACATGTTTATTGAATATACAGTGGGTTCACACTCCCCTCCAGTATATATAAAGATAAACCAGGGCTCCGCTCCACAACGCAATATCCAGACGTTGATATTGATCTACTGAACAGGATTGTGTCACAAAAATACAAAACTTTGTAATAATTCATTCTGAATATTTCTGTTTCAGTATTCGTTGAGAAACAATGACGGTCTGGACTGTCTACCTGTCTCTCTGTCTTCTCACAGCTTTGAGAGCTTCAGGTAAAGCATTATTCAACGTTTCACATCATTACTGTTATTTTAACATGAATTGTAGCACACCTGGGACTCTGTAATGACTAGAAGAATGATCTAATACAGTATGTGCACTAAAGTAAACCTGAGTTTGTTTCTTAATTATTATAATAACATTTAGACAATAAAACAACAACAATTATATCAGCTAAAGTTATTGATTCTTATGAATGTATTATATGTATTTGTTGTTGTATTTTTTTGTCAACAATAAACATGTTAAATCTGTAGTATATTTACTATTATTATTATTATTATTAGTAGTAGTAGTAGTAGTAGTAGTAGTAGTAATAGTATAGCAGTACCACTACTGCTGCTGCTGCTATTAGCAGTTCTGTTTTAAAAATGTAGTATTTCTTTCTTTTTAAGTGGAAGCGAGGCCTGTTGGAAGTAATTGTGGCGGCTTCTCTTGTCTTCTACTTCTCTTATCAGTGTGTATACAGTCCAAAACCGTTGCATTTCTCTATCTTAAGTGTGTGTGATACCTGATGATCATGTTCTCCAGCATGCTTTAAAATGTCCTAAAGAGCATCTGAACAAGAACATTTGACTGAAAAACAGGTTTGCATGATTAATGTAAACAAAAACTAAAAAATACTTATTTTAATACTTTTTAATGGAAACAATGTTTCCATTAGTTGGGCTCTTAACTCTTAATATATCTTTTGTCTTTTTTGGCCGCTGTGACAGTGTGATTGTCAAACACATTTGCAGCAGCAAAGAAAGCTAAAGTGAAACGAGATCAGGTGATGATGGTTACCTGTTTATAATCATCACGAAATAGAAAGAATCATGTTTGTTAAAGTCTTCTAACTGATTGTTATAATATTGCTGGATCTCTTGCTGCAGTAACACAGGGATTGTGATGTGAAAATATTAATGGATCAACACAATTGTTAAGATTCAAAAGACATCAGTGAATCAGTCTATTTCATGATGATTATTAACCCAACAACTGGTAACCATCATCACCTGATCTCATTTCACTTTAGCTTTCTTTGCTGCTGCAAATGTGTTCGACAAACACACTGTCACAGCGGCCAAAGAAGACAAAAGATGTAATAAGAGTTAAGAGCCCCACTAAGGGAAACACTTATCACTGTTATGGTGACTTCAAATGAAACACATTAGAGTTAAACCTCTGTTAATTCTCAATAAAACTTCTGTAGACGTCTGACAGAAATAAAGTCAGTCTGGTTAGTAATAAGTGAAGCTGGTAATGCTGTTTGTGGAGTTGTTTACAGTTTTTCTCGATTGCTTAAACACATTTCTTGAAACTATGCCTCGTATTCTCAAAACTGTAAACACAAATCCATAACGTCTCACCCAATTCTCCAAACATCCTATTTTCAGGTCAAAATGAAGCTCTACACTCAAAACCATTCACTCTTGCTGAAAAACCAAACTTTGCCCTCAGACTGGACACACAAGCCCTCAAAATCACACACACTACAACATAGTCTAACACACTGGTGCAATAAATTCAAAACAACATTTCCAAAACTGGTAAGTTATGTTGCTTGTGGTTCCCCCCCCCCCCCCTCACAAACCTTTTCACATGATGAACACAAAAGACACAACCAATGGATACATTGGCACATTTTTATTCATTCATGTACTACACAGTACAACACACACACACAAAAAAAATAAAAAAAATGTTTTCCTATTTTACTCTTCTTCTTTTTTTACTCTCTCCTCTAAACATTTATTTTATATTTACTTACAGTAAGATGTGTGTGACCATCATTTAACAGTAAAAGAGCCACACAAGCCTTATTCTAATATGGAATTGTATTGGAATGGTAAAGAGTGTTGTTATGTGACAGGAGGGCCTCCACTCAAGGACACAATATGATGAACACGTCTAAGAATGTTCCACATATGGTTGAAATACCATCATTTGCCTAGAAAGATAACATTCTGGGAGTCAAGACTATAAAGGAGAAAGGATGCTTCACTGTCACACTATAAACATATGGCAGGACTTTTACTCTTTGGCCCCTGGATTACCCACCTATGCGGTTACTTTGCCATGTGTCTGGTGTGTGAGTGGCAGGGGTTAGCTTTCACATGAGCAAGAAAGGAAGAGATGGAGCAGCAAAAACCCGTTTTAAACAAACACCGAACAGAGGAGAAAAGAGAACGCGACAGAACTCGTAATAAAACAAGAACCAACATCAGCTTTAGGAGATGGAGAGAACTGAGGGATTTGAAATGTTGTAAAAGCGAAGTGGAGATGATGGTGTTTTTATTACTCAAAGGTGTTTTATTGAACAGATAGACTGTCTAACAGAGTTCACTGTAAAGCATCTATTGTGAAGCGTCGCCTTCATCTGCACTGTCATGCAAAGCTGAAGCACGACCACAACAATGTCGCATGCCTTTTTGAGTTTTAACCGGTAAAGGGACAAAAGTTACACACTGTACCTTAAAATGATGAATTTAATTACATGAAAGGTCATTAATGGTAAAAATGAAATAAAAAAATAATAACACACAAAACTTCCCTTTAACAGCCTGTTCATCAGGATGGTCTGCCTATGGATGCAAATGCTTCAGGTTTTTCAATTATGCTCAAATGTGGATTGATGCCGAGGTATGATACATTCATCTTCTAATATGACATAACAATCATAAATGAACATTCTTAGTTAAAGGAACACTCCACCAGTTTTTGAAATAGGGCTTATTCACATTCTTTCCTACATTTAGATTGGTGGGTAAATGCATTTTTGTCTCAGTGCATGCATTGTTTTAGTTTGACAGGGTCGGCGCTAGCTTAGCTTAGCACAATGAATGGAATCCTTTGTTGCCAGCTAGCATGGGCTGAGTAAAAGTGATAAAAAAACAACAACAAAAAAACACATAATTACTTCTTGTGGCCTGCGTATTCACAACGAGTACAAAGAGCAATGCAGATTAACACTAGGTGATTTCTTAGGCAGATATTGACTTGGGACTATATTAGGGGGAAGCACAGGCGAAGCACAGCTACTTAGGCGAAGCACTGCTACTTGGGTGCAGAGATATCACGCAACACATGAAATTCCACGACTTCCGTCAACATACCGGCGTGAATAGTAGCTGCCTGGCTATTTTCCCTACAGTACATGAATGGCGATGAACATGGCTGATTTTGTGAGAGACAAAGAGAGTGACTTCTCAGACAGTCAAGAGCCAGAAGGACCATACCTATATGACCAAGAGTTTACAGAAAATGAGTTGTGAGCTTTGGAAACAGAACGACAGGAGGAGGTTGCGATTGCTCAACAGCCCGAGGACGTGAGGATGAGAGCCAACACGAACTGGTGGTGTGAATGTGGGGGAATATGCCGACTGAAATAGAGTGTCTGTGCTGTGGCGAGTGGGACAAGTTTCTGCCATCGATAACCAGGCTCAACGTGTCAGATCAAGATGAGCGTGCCCGCAGTTGTGTCACAGCTACCGCGGATTTCACGGCGTTGATTCATCCGGCAGTACTCGATTTTTTTTTCCCGGTGTGATAAAGTGAATTGGAAAAAACGCCCCACGCCGAATAGACCAAATGGACAGCTGTCCACAGAGTAAGTGATTATTTTAAACATGACACATGTATAGTAAACTGCTTGTAGCCTTCTCCTCTCTAGTAGTTATACTAAAACTCCTGAGTCAAAAGAACCAGACTAACTCGGTGAGAGAAATATAGCTAACTTAGCCCTCAGTCATTTCATTTTACAGGTAACGATAACAGCGATTTTTATTTTAGTTTGCTTGTTCATGCTAAACAGGTTGAATTCAACATGAGGTTATACTAACGTTAGAGGAGGCTAACGTTATTTGAACCGTGGTCTTCTCAGCTTCTCAGCATCTATCTTACAACCGAATAAAGACACAGATTAACATAAGGAAGAGTAATAAAAGACAACTTACATGTGCACTTTGTTCTGCCTGTGCTTTGAAAATAGATGGGATGGGACGGCCGTATGTTTCAGACGTAGTACCGTCTTTCTGGGCCCATATTCCAGTTTTTCAAAGTAACTTAGTCCTCCGGTGCAAATGCAGTATCTCTTCGCAAACACGATACTGTTTGATTTTGTAGAGAGGCGTTGAAGTACAGATCTCCAGAGCAGCTAGCCATTTATTTCTCAGTTCCACATTCGATGGATATCTGTGAAACATTACATTCGTGTATTTCCTTTACTTGTTCTCACAACCTTTTGCTACGCAGGTAATTACCATGTTTGCCTGTAGTTGTAACTTCTCAAAAAAACAACAATCCAAAAGCGAAGACACTCGGTGCAGGTCACGCGTGTTATTCTTCTTCTGTGTTTTGACTCGTTGCACGCCGGTATGTTGACGGAGGTCGTGGGATTTCATGTGTTGCGTGATATCTCTGCGCCCAAGTAGCAGTGCTTCGCCTAAGTAGCTGTGCTTCGCCTGTGCTTCCCCCTAATATAGTCCCAAGTCAATATCTGCCTAGGAAATCGCCTAGTATTAATCTGCATTGCTATTTGTACTCGTTGTGAATACGCAGGCCACAAGAAGTAATTACGTGTTTTTTTTGGTTTTTTATCACTTTTACTCAGGACATGCTAGCTGGCAACAAAGGATTCCATTCATTGTGCTAAGCTAAGCTAGCGCCGACCCTGTCAAACTAAAACAATGCATGCACTGAGACAAAAATGCATTTACCCACCAATCTAAATGTAGGAAAGAATGTGAATAAGCCCTATTTCAAAAAACGGTGGAGTGTTCCTTTAAATACAACTTAAGCTCTGTAAACATTTGTGACAATTGTCAATTATCAGAGGAAAATAATTTCAACTTGTTCCTCAGTTTAAAAACAAAAATATGTTAACAGTAAATAAATTACAATGGAGCTCTAGGAAGATACAGACACAACACATCATGAGAGTAGTGTGTTAGGATCACTTAAAAACTAGATTAGTTATATCTAATCTATACAGTATAAGCAGGGCCGGCGATTGCTATAGGCGAACTAGGCGGTTGCCTAGGGCGACAAATGTGTTGGGGGCGCGGACGCACTCTAGTGTCGCCCTATCTACTTCCCATATTAATCATAAAATTAGAACGAAACGCGAAATAAAACATGTTTATTAAACATGATCAAAGGGCAAAGGGTGCCCCTCAACCACACGTTTAAAATTGCTTGTCAACCTGATTATTAGATTGAATTTATGATTTTTGTCGACCATTTCTGCATTGGCGGGGGGCGGGAGGGTTGCGTTACGTTACGTTAGGGAAGTGCTCAGCTGCTGGCGCGTTGATCGAAAATGAAGCGGTCTAAACCTCAGGTGCACAGGGACGAAAACGGAGAAAGGAAGAAGATAAAAAAATAAAGCTCAGTATAGAGTAAGTCTTCTCATCTTACCAATGAAATAAATTTACTTAGTATTGTAGCCTACATCACCTAATATTGTACGTTTCATTGCTGTCACTAAGCGTTTGCTAGCTATAAGTTAGTTACTTTGAAGGTGAATAGAAATGGCAGAAACAACTGTTAATATTTTATTATTTGAGATAGAACTAAAATAACTTAAATATTTTAATTTTGTAGTGGTACATACATTATCCATAATAGCACATTTGTTTGTTGGGTATAGTTAAACCAGTTTAATGGTCATAATTTGCTTAAATTAATCCAATTTGGGGGGGGGTGGACTCAATCTTGCCTAGGGCAACCAAAGGGCTAGAGCCGGCCCTGAGTATAAGCAGAACCTTTTCTACAAAAGTAGTCCCGCCTCAAAAGGCAGAATTTAGACTTCACACGTAAAATAATACATTTGAAGGCATGTCACAGATTTTGGAAAATTAATTTAAAATAACACTTTTTTTTTTTTAATAATAGTGGTGTTTGTTCATGTCTTTGCCTCTACAGAATATCTGTTCTCACTTTGATGGGAACCTTGCTTCTGTTCACAGCCTTGAGGAGTACACTTTTATACAGAACCTGATTAAATCCGAAACTAACACCGCAACTCGTACCTGGATCGGAGGCAATGATACTGTTCATGTATGCAAATTTTTTTTTTTTTATCATGCATTTTGTGCTTCTGGGCATTAACAGTTACACTTACATTAAAACAAATTTTACATTAAAACATTTTTCAAAATGCATGAAGATAGATATGTTTTTATATATATGTTTTTTTTTTCTTGGTCCTCTGAATAGTTAGTCTAGGGCATTGGCAACCATGAGATGGGCACCGCTCACCATGATCATGACATACTCGAGTGTTTGTATTGTGAAACTTGATGTGAAATAGATGCTGATATGATAATTGAGTAATTTAGCCCTGCCGTAAATATTTTTCACATGTTCTTTACTGATACCCTTTCTGTGAAATAATTTCTATTAATTTCTGTTTAAATTTCTTACATTTTTAAAGTGGAGATGCGGTTAGGGTTCATGAGGAATCATATTTTAGATGAATAAAGATTAAATTAAGCCATGTAAGCTGTGGACATAAACACAACTCTGTTCACAGGAGGGACATTGGCTCTGGAGTGATGGATCCAAAATGAAATTTCAAAGATGGTTGTATGGAGAGCCCAATAACAAGAACGGATATGAGCACTGCCTTGAGATTAATTCCTGTAAGTTACTGCTGTTAATGCTCATAAACTATCTAAATAAACTGAATACACTTTTTTTTTTTTTCATAATGCACAAATGATACAAACAAATATTTTGCAACAGATGGAAACTGGAATGATGACACATGTTCTAAAAAGAAGCCGTTTGTGTGCGTACTGAACCAGCTTAAGAAAAATCAATGCAGAAGAAACAAGCTACTTTGAACCATTTACTGTCCTTTAGAAATGTTCAGTGGAGGTAATAAATGTGTTTTAAAGAAGGTTAATTGTGTTTGTTTGATTGTGTTTTGTGAATGATAAGTTAATGACTCAGTGACACATGTTAAACGCCATTTTATAATTTGGGTATCACTCCACACTCTCTCTCTTTTCACACTAACACACATTAGAATAAGTAATTTGGCATCCTAAAATACCAACAGTAAAACAAAACCCCAAAACACATGGAGATTGCTAGAATAAATTCCACAAATAAATAAATAATGAAACAAGTAAAATTATAATTTGAAAAAGTTAGTCACACTCACCAAATATATTATTTATTTATGTATGTATGTATTTATATTGTTTTATTTATTTTAGAGTTTTTATGGGATACCAAATAAAATCATTTTCATAATAATGCCCTCCACCGAGTGCTATTCTATCCAGTTGCATTTTAACACAAAAATCTACACAACATGTGTGAAAATACCATTAACACACTCTGTTTTTTTTTGTGTTTTTTTAGTTTTTTTTTTTACAGTGTGTAGACTTTAAGTTCCTGTACTCTTTAAAAAAAAAATGTGCAGAAAACGGCAACATTGCTGATCTCGTGCCGTAGAACCACAAAAATAAAAACCTTTTTAAAAATCAAGCATCGCGTTAGTTCAGGCAGGCCGCATCAGCTGATAGCCAGCTGTTCATGACGCGTTTCAATCCACTGTCGACATCTATCACAGCTGCACATATTAACTATTTATCAATTTGTGTCATAGATGTGCTATTTGTGACCAGACAGTGTTTCGCTTCCAGCTAAATTTAGAGGATCAAAAAAATTACAAATATGACTGATCCAAACTACATTAAGAGCAGAACAATCTGTTGAAAATCAAAACATGAAAGTAAAACACTTATACTATAGCCTACAATAATTTATATAAATGTGTACTAATATCGAGTAAAACCCTTTTTAAAACCTTGCTTTAAATTTTTAACTAACTCTAACTGCGAGTTCCCACCAAAAAAACTGCTTTTTGTGATCAAAATCGTTGTACCTGACAGAAAGAGGAACAATCTGACAGACGGAAAGCAACAATATTTCAATACGCCAGTCACTCGACTCTTTGTCATCATCAATAACACAGAAGTAAAGGCGCATCATCAGGCCTGTGTCTGCAATGCTCAGTGTTGAATGACAATAATGTAAACACACACACCGATCTGCAGGCAGGTGCACGAGCGGGAGAGCAAACGTCATCACTGATATCTGGAATGGAGATTTGGCGCCATCTGCCGGACACTCAGCGCACTTTCTCCCTCACTAATTTGAACTTTTCATTGTTATTACTTTGCCTTTCCAACAGACTAGTGAAATATTGTTTAGATTAATTGTTTCAATCTGAATTATTAAATTCATTAAAATAACTAAATGTAAAGAAATAGAGAGACAGAGATAGATAGATAGATAGATAGATAGATAGATAGATAGATAGATAGATAGATACTTTATTCATCCACTAGGGAAATTCAGGTTTCCAGTAGCAACAGCTAAAAAACAAACAAGACAGACAAGCTGCCGAATTAATAAATACAATTAAATTAAATTAAATTACACCCTGTTCACAGGAATAAATTAAAAAGCCAGATCGCTTGAGGGACAAACGACTTCCTCAGTCTGTCAGTAGAACAGGACGGAGAGAGCATCCTGTCGCTAAAGCTGCTCTTCTGTCTGATGATGATCTTGTGCAGTGGGTGTTGGGCATTGTCCAAGATGGAAAGAAGCTTGCTAAGGGTCCTTCTCTCTGCTACAGATGTTACAGAGTCAAGTTTCACACCCACCACAGAACCAGCCTTCTTCACCAGCTTATCCAGCTGCGTAGCATCCCTTTTTTTAATGCCGCTCCCCCAACATACCAAAGGACGCTAGCGATGACTGTCTGATAGAACATCTGCAGCAGCTTCTTACAGATATTGAAGGACCCTAGCCTTCTCAGAAAGTAGAGTGGACTCTGTCCCTTCCTGTATAGGGCATCTATGTTTTTGGACCAATCCAGTCTTATCTGGATCCAGAGGGAGGAGGTATTTATTGATTGATTTATTGTATTTATTTATTGATCCAGAGGGAGGAGGTATTTATTATTATTAGGAGATCTGTGTGTCTCAATGTCAGTCAATAGCAATACAAATATTCTTTAATGATTTTGGTTATACACACACACACACACACACACAGTACAGTAAACAGTCGGACGAACAGCGGCACAGTGCTCATTCAGTAAACGCACAGCTCATCTAGTGGTGAGGTTGTGAACTGCACCCAACAGAAGTTACAGTGGCCGACAGGAAGTGATGTCGTAATGAGGTTTCTTTACAAAGATAAATTAAGAAATTTGGTTTAGATTATTCAGTACAATTATGTATTATTGCGAATAATATTGTCACTTGTTCATCATCGTGTCAGTGTTTTATTTGCTGACTTTAGCTTTAGCTTCTTTACATGAAGAACAACACAGTGACGAGACGCGTTTGTCCGTTCAGGGCCACCGTAGAAACATGTGGATGTAAGGAGACCCGTGGTGTGTGTGGAGAGAAATGCCTCATTCTACGGTAATAAAAACATAACGGTTCATTTATGTTACGGTTCATTATCATTTATACAGTTCGGTATATTATTTTGCATTTCTGTCTGATCCTCCTAAATATTACACAATGCACCTTTAAGAATTAAACAGCATTGAATAAAACAGATGAGGGAATGAAAAGAGTTGAGAAGCTCAGAATGAACTAAAATCCCTTTCTGTGAAGATGACGATGAAGATCATCCTGTGGACACGGAGATGTTGAACTGCAGTGAATCAGATTCATCAGATTTGAGCTTCTTCAGTGAATCATCATCAGATTCAGGATCCCTGAGAGAAACACATTCAGTTTCAGCAGATCAAGCTTCATTCACAGAGTCTCAGCTGAACGTCTGTTTCACTTCTTCATGATCTTCTGATTCAGTCAAACTCTCTTCAACTCTCTCTCGGTTTGATTCACTCTCACCTGTTTTCTGGATCATTACGCTGAAAGATGATCGTCTCTGCTTTTGGAAAATACCTGACAACACATTGACTGATTATTAAACACTATTATATTCAGCAAAGTATTTTCTATTTATTCGGAGAGATTTTATAGTTTAGGCGTCCTTTAATATGACTTATTATTCTTTTAGACACAATTAAACACTCATGACTCACCCAAAGATCCTTTTAGGCAGCATGAAACATATCAAGATGAAGATGATGAAGATGATGATGAAGAGAGCAAACAGCCACCACAGCTGATCTATACAAGTGATCAAATATCAAATCAGCTGATCTATAATGATAAATCAATATTAGAGTTGGTGTTTAAAGCTCTTAAATGTTTGACCTGAGATCTGGAGAGACGGAGTCACTTCATTCAGAACATCTTTAAAACACACAACGATCACAAATATCAGACAGTATGACAGAAAACATTCCCACTGGATTGAGTCTGAATCAGTGTTTTATTAGTGAATCAGACACACGTTTATCAGCTGAAACTCACCTGAGTTTGGAGTCGCTGCAGTTTCATTCCTCACTGAAAAACACATTCACAATCATCATGATTCACTTCCAGAAGATTCAGTTTTAGTCTGATTCAGGACTGATGTTTTACTCAAGAGTCTCTCTCACCTCTGAACAGGGTCTCCATTCTGAACTGTGAAGAAAGAAAGAAGCATTAGAGAATCATGTTCATGAAAGATTAAATATGCAACATGACATCATGACTTTGCGTAAACATACACGCCACTTTCAAGTCAAGTGGCGTGTTGTCTATACGCATTTTGAGCTATCCGCGTGTATGTCCGCGCCGTCATCTTCCGCGTGTATGTCTACGCCGTTAAATGTCAGAGTTATTTCGCGTGTATGTGTACGCCGTTAAATGTCCGAGCGAAACCGGAGCAAAATGTATATCTACATCTGGGGAGCAATATTTTTTTTCCTAGGATGGTAGGGGAAGACTCATAAATGGTATTAACCCCAGTGACGGGTAGGTTTAGGGACGGAGCTGGGGTAGGTCATATTTATACAGTAATGTAACGTTAAGTCAACGGCGTTGATAAACACGCTGAAAAGCAATTATGCGTGTTGATAGCACGCCAAAAATGGAAATACGAATTGGCGTGTCATACATACGCCATTTCATGAGATCAGTCTGAAATATGAAAACAGAGGAATGATGTGTTGAGAGTTGATTTACTCCTGAAGCGTCACAGAGGATCTCATGAAGGACGTTCACACAGCGAGACGTGACGAGACGATCCGATGAGACTGAACTAACAGGATCCATCAGTGTTTCAGTCCTGAACACACACAAGAGGATCAGATCATGAGAGAGTGTGTGTGTGTGTGTGTGTGTGTACAACTATCTTTGTGAGGACCAGTTTGAGTTTTAGACCATTGGAGTGAGGACAAAGAGAGTAAAGTGAGGACATGTTGGCCGGTCCTCCCTCTCTGAGAGCCCTTTAAAGGCCTGTTTGAGGGTCAAGAATTGGTTTTGGGGATCAGGTTATAATGAGGTTAAGGGTCGGTTTAGGGTAAGGGGTCGGGTTAGGCACTTAGTTGTGATGGGTAAGGTTAGGGTAAGCGGCTAGAGGTTGCATTGTGTCAATGAAAGTCCTCATAAAGATAGATGTACAAGAATGTGTGTGTGTGTGTGTGTGTGTGTGTGTGTGTGTGTGTGTGTGTGTAATAGACACCTCTGAATACCAGCTCTGCTCACAGTCTTCATTGAGTGTGTGATTCAGTATAACAGGCAGAATCACATACACAAACCCCACAGCGCTCTCAATCTCTCCACAACACACACTGATGTTAGACATCATGATTCAACTCAAATGAAGAACCTGTTTTAAAACAAAAAATTACCGATTTTCAGCGTGTAGTGATTTAGATATTCACACATCAAGAATCACAATCAACTGAAATATGCAGATTTACAGTGTGTTAGAGACGGCTCTGAGTGACATCAGCAGTTGCATCGAGACCCCGTGGTCATGTGATGCTTTAAACTTCATTAAACTTCAGTTTATTTTTTTTATTTTTTAGCTCAAATATAACAATATACATTATGGGTGAGTCGTGGCCTAATTGTTAAAGAGTCAGACTGTTTTTTGAAAATTATTTTCCATTTAATTAATTTAATACATTTTAGTCATCAAAATCATGTCAAATCAATTGAGTTGAATCTATCTTTCATCATGTAATAAAATGGCAATTGAAAATTTAGTTCGCAATGAAACAATGATTCTTTTGGTGAAATGCAGTGCTGCACAACAGAACTGTATACGAAGCATATGTATTTATCAGTGCAAATATAGTTATAGTACATTCATACTTGTAAGTCGGTATAAGTGAAGGTCTGGTTCTCCTGCTGGAATCTCTGCTTCTGATTGTGTTGTGATTGTGACTGATTGACCTGCAGTGTTTATATGAGCAGTTTGCAGTGGGCGGAGCTTAACATAGAGTGGGGGGTTTCCACTGTCAGCACTGAGTAGTTCCACACAGAGAATCCTCGGTGAGACAGATCACACACACCATTCTCAACTTACTCGTTGAAGTTTGTCCATATAGTCCATATAGTGATGAACATCGAGAGACCAGCTGATCCTTCATCTTCTCCATCTTCTCTTTATTCAGATCTGGATCCAGTAGATCTGGAGAATCAGTCACACACACCTGCTTTTCTCCTATCTGTGTTTTACCATCACACACTTCAGACTCATGATTTTGAACTTTAAACTTTCTTTCTCCCAGTATAGTGTATCTATGAGCTTTTCCCAGAGCCGTTTCTGCCCATCAGAAGAACCTGGAGCACTGGATCATCTGGACTGGATCTCTTGATCACTGAAAGAGACAGAAAATAAGAAGTATGATCGTATAAAAAAAATATACAAGATCAAGTGTATCTTCATCCCTCACATTTAAGAAAAGAATGAAAAACTTCGACACACAAGACAGCATCAGCAAACAAACTAAATGTCATTTAAAGCCGTCAGTAATTGATATATCTTAGCTCAATCTGAAGGTGGTCTGGATAGGAACCAATTGACTTTTGAAGAAATGATCTAAAACTGAACTACAAGATAAATCAACTATGAACTCTAACAGAATGCACTTCTTATTACTCAAACACAATTTCATCAGGAAGTGTTTTAGATGTCGTCACCATTTTAACTGTCTCTCAGTATGAACAGGAGCTCAGGATAATGCTTCTGAGAAAACAAAGACCATTCAAAATGTAAAAACAATCTCAATATTTGTTTATCATTACCAAACATATTAATAAATCAAGAAAGAAATACAAACTCAGCAGGAGTCGAGCTGCTCAGATTTACTTTCACTTCCGGCTCTACGTAATGAAACTCGCTGAAGAAGTTACATAATCTCTGATTTGACCTTTTAAAGGTCAAAGTTCTGACCTTTAGCTGAGAGCATGAATAAGCAGATGTTCACATCACACAAAACAACCATTTCTGAGCATTTCACAATATCTTTCTCACTGTATGCACATTTATGGCAACATTGTTTTGGTATAAGTGAGAGCAGGAGTTTTCAAACTCTGATGCTAAAAGTTGCCGTAAATATGATTATCCTCCTGCAAAGGAACCTATTCCCAAAGCATAAAAGAAGTTTATATCGTTTTTATGGATGAAACCCCATTTATACTGAGTTAGAAAAATGCTAAGTGTTATATTATAACGGCAGAATGTTGTATAATGATATAATTTTGCAATGAATTGTACTGAACGTGGAAATGATTTACTTTGTGTTGAGGTGACAGAGTAGCCTATCTTTCTTCTGTTAGATTAAATGTCAACTTTAAAATTAATTTATTATGTATTATGACGTGCTTTGTATTACAAGCACAACTCTCAGTTTTATTTTGAGTCACGGTTGTTCATAGTCTGAATGTCACGTGAATTTTTTTTTTTCACAATTTCTAAGAAACATTGAAACCCTCCTTACGGTTAAAGCTGTGTGTGTGTATGTGTGTGTGAGAGAGGTTAAAACGCAAGCAGATCATCTATGGGACAAGCTGGATTCCACCATGTCTTTATGTACACAATACTAATATTTTACATTGTAATCCTTTTATTTTTAATATTTGGCATGTTTGTGTGCCTTGTGGGCAGGCAAAAGTTAAACACAACTACAACACAGTTGTCATCGTTTAAACACAACGACTCAAAATAGTTCACACTTATTTCTAATGATGTGACTAAACCAACTGTACATAATACAAGTCCGTTCAGAGAGCCAAAACTGTTGCTCTAATGTTGATAGTAACACTGGATGGAAACAACATAAGAGTGAGAGGAGGAACAGTTTGTGTGTAAGAGGAGGAAGAGTTTTTTTACTGTAACCTTTTTGGCTTTTGCCGTTGAGTCACTGTAATTTCACAATACACAAGTGCTGAATATACAGACATTCAATACAATATTCAGTGTAATACTACACTTGCAGGACATACAGTATTTATTTATCTAACTACGGTAAGCTGTCATTCCTGTACTTTTTTAAGTAATTGCTAAATTTGTTTACTTTGTTAAAATATACTTTTTTTCTGTAACTGCATCTCCATTTTTCTCTGTAGTGTTTATAATATTGACTGATGTGTGTATGATCTGAAAGCATTGTCAGAGTCTCTCTGGATGTGGTTTGAAGATTTGGTTTTGTGTATAAGGGGTTTTGAGAAAGTCAGTGATGGTTTCAAGAAATGTGTTTTAGCAATTCAGAAAACCTGTAATCGATCAGGAATCATGTAATTTCATGCTTTTAAAGAATAATATTTTAAATTCTCATCATTTACCAGATATTTAGTCTAATTCTCATTATTTTTAGCTACATTATATTTACACAAAATACAGTACCAAGTGACCAGTGGAAAACTGTCATTCAGGAGATAATCTTCTGACGAGCTTCACTTCTGAAACTAAAACACCAGTGCACACAGAGTTAATAAAACACTGGAGTTTTTGCTGTTCAGTGCAGACAAAAAAAAACTAAAACAAAAAACAGATGAAAAACAGGAAGCCTGACTCTCTGACGTCTCTGCTTAAATTAGAGCTATTTAACTATTATACACACACACACACACACACACACACACACTGTGCGCAGAACTGGATCTCAGAGGTGAAACACACACACACACACACACACACATACACACCTACTTTGAGCAGAGCTGATTCTCAGAGGTGAATCACACACGCACACACACACCCACACCCACACACACACACACACACACTTTGAGCAGAGCTGATTCTCAGAGGTGAATCACACACGCACACGCACACGCACACACACACACACACACACACACACACACACACACACACAGACATACTGACTGTGAGCAGAGCTGGTTATCAGAGGTGACACACACACACACACACACACACACACACAAACAAACACACATACACGTCTAGTTTACTAACAGGGGACTATCGCTCTACACTGGCCAAGAGGGGACTAGTGTTTCTGGTCATTTTGAAGAAACGAAAATGACATACAACATTTTCTTTAAAGGTCTTTTTTCATAATATAACTTTAAATATGCTTCTTCTTTTTTTTTTTACATGCCAAGTGGGGACCTGGATCTCTGACCGATCTCGACCTATCGAACAGGGTACTTCCATAGCCTGCAATGGAACTGTGTGTGTGTGTGTGTGTGTGTGTGTGTGAAAAGTGAAGTCTGTCTTATGTTCACACAGGCATCAGAGATCACAATATGCATAGATAAACATACACAATGTACAATTTAAAAAAAAAAAGATATCATAAAAAATAATTGCTTGAGGAAAGACCATTTAAATCTACAACGGTGTAAAAATACAGACGGCCCTGCGGCAACAGTTCAAAAGCAGAGGCGAGAAGACGCCTCTTATCATTCATAATATAATTTTTCTTATTTAACGCTCTATCTTCATAGATAC
The DNA here is from genome assembly GCF_949319135.1 of Squalius cephalus. Lineage (NCBI taxonomy): Eukaryota > Metazoa > Chordata > Actinopteri > Cypriniformes > Leuciscidae > Squalius > Squalius cephalus. The sequence goes on from NC_137122.1 coordinate 16,325,081, forward strand.
TTTCTATGCTTGGTTATGCAGTCCCTAACAATTTACTTGCCATTGTTATGTGCCATTGCACACACACACAACATGTCTACAGTGAGGAAAATAAGTATTTGAACACCCTGCTATTTTGCAAGTTCTCCCACTTGGAAATCATGGAGGGGTCTGAAATTGTCATCGTAGGTGCATGTCCATTGTGAGAGACATAATCTAAAAAAAAAAAAACAGAAATCACAATATATGATTTTTTAACTATTTATTTGTATGATACAAAAGATTTATTCTTTTGATCAGAACAACTTTCAAGAAATATTTTGGATTATATTGAAAATGCTGATAATCATTTGCTGTAGAATCACAGGCTGCTGTAATCAACAAGGTAGACATAACTCTCTAAATGAGATTTGTGCTTCAGGTCAAATTATGATTATATCAAACCATAACCAACACCACCTGATCAACTTTTCTCTTTGTTCTTCTGGCAATTATAACTCAGCTACAACAGCCAAACAAAATCTAAAGTTAATGATTTAAGGGTCAAGAGCCCAACTAAAGCAAACACTGATCACCATAACGGTGTCTTAAAAAATGAGATTTTCTCCTTCAGTGATTCTGCTTGTTAACATCAGGTGTCTTCAATAATGCTCAATCATCACTCAATCAATCACTTCATTCATCATTCAATCATTCATTTAACGCTGGAGTTTTTGCTGTGTAGGAGTCAGTGCGTTGGTGGAACAAAGTGGATTGTAAGTTTACAGTTGAGAAATTAACTAAAACAACTGTGAATGCGATAACGTATAAAGATGTTGAATACTTTGAAAACACACTGATTACTTTTAATAATTTGAACATAATTGGGGAAAAAACTTGTAAAACAAACTGCTGATCAGCAGCAGAGAAAACTGACTGATTTTGGTTCCTGTATTTTATTTTAATGTATTATGTATGTGTTGAATTGGGTAATTCTTCCATGTTATGTCTTTATTTTGCTTATAGTTACCCTTGTAATGAAGAGAAACGGATGTTGGCAGAAAGTGTGGTAACACTGTTTTATTCTCTGAAGATCAAGATGGGAGAAGAGAATGAAGGATTTGTAAGTTGCACTTATTAAAACACACAAAGCCCACTTTAAATAAATGCAAATTGGAATAGTAAGTGTGATGTTAATTAGTTAACAGGTTACAAATCAATTAAAAATTTAGTGACTGTAATTGGTTTTATTTTAATTTTTTAAATTACCAATATTACAGTTACAATAACACCAAAAGTACATCCACTCTGCTGGTTTGCCCGTCACACATCATGGGTTCTTGTGAAAGTTACAATTGTTATCCTCCCCCTTTCATCCAGGAACATTTCTATGACCCAGTTTCCCACAGTGGATTTATTGAGAAGAGACTTCGGAATCTACGGAGGAAACTTCATGATGATCAGCGTCGCTACCAGCGCAAACGTAGTCGAATCAGTGATTCCTCTGGAGTGTCTATCACTTTGGAAATAACTGCTGAAGTGGAGGAGGAGTCCTCTCGGGAGTGGACGACTGTGATCAAAAGGATGAAACCATCTCCAGAAAACCTCAATACCATCAAATCTGGCATGGAGAAAACATACAGTAATCGCAGGTTATGGGTCGCAAACAAGTCCCCAACAGATTTTTGAAAAATATCCTCGATTTGTAGACATGCCTTACTTGAATTTTTTTTTTTCTACTGTTATTCATAACATGGAATGACCCACAATGCCTCTCTAAAGTTAAGATTGCATAGACTTGACTTGAAAAGACTCAATATTTTGTGAACATACTGAGGAAACACAGTAGTGTTGTAATTGTGTATTCTATCCTGTGTTGTAGCTTGACACTGAGTTTGGAAAAAATGTTTCCTGGGAAGGCTGACCTCTTTCTCCGAAAATGGGAAGGAAATATTGTTCCAAAATTGCAAAAGATGTCTACAGTGATTAATCCTCTGGTCATGCCAACTGATAATGAAGGTAGTGAAGGTAGGCTACTTTGCACGTTCTGTCAAAATGTTATTTTTTCTTTCAGTGGACACCATTAGTTTTAGTAGTTCAAAGAGTTTAAAGTCAGCCATTATACCAGCCATGAAAAATGTCATTATATTGTGTGTTTTTCTATCATACTACAGATTCATGTTACAGAGCTTTTCAAATTCTTATTACATTGTTAAGAACAATAACACACCCTTCAAAGACAACGATGATGGGTTAGGTTTAAAACACATTGTGAAGCCAGTATACACTACCTGAGCAGTACATTTTTTGACCTTCTCCACAAACAGAAGGGACTTGGTGGGTATGAGAGTTTCTAAAAGGCATTCCAGTTGGAATTGGCAGTTGAGCAGTTTTTTTTGGGGACGGCCAATTTGCGCAACATCAAGGCAGTATGCCTCACCCCTTGGTGTTTGCTCCACCAACGCAAACAGCATATCTCGAATGAGGGGATTTCTCGGCCTGAGTCCTATTGGTTCGGCAAGTGTGGGTGAAGGTCCTCCTCCCCTGGGGACATGGATCAAAAATGAACTCCAGAAGTTAAGAGTTCTACGTCTCTTTCCCCTAAGAAAGGTGAGAAATCAGCCCAGAACTACACGGGAGGAGCTGGTCAATGACCTGGAAAGAGCTGGGACCACCGTTTCCAAGGTTACTGTTGGTAATACACTAAGACGTCATGGTTTGAAATTATGCATGGCATGGAAGGTTCCCCTGCTTAAACCAGCACATATCAAGGCCCGTCTTAAGTTTGCCAATGACCATTTGGATGATCCAGAGGAGTCATGGGAGAAAGTCATGTGGTCAGATGAGACCAAAATAGAACTTTTTGGTCATAATTCCAGTAAACGTGTTTGGAGGAAGAAGAATGATGAGTACCATCCCAAGAACACCATCCCTACTGTGAAGCATGGGGGTGGTAGCATCATGCTTTGGGGGTGTTTTTCTGCACATGGGACAGGGCGACTGCACTGTATTAAGGAGAGGATGACCGGGGCCATGTATTGCGAGATTTTGGGGAACAACCTCCTTCCCTCAGTTAGAGCATTGAAGATGGGTCGAGGCTGGGTCTTCTTTTTTTTTTTTTTTTTTAAGAAGAAAGTTTTTATTCACATACACATACATATATTCATATGCACTTGAGATAAAACAAAGAACAAATAAATAATCATGCATGTGAACTGGTCCCCAAAGAAGCTATCTAAAGCTTATACTAGGGGGCCATAACAAACCAGGAAAAAAGAAAAATGAAAAATGAAAAAATGTGACTTCCAACATGACAATGACCCGAAGCATACAGCCAGGATAACCAAGGAGTGGCTCTGTAATGGCGCTTTTCCACTGCATGGTACGGCTCGGTTCGGCTCGGTACGGTTCGACTCGGCGCGGAACGGTTCGGCTCGCTTCGCTTTTCCACTGCGTGGTACGACTTGACTCGGTACGGCACGGTTCGGTTCGCTTTAGCTCGGTTGCTTTTCCACTGCAGTTAGTACCGCTTCAAAGTGGGTGGGACTGATCGTTATTACCGTCTCTACTGCCATGACATCATCACATTAAATGCGAATTTTTCATTCCGTGTTTCCCCATCCACTCCTCGGCAACCAACGAGAGGAACGTCTGCACCTCGTCCACTGACCACGATTCAGCCATTTCTTTTTTTTAAGTTTATACTCTTTTTTTTTTTTAAGCAAATACTTTTAAAACAGGCGCTACGGTGTTGGCTGTTGTCTACTGGCTATTTAAATCTAGCGGGTTTAGTGTCTCGTGTCGTAAATACAATGACGCTGACCAAGTGATGATTCTGTCTGACCAATCAGTGATCTGCAGTGTTTTCACGTCACATTTTAGCATCGGTACGGTCCGCTTGGAACCTCAACAGAGGTGGTACCATTTAAAGCGAGCCGTACCGAACCGAGCCGTACTGTACCATGCAGTTGAAAAGCGCCAAAGCGTGCCATACCGAACCGAGCCGTACCGTACCATGCAGTGGAAAAGCGCCATAAGAAGCATATCAAGGTTCTGGCGTGGCCTAGCCAGTCTCCAGACCTAAACCCAATAGAGAATCTTTGGAGGGAGCTCAAACTCCGTGTTTCTCAGCGACAGCCCAGAAACCTGACCTGATCTAGAGAAGATCTGTGTGGAGGAGTGGCCCAAAATCCCTCCTGCAGTGTGTGCAAACCTGGTGAAAAACTACAGGAAACGTTTGACCTCTGTAATTGCAAACAAAGGCTACTGTACCAAATATTAACATTGATTTTCTCAGGTGTTCAAATACTTATTTGCAGCTGTATCATACAAATAAATAGTTAAAAAATCATACATTGTGATTTCTGGATGTTTTTTTTTAGATTATGTCTCTCACAATGGACATGCACCTACGATGACAATTTCAGATCCCTCCATGATTTCTAAGTGGAAGAACTTGCAAAATAGCAGGGTGTTCAAATACTTATTTTCCTCACTGTATAACACAGATTGTGTTGTTTTTAACACATCCATTTTAAGAGTGTAAGATTGTCGTATCATAATAGTAGAATAAGTACCCCTTAGTTCTATAATACTTACAGTATAAATATTGTTTTAATTCTCCTGGTTGTTACCCATTTATTCCCCAAACTTTGCATAATTATTGTTCCCTTATACTTACATGCAAGTACTTAATAGGTACACTATAATTACTGAAAGCTAAGCTGTAAATTTGTCTTAATTCCGCAGTACTTTCCGGGCTATAATCTAAAGCGTTACCCATTTGGCTTTTCTTGAGGTTTGGACACTGAATGAAAGTGAAATCATTTAGATTAGTTTCTAGCAGTATAATAGTAAACATTGATTATCTTTATTATCACCCCAACTAAATAAAAAACTGCAAGAAAATGATTTTCCATAGTTGTGTTTGTTCTTGGTGAGGACGTTAAAGGGTTAAGAAGGGTTTAACCCTTTAAAAAAATTCTTCATTCACTTTATATTTCAAATACATTTATTTGTGTGTACAATATTATTACATGTTTTGTTATGAAAGTGATTAATATAAAGCACATAATATACACACAATGACATCTATAATAAAATGCAGAGCAAAAACAATCTTACTCCTGAATGTCTGAATTCAACAAAGTATCAATTTCCTTTATCTAAAAACAACAACTTATTTCTGACTTTTGACAACGTAAACATCAGTTGTTGTAGGACAATAAAATGTTGAAATTATGCAATACTGCTCATTATCTGTCAGGTGGATCCAATAACAAGTTGAGCCTCAGTAGTTCATACTTTTTAATTTTGTCATGTTAAATTCAAACTGTCTGATAGTCTTTCTGCCTTTTGGTTGAATTCTTTCACTCCATTTTTTAACTTGCAAATTCCTCTCCGTATTTCATCAAATAAAAAAAGATTAACAAAAGAAAAATGGCACCCTTCTCCCTATGAGTTACAAAAGGCACATTCAGCTTAACAAAAGAATTAGAAAAATTATTAAGTATTGTATTAAAATTTTTTAAGTATTAAATATTATAAAATATTGAGTTTTGGGGTTAACACCCTCGGCAGGAGCACAATAACAATACTGACTAGAACAATATCACAGTTTTTACCTTTTAATACTAGGGATCCGCTCAAACCAACTTTCTTCTTGTTTTTGGCAGATTACTACTTTTGTATTATACCGCCACCAACTGTACAGGAGTGTGTAATACATACCATGAACTTCATAGAGTCTTAGGGCGCTTTCACACTTGGTTCGATTGCTCCCCCCTCCCCCTGCCCCCGATGGACTGTGTTCACATTATATTATTTGTATGCGAACTGCGGTACGCTTGCGTCATCAAGTTGCAGCTGGTGCGTAATCGTGTTGCTTGGTAACCGCTATGAATGAAAAGGCACCAAAATGGAAAGAATTGCTCGCTTCACATTTGTTCTTCTTTTTTTGAACCTTTGGTTTTGTTTTCAAAGAAAAGATACAGAAAGAGAAACACAGTTGTGTCTGTCTGCCGCAAAAGTACTAAAATCGTTCCAAAGACAGCGGGCTGTCCGCCGAAGACAATTTTTGCGGAGGCAGCCAGAAATCGCTTGCAGTGCGTCAATCCCGCTTTTCGTCAAGGTAAGTGTATACACACACACACACACACAAGGTAAGTAAATCACTTCCGCGATTTGGTACGACTGCGTTAATATCAGCAGCGAACCATACTGGATTTCACATGAACGGTACCCCAGACCACCCCTTTGAAGCGGACTCGAGTACGGTTTGCGGGTGCGCACCCGAGTTCGGAAGACAGCGTTCACATCATCCAAATGAACCGAACTCTGACGTCATTCGAACCCGGGTGCGCACCAATAGTGCTAGTGTGAAAGCACCCTTAGACTTGAATTAGTTCAAAACTAAACCAACTTTTGTCTTAATACACAGACATCAATAATCAACATATCAATCTCAACAATGGTGACATGCTTTGAAAATTTTCATGTATTAAAATAAAATTCCCCATAATGTATTTTAAAAATCAAAATTCAGAATGTCCGATCTGTGGCAAGAGAGTATTGTTAGATATCAAATAACTACTTTTGGTCAGTGATGAGATTAGTGAATTATTCTACTTTTATGTTGTTGAAAACTATCTGATCATCTTTGTTTCTGTCTTTTCAAATCAGTATAACAGTAAACGTTGATTCTTTCGCCCCAACTAAATAAAAAATTTTTTTTTTTTTTTTTTTGCGGGCAACATAACCACCAGCCAACCTGCAATACACGAATAACTCGCACGGATTGTGGGCGTACTTGAACCTGATGTCAATCAAGTGGAAAGTACAGCCCACTACTTCGTTTCAGTTCAGGGAAGAGAGCAGAAGAATGGCTGAAGCCCTTGGCAAGAGACCATTACCACCACCACAACCACCCGCTGCATGGAAAAAACCGCGCTCGGAGTCACAAATACAATCAGATAAAAAACGGAACAGAACTAGAGTTAACCTTGGGACTGCTTTCCATCGCTGGAGGCAACTTATGGACACGAAAGAAATGAAGTTCGACTCCGAAGTTGCAACATTTCTTTTGGATTGGTAAGTAAGATGCTGTTATTATGTCGCTAGAAGTTAGTTTTATATGTTTGTGTAGTTTTTTAGGTGAAGTTCTAACATAGAAATGTATCGAAGGCTGTCTGATAAACGTGCAACTGTTAGCGATGGCTAACCGTAGCCTATCTGTTAGCGTTTCATAGTTAGCTTTAACTTACCCAGAGATACGATCCGTTTTTCACCTGTTATCTACAGTGGGTACCACTTGGAATTGTACAGTTTCACGTGTGATTCTTAAGGGACCTCATGTGTCTTTTATTTAAATTTCCCCAGTGAAACTACAATGACCCAAACAACCATAAATAATATGTTGCAAGTTGTACATAATATGTCGTAATACGTTGTACGTTATTAGTTGTAATAAATTTCACACAGCTGCGTAAATCACGGAAAGCGTGAATGAAGTGGCCACTTCTAAATGGGACCCACTGTATCAGTGGGCAGTTCACAAGTGCGATGGCTTATTTATACGGTTAATTTACAATAAGATTTGGTAAATTAAAAGGGAGAAATGACACAAAACTTACCAGGAACTCTTCATAGGAGTCGGCTGTTTTGCAGCACCACCAGAAGTGATTTACGATATCTTTCAGCCAAAGGAGTAAGACCGACAGTTCTTTTCCCTGGGCAGCCTGGGTATAAGGATAAAAACCGTTATTAATAGCAATGCACAACGACAACATTATAATGCGCAGGGGTGCAATTAAACTGCTACTATGGACACTCACAGCCGCAATCTTCTTTGCCAAATTCTTGGCACCATGCCACATATCTAAACTGTGATGAATCATATGGTCCTTGTACCTCCCCTTTACAGGATCTACAAAACATGTACATGCACAGATGGAAATAAGTCAAATGTTGACTACATGTTAAGTAACAACTAGGACATGTGGATATAAACTCACCCATCAGGGCACCAATCTGCGAGTGGGCATCTGTACAGATTTCGACCAGTTTAACTTCAGTGACTAGTTGATCCATAGTCAAGATGAAGGCCTCCTTCTCCATCATGGCAGACCGTCTGTCGGTTTCTCTTTTGTCTACTGTGACAACACTGATTATCTCCAATGTCTCGTTTTCCATTGTAGTGTAACTACAGTACTGCGCACAGTGACCCGGAGTGTCGTTTCTGCCATCAGCTAGATGTGTAGGATAAGAGAGTTTGTGTTAGATAAAAATACTGCAACATAATTTCTAGAAAGATAAACTGTATGTGTATCACTAACCAAGGACAACAACATCTTTGTCCTGAAGTCTTGCAATCACATCTGCCCTTTTTTCCATCCAGTAATTTTTGATGGAGTCAACACAGTACGTGTCTTGGGTGGTGAAAAAATAGTTTGGGCCAAAAATGCCCATGTTCATAAATCTAAATAGCAGTGCAATTTTAGCGTAGTTGTTTCCTGATAGCAGGATGTTGGTGCTCAGCATAAAGTCTCCAGCCTGGAGTCCGTACTTCATCAAGGGCTGTGAAACCCATCGCCACACAATGTGTCCATCAGCACAGCTCTAATGATAAGAACAGATAGACTTATAAAACAGCTATAGTAGTTTTTGTACCAGTTAACTTTTTCTTAAAAACATTTAGAGGTAAGGGTACATGTTTGTGTCCATTTGAAGTGTACATTCACATATTTATTGTCATAACAAAAGTGTCACATACCCATTCTAACATGCTTGCTGTGCCTTTCCCTTTGATGTTCACCAGGAACGGTGGATGGTGTTGGCATGTTGCACCGGTCACATTTTTTGCTGTGCACCGTTTCACCGGTGGTGTAACAAAGGCCGCAAGGTACTTCAAGCAGTCATCATACACAATCGATGCCTTCCCAACCAACACGTTTATCTCACAGTGATCTCTCCATATGACCACAATGTGAGTTCACAGTGAGCTAAAAGTGTAACCGCACTGTGCACTCACTGTGTGCTCATATTATGGACACTAGGGCTGGGCGATTTAAATCGCAATATTGTTATGCGCATCTCGTCAGTAAAGCCGGTTCCTTGATTAGTAGTAAATCACCATCACCTGCTTTCAGATGGAGCGGCATTTAGGGCTGAGGAGATAATTAAGTGATTAATTTAGTGATGATTGAGCATTATTGAAGACACCTGATGTTAACAAGCAGAATCACTGAAGAAGAAAATCACAAATTGTAAGTTACCATTAAGGTGATGGGTGTTTGCTTTAGTTGGGCTCTAGACCATTATATGTTTACTTTAATATTTACTGTTGTTTGTCTGCTGTTATTGATTTATAACAGTTATATGAACAAAGTAAAATGTTATGTTATAGTGTTGGTTATGTTTTGACATAATCATGCTGTGATCTGAAAAAGGAAACTTATTGAGATAGTTTGGTTTAACTTAGCAGCAGTTTAGTGATTCTTCAGCCTATGATTATCAGTACTTTACTTATAATTCAAAATATTTAATAAACATTTTTCTGATCAATAGACATTCAGATAAATTCATTTAAAACACAGACATCAATAATCAGCCTGTGAATCTCAACAATGGTGACAATAATAAAGCATGTTGCAGTGGCTGCCACCAATCACAACTCATTAATGGCTCCCATCATGCATTGCGGTATGAATAAATTATGATCTGAATTGTCTATGTAATTTACTTTTCCTAATTGAATATTCTGCTCCTCACCATTGTTGAGATGCATAGACTGAATCTTGACATCTGTGTGTGCCTAAAAGAATGATTTTTTTTTTTTTTTTTTTAACAACTTTTAAGAAATCCTTTATATTATATAAAAAAATTCTGGGCATTTATGCAGATTCACTAACTAACAACATAAATCGAAGTCAGAAAGAAGGATTTTAATGAGTTCAGTGATCAAGTTCAAATGATGATTGTCATAACATAATCAACATCATCAGATCACTTTATTCTTTGTTCAACTGGTGATTATAATTCAGAAACAACAGCCAAACAAAATCTAAAGTTAATAATATATGGGCCTAGAGCCCAACTAAAGCAACCATTGATCGTCATAACGGTAACTTACAATTTGAGATTTTCTCCTTCAGTGATTCTGCTTGTTAACATCAGGTGACTTCAATAATGTTCAATCATCACAAATTTAATCACTTAATTATCTCATTAACTTCAACACTCTTGAGTGTGGACTCATACACTCCCAGGAGTGTTAATTTAACACTGGAGCTTTTGCTGTGTACAAAGAGCCGTAGTTAACTGACAAGCTGAGCCATATCGCATTAATTATCGCTGGTGATACGTCCGTGATATTAATGCGATATGGCTCAGCTTGTCAGTTAACTACGGCTCTTTGTAGTCAATGCCACTCCATCTGAAAGCAGGTGATGGTGATTTACTACTAATCAAGGAACCGGCTTTACTGATGAGATGCGCATGACAATATCGCGATTTAAAGCGCCCAGCCCTAAGACCAAAGAGACCAACTACAGCAAACACTGACCTCTACAATGGTGACCAAACTCTTCAAACAAACTTCAACATGTAAACCTCTTAAACATAATTTCTAAACATCGAAAGTTCCCGCTATAACTGTCTAAGAATGTTAGGGGGGATAATGTTCTATCAATGTCATCACTAAACATGTTTGAAATGTTTATAGAGAGTGTTATCCTACCTTTTAGGAGAACATTCTGGTTACAAAAATAAAATTAACTACAGAAAATATTACAAGAACATAACATAATGCTCTCAAAACATTCATAGAACAATAACATTTCTAGCTGGGATGAGCTCATATTGTGGTCATAGTTTGAGCACACAGTGAGAGCGCTGTGCGGTTACACTTTTAGAACACTGTGAACTCAGATTGCAGACGTTGTGACCACATGGTGACATCACTGTGAGATCATAGTGTTGACTGGGTTGGCACCAACAATGTCCTCTGCCTTCTGTACAGTTGGCACATTTGAATCAGCTGGTGAGGCAGTGGAGCTGTCAGGATCTGTAGATGGTTCAGACTCAAATTCTGCAGTGAGGTCGTGTACAGTCTCTTCCAAACCAATGACTGGCAGCGCATCAAAGTTTGGAACATTTGGTAAAGCTCCACCCAACCTGTTTCAGTCAAACAGTACAAACATAGATATGTTACCAAAAACATGAACAAACATTTTCATTGCAAGGCAGTGTCTGAAGGAGAACTGGCATGTGAGTCCTTTTATCAACATCATAGCATGAAATTTCACCTATTCACCTTATTCCGCATGCAAACATGGGGGCTGACATGACACTTTGTCTCGGAACATCCAATTGGGCAATGCACTGGAATGAATTAGTGATGGTTGTCGTTTCAACTGTCTGATATACGTTGTCTTTTTATAAAGTTGTGCCTCCATAATAAAAAAAGTTTGTAGAGTAGGTCACCAGAACAACCAGGCTGTTTTCAACAGTACGAATACAGCCAAGAATTCTAAGCTATACATATGTGACTTGATGGTAGTATTAAGTTGCAGTACAAGAGACATTAGGAAACTTACCGAAGAGAAAGTGGAGGGATGTACTCTTCATCAGAGCTGTCCTGCTCCTCATCATCAGTATCTGATGCATTTACAGGTGGAGGGTTAACTGCCCAGTCAATCCTGATGAGACAAAACAGTCAATAACATAATATACACCGAGATAACATTCTTCAGTGACATCAACTGCGATGATCAAAATACTCACGTGCTATTCCTCAAGTCATTGATGGCTTGTTCATCCAGATGTTCATCCGCACCAATGCTCATTTCACCAAGGCTAAGAAACAGCATTATATAAGACAGAACATTAAATTAACACAAAATCAGAAAGAAGTAACACTGAAAAGCTCTTAGAAGAAGCTGCAATCACAGTGCACATTATGACCTACCTGCACTCAAGCCTGGTCAATTCTTCCACACCTGCTGAGCCCTTGCGGGCCTTTTCAGAGGTATGCTTGTCTCTGTAACAGGTTGAACACAAAAAATTGACTGGACTAAATAATAAAAAGGTAATGTGACATAACATTCTGCGGCAGAAATGTGAACTTTTCAATTAGTCATGATAATGACATCTAGTTCACAGTAAAACATGCCTGTGATGGGAAAAGTAGGACCTGAAACAAGTCAGGCACACTCACTTATCAGAATCACTTGAGCCGATGCTCGTTAGAGTGAGATCTGTCAGTACTGGGCATTTTTTCATGGGAGTGGATGACAGTGGTCCTTCATACCTAAAAAAAAACAAAAAAAACACACAGTTCAACACTGCAGGTACAAATGTTATGCCTAATGCCAGAAATAGTCTCAGATCACAAAATCAGCTGGTCAGTCGATCGCCACGGCATAACTTCACCATCACTTTACCTAACATCGTCAAAACTGTTGTAGTTTACTTAAAAATTATTTAGTATTCTTAGCTGCACATATAACATTACAAGTGAAACTAGGGACAACATCTATTTCGAGTGGTACGTAGCCTATGCTGTCCGCCTGATACTTATTTACCAGCATATATCAAGTTTGATTTTCATTAGCAATACCTCTTCTAGCAAAGTTATCATTAGTCACCAAAAAACATTGCGTCTCATTACACCTTGCAATGTTTTCCGTTACGTTTCGTGCGTCCATTTGGGGTTCATTATCATCAATGACATTTCAAGCTTCTTAGCTAATTTTACATTGAGAGATTTAATGTATTTTATCTTCAGTTGATTTCATCCAAGGCTGTGGCTGGAAGTAGTTCTTGTGTTTCTCTTTCCTTCAGTGATTATGCTTGTTAACAGCAGGTGTTCATCATTAATGCACAATCATTATTCAATCACTTAATTATCTCATTACCTCCAACACTGATTCAGTGTTACATTAAACAGCCTGTACTGTGCACACTAAGCAGTGTTCATTTCATCTGGGCAAACCCATGTGGGGCCAACATGGAAACCGAGGACAAAACTGGCTGCCCAGCCAGCACAGCCATGTGGGGCCCAAATGAGTTTGACCTGGGCTATCTAACTGGGACCCAGCCAGTTTTGTCCTCGGTTTCCATGTAGGCCCCACATGGGTTTGCCCAGATGAAATGAACACTGCTTAGTGTGCACACTACAGGCTGTTAAATGTAACACTTAATCAGTGTTGGAGGTAATGAGATAATTAAGTGATTGAATAATGATTGTGCATTAATGATGAACACCTGCTGTTAACAAGCAGAATCACTGAAGGAAAGAGAAACACAAGAACTACTTCCAGCCACTGCCTTGGATGAAATCAACTGAAGATAAAATACATTAAATCTCTCAAGATCTGATTAAACAACTCCACAAACAGCATTACCAGGGGCCTGTTTCAATAAGGAGGTTCAACCAACTCTGAGTTAAAACTTGAACTCTGAGTTGACTTACCCTGAGATGGGAAACTCTGAGTTTTCGGTTTCAGAACAGCTGAAATGAGTTAGTTCAATCAACTCTGAGTTGACCTACTCTGAGTTAAGCGCGTGCACCACAACTATAAAAAGCCATTATCAATGGAGCGCAGATATTACGAGTCACCATGGCAACAGCGCCAAACAAAAAGAGGAATTACTGTTATACAGTGTTGGGTGTAATTAATTACCAAGTAATCTAAATATTGTGATTTAATTAAAGGGATAACTCTTAATTCTTCTGTAATTTAAAATAAAATCTGATGTAATTACATTAAATAGGCTACTGCATAGACTATAGAGAACAATTCTGTATAAAACAATAGTGGATTTAACATACATTTTTAAAAGGTATATTTTTGATGTAACCTTCTCCCTCTACACACTTTGGTCAATTCAAGAATAGTTCATGCAATTGTATATTGTTTATTTGAAAGCATTAAAAGTGCAGTTTCTTGTCTCTCCTTGTATTGTTCAAGTGGTTGAGGTTGACATGGGATTTAGTAATTAGTAATAAATAGACCAATACTTTCTAAAGATAGTAATTATTACATTAATCTAATTACACTGTTGAAGATAACATTGATAACTATTTTAGAGTAACTTACCCAACTGTTATAATATCAGAGGTGAAACTGGAAGAACAGTAGGCCTATGTTATTCAACCTAATTTTAATTTTCATGTGGAGCAATCCTGCAGGCATTAAAAGAACATGGCAGCAGCTGAAAATTAAATATAAAAACATAATTCAATCAGGTAAGGCTTGAGCATATCATGGGTGAAGGCTACCTGACTTTACAGACATTTGACATATTAAATAACTAAAGCATCCAGTGTCTAGCAGTGCAGCAGCATTTACAGCTGAGGGAATTCCTGGAGGGACTTCAGAGCCAGTCACTCCCGAAGATCCAAGGGCCTTCATAAAATGTAAGAGGTTTACATATGTGTTATTTTTTAGATAGGCTATTTTTGATATTTCCATTTATTTTACTTTGAGGTTGGGTTTTTTGTTGGTCCCAACAGATTCTGATGGTAATATCTGATCAACAGAACCTGTCCCAACAGAACCCCAGGCAGTTGTAAGTCACCTACTCAATACACCAGAAATTAAATAGTGTTATAAAGTGCACTCGACCAAATGCTCATCTTCACAGGACGATGAGGATAAATAGTTTCTGCTGCCACAGAGAGGCCTACATCAAACAATCTACCCATTCAGATTTTTTCACATTTTTATGTGGATAATCTAAGTTTAAATCTAAGTATAAACGGGTATTCTTATCTCTCCCTCCGCCCCCAGAGTGTGGAAGAACAGCAGGAGGACGGTCCATCAACTTCTGTTGCACAGATGAACACATTTCAGTGATTTCCAGTAAATGCCACAGTTTAATTCTGTAGAATTTGTTTAGAACTACATTATGTAACTCTAATCTACTACTGTATTTTCAGTTGCCAGTTAAGGAGTTATATAGACTTCATCTTATTAAAAAAAAAAATAGAAAAAACTGCAGTAAAAATAGCAATATTTTATTTATTAATAAAATATTAATTTTATTAATAAAAAGGTACTGAAAGAATGAATGAGGTGTTTAAACACCGCTTCCCCTTTAAAAAAGGGGAGGAGACCGATAGAAACTCTGGGTTTACCGAAGAAAACCTGCTCCCGACCAGGGGTGCGTTTCCCGAAAGCATCGTTGGCCAACCATGGTCGCAAGTTCCGTCGTTACCAATAGAGTTCAATGGACATTGCGATGAACTTGCGACCATAGTTGGCTAACGATGCTTTCGGGAAACGCACCCCAGGTTAGGTTCAGAGAGTAAGTTACCATGGTAACTGACTCTGAGTATAAGTTACCTCTCTTTCAGAAACAGGCTTGACTTACTCTGCTTTCTCAGGTTTAACATACCTCCCATTCTGAAACAGAAAACTCAGAGCTTCCCTCATTTCAGGGTTAACATACTCAGAGTTTTCACTTAACCTCCTTTCTGAAACAGGCCCCAGCTTCACTTATTACTAACCAGACTGACTTTATTTATGTCAGACATCTACAGAAAAGAATTAAGAAGAGGTTTAGATGTTGATTATTTATTTGAAAGTAATAGTTTGATTTGATGTTACCATTGTAGCGATCAGTGTGTGCTTTAGTCAGGATCTTGACTTTTTAACATTAGTTATTCTCAGGCAGCTGTGTCTGTTTGTTATGGCGAGAACAGCAAGATAAAATATAATCAGATGCTGTAAGCTGATTGATAAGAGTATAATCTTCATGTAGTGGCTTAGCCCATTGATTATGTGTGAGGTTTATACGGGTAGTATGTCATTCATTTTGTTTTATTGTTGTGATTCTACAGCAAGAGAATAATAGAATTTAATCAGAATGTCAAATGATTTTTAACACACCATTTACATATTTTGGGCTCCTGTGAGATTTACTCGCACACAGACATCAAGAATCAGCATATGAATCTCAACAATGGTGACATGCTTCATGGTGCAATGCATTCTGGGAGCTATGGATAAGTTTCGTATGATGCACTCAGAATGCATTGCAGCATGAAGCATGTCACCATTGTTGAGATTCATATGCTGATTCTTGATGTCTGTGTGCAAGTAGATCTGTCAGTAGTCCCACATGTGTAAATGGAGTTTTAAAAATAATTTGATGTTCTGATTAAACTGTGCTGGATCTCTTGCTGTAGAATCACAACAATAAAACAAAATGAATGACATACTACCCATACAAACCTTACACAAAATATCAGTGAGTTAAGCCACTACATGACGATGACTATATTCTTATCATCAATCAGCTTACAGCATCTGATTATAATTTCTCTTGCTGTTCTCGCCATAAAAAAACAGACACAGCTGCCTGAGAAAAAACTAATGTTAAAAAGTCAAGAGCCTGACTAAAGCACACACTGATCGCTACAATGGTAACATCATATCAAACTATTACTTTCAAATAAGTAATCAACATCAAAACCTCTTCTTAATTCTCAATAAGAACTTCTGAAAACATCTGACAGAAATAAAGTCAGTCTGGTTAGTAATAAGTGAAGCTGGTAATGCTGTTTGTGGAGTTGTTTAATCAGATCTTGAGAGATTTAATGTATTTTATCTTCAGTTGATTTCATCCAAGGCAGTGGCTGGAAGTAGTTCTTGTGTTTCTCTTTCCTTCAGTGATTCTGCTTGTTAACAGCAGGTGTTCATCAATAATGCACTATCATTATTCAATCACTTAATTATCTCATTTCCTCCAACACTGATTCAGTGTTACATTAAACAGCCTGTACTGTGCACACTAAGCAGTGTTCATTTCATCTGGGCAAACCCATGTGGGGCCTACATGGAAACCGAGGACAAAACTGGCTGGGTCCCAGTTAAATAGCCCAGGTCAAACCCATTTGGGCCCCACATGGCTGTGCTGGCTGGGTGGGTCCCAGTTAGATAGCCCAGGTCAAACCCATTTGGGCCCCACATGGCTGTGCTGGCTGGGAAGTTCTTCCAATGAGCTGGGTTGGGTTTTTATTAATCCTCTGCATCAATGGGAAAGCCATAACAAACATTAACATTAAATATTAAAACAATAACAATATCTCACGACATGGTAAGTGGTTCATCCATGCTTCCGCGTCGGTGACGTCTGGGTGGAGCCATTGTTGCTGTGTGTGAATAACACAAGTTTTATTTATTATGCGTCAGGATCAGATAGGGACACATTGCACATTTAAGTCACATTTAATGCAAACAGTCAAGCCTGGCTAAGTTACCAATTTCAAATTTCAACCTGCCGGACAGACTACGACTCAGCAATGAACTTAACCTCTCAGTGGTGTATTTCAGACTCCAGTCAGAAGGAGGTGTATAGAAAATTCTGAATAACAGAAATCACAGACTCATAATGCAGCCAGGAATCATCTTGTGTTGTGTTTGATTAGGCCAGAAGAGAGCTATAAGGTGTAATCTAACTTAGGGGCTGTTTACACCTGGCCACTTCATGCGTTTTCTCAGATGGGATAGCTATCCGATCGTGAAGAGACCAGGTGTAAATGCCCTCCGAAACGCATTCAAGACGGATTTGAATCCGATCGCTCAAACCACTTCAGGAGGAGGTCTGATACGCATTCCAGACGAAACTGGACAAGTGTAAATGCATCTGGTTGTTGAAACCACATATGTAAATTGTACTCCTCCCAAAAATGCTGAAATATAAACGTGTGAGAGCGTGTTATATATGTAAGGTTATAGTCAGATATGACGACGCTACTGGAACACGCGCGTCACCGCAGATGAGCATCTATTCATTAAGCCAACGTGCAAACTATCGCAAATCAAAGTGAAAGTAAATCGCAGACTCTTAACACACAATCATCATCATTAAAAGTAAAGAAACTAAATGATCTTACCAGGGCTGTTGCCGCTCTCTCTTATTGCGGTCTCTGATTTAGAAATTTTAGCTGATGATCAATAAAATGCAGCTCATTACTCATATCTGTTGCTTTCGTGACGTGCACTTCATTAAATCTGCATATAGCGCGGGAATTGAAGATCGGATTTAAATCCGTTTCGCAAAAACACATTTATGTGACCAGGTGTAAATGGAATTTTATGTAGTACATGGTGTGGCAGGGACAGTGGAGCATTTACATTAACTAACCTCATGAGTTAATTTTGAAGTTAACTTTCTGTTACAAGTGGATCACGGAAGTGACGCAGCCAGGTAATAGAAAGTGTGATACTTTTGCTGCTTTCGTTCAAGCTGAGATTTGTTGTTGTGTTAAATGTTATAAAGAATATAAAGGCTTGTGAAGTTATACTTAGCTAATATGTACAGTAGTTGTATTTTGAATGGTTACTTTTGCCCAAACGTCCTTGTAAATAATGTAATACTCACATTTCAGTAAGAAAACACTTGATTGTATCTGATCTCTTTGGAATTCATGTGGATGACATTAAGTTTATTTACTTTTTTTTTTTTTTACTCTTCTTTCATAGTGTTATGGAGAGAGTGACATCTTTGCAGTTAGAACTGGTTGAATAAAACAGTTGTGGAAAACGGAGAGGGTTGTTGTTGTAACGTCTGCCAGAGGGTGTGTGTTCTGTCCAGGTGAAGTAAAAGACGGATCGAGGCGAGAAGGAAAACCCGAGGCACAGGACTGGTAGTCCTTATGGATAGTTCGCACAAGCACACTCTTAACATACATGTCAAGGAGTGGATAAAACAGTAAAAGAGACAAACAGCACGAAATTAAACCGTGTAGTGTCCCGTAGCAATTCGCGGAGGAGCGGCCATCTCCCACTTCCGCGCAGTGTCTCCAGGGTTCTCAAGTCTCACGCATTGGCCGTGAGACACACGCAATTCAGCCAGTTCACACGCTCACACGCCACACCGTGCATTTCTCACGCTGAAAAGGCAATGCCAACCAAGTTGTCCTGCAAGCTTTATATATAACATTGTAAACGAGGCGCAGGCACAAGTTTCCTGCCGCCAGCGCGTTATCTCGGCCAGATTGCGTTCGTTACAAGGCAACATAGATGCGCGAACACACGGAAGTTGACGGAACACTCTCGGCCACCGTACGTTCGTTACTAGGTAACCAACAACATCGCGCGAACACACACGTCGTGATGGAGAAGGCAAGTTGGAAGAAAGCTCGTCTAACAATTTTATGCTAGAACATTTAATATATAACCCATCGTATACATTATTATTGATGCAGTCAAAAATTCTACAACTACTTTACAACCAGGCCAGACCCACTAAGCAAAATGATGTCCGAAAGACGTCTTTTCAATGTCTTTGTTACAAAAATCGGACGTTGAAATGACGTCCACTGAGGAGCCAGAATGAAAGTTTATATGACGTCTTTTTTTGATGTGTTCTGCACGTCCGATATAGACGTTCATCGAACCTTCGTACAAGGTTAAAACTAGTTCAAATGTGGCCATTGTGGACATATTTCAACGTCATTTATGGTCTCATTTAGACATAATTACTTTGACTATTGCTGTCGGATGATCTTAGTGAGAATTAACAGAGGTTTAGATGTTGATATTTGTTTCATTTGAAGTGTCACCATTGTGGTGATCAGTGTTTGCTTTAGTTGGGCTCTTGGTCCCCTTTCTTTTTACTTTAACTTTTCTTTGGCTGCTGTAACAGTGTGTAACACAATTGTTGTGGCAGAGAAAGCCTAGAAAAGGTTTGAGGTGTTATCAGCTCAATGTTGATGATGACATAATCATCACAAAATGGGCATCTAATATTGTGTTTAAAGATTTGTGTTTATATTTGGCATTAATAACCACCAACCTTGTGGAACTGCATTATTGGTGCCAAAAACATTATAATTATGACTTATTTGAAGGTATATAAAAAGCATGTGCACATGATGTTTTGAGCAAATGTATCATATAGTCACACACAGACATCAAGATTGTGCATATGATTCACAACAATGGTGACAATAAAAAAAAGTGTATTCCTTTAAGTACACTTAAGTGGTCTTTCATTTTAATTATATTATATTATCTGCAAGTGCACTTTTCAAAAAGTATACTTTTATGATTTGAAGCACACAAAAAAAAGTCAGCTTTTAATACAATTAAGCACACTTTTTTCACGAAGGTTAGCTTAACTTATAGGATTTGACATTGTGTGTGATATTGTGAGCTAACAGTAACTGCAAGAGCTTAAAAGTTCATTTAAAGTTTGTAATTTCAGTGTTTTTCACTGTCAGTAATACGATATTTAAATGCAGTGTAAAGTTTAATTGTGTATTAAGAAATATCCTAGTTTTAGTGGACTCACGTTCAGGGTAATTATAACTATTGTGTTTTATAAACTTAATTGAATTGATGTTATCGGTGTCCTCAAATGAAATGAGTTGTCTTAACTTGTTGGGTTTTAATTAATTTAGCAAATTAACTGATTTAACTATGAAATTGTTCACTCATTCAAGTGGACTATATTAGTGAACTAATGTAGGGAATAGTGAATGAGGGTATAGGGTTTGATTGGGAAAACAGCCTCTGAGTGTTGACTTTGAGCGCTGTTAATTCACAGTATATTCCTGTAGGCTACTTTCTCGAAAATGACAAATATCACCCAGAATGCATTTTTTTATATGGTATGTTGCTGTTTTAATGGATATTGTTACTGTCAAAATTTGGCCATTTTTTTACAGCATATTTTTTACAGTGAACACTGATTTAGGGTTGAAACCTCAACAAGAATCCGAGCTCTGCGATCAAAGCTCTCCTGGAAGGCTCTACGGATGTGTTCTTCTGGAACTCCATTAGGCACGATTACCTGAGACACGGTGGTGCTTTGACCAGGACCCCGGTTTGTGTTCATCTGGATCTGCAGGTTGTAGTATCTCTGATTGTTGCGGTTAAACGTGCCCTGCATGTCGATACGGAGATGATCTGATTTGATCAGTTCTGATTTTGCCTGGTCCACCAGATAGCCATTGTCCCAGCGACTGATTAAGTTTTCCGCCTCGTTACTCCATTTACTGCCATTAGCGATGTCTTTAGGCGCTGGAACTGCAGTAAGGGTGGATGTTATCTTGTTAGGCTCGTCCTTAAGTGTGCATATCAGTTTTTTGTCACTTGGAGTTTTTTGTTTTTTCTTCTTGCCACCTGGGGCTCTCCTCTTGCGATGTTGAGAGGTGATGTAAGTGCACTCTCCAGATTCAATGGGTCCACAGTAATCATAATCTGACTCTGAGGTCCAGCACCAGTTGTACATATAATAATGTAAGTCACATGAGTGGTCTGAGCGACAGGGCTTGCCTTTATAGGTTACATCTACCTCTGGAGAGCAGTAGTCCCAGCTGTTGGCAGTGTGGCACCAGTAGTAATCACCACTCTCATAATACTGGCACTCGTCTATACAACTATAATGACTCATAGACAGGTGAAGAAACATCTTTGGTTCCACAAGCCCACAGTAACCCCAGCTTCCCTCCGTCAGCCAGCACCAGTTGTAGTTATTACCCTGCTTTCCACATGGACTGTCTTTTTTACACTGCTTATTATTGTAATCTGTGTTTTCTGATGGCGAGCAGTAATCCCATCCGTCCGCAGTATGGCACCAATAGTAGTCTTGATATCTTTGGTCACAGTGGTCGTAACACAGTGAACCTGTCTTAGATCCATAGTGGTTCTTGTCGTCCATCACCAGCCCACAGTATCCCCAATGAAAGGTACCAGTTCCGCACCAATAGTAGTCTTGACCATGCTTTCCACACTTACTGTCTTCCCAGCATTGCCTACCCCAGTAGTCCATCTTTTCCTGAGGTGAACAGTACATTTCTTGGCATTGTCCATCTTTATCAATAGACTTGCACTTGTACTCGCCACCATTGAGCTTGCAGTCTTCTATACACTTTGTTCTGAGATGAGTAAAGAAAGTTTTCCCAGCACATGGTGAACAGAAGAGGAGAAGCAAAACGAGAGAAGTGTGTAGATGTCCCATTCTTTCTGTGTAGAGGAGAAAAAAAGTGAAGAGTAAGGGTACGTTTACACGACAACGATACGCTTAAAAAGGAGAAATTTTTCCTTTGAGTTTTCCGCATACAGACGACACTGTGGAGCTTATAATATGACAAAATGATTTGAATTTTGAAATGTGTAAATTTGAACTACAGACAAGTGTAATCTAACAAAACTGAATATTATGTGGAATTTTAAATAGTTCTGAATTAGATTTCTTCAGACAGATGTTGAGCATTTTAAATGTAACGAATGTAAATGTTTTTTGTATGGCTGAATTCTATAGACATGTATTTTCAAACAGCTGTGTGTTTTTTTTTTCTGAATTCTTAGACTGCAAATATACAGTTTTAAAAAATACAGATTCAAGTTTTCAAGATGAAGAAGAAATTCAGAACTTCAAATTCAGTTTTCTAAAATTCAAAACGCAGATATTTAGATCGTTCAGAAAGTAGTTCACAGGTCATCCACAGGGAAGAGTAGAGGCTCTCCGAAAAGTAGTTTTCTGGCGCAAATGTGGCGGTGTACCTTTGGATAATTTGTTTTCTTATTTTTGTCTTGTGACCAGATGATATCAGCAATGTGATGATGATGATGATGATGATGATGATAACGATGTAAGTGTATAAGATGTAGTGCTCTGATCAGCTGATCTCTTCTAGACTGTCATGTGTGTTATTATTTAATATAATTGATTACAGTAATGTTTCTACAGCATGAAATACAACAGTGTTTTAATAAGAAAATCTGTATAATAAAAAAACACTAAACATTTAGACCTACTCCTAGATAGCAACATTGAACCGGCCCACATCTGGCACTTGTGGAATACTGATCTGGCCCACATGCGGCGTGGAATGATGGCACTTGGGCAGACCGCTCCTGTTTGCCAGATCTGGGCCACAAGCAGGCCATAGCAATGCCACATGTCAGCCAAGAGCAAAGAAATAAACCAGAACTGGACCTTATCTGAGCCACAAAGTCTGTGTATATTAAATATGGAGTCATCTCAGCCTTAATAAGCCTGTTAACAAGCAGAATCACTGAAGGAAAGAAGAGAACAGAAAAAGAGACGAGCAGAAATACAAGAACTACAACTGACTTCAAACACAGTCTTTGCAGAATGTACAGTTGTGAGAATATCGGATGTGCATCATTGCAAATGGATCTGCACACTCGGTCTTAAAGTGACAGTGCGCAATAAACCTAATAGTGTCTGTACACTTAATAATAATCAAACAACAAAATAAAAAGTGAAAAGCATTATCTGCTCTTTAAAAGTCCGATATTGTCAAAAATGAAATTTCCTGGGTTTTTTTTCATGATAACAGAGGTTTAGGGGCTATGAAACTACACTGTCAGAAATACACTGTTAAAAAAAACAGCAGGATTTAAATGTGTGGTAAAAAAAACATCAGCTGTGGTTCCCAGTACTTTACCATAAAAAATACAGTAGGAACCTTTTAGTTTTCATGGGACAACCGTTATATTACATAAACCGATAAATGTTATCATTAAATTTCACTAAAGTATTAAAGTCTGCTTTATATCTTTGTAATATACTGATAACCATCATAATAACACAAGAGATAAAAAAGAAAAGCACACGATGATTTAAGTATACCATTAGTTTTCCACAAACTGAGGCAAATGTTAATATTTAGAAGGTGCACAGTGTCATACACACAAACACAAAACACCATCATGGTGACACACACATGACTCCAAATAATGCCATAAACATTCATTAAACAATATATGATGTAATATAAACCCCAAATGTATAAAACTGATAACAAAAACCAAGAAGAAACATAATTATTTAAATTAAATAGTATCAAATGTGAAGTGTCACACAGGGAATTCTGGGAATGTCCATTTAGAGAAACAACAGGAACAGAAAAAAGAGACGAGCAGAAACACAAGAACTACAACTGACTTCAGCCACAGCCTTAGATGAAATCAACTGAAGAGAAAAGAAGACATTACATCTGTGAAGATCTCAGCAGAGGAGGATTAAACAACTCCACAAACAGCAGTACCAGCTTCACTTATTACTAACCAGACTGACTTTATTTCTGTCTGACATCTACAGTTCTGTTTGAGAATTAACAGAGGTTTAGATGTTGACGATTTATTCTTTCATTTGAAGTCACCATGATGGAGATCAGTGACTGCTTTAGTTGGGCTCTTGACCCTTGACTTTCTGACATTAGGTTTTCTCTGCCTGCTGTAACTCTGTGTTTATAAGACATGTTGATTATGGCTAGGAAATCAGAGAGAAAATAAATCATGTGATGATGGTTGTGTATCAGTGATGGCAATCACCATGTTTAATTCACTGAGCTCTTATCTTTGATTATATGTGTTATTAATTTTACATTATTGATTGTAGTAGCCCTATGCTTCTACAGCATGTGATCCATCATTGCTGTGATAATCAGAAGAATTTTTATAACATTGTGTACAATAACGGTTTGAATTGCTGGATCTTTCAGACACACACAGACATCAAGAATCAGCATATGAATCTCAACAATGGTGATGATAAAAGTGCAGTGCACTTGATGGAGCCTCCAATCAAAACTCATCAGTATCTCCCAGCATGCATTGCAGCAGGAATACATTATGCTGAATTGCCTTAGTATTTTCTTTCATTATTATATCTGCTTTTATTTTTGATGTTGTTTTTGTTGCAGCTTTTTAGTAGCTTGTTTTGTGATGTTCAGAGTTTTATCTGATTATTGTGTTGATTGTCACCGTTGTTGAGATTCATACGCTGAATCTTGATTTCTGTGTTGGTTTAAATCAAACTATAGTTCAAAACTTTTTTTCTACACCATGTATTTTTAAAGTTCTTCAGATTATCTGTTGCTCACTTACAGAGATAGTATACTCAATAATATGAAATATTTATTTTTAATATTATAATTAATATTATCAATTTGCTCATAAAGTGAGAGATAAGACTCTTTATGAGATCAGTGATTCAGGCCACAATATGACGATTATCTCATCATTAACCTGCCATCATCACCTGGTCACAATTTCTCTCTGATTTTCATGCCATAACGTTTGTGTTATATAACCACACAGTTAAGGCAGTCAGAGTAAAGGCCATTGCACACTGAGTCCGAAATTCGCATCCGAAATTTTCGCACGTAAAAAAAAAAATTCGACCTCATGTTATGTCAATCATGCTTGCACACTGTCTACGAAACTTTCGTCTGTAATAAAAAAATTCGGATCGGGTTCGATTTTCTGCGTTTTTCACATCCACAGCCAGTATTTTGAGAGGTTTTTTGACAATTCAGAGCCACCGTACAAGCGAACGACAAAATCCAGAATGACGTCTGACAAGTTGATACACTTCGTCTCGCAGCACAAGTACTGTATGAAAAACAAAATGCGGATTACAAAGACACTGAATAAAATATAACCTGTAAACAGCTGTTCTGTCTGCCCAGCGCTTCTGCCGGCCGCGTGTGTGTGTGTCCGTCCATAGACATGCCAGTCTCTGTTCAGGATCGATTGGTTCACGGAAATTGGTGGTCTTCTTTTTAATATGTGGCTCCAGTATCGCTAGCAAAGCATCAAACTGTTCCACTGACATTCTGAGGTAAATTTTTAATCGCTCGGGATAATTTAGCAACTCCTTGATAAGGAGGTGAAACTCTCCTTCCTCTCGGCACAATCTCAGGATTGGATGGACCCAATATTTCCTCTTTCTTTTTCTCTTTTTAAGAAGAAAGAGGGCAACAAAATCATCCTCACTGCTTGACGAATCCATTTTGTATTTTTTTGCGTTTTTTTCCGCAAAGGTTTAATAAATACGCATCGGACTCAGTGTGCAAGGTTTCTGTGCGTGACGAATTTTAAGGCTGACGAACACGAAAAAATGCATACGAAAATTTCGGACTCAGTGTGCAATGGCCTTAAATCTAAAGTTAAAAAGTCAAGGGTCAAGAGCCCAACTAAAGCAAACACTCATCTCCATAATGGTAACTTCAAACTTTATTATTTTCAATAAAACATCAACGTCTAAACCTCTGGTAATTCTCAATAATTAGATTACAGGAAACCACAGCTGGCAGGTTTTTATTTTTTATTTTTTATATAAAAGTTCAGTTCAATGTTCAATGCCATAAAACCTAAAATTTTACTACCGTATTTTTTACGGTAAAGCACTTGCAAGCTGCTAGTGTTTTACCGTAAACTTTAGTTCAGTGCCGTAAAAGCAAAAAAAATTCTACCGTATTTTTTACGGTACAGTACTGGCAACCACAGCTGCCAGTTTTTTTCCGTAATATTTAGATCACTGCTGTAAAACCTAAAATATTACTACCATATTTTTTATGGTAAATCGCTTTCAACCAGCTGCCAGTTTTTTACCGTAAACTTTAGTCCAATTCCGTAAAACATAAATATTTATACCGTATTTTTTACGGTAAAGTACTGGCAACCAGCTGGCAGTTTTTCAACGTAATTTTTAGTTCGATGATGTAAAACTTTGTAAAATTAGTAAACATTTGCTACAGTATTTTTTACGGTAAGGTACGGTAAATGCAACATTACGTTTTTTTTTTACAGTGTACTTCCAAAATCCGTACATTTAACAGTATATTAATGTAAAATTACATGAAATGTCCCGTGAGAGCTATTACAGTTTTTCACTGTATATAGTAAGGGTACATACCGTTAAGGAATTAACTTTTTTTTTTCGTTGCTTTTTTACAGTTTTTTACAGTTAAAATTACGAACATTTTTTACAGTGTAGGTAGCCTGGTTAAAACCAGACCATTCTCAGTAGTAACTGAGTTATAGTCTGGCAAAGCTTCTTTAATAACTCATTTCCAAAGGGGCGTCACCAACGGATGTCGCTCAAATGCCCCTGGGCGCAATTGGATAGAACCTAAAACCAATCAGAGCGATCGGCATGTGTAAAGCCATATGCTGCGTCCCAATTCGCCTATGTTACACTATGCCATAAAATATGTACTCTTTTTGTGAAGAAAAGGTTTTTACTTTTGAATGTGTAGCAAAAAAGTAGGCAAGCTTTGGGACATACTACTTCGTCATCTTTATCGGACGGATCTGTTGCGTGCGTCCTGTCACGTAAACTGCCCTGTCAATCATCTTGTCACAGTTAAAATCCTCTATTAAATCTAATTTAATTTCCTACCGTTTCGGAGAGAAATGTAGTAGCACGTTCATCTGCCAGTGGGTCTTTCATGGAGACTGTCCTCATGTGTTTGCGATCTGAATATAATAATGCTGCATTTAAAAGTTGGTGCGCTTCACCAACGGAATGGACGTTGCTCAAATGCCTCTGGGCACAATTGGATAGGTTAGACCTAAAACCAATCAGAGCGATCGTCATCTTGTAAAGCCCGCCTCAACGTTTCTGATTGGTGCCGCGATTTCTCGGCATGGGGAAATGGACTTGAATGAGCTCTTTGCCAGACTACTTGCAGAGCAAATCTAAATTTGCCGGAAGTTGTCTGGGTTTTCCCAGGCTAAGAAATAGGGGTACAGTATGTCAAATGTCTTCAATAATGGTCAATCATCACTCAATGAATCACCTAATTATCTCATTAACTTTAACACTCTTGAGTGTTAATTTAACACTCATATTTTAACACTTTAACACTCTTGAGTTCAGGGGCGTCACTAGGCCCTTTTTAGGGGGGCTTCAGCCCCCCTTAAAAATATTTGATTAATACATTTTTGATCGCTTCAGTCCCCTTTAAAAAAACTAATTTGAAACGGCGGTCAAGCTCCTCCCCTTATCTGAGTCTGCTTGGAGTTAGCGCATTTTTCAATCTGCAGGGGCGCCGAGCAGAGCGAACATCAGAGAGTACAAGGTTTGTCGTGAGTGCATTTATTGTCAGATTGCTATGATATTAGGCCTACATCTGCATCGGTGCAGTTCTTTGTCAT
Organism: Squalius cephalus; assembly: GCF_949319135.1. NCBI lineage: Eukaryota > Metazoa > Chordata > Actinopteri > Cypriniformes > Leuciscidae > Squalius > Squalius cephalus. The sequence continues at coordinate 16,352,971 of NC_137122.1, forward strand.
AAATGCATTGCAATTTACATAATGTAATGTTACTGGAGCATTGGGAGCAACATGGGACGGTTCGGTTTCTCATCCAATACCAATACGTTTCGCTGCGTTCACCTTCAGCCCTTATCACAGTGTGATAGTTGTTTTTTATTCCTACAAAAATGAAGCGATTAACACCCATGAAAACATACTTTAGAAAACGATCATGATTTATTTTAATTTACTTTTTAAACTTTAAAACATATTATTTTGTATTTCGGCATTACATTATGCAGCCATGCACAGAAATGATTAAAGACACACATCATTGTCTGAAAGCACTAGATGGCCCAGAGAGAAACATCATGTGGAGTTATTTTGTTTTGTATTAATAAATATAGTTTTGTATTGAGTAATAATGAATCAGGAGGAGTGTATCATGATACATATATTAGAGTAAGAGTACACAGTAAATTCCCCAGTGTTAAATTAACACTGCTCAGAGCCAGAGGTGGAGATTCCAGGGGTCAGAAAGTAAAAGTCCTGCCATATGTTTATTCCACCCATGAACTCACACAGCAAAAACTCCTGTGTTAAATGAACTCTCCTGTGAGTTTATTTGGCTCCAGACTCAAGAGTGTTAAAGTTAATGAGCTAATTAAGTGATTCATTGAGTGATGATTGACCATTATTGAAGACACCTGATGTTAACAAGCAGAATCACTGAAGGAGAAAAATCACAATTTTAGACACTGTTATGGAGATTAGTGTTCGATTTAGTTGGGCAGTTGACCTTCAAATGATTATCTTTAGATTTTGTTTGGCTGTTGATCTGAGTTATTACAGCCAGATGAACAAAAAGAAAGTTGATCAGGTGGTGTTGGTTATATTTGAACATAATCATAATTTGATCTGAATCACTGAACTCAATTAGAGCCTAATCTCTGACTTAAATGTATATTGGTCATTACAACATCACAGTAATTCTACAGATTAAGTTCCAGATTTTTCAATATAATTCAAATTATTTCTTAAAAGTTGTTCTGATAAAGAAAAAGAAAATCTGGTAACACTTTAAAATACGGATCCTTCGTTAATGAATAACTACACAGGAACAAATGAGTAACACAATATTAACAATCTAGTAACTACAATTAACTAACAAGTAACTCTGATTAACGAATTAGTAAGTAATAGCACACAGATTTAAGTGGTAGTTCACTATTAACTAATCAATAACTACTATTTTTTAATACTTCCCAGAGAACTACTGAATTTTTTTACAGATTTAAGTGGTAGTTCACTAATAACTAATCAATAACTACTATTTTTCAATACTTCCCAGAGAAATAATGAAAAAAATTCACAATTCATGCAAAACTAATTAATAACTAATGCAGGAAAAACTACTAGCACTAGATTAACATTACTGCTAGATACTGTACACTAATTATAAATATGTAATAGCGTAGCAGACTTATGATTTGGGAAAGCTGTCAATAATTAGCCTATGCACTGCTGTCTTTTAGAGAACTATTCAAAAACTAAATAATTTTTAAGAATTGTTTTTATAAATGCACTTGTCTGGAACACTTACCCTGTGGCCGATTTTCCGGCATTCCTCTGGACTGGCTTTGAATAACTACTCATCATGGTGAGTAATGGAACATACTGAGTCATCAGCCATCCAAATATCAGTTATTTTATTATAGCTTGAGTCATTTGAGACACTTGAGTCATTACTAGTTAGTTAACATGATCTTCACTTTAGAATACGGATCCAAATAATTAGTAGTTCCTATAGGGGTATGTAGTAACACTTGAGTCATTACTAGTTAGTTAACATGATCTTCACTTTAGAATATGGATCCAAATAATTTGTAAGTCCTATAAAAGTATGCATTAACACTTGAGTCATTACTACACTCTAAAAAGAGATGTGTTAAAAATGACACATGTTGTGTCAGTTTTAACACATGTAGTGAGTGTGCTCAGGGACAACACATGTTGTGTCAAATTTAACACAATAAATGTGTAAGTCATTTTAACACACAAATTGTGTCATTTTAAAAAATAAAGCGAAAGCGGCAGATGCAAAAATATTAACCGTTTAATCAATAGTCGAGAACAGAATGCATGTGAACACAAAGTACAACACAATGTTTCAAGCTCAATGACTGGACAGACTCACTGTACTGGACATTATTCAGTTATTCACGCTTCAACCCCTAACTGATAATGCTGCTTTTGACAAAAGTTCATGAAGAGATAACAGTTCACAGAGTTTGCGCTTTGAATTTAATTAAAATGTAACAACTGACAAAATATTGTATATAAATAACTTGTATTCACACTGGCCTGTTTGTTTGAGAACATAGCAAACACTGCATACCATTCACAGTGATGGTGAGTGTCGGCGCTCAAAATGATGAGTTGAAAACAACACAACCTGTAAAAAGAGATGTTAAAAATGACACATGTTGTGTAGATTTTAACACATGTAGTGTGTGTGCTAAGGGACAACACATGTTGTGTAGATTTTAACACATGTTGTGTAGATTTTAACACATGTAGTGAGTGTGCTCAGGGACAACACATGTTGTGTCAAATTTAACACACAACCTGTGTCGATTCTTAACACATCTCTGTGTTTATAAGGACTACACATTTTGTGTTACCTTTAACACAACTAATGTGTTATTCCTCTTACACAGAAGTGTGTTGAAACCTTTTACACACTAATGTGTTATAGTTACACAACTTGTGTCAGATATGTGTCACATGTGACTGTAGTCGGTGTGTATTTGCCAGAGTTACTTCCTGTGTTTTTACAACTGAGTGTTTGGATGAACACTGAAACGTATTGTTAACTTGTGTTTATGGAGTCCAGTGACGTTTAATAAAGAGTTTGTTTGAACATTTGGATGTTTTAGACATCATGAATCTACATAGACAAGCTCTTATTGAGAATTAACTGAGGTTTAGATGTTGATGTTTCATTGAATGTTTTATTTGAAGTCACCAGAATCGTGATTAATGGCTCCTTTATTTGAGCTCTTGACCCTTTACTCATCTTTTAGTTTTTCTCTGGCTGCTTTAACTGTATTTAATAAAATACTTTTGTTATGGCGAGTGAAAAGATGATCAGATTTTTCTTGATGATGTCATAATCAACAAGTGCTGATCTGATCAAGTTTATGAGTAAATGGATGGTGTGCATTTAATTTATTTATGTGCTGTTAGTTATAATGATCTTGTGACACTATATCATGCTGTGCAGAAAAATAAAATAAATGTTTTCTGAAAATATTAATCTGCAGCAGAAATTAGTCAAACACAGACCTCAAGAATCAGCGTATGAATCTCAACAATGGTGACAAACAAAAAGCTTCATGCTGCAATGCATGCTGGGAGTCATGGATGAGATTTGCACTATTGTGGCACCCAGCATGCATTGCTGCATGAAGCTTTTTGTTTGTCACCATTGTTGAGATTCATACGCTGATTCTTGATGTCTGTTTGATACCTTAGACTGTAAGATTCTGTACGAACTGTGTATTTAAAAATTAATTTTAAGCTAAGTGCATTATGCTAATCTTTTATGTGTTACACTCATCTTTCAAATATTAAACTCTTTCTGAGCTCCATTTGAATAATCTTACATGTTCATGATGATAATATTATCATCTGAGCATATTTTTCTCATGATTATTTCTGCTTTTTCAAATGCGCAGATTAAATACACATTTACAGCAATCAGAGAAAACTAATGTTAAAGAGTCAAGGGTCAAGAGCCCAAATAAAGCTGACACTAATCACGATTCTGGTGACTTTAAATGAAACATTCAATGAATCGTCAACACCAAAACCTGTTAATTCTCAATAAGAGCTTCTGTAGAGTCTGACAGAAATAAAGTTAATCTGGTTATTAATAACAAGTGAAAGCAGCATTTGAAAAAGACATTGAAAAAGAGGTATGATGTGATTGGCTGAAAAAAAACCACCCGTTAAGTTTTCATTAATTCAGATTTAATTTATTTATTTGAATATATTGCTTTATTTATTTTAGAGCATTTTATGGGATGCCATATAAAATATACCTATAATTTTTTTCATAAAAACAAACTCTCCTCCACCCAGTGCTATTCTATCCAGAGTTACATTTTAACACACATTGTGTGTTAAAAATCTACACAACATGTGTCAACATACCATCAACACATGCTGTGTGTTGTTTTTTTAACACATCTCTTTTTAGAGTGTTTCCAGAGTTACATTTTAACACACATTGTGTGTTAAAAATCTACACAACATGTGTCAAATTCCATCAACACATCTTGTGTGTTGTTTTTTAACACATCTCTTTTTAGAGTGTACACTCTAAAAAGAGATGTGTTAAAAAACAACACACAAGATGTGTTGATGGCATTTTGACACATGTTGTGTAGATTTTTAACACACAATGTGTGTTAAAATGTAACACTGGAAACACTCTAAAAAGAGATGTGTTAAAAAACAACACACAAGATGTGTTGATGGCATTTTGACACAATGTGTGTTAAAATGTAACTCTGGATAGAATAGCACTGGGTGGAGGGCAATTTTTATGAAAGAATATTATAGGTATATTTTATATGGTATCCCATAAAATGCTCTAAAATAAATAAAGCAATATATTCAAATAAATAAATTAAATCTTAATTCATGAAAACTTAAAGATTAACGGTTGTTGTTTTTTTCAGCCAATCACATCATGCCTCTTTTTCAATGTATTTTTCAAATGGTGCTTTCACTTGTTATTAATAACCAGATTAACTTTATTTCTGTCAGACTCTACAGAAGCTCTTATTGAGCATTAACAGGTTTTGGTGTTAACGATTCATTAAATGTTTCATTTAAAGTCACCAGAATCGTGATTAGTGTCAGCTTTATTTGGGCTCTTTACCCTTGACTCTTTAACATTAGTTTTCTCTGATTGCTGTAAATGTGTATTTAATTTAACACATTTGAAACAGCAGAAATAATCATGAGAAAAATATGCTCCGATGATAATATTATCATCATGAACATGTAAAATTGTTCAGCTGAAGCTCAGAAAGAGTTTTATATTTGAAAGAAGAGTGTAATACATAATAGATTAGCATAATGCGATTATCTTAAAATTAATTAATAAATACACAGTTCGTACAGAATTTTACAGTCTAAGGTATCAAACAGACATCAAGAATCAGCGTATGAATCTCAACAATGGTGACAAACAAAATGCTTCATGCAGCAATGCATGCTGGGTGCCACAATAGTGCAAATCTCATCCATGACTCCCAGCATGCATTGCGGCATGAAGCTTTTCATTTGTCACCATTGTTGAGATTCATGCGCTGATTCTTGAGGTCTGTGTTTGACTAGTTTCTGCTGCAGATTAAAATTTTCAGAAAACATTTATTTTATTATTCTGCACTACTGGACAGCATGATATAGTGTCACAGGATAATTATAACTAACAGCACATAAATAAATTAAATGTGCACCATCCATTTACTCATAAACTTGATCAGAGCTGCACTTGTTGATTATGACATCATCAAGAAACATCTTATCATATTTTAACTCGCCATAACAAATGTATTTTATTAAAATACAGTTAAAGCAGCCAGAGAAAAACTAAAAGAAGAGTCAAGGGTCAAGAGCTCAAATAAAGGAGCCATTAATCACGATTCTGGTGACTTCAAATAAAACATTCAGTGAAACATCAACATCTAAACCTCAGTTAATTCTCAATAAGAGCTTGTCTATGTAGATTCATGATGTCTAAACCATCCAGCTAATAAAATGTCCAAACAAACTCTTTATTAAACGTCACTGGACTCCATAAACACAAGTTAACAATACGTTTCAATGTTCATCCAAACACTCAGTTGTAAAAACACAGGAAGTAACTCTGGCAAATACACACCGACTACAGTCACATGTGACACATATCTGACACAAGTTGTGTAACTATAACACATTAGTGTGTAAAAGGTTTCAACACACTTCTGTGTAAGAGGAATAACACATTAGTTGTGTTAAAGGTAACACAAAATGTGTAGTCCTTATAAACACAGAGATGTGTTAAGAATCGACACAGGTTGTGTGTTAAATTTGACACAACATGTGTTGTCCCTGAGCACACTCACTACATGTGTTAAAACTGACACAATATGTGTTAAAATCTACACAACATGTGTTAAAATCTACACAACATGTGTTGTCCCTGAGCACACACACTACATGTGTTAAAATCTACACAACATGTGTCATTTTTAACATCTCTTTTTACAAGTTGTGTTGTTTTCAACTCCTCATTTTGAGCGCTGACACTCACCATCACTGTGAATGGTATGCAGTGTTTGCTATGTTCTCAAACAAACAGGCCAGTGGAAATACAAGTTATTTATATACATAGATTTTGTCAGTTGCTACATTTTAATAAAATTCAAAGTGCAAACTCGGTTAACCTTTATTTCTTCATGAACTTTTGTCAAAAGCAGCATTATCAATTAGGGGTTGAAGTGTGAATAACTGAATAATGTCCAGTACAGTGAGTCTGTCCAGTCATTGAGATTGAAACATTGTGTTGTACTTTGTGTTCACATGCATTCTGTTCTCGACTATTGATTAAACGGTTAATATTTTTGCATCTGGCCCTTTTGCTTTATTTTTTAAAATGACACAATTTGTGTGTTAAAATGACTTACACATTTATTGTGTTAAATTTGACACAACATGTGTTGTCCCTGAGCACACTCACCACATGTGTTAAAACTGACACAACATGTGTCATTTTTAACACATCTCTTTTTAGAGTGTAGTTATCATGATTCCATGCTGTAGTTACTAATGAAGAGCCAACCCGAAAGGGTAGAATCATCTAATCATTCACAGGATATATATACACACACCTATTTATATATATATATATATACATGAACAAAGAGACATACATAAAAACAATTTTGAGAGGTAGATTAAATAATAAAATAACTGGTATTTGGATGGCTGATGACTCAGTATGTTCCAGTACTCACCATGATGAGTAGTTATTCAAAGCCAGTCCAGAGGAATGCCGGAAAATCGGCCACAGGGTAAGTGTTCCAGACAAGTGCATTTATAAAAACAATTCTTAAAAATTATTTAGTTTATGAATAGTTCTCTAAAAGACAGCAGTGCATAGGCTAATTATTGACAGCTTTCCCAAATCATAAGTCTGCTACGCTACTACATATTGATAATTAGTGTACAGTATCTAGCAGTAATGTTAATCTAGTGCTAGTAGTTTTTCCTGCATTAGTTATTAAGTTTTGCATGAATTGTGAATTTTTTTCATTATTTCTCTGGGAAGTATTAAAAAATTGTAGTTATTGATTAGTTATTAGTGAACTACCACTTAAATCTGTAAAAAATTCAGTAGTTCTCTGGGAAGTATTAAAAAAATAGTAGTTATTGATTAGTTAATAGTGAACTACCACTTAAATCTGTGTGCTATTACTTACTAATTCGTTAATCAGAGTTACTTGTTAGATAACTGTAGTTACTAGATTGTTAACATTGTGTTACTCATTTGTTCCTGTGTAGTTATTCATTAACGAAGGATCCGTATTTTAAAGTGTTACCGAAAATCTTTCGGTAAGGCACATACAGACATCAAGATTCAGTGTATGAATCTCAACAATGGTGACAAAAAGAATATTCAATTAGGAAAACAAGACAATTCAGATCATAATTTATTCATACCGCAATGCATGATGGGAGCCATGGATGAGTTTTGATTGGTGGCACCCAGAATGCACTGCAACATGCTTTATTATTGTCACCATTGTTGAGAATCACAGGATGATTCTTGGTGTCAGTGTGTCCAAATAATATAATTTTTCAAAGTCCTTTGATCAGAACAACTTTCAAGAAATCTTTCTAAATACATTGAAAATGATTACCATGGCATAATATTAGAATCACAGGCAGCTATAATCAACAAAGTAAACTTAACTCTCTAAATAAGTTTTGTGATTCAGGTCAAATTATGATTATGTCAAAACATAACCAACACCACCTGATCAACGTTTCTCTTTGTTCATCTGAGAGTTATAACCCAGATACAACAGCCAAACAAAATCTAAAGTTATTAGTTTAAGGGTCAAGAGCCCAACTAAAGCAAACACTGATCACCATAATGGCAACTTAAAAAAGAGATTTTCTCCTTCAGTAATTCTGCTTGTTAACATCAGGTGTTTTCAATAATGCTCAATCATCACTCAAACAATCACTTAATTATCTCATTAACTTTAACACTCTTGAGTCTGGAGCCAAATAAACTCACAGGAGAGTTCATTTAACACTGGAGTTTTTGCTGTGTGAGTTCATGGGTGGAATAAACATATGGCAGGACTTTTACTTTCTGACCCCTGGACTCTCCACCTCTGACTGCGGAAACAAAGACACCTACATCTTGGATGCCCTTGAGGTAAGCTAAAACATACCAAAATTTATTTTCAAAGTGAACTATCCCTTTAAAATGGCGCCGAAATTGAAAGAATATTTTGAGAGAAGAGCATACTATTGGGTTTTTCGTGTAATGTGAAAGGGACATAGGGAGAGAAGAGAATACCATAGCAGGGAGAGATGTTAAAATGCAAGACTTAGCTTCTAAGCGGCGCCATGGTAAAGAGGGGGGTCTGTACCCAAAACACTAATTTCTGAATATTCGCCGCCCAGTAATAATACATAAAGTTAGGCAGGGAAAGCCCTCCACTTAGCCGACTTTTTTGGAGCAAAATTTTGGAAACTCTATTAGTTTGTCTATATTCTTGAAGAAAGATTTGGGTAAAAACAGAGGAATAGCTTGAAAGAGGTAAAGAAATTTTGGCAGAATGTTCATTTTAACAGCGTTTATCCTACCTAGTGGAGATAATGGGAGAGTTGCCCATCTTAAAAAAGCGGACTTCATGTATGAAACCAAAGGTGTAAAATTTGCTGCTTTTAAGGCGGAATAAGAAAGCGTAACATTAAAGCGGGGCTCAGTAGTTTCGGGATTTCTTCGCTGTATTCTCGCTTTTTGCTCGCAGGTTTCTCTCTAGAGCTCCCCCCACAGCTTCGGAATAGATATTTGACAACACTGTTGTAAAAACTTGTTGGCGATTCTCAGACACCAGAGGCTAGTAGATCAACGACATCAAAGCAGACGGGACATTCTTTAAAACGTCTTCTTCATTCGGGTTCGAACAACATGAGGGAGCGCAATAATGACAGCATTTTAGCAGATTTCTTTTGGCCTTAAAGCAATTGTTTACATCGCGAGACCTGATATCACGCGATACTTCCTGACGCGGCCCGCCGGCTCAAAGTTGCAAGTGCGGATTTTCCGCTCACGGGCACCAGGGGGGTGCGAAACGACCACCATTCAACCCGAAATAAGTAATATAACCATTCCAATGACTCTGAAGCTGTTCAGTTAAGGTACAAAAGTTACTTAGTTCACCTTTAACACCAAGATACTTAAATTTAGAATTCACCAAGTGGAAGGGTATGTCATTCTGTTTTAGTTTTTGGCCAGACTGATTTATGGGTAGACATTCACTCTTCTGTAAGTTCAATTTATACCCAGAAAATTTCCCAAAATCATCTAATAGATGTATTATCCCGGGGATAGATGCAGTCGGGCTGGTAACATACACTGTTAACCCTTGCTGTAAAAAAAGCCGTAATTCAGACAGTATCATACCATTTTCCATTAAAACAGTAATATACCGTAGAAAACAAAAATAGCCTACAGGAATATACTGTAAATGAACAGTGCTCAAAATCGACACTCAGAGGCTGTTTTCCCAATCACACCCTATACCCTCATTCACTATTCCCTACATTAGTTCACTAATATAGTCCACTTGACAGAGTGAATGAAAAGAAGTGAGTGAATTGAGAAACTGATGAACACCTGATGAGCAGAATCACTGAAGGACAGAGAAAAAAGAACAGAAAAAAGAGAAACACAAGAACTACAACTGACTTCCAGTAACACTGAGTGTGAAACCAGTTTACAAACCAGTTTATGATTATTTATTTCATACATGTACAAAAGTTATTGTTGAGAATTAACAGAGATTTAGTTAATAATAAAATTTGTTGTCACCATGATGGAGATCAGTATTTGCTTTAGTTGGTCTCTTGTCCCTGGACTTCTTACCTTTCATCTCTCTCTGACTGCTGTAACAGTGAGTTTATAAAACACATTTGATATGGCAAGAAAAAGTTAAGAGGAAGTTGATTAGGTGTTTTTGTTCTTTTGTGATGATGTCACAATCATCTTGGACTATCTGATTTTCAAATTTTTCCTGTATATATTAATTGAAATTATGGGTATGTCATATTTAGAATAAATCTGTCTATCTACAAAGCTTCGGAATAGATATTTGACAACACTGTTGTAAAAACTTGTTGGCGATTCTCAGACACCAGAGGCTAGTAGATCAACGACATCAAAGCAGACGGGACATTCTTTAAAACGTCTTCTTCATTCGGGTTCGAACAACATGAGGGAGCGCAATAATGACAGCATTTTAGCAGATTTCTTTTGGCCTTAAAGCAATTGTTTACATCGCGAGACCTGATATCACGCGATACTTCCTGACGCGGCCCGCCGGCTCAAAGTTGCAAGTGCGGATTTTCCGCTCACGGGCACCAGGGGGGTGCGAAACGACCACCATTCAACCCGAAATAAGTAATATAACCATTCCAATGACTCTGAAGCTGTTCAGTTAAGGTACAAAAGTTACTTAGTTCACCTTTAACACCAAGATACTTAAATTTAGAATTCACCAAGTGGAAGGGTATGTCATTCTGTTTTAGTTTTTGGCCAGACTGATTTATGGGTAGACATTCACTCTTCTGTAAGTTCAATTTATACCCAGAAAATTTCCCAAAATCATCTAATAGATGTATTATCCCGGGGATAGATGCAGTCGGGCTGGTAACATACACTGTTAACCCTTGCTGTAAAAAAAGCCGTAATTCAGACAGTATCATACCATTTTCCATTAAAACAGTAATATACCGTAGAAAACAAAAATAGCCTACAGGAATATACTGTAAATGAACAGTGCTCAAAATCGACACTCAGAGGCTGTTTTCCCAATCACACCCTATACCCTCATTCACTATTCCCTACATTAGTTCACTAATATAGTCCACTTGACAGAGTGAATGAAAAGAAGTGAGTGAATTGAGAAACTGATGAACACCTGATGAGCAGAATCACTGAAGGACAGAGAAAAAAGAACAGAAAAAAGAGAAACACAAGAACTACAACTGACTTCCAGTAACACTGAGTGTGAAACCAGTTTACAAACCAGTTTATGATTATTTATTTCATACATGTACAAAAGTTATTGTTGAGAATTAACAGAGATTTAGTTAATAATAAAATTTGTTGTCACCATGATGGAGATCAGTATTTGCTTTAGTTGGTCTCTTGTCCCTGGACTTCTTACCTTTCATCTCTCTCTGACTGCTGTAACAGTGAGTTTATAAAACACATTTGATATGGCAAGAAAAAGTTAAGAGGAAGTTGATTAGGTGTTTTTGTTCTTTTGTGATGATGTCACAATCATCTTGGACTATCTGATTTTCAAATTTTTCCTGTATATATTAATTGAAATTATGGGTATGTCATATTTAGAATAAATCTGTCTATCTACAAAGCTTCGGAATAGATATTTGACAACACTGTTGTAAAAACTTGTTGGCGATTCTCAGACACCAGAGGCTAGTAGATCAACGACATCAAAGCAGACGGGACATTCTTTAAAACGTCTTCTTCATTCGGGTTCGAACAACATGAGGGAGCGCAATAATGACAGCATTTTAGCAGATTTCTTTTGGCCTTAAAGCAATTGTTTACATCGCGAGACCTGATATCACGCGATACTTCCTGACGCGGCCCGCCGGCTCAAAGTTGCAAGTGCGGATTTTCCGCTCACGGGCACCAGGGGGGTGCGAAACGACCACCATTCAACCCGAAATAAGTAATATAACCATTCCAATGACTCTGAAGCTGTTCAGTTAAGGTACAAAAGTTACTTAGTTCACCTTTAACACCAAGATACTTAAATTTAGAATTCACCAAGTGGAAGGGTATGTCATTCTGTTTTAGTTTTTGGCCAGACTGATTTATGGGTAGACATTCACTCTTCTGTAAGTTCAATTTATACCCAGAAAATTTCCCAAAATCATCTAATAGATGTATTATCCCGGGGATAGATGCAGTCGGGCTGGTAACATACACTGTTAACCCTTGCTGTAAAAAAAGCCGTAATTCAGACAGTATCATACCATTTTCCATTAAAACAGTAATATACCGTAGAAAACAAAAATAGCCTACAGGAATATACTGTAAATGAACAGTGCTCAAAATCGACACTCAGAGGCTGTTTTCCCAATCACACCCTATACCCTCATTCACTATTCCCTACATTAGTTCACTAATATAGTCCACTTGACAGAGTGAATGAAAAGAAGTGAGTGAATTGAGAAACTGATGAACACCTGATGAGCAGAATCACTGAAGGACAGAGAAAAAAGAACAGAAAAAAGAGAAACACAAGAACTACAACTGACTTCCAGTAACACTGAGTGTGAAACCAGTTTACAAACCAGTTTATGATTATTTATTTCATACATGTACAAAAGTTATTGTTGAGAATTAACAGAGATTTAGTTAATAATAAAATTTGTTGTCACCATGATGGAGATCAGTATTTGCTTTAGTTGGTCTCTTGTCCCTGGACTTCTTACCTTTCATCTCTCTCTGACTGCTGTAACAGTGAGTTTATAAAACACATTTGATATGGCAAGAAAAAGTTAAGAGGAAGTTGATTAGGTGTTTTTGTTCTTTTGTGATGATGTCACAATCATCTTGGACTATCTGATTTTCAAATTTTTCCTGTATATATTAATTGAAATTATGGGTATGTCATATTTAGAATAAATCTGTCTATCTACAAAATGAAATCAACATTTCTGTAATCAGGTCTTCTGAAAAATAACAATCATATAGTGCATTCAATTTTATTTTACTCCTACTTGGTTCAGACACACAGATATCAACAATCAGCATATGAATCTCAACAATGGTGAAAAGTTTCATGTCGCAATGCATGCTGGGTTCCAGGATAATATAAAACTCCCAGCATGCACTGCTGCATGAATAATAATAAAAAGAAAATAAATATTGCCACCATTGTTGAGATTAATGTGCTAAATTGTGATATCTCTGTGTTTCTAAAACACACTGTTGCTCTGTTTTTTTTGGTTTATGCATGATGTGTTAAAAAAAAAGAGTCATAGTAATTTATTGCTGTAGTTTCACAGTAGTGCTAATGTAACACTTTTGATTGAGGATAAAACTCTGAATGAATAAGAATTAATTCCTTAGTGAATGAACAGGCAATATGATGATTTCGTCATCATAAGCATTACAACCACAATCATTCATAAACTGTGTGCGCACAAGTGTGACTTGCAAAAACGCAGCTCAAGCAGCAAAAGAAAAATAAATGTTTTAGCATCAGCATCCCAACTAAAGCAAGCACTGATCTCTATAATGGTAACTTCAAACAAACATTTTCAATAACAATTTCTGTATGACAGAAATAAAGTCATACTGGTTAATAATAAGTGTAATAATGTGTAATGGCTGGAAGTCAGTCGTAGTTATTGTGTTTCTCTATTTTCTGTTCTTGTGTTTCTCTTTTCTTCAATGATTCTGCTTATTAACAGCAGGTGTTCATCACTAATGCTCAACAATCACTTACATATTCCCTTAATTATCTCACTGCAACACTGTCTCAGTGTTACTTTTTACTCTTTGTAGTGTGGATTTCCCTGTGGGGTTGGAAGGGTTAACAGTGTAAGATAAAAAGACACACCCACAAAATGTATTTTAACAGTAATAAACTGTAAGTTATGAAACAGGTTTATACTGGCAACATTGTTGCCAGTAGTTTACTGTAAAATTTCGTTTTTGGGGTCACCATTGTGCAGAAGAGTAGAGCCTGTGCTTCAGTCCAGGAGAAGATCTACAACCATTGATGATATGCTGCATGTTGCTTTATTTAACAGGCGGTGACTGTGTAGTTGCTGGTCCAGTGGAAATCTCTTTATTTACAAAAGTTTTGTTGTGGTTTCAAATGAAATAAGTTCACAGTAATACTTTGCTCACGTTATTAATGCATTATACATTTTAGTTTAATACATGTAAATGACAGTTGGTCAATTTAAGGTTTCTGCAAGTGAAATTAGTTAACTCGAGTTTTAGTGCATTTTACAGTAACATACTGTAGATTACAGTAAAGAACTGCACAATTAACAGTAAATTACTGGCAACAGTGTTGCCAGTATTTTACTGTAAAAAAAAACGGTAAGGTCTAACAGTGTAGAGTAACAAGTCGTCAGCATATAAAGCCAATTTATATTCAGTTCCCTTGCGGATTATGCCCTGAAATATCGGAAGTGTTCTAAGCATTATTGAAAGGGGTTCAATAGCTATGGCAAAAAGTATTGGAGATAGAGGACATCCCTGGCTCGTACCCCGTGATAAAGTAAAATACTCAGATTTTGCATTATTAGTATAAACTGAAGCTTGAGGGCCAGCATATAATAAACGTATCCATGAAATCAATCGATCCCCAAAACCGAACTCCTCTAATGTCCTAAACAGATAAGCCCATTCTATCCTATCAAATGCCTTTTCGGCATCTAACGAGATGATCACCTCAGCGGAGCTATTGTTTTGTCCTGAGTATAAAATATTAAAAAGAGTACGGATATTAGAAAATGAATGCCGTCCTTTTATGATTCTGCTTGTTAACATCAGATGTCTTCAATAATGCTCAATCATCACTCAATTAATCACTTAATTGTCTCATTAACTTTAACACTGCTTCAGTGTTACTTTAACACCATGTAGAGTGGGACCATATGTGCTCTGCCCAGTCAACACTATGATCTCACAGTGATGTCACCATGTGGTCACAACGTCTGCAATCTGAGTTCACAGTGTTCTAAAAGTGTAACCGCACAGCGCTCTCACTGTGTGCTCAAACTATGACCACAATATGAGCTCATCCCAGCTAGAAATGTTATTGTTCTATGAATGTTTTGAGAGCATTATGTTATGTTCTTGTAATATTTTCTGTAGTTAATTTTATTTTTGTAACCAGAATGTTCTCCTAAAAGGTAGGATAACACTCTCTATAAACATTTCAAACATGTTTAGTGATGACATTGATAGAACATTATCCCCCCTAACATTCTTAGACAGTTATAGCGGGAACTTTCGATGTTTAGAAATTATGTTTAAGAGGTTTACATGTTGAAGTTTGTTTGAAGAGTTTGGTCACCATTGTAGAGGTCAGTGTTTGCTGTAGTTGGTCTCTTTGGTCTTAGGGCTGGGCGCTTTAAATCGCGATATTGTCATGCGCATCTCATCAGTAAAGCCGGTTCCTTGATTAGTAGTAAATCACCATCACCTGCTTTCAGATGGAGTGGCATTGACTACAAAGAGCCGTAGTTAACTGACAAGCTGAGCCATATCGCATTAATATCACGGACGTATCACCAGCGATAATTAATGCGATATGGCTCAGCTTGTCAGTTAACTACGGCTCTTTGTACACAGCAAAAGCTCCAGTGTTAAATTAACACTCCTGGGAGTGTATGAGTCCACACTCAAGAGTGTTGAAGTTAATGAGATAATTAAGTGATTAATTTTGTGATGATTGAACATTATTGAAGTCACCTGATGTTAACAAGCAGAATCACTGAAGGAGAAAATCTCAAATTGTAAGTTACCGTTATGACGATCAATGGTTGCTTTAGTTGGGCTCTAGGCCCATATATTATTAACTTTAGATTTTGTTTGGCTGTTGTTTCTGAATTATAATCACCAGTTGAACAAAGAATAAAGTGATCTGATGATGTTGATTATGTTATGACAATCATCATTTGAACTTGATCACTGAACTCATTAAAATCCTTCTTTCTGACTTCGATTTATGTTGTTAGTTAGTGAATCTGCATAAATGCCCAGAATTTTTTTATATAATATAAAGGATTTCTTAAAAGTTGTTAAAAAAAAAAAAAAAAAAAATCATTCTTTTAGGCACACACAGATGTCAAGATTCAGTCTATGCATCTCAACAATGGTGAGGAGCAGAATATTCAATTAGGAAAAGTAAATTACATAGACAATTCAGATCATAATTTATTCATACCGCAATGCATGATGGGAGCCATTAATGAGTTGTGATTGGTGGCAGCCACTGCAACATGCTTTATTATTGTCACCATTGTTGAGATTCACAGGCTGATTATTGATGTCTGTGTTTTAAATGAATTTATCTGAATGTCTATTGATCAGAAAAATGTTTATTAAATATTTTGAATTATAAGTAAAGTACTGATAATCATAGGCTGAAGAATCACTAAACTGCTGCTAAGTTAAACCAAACTATCTCAATAAGTTTCCTTTTTCAGATCACAGCATGATTATGTCAAAACATAACCAACACTATAACATAACATTTTACTTTGTTCATATAACTGTTATAAATCAATAACAGCAGACAAACAACAGTAAATATTAAAGTAAACATATAATGGTCTAGAGCCCAACTAAAGCAAACACCCATCACCTTAATGGTAACTTACAATTTGTGATTTTCTTCTTCAGTGATTCTGCTTGTTAACATCAGGTGTCTTCAATAATGCTCAATCATCACTAAATTAATCACTTAATTATCTCCTCAGCCCTAAATGCCGCTCCATCTGAAAGCAGGTGATGGTGATTTACTACTAATCAAGGAACCGGCTTTACTGACGAGATGCGCATAACAATATTGCGATTTAAATCGCCCAGCCCTAGTGTCCATAATATGAGCACACAGTGAGTGCACAGTGCGGTTACACTTTTAGCTCACTGTGAACTCACATTGTGGTCATATGGAGAGATCACTGTGAGATAAACGTGTTGGTTGGGTGAGCAGTGTTAATTTACTGTGTAGAGTAAAGGGATTTGTGATTTTCTTTTAAGTAGGCTACTTGATTTATAGAAGTGGCAAATTGATAATTCATGTTGTTATTTTTAATAAATAGAAATAAATATAGAACAGATTATTCATATTGCCAATAGACAATTACATTAATACACATTTAGCTGGTTAGTTAAATGATTTGAAATTACTTTCTTCACTGACAGACAAAAATAAAAAGCCTATATCAGTCAAAGCTCAGCTTTAGGAGGGGAAAAGACAGAGCAAGATAAAAACAAAGAGAAAAAGAGTGTGATGCTGATGAGGTGAGAAAAAAAAAAACAGCTGCCCGCACATGGTTTTAAAGCTATTGTCATCCAATTTTTTTTGGCCTTCAAAACATCTTAAAATGCACACATGTAGATCAGAGAAATCAAAATTTTCTCGGGGGAGCATGCACCCGAACCCCCCTAAATACATTGCATTCAGGACCTCAGTGATTATAAAACCCTGCCATATGCATGTTACTGGATGAATGAATGAAACTAGTTAATAGTGAGCATTAGACCATAAACTAACTTTTTTTTTTTTTTTTTACATCATACCCTCATTGGGAGCTGAGCCCCCCTAAAATGAAAATCCTAGAATCGCCCCTGCTTGAGTTAGGAGTCAAATAAACTCCCAGGAGAGTTAATTTAACACTGGAGTTTTTGCTGTGCACCATTTTTGTTTTTTGATGTTATAATGATTTAATATCAACAAATTGACTTACAAAATAATTTCCTTTATTTCAAGGCTACTCAAATATAGTGATAAGTTAAAATCTACCTTTAAATAATTAAGGTATCATTAAAACCTTTAAAAAAACTTCTTTTTTTTTTTTACAAAAAAAATTACTTAGCAGAGGCTGTCTTTTGATATTGTACCTTAACCTTTAAAAGAAACGGTACATATGTGTACCTTTTAATGCTTGGGAACATATGTACCTTTTTCACCCTCAAAAAGGTATATACCTTGAGGTCCAATAATAAGCCCTATGGGATACGTTAGTGTAGATTGTACCTTGGGGGACAGAAATGGACTCCTACTGTACCCCTATTTCTGACAGTGTATCTCTATTAGATCAAACAGCGCTGCCGTGGAAACCAGGAGAAACATTGTGCCATGATTAAAGGGATACTTCATCTCTGGAAAGATGAATGTGTATTTAAATTGGGTCATTTATGTCGTAGAAATGTGAATGAGAAAAGCCAGAAATGTATTTTTGGCTTATATGGATGAAAGACAACAACTCCCAGAATGCACTTCACTGCATTC
The DNA here is from genome assembly GCF_949319135.1 of Squalius cephalus. Taxonomy (NCBI): domain Eukaryota; kingdom Metazoa; phylum Chordata; class Actinopteri; order Cypriniformes; family Leuciscidae; genus Squalius; species Squalius cephalus. The sequence goes on from NC_137122.1 coordinate 16,371,315, forward strand.
GTAGGCAACAGACAACAACTCCCAGAATGCACTTCACTGCATTCGCTGCACAAGGAGGCCACTCCCAAGCCACGCCTACCGGTTAGAGAGCAGTTGTAAACAATAAAGCTAAGCTACTAGTCTCCGTGTGTCTGCCCGGGCTTTTGGGATCGCACAAAATGTCCGGGATTCGGCTTTTGCGTTCTGTCGCCATTCATTATGTTTACTGTGGCGAGCAGGACGAGGCTGAGGGGCGCGGGAGAACGGCGTGAGGCCGGCGGCGTGATTACTGATGACCGACACCTGTGAGACGCACCGGTCTCGTATCTCTCACGGAGGAGCGGGAATTTTCTTAACAATGTTAAAACGCACATTAACCGATCACTTGTTTAGCGTTCATGTAAACACTACAATCAGATTCACCAATCGGAATGAATTCAGTTAGATTGAAACAAAAGGTGTGCATGTAAACAATGAATGGCGACCACAAAAGCAAAAGCTGAATCCCGGACATTTTGGACAATCTCGATGGCTGGACATGTCCGGCAAAAAGAGGATGTATGGTAACCCCTACTACTTAGCTTTCTCCACAGAATAAGAACCCGATAGCTTAGCTTCCAAAGAAAGACGGCTGACACTGTGTACATTCTGTGAGTGAGATCCCACCCTCTATGGGCGGTTTGAAAACATGCAGGACACCCCCTACTACAACACTAACCAGCACCATCACTTTTTTCTTTGTTCATCTGGCTGTTATAACTCACCAACAGCAGCCAAACAAAATCTAAAGTTAATAATATAAGGGTCAAGAGCCCAACTAAAGCAAATACTGATCACCATAATGGTGGCTTACAATTTGTGATTTTCTCCTTCAGTGATTCTGCTTGTTAACATCAGATGTCTTCAATAATGTTCAATCATCACTCAATTAATCACTTAATTAGCTCATTAACTTTAACACTCTCGAGTGTGGACTCATATAAACTCCCAGGAGTGTTAATTTAACACTGGAGTGTTTGCTGTGTACTAACAATATAAGGGCACCCCAGGAAACTTTATAAATCATAAAATAATCCAGTTCATGATCCCTTTAAAGCATAAGGGTAGAGTGAGGGGAAATGCCCCCTTGGGGTAAAATGCCCCCCTTATAATTAATGCCTTATTCTGAATGATCATATTTTAGATCCCTTATTCCGACCCCATACTTACACTTAACAACTACATTACTAACTATTAAAAAGCAGCAAATTAGGAGTTTCTTGAGGCAAAAGTTGTAGTTAATAGTTAAACGTGAAACCTTAAAATAAAGTATTTCCCTTTTGGGTCCCCATTAACCCTACTACAGGTGTGAAAACTTACATAAAAAAAAAAAAAATACAATTTACATTCAGTTATTTCATTAGTTGACTGGCTATTTAGTATTAAAAAAAAAACATATTTAGAAAATGAAATACATAATTCTTACCTTCAGTTCCTTCACAGTCCAGTTATAATTATTAAGTTTAGTTAAATGTCTATAAATCACCTGTTGTTGCATTTAAACAAATTAAGCTGACATTTGTCTCTGAATAGTCTTTTGAATAGTCTTTTTTTTTCTGCATTTTAATGTTTAGAAATGACACCAGTGACTTGTACTTAAGCTCTTAACAGTAATATTAATATTGTTTTAAAATCACATTTTACCTTATTTCTTTGTGTCCCTGGTATGTTAATAGATTAAATCTTCTGATTATTTTCAACTGAATCTATAGCTCATTTCGGCAGTGATATTTATATAAAAAAACTGTCTCTTTGCCCTCATGGACCCAGGGCAGGTTGGTTAATATTTTAGATTGACGTCACCACCAGCACATCATTGTGGGATTAGTGTCTTTAACCCCTTCCCCTTCACCCCCAATTTTGGCAAGTGCTGCATACATGAAATGCCCAAAATAAAAAGGTTACTGCTCATAAGTAATTCTGAATAGAAACATAACACACATACATTTAGAAAGCCAACACTTGAGAGTTTATAGTTCAAGACTCAAAATTAACCAGACTGTTATTAATATTGAGATATATAAGCTCAAACATATTTTGAACTAAAATAATCTGGGATCACCAGTGATTTCTACAGGAATGTACTGTAAATTAACAGCGCTCAAAGTCGACACTCAGAGGCTGTTTTCCCAATCACACCCTTTACCCTCATTCACTATTCCCTACATTAGTTCACTAATACAGTCCACTTGACAGAGTGAATTAAAAGAAGTGAGTGAATTGAGACACTGATGAACACATGATAAGCAGAATCACTGAAGGACAGAGAAACAAGAAGAGAAACACAAGAACTGCAAGTGACTTCCAACTAGTGTGAAACCAGTTTACAAACCAGTTTAACATTATTTATTTCATACATGTGCAAAAGTTCTTGTTGAGAATTAACAGATATTTAGTTGTTGATATTTTAGTGAAAATAATAAAGTGTGTAGTCACCATGATGTAGATCAGTGTTTGATTTAGTTGGTCTCTTGACCTTTGACTTTATAACATTAGTTTCTCACTAGATGCTGTAACTGTGAGTTTATAAAACACATTTGTTATAGCAAGAAAAAGCCAAGAGGAAGATGATCAGGTGTTTTAGGCTGTTGTGATGATGCCATAATCATCCTGGACATGTCTGATTCTCTGATCACATTCTGTATATAAGCTTTGACTTTATGGGTATTTAATATTTATTGTTTATCTGTTAATATACAACATGAAATACAGTAATATTTCTGTAACCAGTTAATTTGAAGGATATTGAAATCATAGAGTGCATTAAAACATTTAGAACTCTTGCTGGACTCAGACACACACAGACATCAACAATCAGCATATGAATCTCAACAATGGTGACAATCAAAAGTACCTTTCTGCAATGCATGCTGGGTTTCAGGATAGTATAAAACTCCCAGCATGCACTGCTGCATAAATAAAATAATGCCACCATTGTTGAGATTCACGTGCTAATTTTTGATATCTCTGTGTTTCTACAATATAGTGTAGCTTTGTTTCATGATGTGTAAAAAAAAAAAAAAAATCATCATTGTGACTCATTGCTGTAGTTTAACAGTGGTGGTAAATATAACACTTATAATACAGAATTAAACTCTGAATGAGGTTAGTGATTGAACAGGCTATATGATGATTTGGGCATTGCAATCAAGATAACTGCAATCATTCACTAACCATGTGTGTATGCACATGTGTGATCTGCAAAAACACAGTTCAAGCAGCAAGAGAGAACCTAATGTTAAAAAGTCAAGAGTAAAGAGTCAAGAGTCCAGAACCCAACTAAAGCAAACATTTATCTTTAAAATGGAAACTTCAAACCAAACATTTTCAATTAAACATCTCAATAACAACTTCTGTAGATGTATGACAAATATAAAGTCATACTGGTTAATAATAAGTGTAATAGTGCGTAATGGCTGGAAGTCAGTTGTATTTCTTAGGGATGGGCGATATATCGCACGATATTGTTATGCGCATCTCGTCAGTAAAGCCGGTTCCCTTGATTAGTAAATCACCATCACCTGCTTTCAGATGGAGCGGTGTTAAATTAACACTCCTGGGGCTGGGAGTGTATATGAGTCCACACTCAAGAGTGTTAAAGTTAATGAGATAATTAAGTGATTATTAAGTGACTATTGAGCATTATTGAAAATACCTGATGTTAACAAGCAGAATCACTGAAGGAGAAAATCACAAATTGTAAGTTACCATTAAGGTGATGGGTGTTTGCTTTAGTTGGGCTATAGACCATTATATGTTTACTTTAATGTTTACTGTTGTTTGTCTGCTGTTATTGATTTCTAACAGTTAAATGAACAAAGTTAAATGTGATCTGATAGTGTTGGTTATGTTTTGACATAATCATGCTGTGATCTGAAAAAGGAAACTTATTGAGATAGTTTGGTTTAACTTGTTAGCAGCAGTTTAGTGATTCTTCAGCCTATGATTATCAGTACTTTACTTATAATTCAAAATATTTAATAAACATTGTTCTGATCAATAGATATTCAGATTACTTCATTTAAAACACAGACATCAATAAACAGCCTGTGAATCTCAACAATGGTGACAATAATAAAGCATGTTGCAGTGGCTGCCACCAATCACAACTCATTAATGGCTCCCATCATGCATTGCGGTATGAATAAATTATGATCTGAATTGTCTATGTAATTTACTTTTCCTAATTGAATATTCTGCTCATCACCATTGTTGAGATGCATTGACTGAATCGTGACATCTGTGTGTGCCTAAAAGAATGATTTAAAAAAAAAAAAAAAACTTTTAAGAAATCCTTTATATTATATCAAAAATTCTCAATTTAACCAACAACATAAATCGAAGTCAGAAAGAAGGATCTTAATGAGTTCAGTGATCAAGTTCAAATTATGAATGTTATAATATAACCAACATCATCAGACAACTCTTTCCTTTGTTCAACTGGCAGTTACAATTCAGATACAACAACCAAACAAAATCTAAAGCAAACATATAATGGTCAAGAACCCAACTAAAGCAAACACCCATCACCACAATGGTAACTTACAATTTGTGATTTTCTCCTTCAGTGATTCTACTTGTTAACATCAGGTGTCTTCAATAATGTTCAATCATCACTAAATTAATCACTTAATTATCTCATTAACTTAAACACTCTTGAGTGTGGACTCATACACTCCCAGGAGTGTTAATTTAACACTGGAGTTTTTGCTGTGTACAAAGAGCCGTAGTTAACTGACAACCTGAGCCATATCGCATTAATTATTGCTGCCGATACGTCCGCGATATTAATGCGATATGGCTCAGCTTGTCAGTTAACTACGGCTCTTTGTAGTAAATGCCACTCCATCTGAAAGCAGGTGAAGGAGATTTACTACTAATCAAGGAACCGGCTTTACTGACGAGATGCGCATAACAATATCGTGCGATATATCGCCCATCCCTAGTATTTCTTGTGTTTCTCTATTTTCTGTTCTTGTGTTTCTCTTTTCTTCAGTGATTCTGCTTGTTAACAGCAGGTGTTCATCACTAATGCTCAACAATCACTTACATATTCCCTTAATTATCTCACTGCAACACTGCGTCAATGTTACTTTTTACTCTTTAGTGTGGATTTTCCTGTGGGGTTGAAAGGGTTAACAGTGTACGATAAAAAGACACACCCACGAAATGTATTTTAAAAGTAATAAACTGTAAGTTATAAAACAGGTATATACTGGAACAATGTTTTTTGGGTCACCGTTGTGCTGAAAAGTAGAGCCTGTGCTTCAGTCCAGGAGAAGATCTTTGCTGTTTTGACATGTAATGTATATTGCATTAATAGAAATATAATGTCAAAAGAAAGACTCAATATCACGAAATAACAAAATATGTTTGTTTTTTGTTTTTTTCCCATCTTGCAGTTCAAGGTGTCCATAGGCTCTGAGTAAAATAAGGGTGAATAAATAAATGTATTAAGCATTTATAAAATGTAAGTTAATAATGGCTTACTATTTGGCAGGTATTGTGTTAAAGTCAACCTTTTTATGCAGTTTTAACTGCATTGACTAAGTTTAATGCATCTTTAAATTAGTTATTAGTCATTAACAAACACCTTTAAAAACTCTTTACAAAGGGTTGTCACAGCGGCCAAAAAAACACAATAGATATAATAAGAGTTAACCCTCTGGGGACTAAGCCCTTTTTGGTCCGTTTTCTCTATTTTTACATTTGGGGTTATAAACCATATAATGGAGATGGAACACCATGTGTTTGGTATCTATGGATTCAGAAGACCCACTGTAAAAAAGAATACATTGATTTTATTAATATCTAATTAATAAAAATGAGGCAACAGATTACAAGCAATATTATTAATTAAATTTAACTAATTAGAATTGAGTAATAATTAATCAAATGAATTCCTTAAAAGTTAACCATTTAAAATGAGTAAAATTTACAAAATATCTTTTATTGCCAACATTGAAGACACCTGGTGTTAACAAGCAGAATCACTGAAGGAGAAAACCATAATTAAAGTCACCATTGTGGAGATCAGTGTGTGTTTTAGTTGGGCTCTTGACCTTAAATTGTTTACTTTAAAGGTGCATTGCGCAAGAGTCTGAGTTTTCGCAGAACTACGCCCCCTCTGGCGGCAAGCGAAACTGCAACCAGAGGTGTGCACGCTCACGGACCACACGCACACGCACGAGCACGAGCTGGTCATAACCCAAGGAGCATCAGCCGCACAAATCTTTTGTTTACAATCATAATGTCTTCAGAGGTAATAAAGTTTTAAATCTGCAAACTAATTTAAAATATGTGAAAGGAAAGGCAATTGAGTAAATAACACACTTATGTGTGAGGGAAAAAATGGGGGTAGTAGAAAATTCCCATCTATCTCCATGTTGAACTGTCTTATGTGTTTACTGTAGCCTATCCACTTATGACTATTATTATGGAAACACGTTCATGAACAATATAAGTTATTACTTTGTAAAAGCTCAAAATAGTAATCATGATACCATACCATACACAGTCGGTCAACAAAGTACACCCAAATGTCTCAAGGTAATAAACAATCAAGTGGCACTATGACGTTACCATAAAAGCCAAACAGGCCAATCCGCCGAAGATTTGCGGGGGTTTAGCCTGTTTTATTGATCAGCTAAGTAGCATATTCCAATAGCAATACATCGTATAATTTGCTCAAAATTTGTGTCTAAGTATCTAACTTATATATCAGCATTTTATATCACAATCATTCTGAACCTGATCACTGACAATGGTTAGTAAAACCTATTCCGATTGTACATTTATCTAGCTTACGCTAAAGCATTACACATTTTATGGATCGTCATTTATTGTCATTATTGGCCGTATCAGACATTAGAGAATGGGATATATCTTACCTTTTTATCAAGAAAAAAGCCAACTGAGGATCCCGTTTGAGCCCTAGAGCAGACCGGAGATCTCTCCATTTGTTGAAAGCCTTCCCTATGTTTACTCTCGTCTTACCCCGACGCCTGTCTGACTCCAATTTGGACCTTTTGGTTGCACTAGACAAAAGTTCTCTTTTTTTATCTTACGTGGAGTTTGCGTTGGTGTTTGAAATGAACTACAAGCCGGTCTCTTATAATCTCTTAGAATCCATTTTCTACGGAGAATGGCGGCGTCGGCGCATACACAAACCTGCCAGACATATGAGCGTGCCGTGAACGCGCATGACGTCACACCCAGTCTCAGATTCCGACCCGAATCCCTCTTATTTATTTTACTGTACAGGATTATAGAGGCAATCGCAGTGATCAGAGAAGGGCTCATTCAGACCATCAGGCAATTGTTTAAGCATGTATGGGTTAGAAAACGGGTATTTTTAACATGAAAAGTTGCGCAATGCACCTTTAAGTTTTGTTCGGCTGCTGTACGAGTTATAACAGCCAGATGAACAAAGAGAAAAGGTGATGTAATGGCGTTGGTTGTGTTTTAACATAATCATTATTTCACAATTATTAGACCAGAATCACTGAACCTCATATAGAGTCCAATTTATGAGTTAAGTTAACTTTATTAATTACAGCAGTATAATATTATTAGCGGTTTCAATGAAATCCAAATGATCAAATCAATAATAAAAAATAAATAAATATGTATGTATGGTGTTTTTTTTTTTTGTTTTTTTTTTGGCACAAACACACATCAAGATTTTGCGTATGAATCTCAGCAATGGTGACGAACAGATCACTTCTGAACATAAGCTCATTATTTATTCATGCAGCAATGCATGATGGGAGCCATGAATGAGTTTTGATTGGTGGAACCCAGAATGCACTGCAACATGCTTTATAAATGTCACCATTGTTGAGATTCACAGGCTGATTAGTGTCTCCTTTTTATGTAAGAGAAACTTTTTTGAAATTATTTGCCTTACATTGTATAAGTTAAAAATACTATGCCGTACAAGGCCAGTGCTGCTATAATTAATAAAGTAAACCTAACTTATAAATTGGACTCTATATGAGTTCAGTGATTCAGATCTAATGATTGTGAAATGATGATTATGTTCAAACACAACCAACACCATCAGATCATCTTTTCTATGTGTTCATCTGACTGTTATAACTCATGTACAGCAGCCAAAAGAAACTTAAAGTTAATAATTTAAGGTCAAGAGCCCAACTAAAACACACACTGATCTCCACAATGGTGACTTTAATTATGGTTTTCTCCTTCAGTGATTCTGCTTGTTAACACCAGGTGTCTTCAATGTTGGCAATAAAATATATTTTGTAAATTTTACTCATTTTAAATGGTTAACTTTTAAGGAATTCATTTGATTAATTATTACTCAATTCTAATTTGTTAAATTTAATTAATAATATTGCTTGTAATCTGTTGCCTCATTTTTTATTAATTAGATATCAATAAAATCAATGTATTCTTTTTTACAGTGTAAGCTAACATAAGAATGCATAGAATGTGTTTATAAAGGAAGTATGAGTAAAAAATGTACAATAAACTAGAGAATTTCAAAAACGAAAGTTTTATTTTAGTCATTTATTACTGAAACTCACACCTCACACAACAATAGTGAACAGTTTTTGAACTAAAAGTATATTTTTCAAACCCTTTGCTAGACAGATATTTGTAATTGTTCAATCAAAAGTGTAAAGAACAATGAAATAATGAACTTTATATACAGCGTTTTTTCAAAAAGCTGTCAGCTTCGGATTTCTCCTCGTCACTTTCCAATAATTGTTCCAGAGCTTGTTCTAAGGTAAATCTTTTACTACTTGCCATCATACAAGTGCTAAAACAATAAAAAAACAATGCTATAATTGCTAATATGCTATAAATATTAAATATTGCTAATATATATAAATATTATAATCGTTCTGTCTCTCTCTCATATAAATCTCTGTGTATAATACTCCGCTCCGTTCTCTCTCTGTCTCCTTCTCCACTCTACGCTGTTTAGGGTCATATCACTTACTATAATACCACCCTTTGCAAGGCTACTTAGTCCTCTGATTAGCTAGAATATGTCATGGTAACCTTCCTCTGATTGGGTAAGAAAAATATTCCTCCGAGCAGCAATTTTTCCATTGGTCTTTGCACGTGGAATATACCAAACAACATCGATTACATTGGCCTTATACGCAGTGGTATTACGCAACAAGGAAGTGTGTATACCATATGCCATTGTTTTCAGCGGAATCTGAGGAAAACGGCAAAAAAGACCACATCTCTCTATCATTAATAGTTTTTAAGATAATTACACATTTGTTAAAGTATGCCATTTTGGGCGATACCGCCCAATCCGTACCGAGAGGGTTAAGAGCCCAACTAATGGAAACACTAATCACTGTTATGGTGACTTCAAATTAAACGCATTAGAGTTAAACCTCTGTTAATTCTCAATAAAAAACTTCTGTAGACGTCTGACAGAAATAAAGTCAGTCTGGTTAGTAATAAGTGAAGCTGGTAATGCTGTTTGTGGAGTTGTTTAATCCTCCTCTGCTGAGATCTTCACAGATTTAATGTCTTCTTTTCTTTTCAGTTGATTTCATCTGAGGCTGTGGCTGAAATTACTCCATATTTAATATACACAGATTTTGTGGCTACGATAAGGTCCAGTTCTGATTTATTTCTTTGCTCTTGGCTGACATGTGGCATTGCTATGCAGAGGTGTAAAGTCCAGGTTCAGAAAGTAAAAGTCCTCCTCAGTATTTTGTTCCAATCACCTGGATTTGCTAATTCAGACAGGAGAGAGAACTAATTAGTGAAATCAGCTGACTGAGTTTATGGGTGGAATAAACATATGGCAGGACTTTTACTCTTTGGCCCCTGGATTTCCCACCTCTGTCTGTTGCCCACATGCATTCCGGGACAGATTTCGTAATCCATCACCCTGAACCCACTGTATATTCAATAAACATGTTTGCAGGACCAACAAATGCTGTTCTCAAATATTTGAAGGGACAGTTGGCCAAATTGAGAAAAGGGGCACCAGATCAATGTGATGTAAATAATCTCCAAAACAGAGATACAAAAACAAAAGAGTGGAGGACATTTGAACAGAGGTGCACAGCAAACACTCCAGTGTTAAATTAACACTCCTGGGAGTTTATATGAGTCCACACTCAAGAGTGTAAAGTGTTAAAATATGAGTGTTAAATTAACACTCAAGAGTGTTAAAGGTAATGAGATAATTAAGTGATTAATTGAGTGATGATTGACCATTATTGAAGACACCTGATGTTAACAAACAGAATCACTGAAGGAGAAAATCTCAAATTGTAAGCCACCATTATGGTGATGGGTGTTTGCTTTAGTTGGGCTCTTGACCCTTATATATTTACTTTAGATTTTGTTTGGCTGCTGTTAGTGAGTTATAACAGTCAGATGAACAAAGAAAAAAAAAAATTGATCTGTTGGTTATGTTATGACAATCATCATTTGAACTCGATCACTGAACTCATTGAGACCCTTATTTCTGACTTAAATTTATGTTGTTGATTACAGCATAACCGTGATTCCACATATCTAGAATTTTAGATATAGTACAAAGGATTTCTGTTTTGAAAAAAAAAAAATCTTTCTTTTAGGCTCACACAGACATCAAGATTCAGTCTATGCATCTCAACAATGGTGACGAGCAGAATATTCAATTAGGAAAAGGAAATTACTAAGACAATTCAGTTCATAATTTATTCATACCGCAATGCATGATGGGAGCCATTAATGAGTTGTGATTGGTGGCAGCCAGAGGAAAAGTTATTGTTACCATTGTTGAGATTCACAGGCTGATTATTGATGTCTGTGTTTCTAAATAAATTTATTTTAAAACTTTTGATCAGACCGATGTTTATTAATTCTTTTGGATTATATTAAAAATACTGAAAATCATATACTGTAGAATCACAGAGCTGCTGTAATTATCAAGTTAAACCAAACTTTCTCAATAAGTTTCGTTTTTCAGATCACAACATGATTATGTCTAAACATAACCAACACCATCAGATCACATTAGTTCTATGTTCATCTGACTGTTATAAATCTATTGATTTATCTATTGACAAAAAAGTTAATTTAGAATCCTGGTTTACTTTAGATTTTGTTTGTCTGCTGTTATTACAGCAGACAAACAAAATCTAAAGTAAACCAGGATTCTAAATTAACTTTTTTGATCACCAGCCAATGTGGCTGGTAACTTTCTAAAGTTACCAGCCAATCAGAATATCCAAAATATATTTTTTTTTGAGTAGGCTACATGTGGCAATCCTGACAATACATGATGACATTATTGTGATCAAACACTAGCCATTCACGACCCGTCAGCCATTTGGCATTACATTTTCTTTTCTTAGTTTCTCTGTCGATACCAGTGATGCGCGGGTCAATGTATAAACAACCCGCACCCGACCGACGTTTTCAACTAACCCGCCCGCAACTCGGACCGCAAAAAAAGAAAAAGAAAATATTGTACCCGATCCGCTTCCTGACCCGCATTTTTTAAAAGTAGTAAATGCTCATCGTAGCGTCATTGGGCCATAGACGTAGTAACTAGGGGTGCAGGGGTGTGTGAGCTCCGATCAGAGCTCGTGAGCAGAGAGCGCATCTCTGAATATTCCGCTCCGCTCACTCATTCCGCAGGGTCGCTCGCCCAACCCAGAATGGCCTGCTGGTTCGAAAATATGTGGAATAAGGGCTGCCTCTGACAAAATTTTTTTTTTTTTTCTAGTCGACTAGTAGTTGTTCATTTAAGCCATTCATGGACAAATCGCCCTTTTATATTAATTTAATTACTTAAATAGGCTATAGCCTACAGGATAATAAGCGTTATGACCGCACGCATAAAGCTTGCCACAAAGAACCGGTTAACCTGTTAAGCTGCAACCCCACTTTTGAAAAATCCCAAGAAATGACATACCCAAACTGAAACAGATACAGTTCATGAACCCTTTGCATTAAAAGCACAAGTATGATCTCATTTGAAAGCTGACACCTGGCAGTTTATTGTAAATGTAGAATTAATTATTGTCATAATGACAAAAATTGTTATAAATAGCTTCAAAGTTTTGTAAAATTATTAGAAATTAATTTTTATGAAACATCCTCATGAAAATAAAATTGAAGTTGGCACTGGAGCAATCTAGAAATGCACTACAGCTAAAGCCATATGTCTAAACATTCTATGTTTAAAATCTGAAGATAATAAGTCCAAAACTCTGTATTTAGTTAAATGTTTTTCAAGACCATGTCAAATTACTTTATTTTGATTTGACGCTAAAATGCTACTGATGTTTATTGTCATCTTCTAACCATCTATCCAGTATATTGTCTCTATTGTTTTGTGGTGCAGACGATCCCCATTCAGTCTCAGTCTCCCCCTGCACACATTCACACCTCTCCAGCCTGGTTATGGCTCGAAATATGCATTTCTTTTGTCTGCATTATAGCTACTAACGACTGGCTATTCACAGGCTATTCATAGGGTTTCAGTCCCTAATTTCTTTTCTCAAAGTTTACCTCACATTTTAAACTGTATCAAATGCATTTCTTGAATAAAGACACATTTCAGGTAGCATTCAAAAAATAATAAAAGTATAACTTCTAGGTAGCAGGTGCACCTAGGGCTAGCTAGCATGTTAGCTTAGCACACCATCAATACACGACAATTTATGAGATTAAAACCATGTTTGTGCTCTAAACTTACTTTTTAACGCACGTTGAGTATTTTAAATAATCTTCTGTGATCTAATTTGGCTTCAGATAAAAAAAATCAGACAGAAAATATACTATTGGATAGTGTTCTGCACAATGATAGTCTATATAGATTAGCATTACATTATAAATATAATCTATTATTATGAAAATACCTGGCATGGCTTGAAAAACACAGGTAACTCAAATATCAGTGCAATCATGTTTATTGTCTTCAAAACATGTATCTGCATGTTACAGCGCGATCTCTTGTTAGCTTTGTGTGTATCAGTGACGTCCTGGAATGTCACATGGTCATGGCTCTTCTTCATGTTCCATATATGGACTATTATTGTGCATGTAGCGCCCTCAGGCTATTGGTATGAATTAAAAAACACAGTATGGAATACCAAATGCTCATAAAGATTACATCGACGCATTTGGGTATAAATTCAATAAATATTATTCCTGTCTATAGAAATATGATGTAAATCTATGAGAATCTATCAATATTTCTCCAAATCTGCACATTTTTGAGCTAAAGCCCTGAGGGACGTTGTTTTGTGTATCGCTGTCATGACGACAGCACAGAGTTTTTTATGAATGAAAGCGGCTGACGCGCATAATTCATATTAAAGGTATCGACTCATTTTTTCATTTCATAACTCCTGACACAAATTAAGACATAACTGTCACTATGAGTTTCTCAGAATACAATAGTGGTCAAATACTGAAACTTGAGTATTATATCTTTTTAATTATGTATAGTTTGTCAAGGTATAACATTAAATCTGATAGTAATTTTGAATTAAATAAATAAATAACGCTTCAGTGCGCGGGCGCACTGGCAACGGTTAACAGGTTAAACTAATGATTATGAATTTGTCTAAATTAGTAAGGAGACATTTAATTGTTTAGTAATAAACTGGTGTTTTCTGTGTCGCTGCAAAGATGAAGTTGACGATGCGGACTCACCATGAACGCCAGAGAGAAATGCACATTTCATATGGATTATAATCAGAGAGTAGCCTATTTATTTTGGTTTGAATATTTTCGTTTAAAAGTAGACATTTCAAGCTTTCTGTAATTTATAGCCTATATTTCTCAAATCTGTGAGGCACAAGCTGAGTTTCGGCGCCCTCCAGTTCACATGCAATGCAAGTGATCGTGCCAGCGCCTTATTACATTGTCTGCTATTTGCTTCTTATTTATTAAATACAGGCAATTGATTGATAAAACATTGATCAAAATTAAGATACAATTTATACAAAACGAAAATCTTTTAAAAAGAGTTTTCTATAAAACAAAACTTAATGAAGTGGTCAAAATCATGTTTTACCAAAAACAGCGCCGTTGCTAGGAGGGCGCCAGCGCCTCTGCCTTTCAGCGCCTCTGCCTCGGGAGTGGATGATAGCCCTGAAGACGCCTAGCAATGATATACCTTTAGTGGTAGTATACCTTTAGTTAAATTATACCTTAGTCTTCGTAGCGCATGATGCGTATGATGCGTAATGGAGATTCCAAAGCGCTCTTCTTTGGCCAGAACCATGGAGAGCGATCGCGGATAGGTCCGTCCTATGCACCGAAACTTTTAAAAATGCAACAAAATATTTAAAGAGCATCAAGCTATTAAAATATTATATACGCACAGATAATATAACAGTAGGCTATATTAGTCAATATTTTTTATTAGGTTAAGCAGTGATTGGATAATGTTTTTTGTTTTAATTTAACGTTTTTAATTTAAGGCCCACCCACAATTGGTCTGGCCCATCCAAAACTGGAATCTTGGCGCCGTGCCTGGTTGGTCGTGCCAGTTTTGTGGCTATCACATGTGTAAATAGCATCGCAAGAAGTACACATGACAAAGCCAGCACTTTGGTCATCATCTTTCATTATTTCGGCAAATGTCTCCCACACTTTGCTCTTTCTATTTGTGTATTTGCGGAGCTTCCACTCCCCAGTCTTCACCTTTTCTCTTGCCGCCTCCATCTCTACCTGCAGACTGAGCTCGTGTGTCATCTTCGCGCCAGTTATTCAGCCAATAAAGTGTAGGCCTATGTATTTCATAGAAAATTGTGTCTAGAACTATATAAATTACAAAGGTTTAATTGTAGGGATGGGCGATATATCGCACGATATTGTTATGCGCATCTCGTCAGTAAAGCCGGTTCCCTTGATTAGTAGTAAATCGCCTTCACCTGCTTTCAGATGGAGCGGTGTTAAATTAACACTCCTGGGGCTGGGAGTGTATATGAGTCCACACTCAAGAGTGTTAAAGGTAATGAGATAATTAAGTGATTAATTAAGTGACTATTGAGCATTATTGAAAATACCTGATGTTAACAAGCAGAATCACTGAAGGAGAAAATCACAAATTGTAAGTTACCATTAAGGTGATGGGTGTTTGCTTTAGTTGGGCTCTTGACCATTATTGCAACATCAGTTTGAAGCTCAAAAAAGTCCATCTATCCATCATAAAAGTGCTTCACACAGTTCTGAGGGGTTAATAAAGGCCTTCTGAAGCAAAGCAATGAGTTTGTAAAGTTTTAAATATTAATATTTTTCTTACATGAAGTAAAATTACTAGCTTCCGACCAAAAGAACAATAACATACAGATTTTACTCTAAAGCGCCGCAACTTATGCAACGTACTGCTGATATTTACACTACGCCATGACGCACTACACTACTTCTGACCAGAGTTGTATAGTCCAGGGGTCAGAAAGTAGAAGTCCTGCCATATGTTTATTCCACCCATGAACTCAGTCAGCTGATTTCACTAATTAGTTATCTCTCCTGGCTGAAAAACTGCTAATTAGCAAATCCAGGTGACTGGAACAAAATTCTGAGCAGGACTTTTACTTTCTGAACCTGGACTTTACACCTCTGAAGAGAACAGAAAAAGAGACGAGCAGAAACACAAGAACTACAACTGACTTCAGCCACAGCCTTAGATGAAATCAACTGAAGATAAAAGAAGACATTAAATCTGTGAAGATCTCAGCAGAGGAGGATTAAACAACTCCACAAACAGCATTACCAGCTTCACTTATTACTAACCAGACTGACTTTATTTCTGTTAGAACTCTTTATTGAGATGTTTAATTTGAAGTCACCATAACAGTGATTAGCGTTTCCATTAGTTGGACTCTTAACTCTTAATATATTAATTAGTCTTTTTTGGCTGCTGTGACAGTGTGTTTGTCAAACACATTTGCAGCAGCAAAGAAAGCTAAATTTGTTCATGCCAGGGCAGGTGATGATGGTTACCTGCTGATGGCTTTTGTAATCATGATGCTATATCCTGAATCACTGATGTAATTTGCATAATAAAATTGTTTTGTTCAAATAACATCAGAAACCCTGTGTTACTGCAGCATGAGATCAAGCAGTATTATACCTATCAGTTAAAATATTTTAACAAAGAATTTTAAACAACATTGAGAATAAAAGTTTTACCTAAATTGTGACACACACACTTATCAACAATCAGCGTATGTGTCTCAACAATGGTGACAATCAAAAATATTCAGATAAACTGATCAACTCTGAACATTACAAAAAAGCTACTAAATGTCACTACAAAAACAACAGCAAAAAATAAAAGCAAATATTTAAAATTATACAAAATTATAGGACAATTCAGCTGCATAATTTATTCATGTTGCAATGCATGCTGGGAGTTTTGGACTATGCTGGTACCCAGCATGCATTGCAGCAAGGTACTTTTGATTGTCACCATTGTTGAGATTAATACGCTGATTATTGATGTTTGTCATAGAAAATGATCATTTAGTGCTTAAGTTTATAAAATTCTTCTTACTGATTCTTATAGTACTGATGTATCTCTTACTGAAGTAACTCAGGGTTTGTGATGTGCAAATATTAATGGAACACAATTGTTAGATTTGAAAAGGGTCAGTGGAGCAGAATACTTCATGATGATTATAAAACCATTATCAGATAACCATCATCACCTGATATCATTTCACTTTAGCTTTCTTTGCTGTTGCAAATGTGTTTAACAAACACACTGTCACAACTGCCAGAAAAGACAAAAGATATAATCAGAGTTAATAGTCCAACTAATGGAAGCACTAATCACTGTTATGGTGACTTTAAATGAAACACATTAGAGTTAAACCCCTGTTAATTCTCAATAAAACTTTTGTAGACGTCTGACAGAAATAAAGTCAGTCTGGTCAGTAATAAGTGAAGCTGGTAATGCTGTTTGTGGAGTTGTTTAATCCTCCTCTGCTGAGATCTTCACAGATTTAATGTCTTCTTTTCTCTTCAGTTGATTTGATCTGAGGCTGTGGCTGAAGTCAGTTGTAGGTCTTGTGTTTCTGCTCGTCTCTTTTTCTGTTCTCTTCATTCCTTCAGTGATTCTGCTTGTTAACAGACTTATTAAGGCTGAAATTACTCCATATTTAATATACACAGATTTTGTGGCTCAGATAAGGTCCAGTTCTGGTTTATTTCTTTACTCTTGGCTGACATGTAGTCAGAGGTGTAAAGTCCAGGTTCAGAAAGTAAAAGTCCTCCTCAGTATTTTGTTCCAATCACCTGGATTTGCTAATTCAGCCAGGAGAGAGAACTAATTAGTGAAATCAGCTGACTGAGTTCATGGGTGGAATAAACTATGGCAGGACTTCTACTTTCTGACCCCTGGACTATACAACTCTGCTTCTGACGTCATAAGTTGCGTAAGTTGCACTTTGAATGCAAGTAGACTGCGTATGGTCGTTAGCTAGAATGTTACTTTGTGACGTGTTAAATATGGATATTTTTCTTACACAAACTCTTCGCTTCAGGAGGCCTATTTTAACCCCTCAGAGCCGCGTGGAGCTCTTTTATGATGGATAGATGCACTTTTTTGAGCTTCAAACATATTATATAGCTTATAAAGCTTGTATTTAACTCAGATTGTATTTGTCTGAAAGAATGGCTTGGAGGTACGTAAATCATGGGGTAATTTTCATTTAGGGAAGAATATACCTTGTACAATTAAGCAAGGTGTGCTTGGTAGGGTCTCTCTCTGGATATCAGCAGCTGTGGCAGAGGGCTAGGGAATAAAAAATGTAAACATTACCAAATGTATTACCAATTACACAACAAATACCAATTACAAATCTATTATTATTTTAATATTCCATACAGTCTGCCAGGCAGCCACATATATTTTGAGACAAACAAAACGTTTAACTTGATTTAAATACTCCTGATAATTTGCTGCCTTCTCTGAAGACAAAGAGAGCAGTGAAAGCCTTTCAACAGAACCCAGGATCCGAAAAAATATTTAATGATGATGCTGGTTAGTTTAAGTTGCGCACGCGCAGTTTATTTTAGATAAAGACAGCTTACATGACTGCTCTTTCACCCTGGTTGGCCAAGCACAAAGTAAAGTTATAACATCTGAACATACCAGATTCTATATTCAGCTTTTATCACAGTTAACGTTATAGCTAACTTACATAATTAAATGAAGATACCAACATTGTCATTTAATTAAAGCCCATTTCAATCTCGTTATTTGAAATATGAATTAAATTAAAATCCTGGTATCTTAATTTAATTCTCTAAGTAACGTTATTCAGTGACCGTAAAATCTGCAAGCTACGTTTATGCTAAGGTTAGTGTGCCAACCACCACGACTTCAAGACCCCCGATTAGACAGCAAAACAGAAGTCATACGTTAACGTTACAACAGCCTGTCCGGTAGCAAGTGTAATCAATGCAATAATAACCTGAGCTAAGAAAGCTTACCGGGCAAACGTTAATGCTTATTTTTACAGTCTGGGCTAACGTTATTTGAGCTATCGTCATTGTGGTGGTTTTCTATTAACGTTACGTTACAAGCTCAGCTCGACTCGATTCTACTCACCATGTTTGTTTTTCCATTGTGAATATCTAGAGTCTTGTACCTGATGTGGTAACTTACTTTTTTCCTTATGGATTGTGCAAGACACCGCCACTTCACCGGGGTCAGTTCAGGTTGTTTATACCGGGAGTGGGCGAGTCGAGTCGGGGCGAGTTGAGCTAACATTATAGGGATCTAACGTGTCTAGCTAATGTCACTAAAATATACCAAACGAAAAACTGAGAATATCTCGTACCTTTACACCTGCATGTGGTCCTTTTCCGTATGGATTGAGAAAGAAGACGCCACTTCACCGCGGTCAGTTCAGGTTGTTTTTTCAGTCGACTCGGGGCGAACGTTACTGAAGCTAATGTCACTGAAATATACCAAACGAAACAATCAGCAGCACTCACTCATATCAACGGTATTAATAGATCCATATACTTATATAATAGATTTCATGTTAACGTTTCATACCTGAGATGTGTTCTTCTTCCAAAAATGTTTGATTCTCTGGTACCGTTGGCCGCGCAGCGCGCAATTTCAAAATTCAAACAGCAGCTATCCCACAATGCTATGCGGTGGCTGTAAAATAATGCTTCTACAGTGTAGTTACAATAAAATTACAGGACTGTCCATAAATTTCCCATCATGCATTTGCATTTACAATAAAAACATGAATACAATATGTTGTTGTAAAATTTATTGTAAAAATTACATCAATTGCTAACAGTGTAGTAAATCTCCTTCACCTGCTTTCAGATGGAGCGGCATTTACTACAAAGAGCCGTAGTTAACTGACAAGCTGAGCCATATCGCATTAATATCGCGGACGTATCGGCAGCAATAATTAATGTGATATGGCTCAGCTTGTCAGTTAACTACGGCTCTTTGTACACAGCAAAAACTCCAGTGTTAAATTAACACTCCTGGGAGTGTATATGAGTCCACACTCAAGAGTGTTTAAGTTAATGAGATAATTAAGTGATTAATTGAGTGATGATTGAGCATTATTGAAGACACCTGATGTTAAGCAGAATCACTGAAGGAGAAAATCACAAATTGTAAGTTACCATTGTGGTGATGGGTGTTTGCTTTAGTTGGGCTCTTGACCCTTATATGTTTACTTTAGATTATGTTTGGTTGTTGTATCTGAATTGTAACTGCCAGTTGAACAAAGAAAAGAGTTGTCTGATGATGTTGGTTATATTATAACATTCATCATTTGAACTTGATCACTGAACTCATAAAGATCCTTCTTTCTGACTTCGATTTATGTTGTTGGTTAAAACATAATTGTGAATCTGCATAAATGCACAGAATTTTTGATATAATATAAAGGATTTCTTAAAAGTTGTTTTTTTAAAAAAAAAACATTCTTTTAGGCACACACAGATGTCAAGATTCAGTCTATGCATCTCAACAATGGTGACGAGCAGAATATTCAATTTAGGAAAAGTAAATTACATAGACAATTCAGATCATAATTTATTCATACCGCAATGCATGATGGGAGCCATTAATGAGTTGTGATTGGTGGCAGCCACTGCAACATGCTTTATTATTGTCACCATTGTTGAGATTCACAGGCTGATTATTAATGTCTGTGTTTTAAATGAAGTAATCTAAATATCTGTTGACCAGAACAATGTTTATTAAGTATTTTGAATTATAAGTAAAGTACTGATAATCATAGGCTGAAGAATCACAAAGCTGCTGCTAACAAGTTAAACCAAACTATCTCAATAAGTTTCCTTTTTCAGATCACAGCATGATTATGTCAAAACATAACCAACACTATCAGATCACATTTAACTTTGTTCATTTAACTGTTAGAAATCAATAACAGCAGACAAACAACAGTAAATATTAAAGTAAACATATAATGGTCTAGAGCCCAACTAAAGCAAACACCCATCACCTTAATGGTAATGTAAGGAATATGACTTAGCTCAAATGATTATAGGGAATCAAACTTATGAATCGGGTTGATTCATCTATATTCTTACAATATTAATAAATTATTGAAGCTGAAATTTAGACCCATTCGTATACATCAATATTCAATTACAATGAATTATAATTTAATCATTAATATACCAAAAGGTCCCTCTTTCAGATCAATTAATCAGAATAATTTTTAAGGGAAATTAATGTATTAATTAAACAGTTGTTTGTCCCGCAAACTGGTCGTAAAATTAATTCCATCAACTCTCAACAAAATTATCTCTTTCTTATAATTCAAAGAAAGCTATTTTCTGGCCATGAAAACAACTCTCCTGTTCTTATAAAATTAGGTTACTTAAAAGTAACAAATCAGCTCTGTAGCTTAAGATCAACAAATCATTGACTTCGTAAATGAGCATTGAGACAATCAGGAATATATGGAATTTAATAATTGAACTAATGAATACATAACTACGATTCACACAGAGTAAATAGGTATGTATATACAGAACACGTAAACAAATAGAAGACTAAACGCATAACGAAAATGAGGGAGAGAGAGAGATCGGACAATGAGGGAGATGAGACCGGAAAATGGGAGAGATGAGAGAAAGTGAAACTAACATGTGCGATCAAAGAAAAGATCACAGTTAGGCAAAGTCACAGGCAGGGTAACCTTGAGAGACAACAAGGAATCAGATCACATTAAAAGTTCAATAAACTTATCTTGCAAAATGGTTCTCTTTGTTGCTGAAGAACGCCGAGTTTGTGCGTGTGTCCTAAGAGCAGCGTGCGTGTTTCTTTAAGAAAGCAGGGCTTGCTTCGGTTGAGCGCGGCCGCGGGATGTTCAAAAGAGTCTTTTTCTTTGAGTTGACGTTGCTTGCTGCGTTTGCTTCGCTGAGTCCGAATACGAAAATAAAGAAAAGACTTAAAGAAAATAAAAGAGAAAACGGAGAATGAATGCTCCCTTAAAAGGGAGCCATATGGATCTTCTCGCTGACGAAGAGGGTTCGTAAAAGTGCTTTTTTGAAGAACTCTCTGAGTTGCTCTTTTATGGAAAAAGATGGGTTCACGCCTCTGTGCATGGGGGTGCACCTGGGGCGGGGCTGCCCACAATGCTTCTCATTGGTTAGTGGCAAGTGATGACGTCGATCGAGGCGGGGCCACACCTGGGGCGGGGCTGCACGTCTCTTCCCGCCAACATCTCTTCTCATTGGCTAGTGGCGTGAAGTCATGACGTGATTCTAACATGTTTTCATTCCGATGTTCATCGCTGCATGGTGAGTACATTACAGGCAAGCTACTCTTTTTTTGTTCTAATTTTATTTACATTTTATTTTACAATTTTTAATTTTGAAGTGGCGTTTAGTGTGATGTTAATTGGTGTACAAATGAGATCGTGTATTGCTAACTTTACTTATCATATCACACAAATAACTAGGACAGCGTAGGTCTGTGTGTGCGTAGTGTGTGTGCGTGTGCGCGCGCGCGTTTGCGTGGTGTCTGTGGTTTTGGTGGGATTAGGATATAGTCTTAAAACCATAGGTTAAAACAGAGGCCCTTAAAAAGAAATACAGTGGCAAAACTAAACCAGGAGAAGAAGTATAGGATTTAAGAGTTAATAGTAATATACAAAGATATATTGTAGGATATTTTTTTCTATGAATACATTGATTAAATGTATTTTGATATTATTGTTATTAATATATATAAATATATATATAAATATAAGGTTATGAAAACCTTCAAGCTTTAAAACTATTTCAAACTTTTACGATAGGCTTTCTCAAGCCAAATTAAAGTTTGTGTTGACAAACTTTTTTAACTAGTTTGTTGTTCATAAAGTCACCTAAGTCTCTTAGGTATTTTACAGACAAAGCCAATAACACTCAAGCATATCTTGTCTAACATTTTCCTATAATATGTTTAAAATATATAACAAATAAATTCCTTGTATGACTCTGTACTATGTTAATGGCTCTCTTTAAAATGATTCCATATTGTTTGTTCTGTATTTTATCTAAATTAGGTGTTGTGAACTGGAGTGCATTGTCCAGACAATATAGGCAAGAGTTCCGGGTGCCCTACTCGCTGACCCTGTGCTTGCACTGCACTGAAGTACACAAGCACTGCCCACCTGGGTCTGTGGGTGATGGCCGAACGGGAGTCCTGCGGGGAATTTATTCTGAGAAGGAGGCTGAGGGCTATTGCTCGGTTGACTGTTTTTTTTTTTTTCAGGCTGAGTAGATTGTGTGTGAGTGTGTGTGAGTGTACGTACGTGTGTGAGTGTGTGTGAGTGCGTGTACGTGTGTGAGTGCGTGTACATGTGAGTGCGCGTACGTGTGTGAGTGCACGTACGTGTGTGAGTGTACGTATGTGTGTGAGTGTACGTGTGTGAGTGTACGTACGTGTTTGAGTGTATGTACGTGTGTGAGTGTACGTACGTGTTTGAGTGTACGTACGTGTGTGAGTGTACGTACATGTGTGAGTGTACGTACGTGTGTGAGTGTACGTACGTGTGTGAGTGTACGTACGTGTGTTTGAGTGTACGTACGTGTGTGAGTGTACGTACGTGTGTGAGTATATGCACACATACAGATAATCACGTACATCAACCGTACACACACACATACACACACATGTACGTACGTACGTACACACACACGCGCGCGTGTACGTACGCATACGTATACACACAGACAGACGCGTACGTGTGTGTGTGTGTGTGAGTGTACGTACGTGTGTGAGTGTACGCACGTGTGTGTGAGTGTACGCACGTGTGTGTGTGTACGTACATGTGTGAGTGAACGTGAGTGTACGTACGTGTGTGTGTGTACGTACGTGTGTGTGTGTGTGTGTGTGTGAGAGTGTGAGTGAGTGAGTGAGTGTACGTACGTGTGTGTGTACGTGTGTGTGTGTGAGAGTGTGAGTGATTGAGTGAGTGAGTGTACGTACGTGTGTGAGTGTACGTACATGTGTGTGTGTGTGTGTGTGTACGTGCGCATGTGTGTGTACGCACATACGTGTGTGCGTACGCGTGTGTGTGTACGTACGTGTCTGTGTGTGTGTGTGTATGTACGTACGTACGTACGCAGGTGTGTGTGCGTGTGTGTGTGTGTGTGTGTACGTACACGTCTGTCTGTGTATACGTATGCGCGTGTGTAGGTACACGCGTGCGTGTGTGTAGGTACACACGTGCGTGTGTGTAGGTACACGCGTGCATGTGTGTACGTACGTACAAGTGTGTGTGTGTGTGTGTGTGTGTGTGTGTGTTTGTGTGTACGTACGTACGTACGCGTGTGTGTGTACGGTTGATGTATGTGATTATCTGTATCTGTGCATATCTCTTTTACACAATTATTTTTGTTTTGAAATAAAAGTTATCACTGGTTTGAGTTTGTTTTTTTTGAGTTGGCATGCATAATATGGGATACAGACAGAGATTGACAATGTACTATATGTAGTTAGTTTAACTTAAAACTACTTTATTGGCATAAATGTTTTATAATAACCTAATGCACAAAAATAAACAAGAACTATTACAGAGGAATGATTAAAATAAAAAATATATAAGGTGCCATTAATGTTTACAGTAATTTTGTAATTTACACAGTGAAGTGCAACAGAATGTAAAAAAAACCTCTGTAATTCCTTATGTTTACCTTAGATCAGACATAGTTAAAACTATGGATATATGCTCAACTACTTTTTGCTGCTTTCATTATTACTTTAGAATTGTTTTAATACTTTATCATTTTATTAAAGTATTATTTCAAATTTGCGCAAGCGTTTTTAAGACGCGTGATGTCACCACTTAATGCAAATACAACGCCTGCGCTGTCAGCGCGATATGGCACGAGTTTTCAACCGCATTTCCTGTTTACCGTGGCGTCAACGTCATTACTGTGCCACTAACCAATGAGAAGGTGCGGCCCCGCCTCGATCGACGTCATCACTTTGCCCCTAACCAATGAGAAGCGTTATGGGCGGGGCTGCACGTGCAGCCCCGCCCCAGGTGCAGCCCCGCCCCGATCTGCAGGCTGCAGCCCCGCCCCGATCTGCAGGCTGCAGCCAGGTGTACTTGGAGATTTCAGAGCGGGAAAATTTATTTTGTCTCGTAAGCCACGCCTACTCGAATGAGTAATGAGGGATATCAAATTTGAGACGATTTGCTCAAGACATATGCAATATATAAAACAATGTACATTACTGCATTCTGCTATTGAAATTCGACTCTGTTAGATTGAGAGAATTACAGAGATATGAAACTTGTCATAGGAAGATTGTAGGGACACCAAGTTACATAAGATATGCATAATTACAAACATTTTAAAGTTTTGATTAATACACGATAACATTGCAGATACACAAATTTGATATGGGAAAATCAAATCCTTGTTTATACATTTCTTATACATAAATGTAGGATTAACACTTTATTCCTACTCCTCTCCTGGAATCTCAGTTTGCTTGACATTCCATTAGGGCAATAAAAACAAAGTGGGGGGGAAGCCAATTGCCAGAGAATGTTAGTGAACATTCTCTAATTAAAACACTATTGATTAAAGAATACATTTCGAAACCACACCTCTATTATAAAGCAAACTAATCACACATACATTTCGGAAGGTATACATTCAAGAGCCATATTTCTATATGAAGTTGCACCCAAAGGATGTTTGGTGTGTGTGTGTGTGTGTGTCACATAGAATGTTTCATTATCTCTCTGTGGTCCAGAGAGGGGAAGGGGGTTTGGAATGCAGAACTTTGCAAAGTTAAGGGAAGGTGTTGCCTGGTTATCCTCCAAGGTGCAATAAAGTGTCGCGAAAGACCATTTGTTGCCGACTAGCTGGAGCCAAAGCATGATTTGCACTCAAGAGTTCAAAGTGCACCAGCTTTTGTATTCAAAAAGAAATGTTTTTAGCAACACAGAGTATTTGAATTTGTTAATTCAAACCAACGACGAATGATTCAATAGCCAATGTTGTTACAGTAACTTACAATTTGTGATTTTCTCCTTCAGTGATTCTGCTTGTTAACATCAGGTATTTTCAATAATGCTCAATAGTCACTTAATTAATCACTTAATTATCTCATTAACTTTAACACTCTTGAGTGTGGACTCATATACAATTCCAGCCCCAGGAGTGTTAATTTAACACCACTCCATCTGAAAGCAGGTGATGGCGATTTACTACTAATCAAGGGAACCGGCTTTACTGACGAGATGCGCATAACAATATCGTGCGATATATCGCCCATCCCTAGTAAATCTGACTGTTAAGTTTTACAGAATATTACTGTTTTTCCTTGATTTTACGGTAATCTACTGGCAGCTGGGTTGTTCTATACTGTAAAACCTGATGAGTTAGTTCAACTCAAACCGTTTGAGGAAACCGATTGCCTTAAATCAGTTTATTAAGTTTATTAACTCAAACAATTTAAGCATAAAAAAATATTTGATTTGTGTCCAAGTAACTCAATAACTCATTAAGATAACTTGGGTAAATAAAGTTAATAGTACTAAGTCCATTCAATTAATATAACACAAATATATGAAGTACACTGTAAACCTGAATAAGTTGGCAGAACAATCAATTGCCTCAAATTTTTTAAAGTTCTGAAACTCAAAGTACATTAATTCATACAATTAATTTATAACTTTCATTTCATCTCAGTGTGAACACTTTTATTAGTATAAACTTAGCTTTTAATAGCTAATCTGCTAACATAGTAATTTGTTAACATACAGTGAGGAAAATAAGTATTTGAACACCCTGCTATTTTGCAAGTTCTCCCACTTGGAAATCATGGAGGGGTCTGAAATTGTCATCGTAGGTGCATGTCCACTGTGAGAGACATAATCAAAAAAAAAAAAAAAATTCCATAAATCACAATGTATGATTTTTTAACTATTTATTTGTATGATACAGCTGCAAATAAGTATTTGAACACCTGAGAAAATCAATGTTAATTTTTTGTACAGTAGCCTTTGTTTGCAATTACAGAGGTCAATCGATCAGTGTTTCAGCAGCGGAAAGACGCCAATAAAACATCTTAGTTTGTCACATAGCCTTATATTTACCTCAGGCAAGTCAGTCAGTGCCCACAGCTTGTTGGTTCCTAAATGAACTCTTGCACTAAATAAATGCACTATATTAGCCTATATAATATATTTTACTTAACAATTTAATGATTGATATCTTGATTATTTAATGTAGCCTATGTTTTAAATATCTGTCATGAAAATGACAGCAACTGTGAAAATATTTCAATAACAAATTAGAGTAGAAAACATAAGTTAATGAGAAAACTGCCTTATGTGCAGTTAGGGCTGGGCGATTTAAATCGCGATATTGTTATGCGCATCTTATCAGTAATGCCGGTTCCTTGATTAGTAGTAAATCGCCATCACCTGCTTTCAGATGAAGCAGCATTTACTACAAAGAGCCGTAGTTAACTGACAAGCTGAGCCAAATCACATCAATATCGCGGACGTATCGCCAGCGATATTTAATGCGATATGGCTCCGCTTGTCAGTTAACTACGGCTCTTTGTACACAGCAAAACCTCCAGTGTTAAATTAACACCCCTGGGAGTGTATGAGTCCACACTCAAGAGTGTTTACGTTAATGAGATAACTAAGTGATTAATTTAGTGATGATTGAGCATTATTGAAGACACCTGATGTTAACAAGTAGAATCGCTGAAGGAGAAAATCGCAAATTGTAAGTTACCATTATTGTGATGGGTAGTTGCTTTAGTTGGTCTCTGACCCTTTCATGTGTACTTTAGATTTTGTTTGGTGGTTGTATCTGAGTTAAAACTGCCAGTTGAACAAAGAAAAAAAAGTGATCTTTGTTATTATGACAATCATCATTTGAACTTGATCACTGAGCTCATTAAGATCCTTCTTTCTGACTTCGATTTATGTTGTTGATTACAGCATAATTGTGAATCTGAATAAATGGCCAGAATTTTTGATATAATATAAAGGATTCCTTAAAACTTGTTTAAAAAAAAACATTCTTTTAGGCACACACAGATGTCAAGATTCAGTCTATACATCTCAACAATGGTGAGGAGCAGAATATTCAATGAGGAAAAGTAAATTACATAGACAATTCAGATCATAATTTATTCATACCGCAATGCATGATGGGAGCCATTAATGAGTTGTGATTGGTGGCAGCCACTGCAACATGCTTTATTATTGTCACCACCATTGTTGAGATTCACAGGCTGATTATTGATGTCTGAACGTCTTTTTGGACAGAGCAATGTTTATTTTGAATAATAAGTAAAGTCCTGATAATTATAGGCTGAAGAATCACAAAACTGCTGCTAACAAGTTAAACCAAACTATCTTAATATGTTTCACTTTTCAGATCACAGTATGATTATGTCAAAACATAACCAACACTATAAGATAACATTTTACTTTGTTCATTTAACTGTTATAAATCAATAACAGCAGACAAACAACAGTAAATATTAAAGTAAACATATAATGGTCTAGAGCCCAACTTAAGCAAACTCCCATCACCTTAATGGTAACTTACAATTTGTGATTTTCTTCTTCAGTGATTCTGCTTGTTAACATCAGGTGTCTTCAATAATGCTCAATCATCACTAAATGAATCACTTAATTATCTTCTCAGCCCTAAATGCCGCTCCATCTGAAAGCAGGTGATGGTGATTTACTACTAAATCAAGGAACCGGCTTTACTGACGAGATGCGCATAACAATATCGCGATTTAAATCGCCCAGCCCTAATATATATATACATACATCTTCATTATAAAAAAAAATTGACTGGCAGCTACGGCTTCCAAACAAAAAACATAAAATTAAAGTAAAATATGCTCATTTAAATACCGTAATGGAGGTAAGTGTTTGCTTTAGTTGGGCTCATGATCCTTGAGTTTTCATCATGAGTTTTTCTCTGGCTGCTTTAACTGTGTTTTATATATATTTGTTAAAGCAATAAATGCAGGAGAAGAATCTCATCAGATGATGTTGGTCAGTTATTGGTGATATTAAAAGCATCACATGTTGACCTGATTCACTAATATGCCTTTGAGTCAATTCTCTATACAGAGATATTAGTTTCATACAAAGTCTATATTAATGTCATACATATTATACACATGACCATAATTATATTGTGGCAGTTATAACATTATGATATTTAAAATACATATATTCTATACAGAAATGTTTTGGGCTGGTTTATTTATTTAGGAGTATAGAGACATGAAGGATCAACATATGAATCTCAACAATGGTGACAATCAGCAAAGCTTTTTTTGTGACTTTAGTAGTTTGTATTGTGCCGAGTTCAGAGTTGATCAGAATTTTTTTCATTGTTGCGATTCATACGCTGATTCTTGATGTCTGAGTGAGCCTATATGATCCTGTCAAAACATTTTCTTTATAATGGCTTCGTAAACTCTATCAGAGTATCACAGCACTGTAGGATTTTCTGCACCAGTATTGGCATGCAAAATTAACAACTAATATTTTACACATTAATCAGATATTAAACTTCACGTGGTAGCAATAAATCAGGCAATGATGACTATCACCACTGAAAAAGTACCCAAGTTCATCTGATTTGAGTTTCACTTCCTTGATTCCCACAATAACAAATATGTATCAGATACACAGTTAAAGAAACCAGAAATAAACTAATGTTAAAAACTGAAGGCTCAAGAGCCCAACTAAAGCAAACACTGATCACCATAATGGTGAAAGCAAACTTGATTATTTTCAATAAAACATCAACTTCTAAACCTCTGTTAATTCTCAATAAGAATGTCCACCTATCCACCTAAATCCTAAAAAATCCACCTAAAAATGTTTAAATTTCATTTAAAAAATTATGAGTTAAAGAAAGAAATAAAGTCTGGATTGTAATAAGTGGAGATGCTGAGATCTTGAGAGATCCGGAAGTGTTTAATGTTCTGTTGGGATGTAAAGTGTTTCTGTATGGTGTGTTTTGTGTGTCACCATTGTGTTGAAGAGTAGAGCCTGAGCTTCATTTCAGGATGAGCAAAAAAACACTGTTGATATGGTCCGTGTAACGCTTGGCAGTTCTTTGTTCAATTTGAAATTTAATAATCAGAAATGAGAAAACGGCCCGTTTTTTCGTTTTTTCAAAAAAAACGAAAAAACGAGATTTCGGCTTGATTTTTCGTTTTTTGGTTCACAGGCAAAAAAACGAATAAATGACTTCAAAATTCGTTTTCAACATCTGGTCGGCCTGACACGCCCCTTTCCGCCGATTGGTCAAGCAAATCTGAGCATGTGACGCTCAGCTATGGCTACAGATTCTTAAACTGTACAGGGCAGGTCCTATTGGGCTTTCTTCTGTGCAACTTTACACGTTTCACAGAAATCATTACATCAGAAATATTAATTATTAGTCTGCCACCAGCCTGTTTTATTTAGCTGTGTGTGGTGAAGCTGCGCTTGACAGCGCCGAGCGGGAGAGGCTCACTGACCAATGTCCAGTCAGCAGTCAGAACTTTTCTTTTAGACGCTCCGTTTTGCCACGGGATGGTGATTGCAAATACTGTAATGCCAATCGGCTGAGGGTGGGTACCGATGATGGTGAAATACATTTTTACTGAAACTATAATCATATCCGCGACCCGCGAGAATGAGACAGGTGATTGACAGAACGATAGCGGTGGCAATTAAAGGCGCAAGATAACTTATGTTAACAAAAACATAAATAAAAAAAGTGTTTAACCATTTCATGCATGAATTATGATAACCTCAGTCAGGATTTTTTTTTTCCTATGTGTTTTTATTGCTCTTAGGGCATTGAAAACAAGATTTTATTTTTTATTTTAAATTTTACAAAATTTTCAAAGAGATTTTCAGATGTCCACTTGAATGGAGAGCATGCGTTTATGGTTTAAACTGAAGAGATATTGTATTAAATATAATACAATAATCAAACAGATAAAGTATGTGTATTTAACAAACTAATCAGTTAAATTATATCAAATCATCTGAAAACTATATACAAAAATATATAAATGCAAAATATTGCAAAGGCAATTGAACTCCATACGTTTTCTATGCAGTATCCTGACATTTAATCTCTTTTTTCTCTAATTGATCCTGTTCGAGTTCATGCTTAATAGTTTGCCTTACTGTCCTCTGAATTAAGTAGTTATTAGTAAAAATGGGGGAAACTGGATCAAGTTCCTGTGGAATCAATAAATGTTCTTGATGGCATGCATTGTTTCTCGTTTTTATTGTTTGATTATACAGCCAGAACTGGACTTCTGTTTGGGTTCCACCAGTAAGTGACATACCTTTACACACACACACACACACACACACACACACACACACACACACACATATATATATATAGCCTATATAATTTTTTTTCATGGTATAATTATGTAATCTGCTTATTGTGAGCCTAAATGAGTAAATTGGTATTCAATCATTATCAGGCTGACTTGCTTTTTTATATATTGAAAGTAGTGTTTCATGTTGTCACTTCACATTTAATGGCCGCTTAGAATTAAATTGCTATGCAAATTCACAGTGCCTCCTTTGAGCTGCATTAGACAGTGTGTAATGTAGCCTACATCTAAATGCAGGGTCAGATGCTGCTTCTGTGCCACCTACTGCAAAGCTGTGTGTTTGTTCATACAGAGTTAATCAGACAGCCTAAAGCCTCTTACGTTGTTGATTTATATTTCAAACAACAATTCGACATTTGCTCGCAATGTTTTTCTTACAAAAAACCTCATCATTCTGCAGGACAATTGTCTATTACAGTATACAACACGCTTTAAGAAAAGTTTATTTCCATCACACTGTAAAGTGTTTTTAAATATTACATATAGATTACATATACCAAAGATTTTACATGTTAATTACAGTTAGGCCTACCATGGGAAGTAGGGGTGCTGAGCGTGGAGCATGAAGAAATATGGTTGGGGATGAAAGTTCACACAAACAAAACCAAAAAACTGTGGTGTTTTGCCTATAGGCATACATATTACGTGTGTTTGTTTTTATTTATGCTGTATTATAAAATACCCATATTATAACAAATAAATAAAATATATTTGGAAATTGCCCTTTAAAACGAAGGCTCAGTTTGTGGTTCACAATTATTTGATTAAAAACAACAAAAACAATAAAACAAAGACAAAGTCACTTATATTAAACACTTTTTTTATTTATGTTTTTGTTAACATAAGTTATCTTGCGCCTTTAATTGCCACCGCTATCGTTCTGTCAATCACCTGTCTCATTCTCGCGGGTCGCGGATATGATTACAGTTTCAGTAAAAATGTATTTCACCATCATCGGTACCCACCCTCAGCCGATTGGCATTACAGTATTTGCAATCACCATCCCGTGTCAAAACGGAGCGTCTAAAAGAAAAGTTCTGACTGCTGACTGGACATTGGTCAGTGAGCCTCTCCCGCTCGGCGCTGTCAAGCGCAGCTTCACCACACACAGCTAAATAAAACAGGCTGGTGGCAGACTAATAATTAATATTTCTGATGTAATGATTTCTGTGAAACGTGTAAAGTTGCACAGAAGAAAGCCCAATAGGACCTGCCCTGTACAGTTTAAGAATCTGTAGCCATAGTAGAGGACTATTATTTTGTTGAACAGACCTGACCTGAGCGACAACTGATGACGTCAAATGCTCAGATTTGCTTGACCAATCGGCGGAAAGGGGCGTGTCAGGCCGACCAGATGTGGAAAACGAATTTTGAAGTCATTTATTCGTTTTTTTGCCTGTGAACCAAAAAATGAAAAATCAAGCCGAAATCTCGTTTTTTCGTTTTTTTGAAAAAACGAAAAAACGAATAAAGGGGCCGTTTTCTCATTTCTGATTATTAAATTTCAAATTGAACAAAGAACTGCAAAGCGTTACACGGACCTTGATATGTTTTATATGTTGCTTTATTTAATAGACAGTAACTGTTGATGATGCAGTGACATATGGTCACAGTAAATCATGTATAGTTCACTGCAAGAGATGCATTTTTTACAGTGAATGTGTTGTTTAGTAAAAGTTCAGGAGATATGACTGTGTTTCTGTTAAAATGTTTAATGAAGATGTCTGTAAAAGTCTTTTGCACTCTTTTAAATTAGGATATTTTACGTTCACTTGACGGTTTTTGTATGGCAGCCATTGCTGACAGTCATTTGACTGTTTTTGAAGTTTTTTTTTTACATTGAAAGTGTTTGATCGTTATAATTCAGGAAATAGCTGTAAAATAACAGTGATTTTCTATAAAACATTTAAGGAAAATTTCTGTAAAAGTTTTTTTGCACTTTATTTAAATTAGTATATTTTACTTTATTTTTATGGTTTTAGTTTGGCAGCCGTAGCTGACAGTCAATGACCTTTTTTTTTTTTGTACACTGTATAGATAGTAATGAAACTGAAAGATGAATACATGTGTACACTGTAAAAATCCACCTAAAAATGTTTAAATTTCATTAAAAAAATTATGAGTTAAAGTAATGTAAATACATACGTTTTTCAACCTTACCTAAGAATATTGGGTTTTTTTGCGTTTTCTTTTTGTTATTTCTCAGGAGCTCAAGAGCAATTCAGCCACAACTCTTCTAACTATAGGTTGGCTTTTTATATATCAGTGAACATCACATGGATTTTGTATGTGTGAAACCCGGTTGTTTCTTGTCTGTGCTTCACAATAGCTTCACTAGATCTACTGGATCATCTGAGGGATTCGACTGAATCAAGATGCTGCTGATCATTGAAGCTCTTCTTCTCATTTCAGCTGTTCTACAGGTGAGCTTGTGTTTGAGTATGAATATTACAGACATGAATACTGATGATTAATCATTATGATTCCTGTCGATGCAGGATAACAGAACTGCTGCTGAAGGAAAGATATTTCCACTGGATATGGCAGATAATTCAGTTGATGACCAATTTAACAGGTGTACAAAGAAGATGGATCATCGAGTGCAGACAGAATTTCTGAAGAAGGAAATGTCTAACCCTGAATTTGTAAAATCTTGGAAAGATGCTGAAAAGAAACACAAGTCACCAGGAGATAATTTGTCAAAGAATCATTCAGTCGCCATTTATGTGTACACTAACTCAGCTTTTAAGCTATTTGAGAAATTCAATAATGCTGTTCGTACTGATAAACAAAAATATAAAGCCGGGACATATTCATGGTATTCACTTCACTTTTGGTTAACAGAAGCGATGCAGATTCTGAAGAAAACACAAAGTAAATGCTACAATACTTACCGTGGTACTGACGTTGAATTTCATAAGAATGTTAAGGGCAAAGAAGTTCGTTTTGGCCAGTTTGCTTCATCCTCTCTTGATCGTACAGTAGCAGAACGGTTTGGAAAGAAATCTTGTTTTGAAATCTACACTTGTGAAGGTGCTGATCTGACAAAATAATCAAAGTTTCCTAAAGAGAAAGAGGTTCTGATTCCTCCATATGAGACATTTACAGTCAGTGATGTGCAGCCAAGAGCAAAGCAGAAAGATCCCTGGTGTGACACTGTATTCATTTTGAAAAGCTATAAAACAAGAAGTGACCTGAACTGTGCAGCAAGCGGTGGAAACCAAGTTGCTTTTTTAAATGTTTTATTAATTTTAATCATTTTTTGCAATGTGTTTAGCTACTAATCAGATAAACACTGCATGTTTCTTGTTGTTATTAAACATCAAATTAATTGTCATGCGCTGGTCAGCAGTGGGAAAAGTCAAAGGAGCTGATTTAATATAGAAGAATCAATCAAAATCCTAATCAAAGTGTGGTGTGATACCAGTCATCTATGAGAAAGTATTGGCATTATCGTCTATTTTAAATGTTTTCTATTGTATGCAATTTTATATAGGTTGTTGTATGTTTTCTCTCTAATGGACCTTGAGTCTGGAAATAAAGTTGAATATGAATATGAAATATATTGGAAAACTGATATTTGAATCTATGCAAAATATACAGATAATACAACTTTTAAAATCATTTGAATTATATTGTCTCAACCAAATGTAAAACTTGTTTATAATATGTGCAATAAATATTGTGATTTGTAAGGGTTACAGTGATAACCTGAACACATTCAGAACAAAACTCAAGATCAAGAAAGTATGTGAAGTTCAATGATCTGCGATACACAGCAATCAGGTTTACAAGATTGACAACAGGTGTAAATATGATGATGATGACGGACAGATATTTCCACTGGATATGGCACTGGATTCTGTTGATGACCTTTATGTCGGTTGCAAAAAGACCATGAAATGTCTGGTTGAGAGAGAATTGCTACAGCATGAACTCGATAACTCGCCTAAATTCAATGTGTCCTGGCAAATTGCTGTAAATAATTTTAAGCCTCCAGCAGATGACGGATAATCATTCAATCGCCATTCATGTCTACACTAACTCGAATTTTGATCTATATCAGGATTTTAATAATGCTGTTCATAGTGATAAACAAAAATACAAAGACAGAACATACACATGGTATTCACTTCACTTTTTGCTGACAGAAGCAATACAGATTCTGAAGGAAACACAAAATGGATGCAAGTCAACTTATCGAGGAACAAAGGTTGAATTTGATGAGAACAGAGGTGGGAAATCCAGGGGCCAAAGAGTAGAAGTCCTGCCATAGGTTTATTCCACCCATGAGCTGCTGCAGTAACACAGCGGGCACCTTGATGTCAAAATGACGTCACGAAATAGGTCAAAAATGAAAGTCATATTGATGTCAAAGTTTCGATGTCAATTTGATGTCAAGATTTTGACCTAGAGCTGCTGATGTCATTTTGCCAAACAAAAAGGTGAAATGCATGGCCGTAGACTTATTACCAGCTTCACTTAAAACTAACCAGATTTACTTTATTTAATTTCCGGTTTAATGAAATCATATTTTGCATTTTAAAGTCACCATGATGGTGGTTAGCATTTGCTTTAGTTGTGCTCTTGACCCTTGCCTCTTTAATATATATTTTTTCTCTGGCTGCTATAATTGTGTGTTTATAAAGCACATTTGTTGTAGCTAAAAAAGCAGTGAGAAAATGAGATCAGGTGATGTTGGCTGTTTAGTGATGATGGTGATGATATCATCATGTAGTTGCCTGAATCCCTGATCTCAATCAGTGTCTAATGTTTTGAGGACTTGTGTTTTTGATGTTATTTTCTAATAGAAGCCGTTTAATTTTACAGCATGAGAGCAGTGATGTTTATCAAGTAATATAAAGGATTTTAAAAACATTTAGTGCATTCAACTTTTTCCTCTACATTATTACTCAGCCATCAAGAATCAGTGTGTGACTCTCAACAATGGTGACAATCAATGAAATGCTTCATGCTGCAGTGCATGCTGGGTATCACCAATCAAAACTCACCCATATCTCCCAGCATGCATTGCAGCTTTAATAAATTATGCAGCTGGAGTTGATCTGATTATCTGGATAGTTTGTTTGATTGTCACCATTGTTGAGATTCATATGCTGTTTCTTGATGTCTGTGTGTGTCTAAGAACTGCCATAGATGACAGGGTTTTGTGCACTAAATAGTTTTTAGAAACCAAGTATATTATTTGATAAAACTTCTAGACATGTTGTAAAATCAAATGACTTCTACTATGAATAAAACAATATTAAAACCACAAGTCCTATATAATCAAAGCATTAGACACTGATTAAGATTAGGGATTCAGGCAATTACATGATGATATAGCCATCATCAATAAACAGCCAACACCACCTGATCTCATGGCTTTTTTAGCTACACCAAATGTGCTTTATAAACACACAATTATAGCATCCAGAAAAATTTTTATATTGAAGAGTCAAGGGTCAAGAGCACAACTAAAGCAAACGCTAACCACCATCATGGTGACTTTAAAATACAAAATATGATTTCATTAAACCGCAAATTAAATAAAGTAAATCTGGTTAGTTTTAAGTGAAGCTGGTAATGAGTGTACGGCCATGCATTTCACCTTTTTGTCTGGCAAAATGACATCAGCAGAAGTCAAAATCTCGACATCAAATTGACATCGACACTTTGACATCAATATGACTTTCACTTTTGATCTATTTCGTGACATCATTTTGACGTCAGTGTTGACGTCAAGGTGCCCACTGGGAGGGTTTGTGTTGTGAAAAAAATATTAATGTGACAACACAATTGTTAGATTAAAATGCCTCAGTGAATCAGTCTATTTCATGATGATTATAAAATCATCAACAGGAAACCATCATCACCTGCTCGCATTTCAAATGTGTTTGACAAACACACTGTCACAGCAGCCAAAAAAAGACAAAATATATATTAAGAGTTAAGAGCCCAACTAATGGAAACACTAATCACTGTTATGGTGACTTCAAATGAAACACATTAGAGTTAAACCTCTATTAATTCTCAATAAAACTTCTGTAGACGTCTGACAGAAATAAAGTCAGTCTGGTTAGTAATAAGTGAAGCTGGTAATGCTGTTTGTGGAGTTGTTTAATCCTCCTCTGCTGAGATCTTCACAGATTTAATGTTTATGTTAATGTTTACTCTTTGGCCCCTGGATTACCCACCTCTGGATGAGAATGTTCTGAACACAGAGGTTCATTTCGGCTCATTTGCGTCATCCTCTCTTAATCGTAGAGAAACAGAAGCATATGGAAATACATCTTGTTTTAAAATCAAAACTTGTGAAGGTGCTGATGTGGCAAAATACTCAAGGTTTCCTGATGAGGAAGAGGTGCTGATTCCTGAGATGTTTAAAGTTACTGATGTCAAGACAATAAGAGATGCAGGTCTCTGGTGTGACACTGTGTTTGTGTTGGAAAGCATTGGAGTAAGAAGTGTACTGAACTGTGATCTAACAGTAAGATCAAGATTTAGGAAGTATCGGTTTGGTAGACGCTTAGGAAGAAATAGGGCTGGGCGATTTAAATCGCGATGTTGTTATGCGCATCTCATCAGTAAAGCCGGTTCCTTGATTAGTAGTAAATCGCCATCACCTGCTTTCAGATGGAGCGGCATTTACTACAAAGAGCCGTAGTTAACTGACAAGCTGAGCCATATCGCATTAAAGGGATACTTCACCTCTGGGAAGATGAATGTGTATTTAAAATAGGTCATTTAAGTAGAAGAAATGTGAAGAAATTTTTGAATTTGGAGCTTTCTAGACTGAGAAAAGCCAGAAAATGTATTTTTGGCTTATGTGGATGAAAGACAACAACTCCCAGAATGCACTTGCTTCGCTGCCTTAGGAGGCCACGCCTACCGGTAAGGGAGCGCAGTTTAAAACAACAAAGCTAGCCTACGTGATGTGTTTGCGAGGGATTTAGAGATAGCCCAAAATGTCCGGGATTCTGCTTTTGGGTTCTACAGTCGCCATTCATTCATCATGTTTACTGTGGCGAGCAGGACGAGGCTGACGGCCGCGGGAGAACAGCGTGAGGCCGGTGGCATGATTACTGAGACGCGCCGGGTCTCCCATCTCTCACGGAGGAGCGGGAATTTTTCTTAGCAATGGTAAAACGCACATCAACCGATCACTTGTTTAGCGTTCATGTAAACACTACATTCAAATTCACCAATCGGAATGAATTCAGTTAGATTGAAACAAAAGGTGTGCATGTAAACAAGGAATAGCGACCGCAGAAAGCAAAAGCTGAATCCCGGACATTTTGAACGATCTCACACGCCGGACAAGTCCGGGAAAAGGAGGATGGTTACTTACTCAGCTTTCTCCTACTATTCAGCTTTCTCCACAGAACAAGAGCCTGCTAGCTTAGCTTCCAAAGAAAGACGGCTGACACTGTGTACATTCTGTGAGTGAGATCCCACCCTGTATGGGCGGGCTGAAAACATGCGGAACAACGCCATCTACTGGCTGTAGTCTTTAGCCTCTGGCCAGAAAATCCTCCGATGACGCAAAATGACGATTTTTGCGTCATCGGAGGATTTTTTCCAGACAAAAAATACATAAATCTCTTGTCTCAGGGGGATATGAGGGTGGAAAGCATGGTAATTCTAAAATACTACAGGTTTTCTACTAATACAAAGCTTAATGCTAAATCCTGAAGTAACCCTTTAATATCGCGGACGTATCGCCAGCGATAATTAATGCGATATGGCTCAGCTTGTCAGTTAACTACGGCTCTTTGTACACAGCAAAAACTCCAGTGTTAAATTAACACTCCTGGGAGTGTATGAGTCCACACTCAAGAGTGTTTAAGTTAATGAGATAATTAAGTGATTAATTTAGTGATGATTGAGCATTATATAAGACACCTGATGTTAACAAGCAGAATCACTGAAGGAGAAAATCACAAATTGTAAGTTACCATTATGACGATCAATGGTTGCTTTAGTTGGACTCTTGACCCATGTATTATTAACTTTAGATTTTGTTTGTCTGTTGTTTCTGAATTATAATCACCAGTTGAACAAAGAAAAAAAAGTGATCTGATGGTGTTGGTTATGTTATGACAATCATCATTTGAATTTGATCACTGAACTCATTAAAATCCTTTTTTCTGACTTTGATTTATGTTGTTGGTTAGTGAATCTGCATGGATTTCTTATGAGATTCACAGGCTGATTATTGATGTCTGTGTTTTAAATGAACTTATCTGAATGTGTTTTTATCAGAACAATGTTTATTAAATATTTTGAATTATAAGTAAAGTACTGATAATCATAGGCTGAAGAATCACTAAACTGCTGCGAACAAGTTAAACCAAACTATCTCAATAAGTTTCATTTTTCAGATCACAGCGTGATTATGTTAAAACATAACCAACACTATTAGATTACACTTTACTTTGTTCATTTAACTGTTTTAAATCAATAACAGCAGACAAACAACAGTAAATATTAAAGTAAACATATAATGGTCTAGAGCCCAACTAAAGCAAACACCCATCACCTTAATGGTAACTTACAATTTGTGATTTTCTCCTTCAGTGATTCTGCTTGTTAACATCAGGTGTCTTCAATAATGCTCAATCATCACTAAATTAATCACTTAATTATCTCCTCAGCCCTAAATGCCGCTTCATCTGAAAGCAGGTGATGGCGATTTACTACTAATCAGGGAACCGGCTTTACTGACGAGATGCGCATAACAATATCGCGATTTAAATCGCCCAGCCCTAGGAAGAAAGCGATTAACATCGCATTAGTGATGATTGAGCATTATTGAAGACTCCTGATGTTAACAAGTAGAATCGCTGAAGGAGAAAATCGCAAATTGTAAGTTACCATTATTGTGATGGGTAGTTGCTTTAGTTGGTCTCTGACCCTTTCATGTGTACTTTAGATTTTGTTTGGTGGTTGTATCTGAGTTAAAACTGCCAGTTGAACAAAGAAAAAAAAAGTGATCTTTGTTGGTTATATTATGACAATCATCATTTGAACTTGATCACTGAGCTCATTAAGATCCTTCTTTCTGACTTCGATTTATGTTGTTGGTTACAGCATAACTGTGAATCTGAATAAATGGCCAGAATTTTTGATATAATATAAAGGATTTCTTAAAACTTGTTTTTAAAAAAGATCATTCTTTTAGGCACACACAGATGTCAAGATTCAGTCTATGCATCTCAACAATGGTGAGGAGCAGAATATTCAATGAGGAAAAGTAAATTACATAGACAATTCAGATCATAATTTATTCATACCGCAATGCATGATGGGAGCCATTTATGAGTTGTGATTGGTGGCAGCCACTGCAACATGCTTTATTATTGTCACCACCATTGTTGAGATTCACAGGCTGATTATTGATGTCTGAACGTCTTTTTGATCAGAGCAATGTTTATTAAATATTTTGAATTATAAGTAGGCTACTGATAATCAAAGGCTGAAGAATCACAAAACTGCTGCTAACAAGTTAAACCCAACTATCTTAATATGTTTCATTTTTCAGATCACAGCATGATTATGTCAAAACATAACCAACACTATAAGATAACATTTTAATTTGTTCATTTAACTGCTATAAATCAATAACAGCAGACAAACAACAGTAAATATTAAAGTAAACATATAATGGTCTAGAGCCCAACTAAAGCAAACACCCATCACCTTAATGGTAACTTACAATTTGTGATTTTCTCCTTCAGAGATTCTGCTTGTTAACATCAGGTGTCTTCAATAATGCTCAATCATCACTAAATTAATCACTTAATTATCTCCTCAGCCCTAAATGCCGCTCCATCTGAAAGCAGGTGATGGTGATTTACTACTAATCAAGGAACCGGCTTTACTGACGAGATGCGCATAACAATATCGCGATTTAAATCGCCCAGCCCTAGTCTGAAGTCAGTTGTAGTTCTTGTGTTTCTCTTTCCTTCAGTGATTCTGCTTGTTAACAGCAGGTGTTCATAATTAATGCTCAATCATCACTTAATTATCTCATTAACTCCAAGACCGCTTTAACTCTGGCTCTGAGTAAAATAAGGGTGAATAAATAAATGTATTAAGCATTTACAAAATGTAAGTTAAAAATGGCTCACTATTTGGCATGTATTGAATTAAAGTCAACCTTTTTATGCAGTTTTAACTGCATTGACTAAGTTTAATGCACCTTTAAATTAGTTATTAGTCATTAACAAACACCTTTAAAAACTCTTTACAAAGGGAACCTTAATGTAAAGTGTTACCTAATTTTATAAGCACGAGCATTTGTTGCCCACATGCATTCCGGGACAGATTTCGTAATCCATCACCCTGAACCCACTGTATATTCAATAAACATGTTTGCAGGACCAACAAATGCTGTTCTCAAATATTTGAAGGGACAGTTGGCCAAATGGAGAAAAGGGGCACCAGATCAATGTGATTTAAGTAATCTCCAAAACAGAGGTAAAAAAACAAAAGAGTGGAGGACATTTGAATGATATTAAACATTGGGCTAAAACCACAGAAAATTATAGTTTGAACCAAAATCAAGTAAAAAATCTATATATGGATTCTCCCTATGTTTTATCGGTAACCCTTCCTTTTACAGTCCCCTAATTACTAGGTATTTACCTGGTAAATATATGGTAAGTTATAGTTGGTTATTGGTAATTACCACAGGTAACAAGTATGTAAATGCAGAGAAACTACAAACTAATTACTAAGTATTTACCTGGTAAGCATATGGTAAATTATAGTATTTTAGTGTGTAATTACTTAAGGTGATTAGTATGCAATTACAGAGAAACTACCAGGGAAAAAAACACCACTGTTAAATATCAACTCAACAAAGTACTGTGTACTTGTTACCTGTTTAGGTTGGTAATAACTCAGATTTAATTGTGTACTTCCTCAGAATGTAGGCAGACTATTTTTAGAAACACCTCCAGTATTACCCATCAATTCAAGTTAGGTTTGTAGTTATCCTAGGGTTATGTTGGTAACAGTCCATGTTTATTTATTACTATCTTGAAATTAAGACGGTAGTTTCCAATAAATTACCTTGTCTTACATAGTTGTTGTTCATTTCTACACCCAGAACCGCAAGGTAAAAAAAAAAAAAAAAAAAACACATTTTGTTATTTCGAGATATTAAGTCCTTCTTTCGAAATATTAAGTCCTTCTTTCGACATAATATCTCGTTATTTCGACATAACTCGTTATTTCAACATAATATCTCTATTGATGCAATATACGTCACATGACAAAACGTACGTCAAAGTTTTTAAATACCTCTGTTTTGACAGTCAACACTACACTGTTAGACCTTACCAGGCTTTTTTACAGTAAAACACTGATAACACTGTAATCTACATTATTACTATAAAAATATCATTAAAAAAAAAAAAACTTGAGTTAACTAATTTCACTTGCAGTAAGTAACTGACTGTCTTAAATTGACCAACTGTCATTTAAATGTATTATCTAAAATTTATAATGCACAAATAATGTGAGCAAAGTATTACTGTGAACTTATTTCATTTGAGACCACTAAAAAACTATTGAACATAAAAAGATTTCCACTGGACCAGCAACGCAGACACCACCTGTTAAATAAAGCAACACACAACATATCATCAATTAGGGATGCTCATTTCGATTAATTTTCCCGACCGACAACCGCCGCTCGTTAATCAATTATTATCCGTTAACTGATACGATTATAATATTGAATTGGCATTAAATACAAATAAAATTGACGCGTATCTGTGACCCTTTTAAAAAATACAAAAATTTTTTTTTTTTATCAAAGGGTTTATTTTAACGTGCAAAGTGCAAACAGCAGCATACAGAACAGATCAACAACATAACCTGGATTCATTTTAAATTTCCACGCACCTGCAGCATTTCTGACAGTGAGAGAAAATTAGAATAAAATAATACAAATAAAAAACAAAATAGGCCTACACTAAATATATTTTTTAAAATGAAATAATTAACAAATTAAGATGACAAAAAGAAAACACTGAATCCGTTTGAACGAAGCTTTCAAAAACCGGCAATTTTTTTCCGTTAGACTAAGATTTTTCGTTAAATAAAAATAGCATCCCTACCTCAACACCTTGTCTAATTTTTATTTAAAAAAAGCAACATATCAACGTGATGTGGGGTCAGTCTGGAGCGCAGCCTGTTGACAGTTAGACCCGCGGCAGAAAACACCCTCTCCGATGGGACAGATGTCCCGGGAATACACAGGTAACGTCTCGCTAGAGTGGCCAGCTTCGGGAAGCGCCTTTCATTTGCTTTCCACCAGTCAAGAGGATTAATATCCAGAGAAGGAGGATCGTCTCTCATGTAGATGTCAACCTCTGCTTCTGGATAATCAGTGGCTTGACGAGGGGTGCTGTAGTCACCTCCCAGGAGCATCATCATGGCGTTGCTTTGGCTGCGGTCTTCATCTCCAGCTTGGGTACACAGCAAAAAGTCCAGTGTTAAATTAACTCTCCTGGGAGTTTATATGGCTCCAGAGTCAGTGTTAAAATATCAGTGTTAAATTAACACTCAAGAGTGTTAAAGGTAATGAGCTCATTAA
The DNA here is from genome assembly GCF_949319135.1 of Squalius cephalus. Taxonomy (NCBI): domain Eukaryota; kingdom Metazoa; phylum Chordata; class Actinopteri; order Cypriniformes; family Leuciscidae; genus Squalius; species Squalius cephalus. The sequence continues at coordinate 16,414,829 of NC_137122.1, forward strand.
GTGATTCATTGAGTGATAATTGACTAATATTGAAGACACCTGATGTTAACAAGCAGAATCACCAAAGGAGAAAATCTAATTTTTTAAGACACCGTTATGGTGATCAGTGTTTGTTTTAGTTGGGCTCTTGACCCTTAAATCATTAACTTTAGATTTTGTTTGGCTGTTGTATCTGAGTTATAACTCTCAGTTGAACAAAGAGAAAAGGTGATCAGGTGGTGTTGGTTATGATTTGATAATCATAATTTGACCTGAACATCAACTCTCATTTAGAGAGTCAGATTTACCTTGTTGATTACAGCAGCCTGTGATTCTACAGCAAATGATTTTTTATCATTATCAATATAATCCAAAATATTTCTTTAAAATTGTTCTGATAAAAATACTTAGAAAATTACTTTATTTAGACACACAGACATCAATAATCAGCCTGTGAATCTCAACAATGGCGACAATAATAAAGCAGTTGCAGTGCATTCTGGGTGCCACCAATCAAAACTCATTAATGGCTCCCATCATGCATTGCGGTATGAATAAATTATGATCTGAATTGTCTTACTAATTTCCTTTTCCTAATTGAATATTCTGTTTGTCACCATAGTTGAGATTCATACACTGATTCTTGATGTCTGTGTGTGCCTAAAAGAAAGATTTTGTTTTATCAGAACAATTTTTAAGAAATCCTTTAGACTAGTTAGAAAAAAAGTTCTTATGCTGTAGAATCACAGTGATGCTGTAATCAACAATATACATTTAAGTCAGAGATTAGACTCTAAATGAGATCAGTGATTCAGGTGAAATTATGATTATGTCAAAACATAACCAACAAAACCTGATCAACTTTCTCTTTGTTCATCTGGCAGTTATAACTCAGATACAACAGCCAAAGATAATCTAACGTTAATAGTTTAAGGGTCAAGAGCCCAACTAAAGCAAACACTGATCACCATAACGGTGTCTTAAAAAAATTGATTTTCTCCTTCAGTGATTCTGCTCGCTAACATCAGGTGTCTTCAATAATGCTCAATCATCACTTAATTAATTACTTAATGAGCTCATTAACTTTAACACTCTTGAGTGTTAATTTAACACTCATATTTTAACACTGACTCTGGAGCCATATAAACTCCCAGGAGAGTTAATTTAACACTGGACTTTTTGCTGTGTAGCAGACACCGCTTTCTCATCTCCTTCCGCATTGGCCATTTCCAAAGCAGCACACATTTCAATAAGTTTAGCTTTTGCGGCTTCTTTCTCCGTTTGTGCAAAAAAAGGGAGATGTTTATGGCGAGGGTCCAGGACAGAGGCGATCAGCGCAGGTTTGGCCACCAGATCATCCTTGTCAACCTGTGACGAACATATAACCTCCTTATTAATGCAAAACAACGACAATAATAAATAATAATAATAATAATAATAATAAATAATAATAGGCTAATAATAATAACTACCTCCATGCGGCCACTTAAGGACTGCCGAACCTTTGCCTTGAACTCCGTCACTCTGTGGCCGTCATCCTCGGCTCTAATCAGGTGTGTATTCAGCAGGCTAAAGGTGATGGGGTAAATGTTGGAAATTGAAACGTTCTTTTCTGATGACATTATGGTGGTTGTACATTTTAAAGTTTCCAACACGGGCGCAATCTCCTCCATTATTTGCCAGTGTTCGTCTCGTACTGTATCTCCAGGGTTCTGGCATCTTGCAGCCTTGTAACTGTTCGGTCAGACAGAACAGCTGTAACAGCCCACCTTTGTTCGAGAAGTCTTCCGAACATGTCACACACCGAGTTCCATCTTGTTTTACAAGACTGAATGAGCTGGTGTTTCGGAAGTTTCATTTGTGATTGTTTATCTTCCAGTGCCTTGCATGCAGGGGTGCTGTGGTTAAAATGCCTAACCAGGCGCCCAGCTGCAACGATGACCCGATGCACAAACACATTAAATCCATCATTTACAGCGAGCTGTAGTGTATGAGCAAAACAGGGAACCGAGTCCCAGTTCACCCGTTCTGGAGAGTTTGCAGCCACGATGTTGCGTGCATTGTCATGAACACATGCAGACACTTTCCCATCAAGTCCCCATGTCTCCACCGCATCAATTAGTTTAGCTGCGAGGTTCTCAGCTGTGTGTCTGCTTGGCATACTCTGTGTTAGAAGAAGAGCTGTATTAACTTGCCAGTCCTCGTCGATGTAGTGGCACGTTATTGTTATATAGCTCTCCGTTGTGAGTGCCGTCCAGCAGTCAGTCGTAAGGGCCACAAACTTTGTGCTTTCGAGTTGTGATTTAAGCGATTTTTTTCGCTCCTCAAAACTGGCCTCAATTCTACGGGTAATAGTGCATCTTGATGGGATTTCGTAATTGGGCTCAATATAGCCCAGTAGCTCTTGAAAACCTTCACCACAGACGACACTTATGGGCAAAGTGTCTTTTACTACCATTGAACAGATTCTCTGCGTTATCTCCTCAGATCGCCGTGCATCGCATCTTCTCCCTGATAACATGGAGGGCAAAGTTTGTTGCCCTTCATCACTCGATGCTTGTGGGTGTTTGCTTCGTAAATGGTACTGCATCGTACTTGTGCTACTGCTGTATTATAATATGGCGCCGCATAATTTACAGGTAACTTCGTCGCCCTTTCTGTTAAAATGATCCCACACAGTGCTTCTTTTCGCTCGCTTCATTTTGCTTGCCTTGTTCAGAAAAAAAATTCTGCAGGCATGTGTCACGTGTGTGGTTGCGCGTGCCGACGTGCTCCATGAGTTAATAAATATAAGCTATATAGTATTTTATTTTTAAACCATGCAGCAAAAAAAAAAAAAGAAGCTTAAAAAAAAACTTTTATTAATCGGTCAAAATTTTTACTTTCGGTTAACGGTTAAACGGTCAATATTAGCATCCCTATCATCAATGTTTCTAGATCTTCTCCTGGACTGAAGCACAGACTCTACTCTTCAGCACAACGGTGCCCCAAAAAATGAAATCTTACAGTAAACTATAACTTACAGTTTATTACTGTTAAAATACATTTTGTGGGTGTGTCTTTTGTATCGTACACTGTTAACCCTTTAAACCCCACAGGAACGTCCACACTACAAAGAGTAACAAGTAACATTGACAGTGTTGCAGTGAGATAATTAAGTGAATATGTAAGTGATTGTTGAGCATTAGTGATGAACACCTGCTGTTAACAAGCAGAATCACTGAAGGAAAGAGAAACACAAGAACACAAAATAGAGAAACACAATAACTACGACTGACTTCCAGCCATTACACATTATTACACTTACAGTATTATTAACCAGTATGACTTTATTTCTGTCATACATCTACACAAGTTGTTATTGAGATAAAACAAATGTTTGGTTTGAAGTTACCATTGTAGAGATCAGTGTTTGCTTTAGTTGGGTTCTGGACTCTTGACTTTTTACCATTAGTTTCTCTCTTGCTGTTTGAACTGTGTTATTGCAGAGCACACTTGTGTATACACATATGGTTAGTGAATGATTGCAGTTATATTGATTATGATGCAAAAATCATTATACAACCTGTTCAATCACTAACCTCATTCAGAGTTTAATCCTGTATTAAAAGTGTTACATTCCCACCACTGTGAAACTACAATGAATTACAATGATGATTTTTTTTTAACACATCATGCACAACCAAAGAAACAGAGCTACACTCTATTGTAGAAACACAGAGATATAAAAAATTAGAACGTGAATCTCAACAATGGTGGTATATATATATATATATTTTTTTTTTCATGCAGCAGTGCATGCTGGGAGTTTTATACTATCCTGAAACCCAGCATGCATTGCAGCAAAGTACTTTTGATTGTCACCATTGTTGAGATTCATGTGCTGATTGTTGATGTCTGTGTGTGTCTGAGTCCAGCAAGAGTTCAAAATGTTTTAATGTGCTACATGATTTCAGTATTCTTCAGAATAATTGGTTAAAGAAATATTGCTGTATTTCATGTAGTACATTAACAGATATATGATAAATATTAAATACCCATAAATTCAAAGCTTATATACAGGATGAGATCAGAGAATCAAACATGTCCAGTAGGGTTATGGCATCATCACAACAGCCAAAATCACTTAATCATCTTCCTCTTGGCTTTTTTTTTTTTTGCTATAACTAATGTGTTTTATAAACTCACAGTTACAGCAGCCAGAGAGAAACTAATGCTATAAAGTCAAGGGTCAAGAGACCAACTAAAGCAAATACTGATCTCCATCATGGTGACTACAAACTTTATTATTTTCAATAAAATATCAACAACTAAATATCTGTTAATTCTCATCAAGAACTTTTGCACATGTATGAAATAAATAATGTTAAACTGGTTTGTAAACTGTTTTCACACTCAGTGTGGCTGGAAGTCAGTTGTAGTTCTTGTGTTTCTCTTTTTTCTGTTCTTGTTTCTCTGTCCTTCAGTGATTCTGCTTATCAGGTGTTCATCAGTGTCTCAATTCACTCACTTCTTTTCATTCACTCTGTCAAGTGGACCATATTAGTGAACTAATGTAGGGAATAGTGAATGAGGGTATAGGGTGTGATTGGGAAAACAGTCACACCCTATACCCTCATTCACTATTCCCTACATTAGTTCACTAATATGGTCCACTTGACAGAGTGAATTCAATGGAAAATGGTATGATATTGTCAGAATTTGGCCTTTTTTTACAGCAAGGGTTAACAGTGTGGGTATATTCATATTAACTGTAAAAATAAAAAATGGTGCATATGTGTTGTGAGGATTATATGTTTGAGTTATAGTGCTATGGTTGATTACAAATCTGGTTGGTGGGTCCCTACTTCAAATTTAACATGTAGTCTGCCTTTTTTTTTTTTTTTTTTTTACAATAAATCATAACCAGACATTAAAGACACTATCCCACAATGGTTTGCCGGTGGTGACGTCAATCTAAAATATTAACCAACCTGCCCTGGGTCCATGAGGGCAAAGAGACAGTTTTTTTTATATATATAAATATCACTGTCGAAATGAGCTATAGATTCAGTTGAAAATAATCAGAAGACTTAATCTATTAACATACCAGGGACACATAGAAATAAGGTAAAATGTGATTTTAAAACAATATTAATATTACTGTTAAGAGCTTAAGTACAAGTCACTGGTATAATTTCTAAACATTAAAATGCAGGAAAAAAATTCAGACTATTCAGAGACAACTGTCAGCTTAATTTGTTTAAATGCAACAACAGGTGATTTAAAGACATTTAACTAAACTTAATAATTATAACTGGACTGTGAAGGAACTGAAGGTAAGAATTATGTATTTAATTTTCTAAATATGGATAAAAAAAATTTAAATTAAAAAAAAAAACAGTCAACTAATGTAATAACTGAATGTAAATTGTATTTTTTTTATTTAAGTTTTCACACCTGTAGTAGGGTTAATGAGGACCCAAAGGGGACATACTTTATTTTAAGGTTTCACGTTTAACTATTAACTACAACGTTTACCTCAAGAAACTCCTAATTTCCTGCTTTTTAATAGTAGTAATGAAGTTGTTAAGTGTAGGTATGGGGTCGGAGTAAGGGATCTAAAATATGATCATTCAGAATAAGGCATTAGGAACTACAACTGACTTCAGACACAGCCTCAGATGAAATCAACTGCAGATAAAAGAAGACATTACATCTGTGAAGATCTCAGCCGAGGAGGATTAAACAACTCCACAAACAGCATTACAACAAAAGATTGACATATGCATCTCGAACGGCTTGAGGGTGAGTAAATCATGGGTTTAATATCATTTTTGGCCGAACTATCCCTTTAAATCTGTGAAGATCTGTGAGGATTAAACAACTCCACAAACAGCGTTACCAGCTTCACTTATTACTAACCAGACTGACTTTATTTTTTTTAAGTTTTTAAGTTTTTATTAAAGTCATCATAACAGTGATTAGTGTTTCAATTAGTTGGGCTCTTAACTTTTATTATATATTTTGTCATTTTTGGCCGTTGTGACAGTGTGTTTGTCAAACACATTTGCAGCAGCAAAGAAAACTAAAGTGAAATGAGATCAGGTGATGATGGTTACCTGTTGATGGGTTTATAATCATCATGAAACAGTCTAATTCACTGATGTCTGTTGAATCTAACAGTTGTGTTGTTCCACTAATATTTTCACATCACAAACCCTGTGTTACTGCAGCATGAGATCAAATTGTGATTATGTCAAAACATAACCAACACTGCCTGATCCATCAATATTATAACAATCAGATTAAGTCTTTTAACAAACATGAGATTAAAAAATAAACTTATGCTGACACACACAGATATCAACAATCAGCGTATGAATCTCAACAATGGTGACAATCACACATATTTAGATAAACAGATTAATTCAGAACATCACTGAAAAGCTACCAATTCACATAAAAAACAACAGCAAAAAATAAAAGCAAATATAATTTATTCATGTTGCAATGCATGCTGGGAGTTTTATACTATGCTGGTACCCAGCATGCATTGCAGCAAGGTACTTTTGATTGTCACCATTGTTGAGATTCATACGCTAATTGTTGATGTCTGTGTGTGTCATATTAAACTGACTTTTTGTGCTCATTTTTTTTTTTAAAAAGTCTTCTAACTGATTGTTTTAATATCGTTGGATCTCATGCTGCAGTAACACAGGGTTTGTGTTGTGAAAATATTAATGGAAGAACACAATTGTTAGATTCCAAAGACTTTAGGTTTCACTTTAGGTTTCTTTGACGCTGCAAATGTGTTTGACAAACACACTGTCACAGCGGCCAAAAAACACAAAAGATATAATAAGAGTTAAGAGCACAACTAATGGAAACACTAATCACTGTTATGGTGACTTCAAATGAAACACATTTGAGTTAAACCTCTGTTAATTCTCAATAAAACTCCTGTAGACGTCTGACAGAAATAAAGTCAGTCTGGTTAGTAATAAGTGAAGCTGGTAATGCTGTTTGTGGAGTTGTTTAATCCTCACAGATCTTCACAGATTTAAAGGGATAGTTCGGCCAAAAATGATATTAAACCCATGATTTACTCACCCTCAAGCCGTTCGAGATGCATATGTCAATCTTTTGTTGTCAAATTTTTCAGAGGAACACATGTTCAGTTATTTTAGAAAATGTCTTGGATCTTTCAGTGGTTAAAATGTCAAGTTATGGGGTCCACCTCCTTCAAGTCCCAAAAATGTGCATGTATCCTTCACAAAAGTAATCCATCCGGCTCCAGGGGGATAAACGAAGGCCTTCTGAAGGTAATCCGTGCAGTTTTGTCGTAAAAATATACATATTTAAAACTTTATAGTTGAAAATAACTGGCTTCCGGCAACGGTCGACGCGCGTTCACGGGAGATAGATGCCGGCGTATGACGTAGGACGTAGCATTTGATTTAGCTATACTTCGTTCTACGTCACAACGCTTCCTACGCTACGTCCTACGTCATACGCCGGCATCTATCTCCCGTGAACGTGATCGGACTCAAACCTTTTTGGACTCGGTCTTGTCTTGGACTCGAATCTCTTTGGACTCAGTCTTGACTTGGACTCGACTAGTCCTGGTCTTGGACTCGACAAAGGTGGTCTTGACCACAGCCCTAGTATTGGATCTGTATCGGTATGTCAGCAGATGGTCTGGATCATCTAAGTGGTTTGGACTGAATGCTGCTGATCATTGAAGCTCTTCTTCTCATTTCAGCTGTTCTAGGACAGGTGAGCTTGTGTTGGAGTATGAATACAGACATGAATACTGATGACTGATCATTATGATTCCTGTTACTGCCTGTTACCTGTTACGGATCACAGAGCTGCTGCTGATAATGATGATGATGATGATGATGATGATGATGATGATGGACACATATTTCCACTGGATACACAGCAAAATCTCCAGTGTTAAATTAACACTGCTGAGTGTTAATACACTGCACTATATTATATAAACATATAATCCACACTCAGAGTGTTATAAGTAACACTGAAGCAGTGTTAAAGTTAATGAGATAATTAAGTGATTAATTGAGTGATGATGGAGCATTATTGAAGACACCTGATGAACAAGCAGAATCACTGAAGGAGAAAAAATCATCCTTTAAGTCATCATTATGGAGATCAGTGTCTGCTTTAGTTGGGCTCTTGACCTTTAAATTATTATATAGGTTTACTTTATTGATTATAGCAGTACTGTCCTTGAACAGCATAATTTAACATTTACAATGTAATCCAAATGATTTCTTAAAAAAAAATTCTTATTTAAAAAATGTTTTTATTTTTTTTTATTTTTTTAAGTGTAGTTCCCTGCAGTGCACACTATTAAGGCTAATATTGCCCACAACCCATTGCGCTTTGGAGGAGGAACTACAAACACGAGTAAAAAGTGTTAAAAAACTACAAACATGCTGGGTGTACACGACAGATGGTTAAGTAGAGAGGTTTAGATAAAGGGATTTGACTGACTAATAATCAACATTTAATCTGATAAAAATATGTATTTAATGTTATCCATGTTATATTTAATATGCAACAACAAGTACGTGTGTTATGTTCGACCTCTTCCCGGAACCATTGCGCACACACATTGTTTTTTTTGGTTTATTTTTGTGATATGAAAAAGCGAACTTCCTCATCTGTTGGTTTGAATACTGCTGTTGTCGTCTGGCTTGATGCCTTTTCTGATCCTCTCCTCTCATCATTGCTCCTGAGCTCCTGAAGAACCTCATGAAAAGACAACATCCCAGATTATTAGGAGGATAGAGTAAAAGATTAACATAACATTTTCGTTGTTTTGTTGGGTTTATCTTGCCTTATGTCTTAGATTGTTTGCTGTTTTTCAGTATCTGAGCTTCAGATGGTCTGGATCATCTGAGGGAATCGACTGAATCAAGATGCTGCTGATCATTGAAGCTCTTCTTCTCATTTCAGCTGTTCTAGGACAGGTGAGCTTGTGTTTGAGTACGAATATTACAGACATGAATACTGATGATTGATCATTATGATTCCCGTTACTGCAGGATCACAGAACTGCTGATTATGAAGGACAGATATTTCCACTGGATATGGCACTGAATTCTGTTGATGACCTTTATGTCGGTTGCAAAAAGACCATGAAATGTCTGGTTGAGGGAGAATTGCTACAGCATGAACTCAATAACTCGCCTAAATTCAATAGGTCCTGGCAAATTGCTGTACATAATTTTACGCCTCCAGCAGATAACTTGACGGAGATTCATTCAATCGCCATTCATGTCTACACTAACTCGGATTTTGATCTATATCAGGATTTTAATGATGCTGTTGGTAGTGATAAACAAAAATACAAAAACAGAACATACACATGGTATTCACTTCAGTTTTTGCTGACAGAAGCAATACAGATTCTGAAGGAAACACAAAATGGATGCAAGTCAACTTATCGAGGAACAAATATTACATTTGATGAGAGTGTTCTGAACACAGAGGTTCGTTTCGGCTTATTTTCTTCATCCTCTCTTGATCGTAGAGAAACAGAAGCATATGGAAATACATCTTGTTTTGAAATCAAAACTTGTGAAGGTGCTTATGTGGCAAAATATTCAAGGTTTCCTGAGGAGGAAGAGGTGCTGATTCCTCCGTATGAGATGTTTAAAGTTACTGATGTCAAGAAAATAAGAGATCATGCAGGTCTCTGGTGTGACACTGTGTTTGTGTTGGAAAGCATTGGAGTAAGAAGTGAACTGAACTGTGATCTAACAAACAAGTAATAAAAACTCAGTGAGTGTTTTAGCGCAATTTTCTCACGTCATGGGATCACAACACTAAGAGATAGTAAATGAAAGAGAAAATAAGTTGCTCGAGAATATAACTTTCTCTTGAAATTCAAATGAACTTTCTGAAATCAAATCAGCAATGGATAATAAAAAAGGCACAATCACTTGACTAGTTGAACATCATTTTTTTTATTAGCTCATTATTTTTTACATCTTGAAGAATGTAGTTTTCTTTGAACTTTTCATATATTCATGCAAATAAAAATCGAAGTACTGTAGCTAGGGATGGGATTCTTCAGAACCGGTGCCCAGTGAATCGATTCTTTGGAACCGTTAGCATTCCTGCTTAACGATTCCGCTTATTGGTTCCGTTCGTTGCAAATGACGTCACACACGCTTATGTTGTTTTGGTTCAGAACGCAGCAACATGGTATCGAGCCAGAAGCGCTCTAAACTGTGTCCTAACTAACGTTACACGCGGCGCGACACACGATAAAAGGTATATTTTCCATGTTATCAGAGTTTTTGTCCTAACCAGCCACGCCGGGACGATTCTATTTTAGAAACGGATCCTATTTCTTTGACTTCGTGCTGGAACAACAAACTCAAAGTGTGGCAATGATATTATCACTGGTAAGTGGTAACAACAACGTACTGTTTATGTGTTTTATTTAATGTTAAAAGCGTGTATAATGTGACTGAATATCATTTAGTGTTAGCTGTAAAAGCAACAATGGATAAATCACATCAGATCTTGAAATTAAACAAATGGAAACAAAAACGTTCAAACTGTGAAGAAACCCATGTATTATTTGACAAAGATTGTTTTAGCAACTCAGTAGCCTAACCCGAATGAGCTGTTAATATTCCAAAAGGCACAAGCTCTTCCTTGACTGTTTTCAGTCTGTGTTTTTAGTTTTTATGGCGCATAAATGGCAGTTTTTATTATTATTATTATTATTATTATTTATTTTTTTTATTTTTTTTTCTCTGGACCAATGAATGTCAAAATTAACAATTTCCTAATTCTAAGGCACTCTTCTTGATAATCTTTCTAGACACACACTAG